>NC_140590.1:581381056-581981056 GCF_964204655.1 Triturus cristatus | reverse complement strand
AGAGGTAAAAGAGGTAAAGGAGATAGCCTGCTACCCAGGACTGCAGTTATTATTAGTGCAGCAGGTATAGTTGCATTGGGGTCAAAGAGTGTGAGAAGCTCACAACACCCCAATTATGGGGAGCAGTTTGTTTGGGATATCTGTTTTTGTTTAATGCATTTGCTGTTTTATAAGTTTCATATTTGGTGCAGTTCATAAGCTATAGAAAAAGTATTCCTGAAATCATCTCATAAGCCCCGCTCCCTGCACCTAGCCATGTCCCTCCCGCTCCCCCAATCCTTGTCATAAAGTTTTGGAGGGGGGCCTGACCTCAAAACATTTTGCTTAGGGGGGGCTCAGAGTAACAAAGTTTGAAGACCTCTGCCCTAAGCTCTCATCTCAGTACTGCTTCTAAAATCACTTTCTAGTGATTAGCGAGATAACCCACAGAGGTTTATTCAATCCAGACCTAAAAATAAAAAAGAAACACATGGCAAGTTTGCCAGGTCTACTGGCTTTGGCAATACTTGTTTTTCAATCTGATGCCATTGTGCTGAGCCCTCGTTTGGTGTCTGCCACATTTCATGCTCAAGGTTTTTTTCCCCAGAACCTGTATCCACGCCTAATTCTTGTCCTCATTATCCCAAAATGTAGATTATTGTAAACATGCCCAAAATTTGTGAGTTCCCCTGGAGGGAAATGAGAAGATAGTACAATAGTGAAAATATAGTAATATTGCGCTCTCATGGAACACTCTGTGCAGACTCTTGCAGACACAACCGTCCAGATAAACATATGCTTTTTACCTTAATTTCTCAAAAACTACTGAAGTGATTTTCACCAAATGCATAATCTACAGCCTAGGATGTAGCTTCTTTGCATATTTGGTGTAATTCTGTTTATCAGTTTTTGATGTAGCCCCGCATAATGAAGTTTATGGAAAATGCATGCTGATTTTGCGTTTGGCAACTCCCCATTTTTCTAAGCCCCCACTTGATAGATCACTCCCAAACTATTCATGCGCAGATTACTCTAAAAGTAGCACCTTTCTGGAAAGTAATGTGGAAATTCATCAAAGTGCCTTTTTTGTTTTGCTAATAACTTTGGCCGCCAAAGTTATTAGCAGAACAAAAAAGGCACTATCCTGTGGCGAGTGCCATTGGGATGTATATAAAGTTAGTTCTGCAAAGATCACCCCCTGTCCATCTCTTTCGGAACAAGCTTAGTTTTTGCCCAGTTTTGGCATTACTCAAAATAGTAGTAGTACTGTTATGAATCGCAATGTACCCCAATATAGGCGTGAGTAGTCTAACCTTTTACATACATTTACCCTGCCATTGTACTACATAACGTTTTTTGGTGCTGACCTTTTACCTAGTTAGGTGCTGCATAAATGTTGTGTGGTTTTCCCCGAAAACTAGCCTCATTGACTATGCATAAGAATTCTCAGAATCATCACAGCAGGATTACCATCTTCTGCATAATAACTGTGTATAAGGTTCATCACCATTGTCATCCTAGGCTGACATGACACAGCAAGGTAGAACCCCTCAGGGTACCCTTTGGGTAAATAAGCACCATATCTTTGCTGGAGAAGGCAGAAGAGAAAAACTTCCATGCTGACACACTGACAAGACACTGAGATTCCTACATGCTAACACTCCAGCATGCAGTGGTCTGACATCCATCGCTTGGAGTCCATCTCGAGACCAAGACAGGGTCTCTCATTCGCTCACTTCAGGTAAAGGGGATGGCTCCATCCTAGAGGGTTCTTGGCTATACACCTACACACATGCAAGGTACATTTGGGTAGTTAGGGTTAGCGTCATAGGAGTACGCATTATTACTGTCATGTATTTATATGCCTACATATATTCACTGTTTTCGCACTATGGTAGAATTCTACCATATATTTACTCTGTTGGTCCTCATAACCGGTTTCTGTCCTTTGGCTGTTGCAGAACACGTTTTATACTAGAATGACGCTGATTCAATAAATGCTAATTGAAAACGTCCCAATTGTTTATTCTGTGTATCTATCTGAGACAAAGTCAGCACGAGTGACTATGCGAAAAGTACTGTTCCACGATCCCTGATGAGACAGGGTTTTCATGTTCGATAGTTGCCAGAAACTATTCCCTCCTTGGTAAGAGGAGTTCATAGTGGCACTGTGAGCTAGCTGGTATACAGGCGAACATCTCCAGTGGGGGTGTCTGGAATCGTGCAAATCCTATATAGATTTATAGGACCTACACGACATGGCGCGGCCACCGTTGGTTTGGTTCTTATTTAACTGTTAAATCGGAGTAGTTCAGTCGTGCTTTTTTCAGAGACCCCTACTCACATCTACCCAGAGACGTCTGAAGTGGGAAGGGAAGAAATCTGCCACAGCTGAGTAGGCACATCCTATGTATTGGCGGTAGGTTTATTCAAGCTTGAAGAATTACAGTTTCCTATTGTGCATTAAACCTTATTTCAGTTTTCTTGAAACTCTTTCAACAATGTCTGTCGAAGAGAACGCTGCATCACAAGCGAATGCAGCGGCGGATGGGGAGCAGGAAGGTGCAAAAAACATTTCAGCAAATGTTAGAAATGCACTCACTTTAAAACTAGCAGAGTTTGGAGTCTCAGCATTAGGTGGGACTGTAACATTCGTGATTAAGGCACACAAGTCATTCAGAACATAAGTATTCTATTCATGGGTCAAATTCCCACCTACAGATGCACGCACTTACAAACCAGATGAAACACCGAAAGAAAATTGTCCATACAAGGACACTGAAGTTTTGCTCAGTTAGCAGGAGCATATAAATTGGTTTGAAGGCGCTCTCCCACACACAATAGATAAAGTAAGACTCGGTCCGCTCAGCAGAGACGGAGCGACTTGGCCGTTCCTAGCGGCTTCCACACCGCACCCAGATGTTAACACATTTCCAATAGCAGACTTACGTCCACTTCACAAAGAAGTAATACAACTTTACAGAAATCTGACACAGTTCGTTATGAGAACACTCTCACTACAACCAACTAAAATTACACTAGCAGATCAACTTGAAGGGACTGCAACCCAAATCACCCCACAAACGCTGAACTGGGGTAATACATGGGATAATACATGGGATAATACAAAACAAAAAAATTGAAAGAATAGATCACAATCTAGGGGTGGGTCTCCTCAACAGGAGCCATCCGAAAGGAAGTAAAACTTAAAAAAACGTAATAACATTAATAATCTGACAGGTATCAGGATACTGATACATGTTCTTCTCGTTCCTTTCAGAGTTCATTAAAAAACTCATAGGGAAGGATGGCCAGAACACAGATAAAAAGAATGAACAAAGTCCAGCGATACATATCATACCTCGGACAACAATTTAAAAAAAAGAAGATAAACACAATCTAAACCTCAATTTTAAAAGAAGAAAGTAGCAGGCCTTAAAGTAAGAAATGCCCAGGCTGCTGAGGACTTAACTTCTGAATGGGGAATGGGCTCTCATAATGCTAGACAGCGCAGAAGAAGTAACAATAGCTTGCCAGAACCTGATGGAATTTCTGGTGACAGGAGCGTTGAATGAACATATCATGGTGGGGACACCCGATACTAGAGTAAGTGTTCCATACCCGTTAAATGAGATAACACTCTAAATGGAGGGGGATGAACCCAGGAAGGTTAAAGGTTTCTTTTTGGAGAACCTGACTTTTTGATACGACATCCTTTTGGCTGAGAAAGATTGGCCACCTGAGTTTGTTATGCATTGCCCAAAAGGAATAAACTGTAATTTTACTTGCTTTCTCCGATCTCGTTCCAAAATCACTACAATATTTATACGCACAGGAGTGGGCGGTAGCACTTGCTCCTGCATTATACCGCAATCATGTAGGGTGGGATGCTGAGTCACCGCCGCATGAAATCCCAGCAAACTCCACAGTGACAGTACCCAATAAAACATGACGTGAAAAAAACAAGTCAGGGAGATCTTAGATCAACTAGAATACCAAGGTGTAATAGAGATTTGCACCTCTTCCATGAATGATCCTTTGTTTCCCATATTGAAACCTGATAACTCATATCGTCTAGTTTTAGACTACAGACATTTGAACACCTGCACAAAGACATTTGCCATATAGAATGCACCCAGTGCCGCATTGATAAATAACATCGTGCAGAAAAAATAAAAAACAACACTAGATATCTCAAATGGATTCTTTTGACAAAATATAGCAACTGAGAGCAGATATTTGACAGCATTCTCAGCCGTAGGCTCTCATTTTGAATTCTATCAACCGCCCCAAGGGTCTAAGAATAGCCCCGGGTTATTTTCAGCAAGGGTAACAGTTGCTTCAAAATTTTGATGAGGAGGCATTGTCCTATGTAGATGATATTTATCTGACAGGTGATGATTTAAAGGATCACTTGGCCAGAGTGAACAACATAATTTTGGGGTTTGCATCTGAGGGCTACAAATTCAACTTAAATAAATATAAAATTGCCCACCTCAATATCCTATTTTTGGGATACGAGTTGTCAAGTGAAGGGAAAAGCCTAGCAGCTACTTTTTTAGAAAAGTGTGCGCTGCTCCAAACTCCAAAGACTCCTAAATTGTGGCAGAACATACATTTTAGATTACGCAGAAAAAGTAAAAACTTTCTACGACTTAATCAGACCTGATTTTTCAGTCCATCATTGGAAACAGGCACACACAGAAATCCTTTGTTCCTTACAAGCTGACATGATAGCTTCCAAACACTTACACACACGTGTGAACACTATAAATTTGGTGATCCGTGTAGTCGCGGGTCAATCTGGGTACATTTAACTAACCTTCAATGAAGGTGAAACTGTACCCATTGCATACAAATCTCATCTGTACACAAATGCTGAGATGCGTTTTGCATCCACTGAAAAGATCCCGATCCCAACAGAAGTACAGACTGCTGTAGTGAGGGCGAGCACTGGCACGGGGGAAATGAATAATTGTTATGACTCCAGTACAGACCTTAGAGGCTGTTACAAAGGCCTGCGTTCCAAACGCAAAAGCACTACTTCCACGATGGATACAATGGGCTAATTCTCTCACTGCAACAGATGTAGACTACAAATTTGATTCTACATTAAAAACACAAGCATTTCTGCAGTACGAACATGAATATCCTCTCCCAAATGAAACAAGCACTTACAATGCAACGGTCTCGGCATTGTTAAAGTTAGAGCTATTGGCATTGCTCATGACATTTTTGTTTATGTGCACTAACCTGCTGAACTGTTTTACAAATTATCACCAACATGACATGAGAAGGGGAGCAAATCAGCATTTGGGGTTCGGGCACATGTATCAGTATGCTGTTCGGAGTCCACAATATAAGCTGTTTTAAGACAAACAATAGTGTGGCAGGTAATGCTGCCGGCGGTTTGTTCTAGCCGAGTCCTAAAGAACGCGGAAATATTACCTCTACATCGTTATCTACTAATATTAACAAATTAATATTAAAGATTATATTAAATCGGCGTAATGCTTCTAAAGGCTCCATACACAGGCAACAGACATTAACTTGTTCACATATTGCATACATGAGTAACAAAATAGAGAATTCACTTTTACCTCTAAAGGTGCGCGTCATCATGTTCCCTGCCATCAGTTGTTACAATGCAATGGTCTCGGCAATATTATAGGTAGAGCTATTGGTATTGCTTATTATTTTTTTATTATTTTTCTATCCCTAAATAAATGGCATTGTCATTTCTATTGGCATTAGCTTTTTTTTTGCATATGTGATACCTATTGCATTAGCAGAGAGAGAGTGAGGTAGTGAGATAGAGAGAGAGAGAGTGAGGTATTGAAATAGAGAGTGAGGTAGTGAGATAGAGAGTGAGGTAGATAGAGAGTGGGGTAGTGAGATAGAGAGAGTGAGGTAGTGAAAGAGTGAGGTAGTGAGGGAGAGGGATGTTGTGAGGTAGTGATATATAAGCATAGAGTGATGTTGTGATGTAGTGAGATAGAGAGTGATTGAGGTAGTGAGTGAGAGAGAGTGAAGTTGTGTGGTTGTGAGCTAGAGAGTGGGAGCAGTGCTTCTTTCTAGTGGCAGGGGTGTCCCTAGAGCGGGGCATTTATCTAAAATCTGTGTCTGTAGTGGGGGAGTAATTACAATTACACCCCGATGTGCTTACAAATCCGGGGGTGGGGCGTCCCCAAAAGGCCTTCCTGAAGTTATTCCAACGTCACTGCCATGATGGACACTCAGGTGCAGTCAAGCACTGACGTCAGAGCTGGTTTCACGTGGAATCAAACACTGCGCTTGAACGAGGGGGAGGCACAGAGGTCACCTTTTTGTGCAGTTTGACCAGGCGTCCCGGATTTGCCGGGACAGTGCCGGGTTTTCACCAGCTGCCCCGGCAGATTTCGGGAAATGTAGACCATGTTCCGGTTTTTTAGACAGGGTCGATTTAAAACGGTGGCAGGTGCCTTTTTATGTTTTTCAAAGCAGCGATATGCAAGCAGCTTTTAGAAGAAAGCGGTTTAATTAGCAGGCATGATACTGGCTTTAAAAATTGTATTTTAATGATGTTCTTATTGCCTCATCTGTAATTCTATGCTGAAGAGCTGTGCCATTCTGCGAGCCCAGTTAAAGTAAACTTGTAGTCCTTCTTCTGTTTTAGTGAAATGTCCCGGTTCTTGGCTTGAAAGTTCTGGTCACCCTACTTTTGGGGTACACCAGAAGCGTCTCGTGCCAGAGCCCAGAGGAATGACACGTCTTGAATACCCAGTCTACAGCGGGCCTCGAGCACCTTGCTGCTTAGTCAGGCCTGCAGTCGGCGTTCACACAGCTTCAGGGAGCCGGACTTTTAATCACTAGCTCCATATGCAAAGTTTGAGGGAGACTTCGCACGCTTTGGTGAACAGGAACCCTTTCATCCGGATTGTTTCCAGCGTATTTGCCTTTTTGTTGTTAGTGGTACATAGGATACAACGGAAGCAATAAAGCCATATAGAAACGACACGGTCTGGCTCCACGTTTGCCTCAGTGTGTCTCCTTGCGCAGCGCCTTGACTCTCTTCGGAGCCTTTACTGCGCTACAAACATCCGCAAAATAATATGGGAGGTCTTGAAAGTTACCAACCAACACAGGCCCGAGGGTGATACACACATGCCTTATTAATACTGCCCCCTTCGCCTGACCTACGTAATATCCCGCCCACTCGAAAAACATGAAAGAGAAGCGAGGGAACAGTTCGCCTGCAGGCACAGCTGCCACAGAAAGCACCTTGTTGTGTCTTATACAACACCCACGTCACTCGGAGACGGGGGTCCTTGATTTGCAACCACGAGGGGCGGGGGCAGTTACACGAGCGCCCTGGAGATAGCGTTTAACATCAGTAGAGTCGACTATAAATATAGGAGCACACATTGTCGCCGCCCAGAGGCCGAGCGCCGGGATTACGCAGGCACATTCAAGCCCTCTGTGTCACATGAATTGTCTGTTGTCGCACCAAGGAGCCGTGACGAGGAGAGACTGAAAGGACACACGTCTGTCGGGTTCACAGAGTACTCCCAGGAAATGAAGCGCCCGCGGACATTTACAGTAAAGAGAATTAATTGTCAGAAGCGAGTCTAAAACCCTGTCAGTGCCTTGAAAGACGGCTACTGTCCTGGGCGAGCAGCCAGGCCCCACCCTTCACTGGCCCCTCAGGCGATGCAGAGCCGATGCGACACACGCAAGCTGCACGAAAACATTCACAAGATTACAAACTGTGCTGAATTTTAAATCAGTGTCACAAGAGGTCTACTTTTTCATATACCCTGTGTCCTTTCACGGTAATTATTTTTCATTAGCTTTAGCTATTTTACGGACTGAACTATAACAAGCATTAACAAGCACACCACTGCCTAAGCACACCACTGCCTTTCTCCGAGGCGAAGCAGAAATGCCTCGGAGAAAGGCAGCGGCGTTTTCAGATTCGGGGCGTGTTTTTCTTTTCTCTCCTCTTGCCATTGGCTGGAGGAGAAAATGAGAAAAGTAGCAAAAAACGCGCCCCCGAATCCGAAAAGGACGGGGCCTGTTCGGAGAGACGATCCTCTTCTCCAATGGCTGGCCAGCATTCAAGAGGCCAGCCAATGGAGAAGAGGAGAGAAGAGGGGTGGGTTCAAGCCCCTCTTCTCCAAAACATTACATCTCCGGACTTCCGGTTCTGCCTTCGGCAGACCGGATGGTCCCTCGACCTAAAAGTGGCTCTAGATCAGTATGAATACATTATTTACACTGACTGATATGCTCAGCCTGCCGTAGGAAGTAAACAACAATACAGCGCAGCATGTGCGATTGTAAAGGGTCGTATGCGGGATGGAAAGTTCCGTCCTAGCAATACGCAGACACAGTCTCTAGGAGATTACACGGCTCAGCTAGCAGACGTAAAAGCCCTAATACTGACACTAAAAATACAGATCAAGAATTTCCCACTCTTATTGTGTGCGAGTCTTTTTATTGTGTCCAGTCATACAATGAATATCTTCACTATTGGGGCCAAATTGGATTTAAAGATTCAAAAGGTTACACAATAAAGCACAAGTTGCTTTGGCAATAAGTGGCAGAGCTGAAAAAAGGCTTTCCGCAGGCTCACGTGGTTCATACGCTGAGTCATCAACTTGTTGGTGTGCACGTTGAAGGAAATTCATTGGCTGATGAAGCCACCAAGGCAACAGTGCAATCTGCTGCTGTAGCTGCAATCACTCGTTCTCGCACGAGAATAGACAGACAGATGATGGTTGCTGTCATGGCCCATTACAATCTGAAGGGGCTTACAAGTATATCTCGGTGGCAGTTGATTCATGCTCTAGATTCCTGTGGGTTTGGCATCAGCGCTAGGCTGACGCCCGAACTGTTATAAAGGATTTGAGAGTCTTTATAGGGACATACACAATTGGCTGTAGGTTTATTCAAGCTTTACATATGCAATTGGCACATTACATTCTGACCGTGGCTCCCAGTTTAGCTCTCAGGGTTACAAAGAGGACATGGGAAGTTTGGGCTTTGCACTGCAGTACTCATCTCTGTATCATCCAGAGAGAAATGCGATAGTGGAGAGGAAAAACCGGGACTTAAAGCAATCCATAACAGCAAAGCTATTAGGCTCGGGTGGTAGTTGGGTCAATCACCTATATGACAAAGACAAAAAAAAGTCACCACCAGATGAAACTAAACTTTACCCCAGAAGCCGACCCCCACCACATAATAACCTTATTCCCAGGTGACTTAAGTGTTACCATCTACCCTAAGGCCCAATCCACTTAAAAAGGACCAAAAATTTGCCCTACAGGGGGCACAAATGATATGGCCACCAAGGAGCATCATATGGCCAATGACTGGGTGGTCTGACCCACACACTTTTTTCTGTATTGTCGTCTCTTTGTCCTTCCTGGGAAGCTGATTGGCGGTAAAACCCCCAATCTACCGGGGGATGGGGGTACTGGTGGCGCTCTTTGCCGGTGGGGGCCCAGCTCGATACCCATGCATTAATTTTTTTTCCCAGGAATTCAGTCGACTTTCTACCCCACCCCCACCTCACAGAGGGGGCCAGTTTGGGGTAAATCCTTAATCGTCCCCCCAGAAGACTGATGCCTTTTTAAAAAAAAAAAATAGTTTGACTCTTAACCCCATTTTGTGCCGAGGACAGTTGAAGCCGTCCTCGGCCACAGTGGGAGTGTGCTTAGGATGGCTCCAAGCCCTCCTCACACCCACCCACAGGGAAAGCCCTGGCGATCCCCCCGCGGGCTGCCCACTACAGGCCCCCACTAGGGATGGTAGCAAAAGCATTTCCTCTGCCACCCCCAAGCCCACACCTATCGGTGTTCTGATGATGTTGGCACGCACATGGGGCGCCAAAGTCATCAAATGCAGCTGGCTTCGCGTTGGAAGCCATTTGCTTCCAGCACCGGGAGAGAGCACCTTCAGCAGGAGAGTCCTCTGGAGAATGGAGGTGGGAAGGGGTTGTTTTTGGAAAAAAGACACGGGGGAAAGGAGAGCTTTTCCTTTCCCCCTGTACCTGTTTGGAGTAGATTCTTGCTCCAAGATAGCTGTGAGGGCTGCAAGTGTGGAGCAGGAATCCTTTCACCGGACCACCAGGGGTTTGTTTTGTGCTGGGGGAGCGACACCTTGGGCAAAGCTTGCTTCGCATGGGGGCATATTTATCCATGTTTCTGCCCCCCAGGGGGGGGGGGTAGTAGGGTAGTTCAGTCAATTCGTCCCCATGGGGGCCTAAACCCACTATATTACCAGGGATTTTATTTTTTGGTAATGATTACGCGAAGCGCCCCCAAGGGCAAGGGTCACTCCTCTTGGGGTAAGATTTGCTTTTGGAATCCCTTCCTTCTCAAGATAGCAGATCGCCCATTTTTAGGTCGATCTAAATTGGTAACACTTAAGTCACCTGGGAATAAGGTTATTATGTGGTGGAGGTCTGTTTCTGGGGTAAAGTTGAGTTTCATCTGGTGGTGACTTTTTGCCTTTGCCACGCCTTCTTTCGAAGGAGTATCAGCGTCTTTTGATAGATATATTATCATTTAATTAGTATTGTAATTGTATTTTATTTTTTTGTTGTAGAGCCAATCATTTCCTTTGTCATGTTGGCAAATCCTGTTTGTGGGTGCAGCTTTAGCAGATCAGAAGTTTGTGGAGCTGTGGTTGGTAAGCAACTCATTTTGTGATCTTTTAATCTAACATGTATCCTTGCCCTGATTGACTAATTATTTTTCACTGTTGTACTAATCTTTGAATCGTTAGTTTTTTGTGTGATTGTCTTTAAAAGTAACGTATTGATTTGTGCATGTTCTTTACTGCCTATGTGCAATAGTTTTTTTTTTCTAGTGGGACTTAATTGGTGCTTGGTGTGTCTGTTAAGAGTAGGTGCAATTGATCCGCAGTCTTGCGGTCTCTGGCAAGTGAGTGGTATCGTTTCTCAGTGATAGGTCTTTGTGTGCTTTGTATTGATGGACTTTTCCTTCCAGATTACTATATGCCAGTAGTTTTGCTTTCTGTTTGATAAAGCCACAGCTTTTATAATACATATTTTACACAGTGTTGGTTATTGTTGACTTATTTGCTGTAATTTGTATTAGTAAAGATTATGAGTATCCGCAGGATTACTGCTCAGCAGGTTGTTAACTTGCATTTTGAATTTCCTCTAACCATGGTTCTGAGACTCTCGGGTCAAGACTGATTTGTATATGGCTGGGTCCCAATTGAGGTGATGTGGCGAACAAAAGAAAAATGGATTAAACCCAGATATGTGACTGGGTGAGAGTGTTTGAAAAGTTTCAACACTCCGTCCATCATTTTATTTTGTGATGTTGCCAAGTGAGCCCTAAGTGGCTATGGGTATGCCCAGACACGGGTCGCTTGTTCACTGAGCAACTGGATTCAAGCTAGCTTAGCTGATGAGAGAGGATACCCCGAAACACGTCCCAAGATGCTGGTTTCCATTCTAAGAAGGACCTGGCTTGGCAGTTCGGGCTGATCAGCACATGGTTGGGTCCCAACTGAGACTGAGGTGACATGGCGATTAAACCCAGATCTGTGACTGGGGTTAAGTGTTTGAAAAGTTTTAACACTCCGTCCATCATTTTATTTTGTGATGTTGCTCTGAGACATCAGAGGCAGAGGAGGAAGTCCAAGATTCTGGCAGTGAATTTGTTAGTGGAGAGGAAGCATCTGATCATGAAGCCACTCTCATTGCGGAGAAAGTGCCTGCTTTAGAGGAGGACACTGATATGCAGATAGTGCAGCAAGAGGCATCTGGATTGCAGCCAGCGGCTAAAAGTCTTTCCACTGGAAGTGCTAAACTATGGGTGCCCCAAACATGGTGCAGCAGGAGCTTCATGCCTTTAGTGGTGTTGCAGGGTGTAGTCAATACTGAAAACTTTTGCCTATAAATTTCTTTAAGATGTTATGGTCAATGTATTTTTGGATGGTATTGTTAATCAGACTAATTTGTATGCTGAACATTATTTGAGGGACAACCATGCCAGACTTAAGCCCCACTCTAGAGCCACTCGGTTGACTCCCACTTATCTGGCTGAGTTGAAGTAGTTCTGGGTTTTAACTTTTTGAATGGGATTGGTAAGGAAACTTTCACTAGCTTCCTAGTGGTCTTTTAGTCCCTTGATGGCAACTGCTATATTTCCTGTAACCATGAGATGTGATCAGTATTTGCTTCTGTTTTGTATGGGGCATTTTGTTGATAATGCATCAGCATTGCCACAGGATCACCCTGATTGTGACCGTCTCTTCAAGATTTGTCCGGTCCTAGATAATTTTGCAGATTGCTTTTCAGAGATCTATGTTCCTAGAGAACGAAATAGCTGTGGATATGGTCGTTTTGTTTTTAGGCAGTACGTTCCTAGCAAGAGGGCACGTTATGGAATTAAGATATATATGCTGTCAGAGTAGTACTGAATAGGTCCATAATTTCAGGGTGAACACTGGTAGGGATTCTACTATTGACCCCCTGGTGGCTGTCCACTTTTGAAGCAAGTGAGAAAACTGTGTGAGAACCATGTAGAGGACTTTTTAACAGGGGACATCATTTATATATATAGGTATCTCTACACTGGTGAGCAATTGTTCAAGAAATTGTTCAAAGTGGACAACGTTGCATGTAGTACAATCTGCTCTAACCATGAAATTCACCCTAAAGAGCTTGCTTGTAAAAGGGTTTAAAGGGGACAGAGCAGTGTCTTGCATAGTGACAAACCTCTAGCTCTGAAATCTTCAGACAGGAGATAGGTCTATATACAGACTAGCATTCATGATGAAAGTATTTCCCCTGTGGCTGTTTGAGATTGTTGTGTGTAGATTTAGATTCCGCATATAGGTTTCCCAATTTATGCCCTTATATAGGTAAAATTCATATTGCCCTTATTTAGGCATAGAACATCCAGCCCTTATTTAGGCATTGTCGATGCTAACCAAATACAGGCATGGTCTCCTACATCCGTCAATCCACGCCACAACGAGTTCTTGGAAAACCAGACTCTTAAGCCTTTAGGAATTTCCCTTGCTTGGATATTAATTTCTTCAAGAACTCATTTAGTATGCATGCCCATCTATTCCTTAGGGGTTCATTCATGACGTTCCGATGCCCGACTTTTGCGTCAATACAGACATTCCTAAACACCTTCAAGGTATAAATATACCTGCACTTGCCCTGGCAAACCACGGTTCTGGTACGGTCCAGTTCGACTGCCTACTTGCGGTTCGCCACAGCAAGTTCGGAAGGAGATCGAGTTCCCGCCTGATGCATTGACCAGACGCTGTCATCCTCCTCGCAGAGAATCCAGCTCCAGTGTTTCTGACTCCCCTTGCAGGGTGTTAGATATCGAGTCCCAGAAAGATTCCAACCTCACACATTCTAAGGTATGGAGCAGACTAGAACTTAGAGAAACTTTTGGTAACTCTTGGCAAAACTAAAACTATAGCTAGCTATACTTTAGAAAACAGCACCTACTTCTTACCTCGTACTACACTTAGGTTAGGTACACAGGGGTAGAACTATTTAGAAGCATCAGATGAGTATTCACATTTTAGCCTGTGTTATTTATGTATATATTTTAGGAATATAAGTCATAGCTACAAACCATGCTATTGCAGTATTATTTTATCTTACTGCTAACTCTGTACGTATTGTACTTCTCATCCTGTCTTACGATTGTAGCAGTTCAAATCTCTTGCATGGGAAATAAGACTGTTCAATATACCACCTTTTTATTGAAACGCCCGTCTCTCCATTTCTGTGCAACTCTGTAGAAACGAAGCATGCACGATTGACTGAGTGAAAATTATCAATTGTTTCCATGGTTCTGAGATTGTTCCGACTCTAAGGGAAACAAAGCTGTCATGTTTATGCAGTTGTCAGAAACTAATCCCTGTATATTCGAGAAGTTTCTAGTGACCTCTGAGTTAGCTGGCACACACAAGTAATTAAGTTTAATGTACTCGATAGAGACATACTGACCTCAGTCCTGTGTCAAAACTATAGTGTATATTATTCCAATGCGCAGAGCCTATCAGGGATATAGGAACTACACTACAAGATCAGGTTGCTGAAGTGCGCATTCTGTGTGCATTTTAGACTATAATAGGCACATGGGTGGTGTAGATAGAGTAGATAAGAGGTTGGAGCCTTACAGTGCGGTTTGTAAGTCATACATTTGGTATAAGAAGTTGGCTGTCCATTTGTTTCTTTTACCAACCTTCTTTGCTTTTGTTGTATTCAAGGATTGATTTCCAAATTCAAACATGACTTTTGTTCAGTGTCAGAAGTCTGTGATAGGCAGTCTTATTGTAGTAGAGCAGGCAAATGTTCCTAGAGTTGGAGTGGTAGAGGATGTGGTTAAAGTGAAAGATCGCTGCCACTTTCCTGATTATATTCCTCCCACACCCACAAAAAACAAATTCCTGTAGGAGATGGAGAGTCTATGTCCGAAGAGGTGTCAGAAGGAGAGTTGTAAATACTGCCCAGAGTGTCCTTCTACTCATGTTCATACTACACGTAATTAAAGTTTTGGGAGCAACCATGAGCGTAAACGTGAACTGACTGATCTGTATCATTTTATATTTTTTGTTTAGATTTCACAGTTGGCAGTAGTTTGATGTAGTTAGCAAGAGCTGTTGTGATTGTAGCCAAAATGTTCAATCTACTTCTAATTGGTTTGGGTTTTCTTTTTTGATAAAAAAAAAAAATCTAATAGTGTGTGTGAACTGGTGCTTGGCTGGCAGTGTGTGTGGACTGGCACTTAGTTGGCAGTATGCATAGACCGGCTCTTAGCTGGCATTGTGTGCTTAGACCTGCTCTTGGCTGGCATTGTGTGCTTAGACCGGCTCTTGGCTGGTGGTGGGCGTGGACCGGCGCTTGGCTGGTGGTGGGCGTGGACCGGCGCTTGGCTGGTGGTGGGCGTGGACCGGCGCTTGGCTGGTGGTGGGCCTGGACCGGCGCTTGGCTGGTGGTGGGCCTGGACCGGCGCTTGGCTGGTGGTGGGCCTGGACCGGCGCTTGGCTGGTGGTGGGCCTGGACCGGCGCTTGGCTGGTGGTGGGCCTGGACCGGCGCTTGGCTGGTGGTGGGCCTGGACCGGCGCTTGGCTGGTGGTGGGCCTGGACCGGCGCTTGGCTGGTGGTGGGCCTGGACCGGCACTTGGCTGGTGGTGGGCGTGCACCGGCGCTTGGCTGGTGGTGGGCGTGCACCGGCGCTTGGCTGGTGGTGGGCGTGGACCGGCGCTTGGCTGGTGGTGGGCGTGGACCGGCGCTTGGCTGGTGGTGGGCGTGCACCGGCGCTTGGCTGGTGGTGGGCGTGCACCGGCGCTTGGCTGGTGGTGGGCGTGGACCGGCGCTTGGCTGGTGGTGGGCGTGGACCGGCGCTTGGCTGGTGGTGGGCGTGGACCGGCGCTTGGCTGGTGGTGTGCATGCACCGGCGCTTGGCGGCCGGTGTGCGTGGACCGGCGCTTGGCGGCCGGTGTGCGTAGACTGGTGCTCGGCGGTCGGTGTGCGTGGACTGGTGCTCGGCTGCCGGTATATGTGGGCTGGAAGAGTGTTGGTGGCTGGTAGCCAGTATGTGCATTGACTTGCTTGAGGTGTGATTGTCAGTTGTCTGATGTTTGGGTGCTTTGTGGAGTGACTGGTGTGTTAGTCCTGTTGGCGTATGAGAGTGACGGGCCCTTGAATGGCGCCGTTTGTAAATGAAAGTGTTGCATTGGTTTTCGGGCCGGAACTGGCAGTGTGAATGTTTTTTCCGTGCCTGATACATGAAAGGCATGTGAATGGACTGTAAAGCAGTTGGTGCCTTGACAGAGCTTTACAGCTCACCAGCTGCAAGTCAATGGTTCACTGTTCTGATTTTTTAAATTAGTAACAATGACTTATGAGGATTTTATTTCATAAGTCATTGGTGAATAACCTTTTTTATATGAATCATTTACTTACCCTGGTGCCAAATCCAACCAGCATGCCTGTGATTGACTAGTGGATGGGTGTGCAATAATGTTTTGGTTACTTCCAGGGCAACTACGAGTGAATAGAGAGGGTTTAGGTACATAGGTCTCCATATAACTACCAACCCATCAACGTGCCTTAGACACAACATAAAGAGAGTGCTAACGGAATTTCATGAAGACGTTGAGAGGTGGAGAAGACTCCTCCTGACCCTTCTGGGTAGAGCAGCCATGTTCAAAATGGTCACCCTCCCTAAACATCTCTACATCCTCCAGAACACATATCACAAACTCCCCGAGGAAATCTTTAAAACAATAGAGGGAGAGGTGCGTACACTCCTGTGGAATAGAGGACACCCACGGATAGCACTCCAGACCCTTCAACGTAGTCAGTACAATGGAGGTATAGCACTCCCGGACATACAATCCTACTATAGAGCAGCACACCTGGTGGCCAATAACGAATGGGGACATTTTGCAGGGAATCATCCAACATGTGCCCTCGAGAGACTCCAGTTACAAACTCGATCACATCTTCATTACATACATGGGGGCAGAAGGATGAGGCAACTACAGCCGGCATCGCAGACAGTCATAAAAGCCTGGAAGGGGGCAGAACGACAAATGAAGTAGAGCAAGAGATATACGAAAGAGACACCCCTGTGAGAGGGTACAAGACTACCAGAATTGGGCAAGCTACAAGGTTTCGGAGCTTGGGACATGGTGAGGATATCCAGGCTCGGTGATATAATAGAGAGAGGTGCTCTAATTTCCTTTAACACACTCTAGCGGGAGTACAAACTGCATGACACTCAACAATATAAATATCTTCAACTTCAACATGCATGGCGGGGTGAACAACTAGACACATCAAGCATCTTAGATTTTGTGCCCCTGGAGGGAAGGCTACTCCAAGAGGAACTACCAAACAAAGCTGTTTGATGGACCTACATAACCCTGAAACAATACGCCAGACAATCTGGGAACCCTTAGAAGGCAGTGGGAGGTCACCATGGGCAAACTAGAAGACATAGATTGGGAAGCGCCACTAATGCACCCAAGGGAATTGGCTATCAAATTAAGGCGGAGATCGATACAATATAAGATCCTTCACAGGGTTTACTTTGACAGAGCACTGTTACATAAAATTGGGTGAGCTGACTCACCTAGGTGTCTTAGATGCAAGAAAGAACATAGGACCTTCATACACACACTGTACGACTGCCACTAGATTAAACCATATTGGACCCAAATAGCAAAAGAATTAGGCAAGGTACTAGAAACAAAGATACCCATGGATGCCAAGTACGTCTTGCTGGGTATCAATCCCAAGGTAGACCTTCCCAGATACAAACTACTACTATGCAACCTAGGGCTGATGGTGGCGAAGCGGGATGTGGTCCGACATTGGGGCTCTCCAACTCTCCCCACAATGACAGAGTGAAGAAATGGTATGGATCTGTATATGGGTGCAGAGAGAACGAGATATAAAGCAAGGGGGTACCCAAAGAAATTTCTCCAGGGTATGGTGTCCCTGGCTGAGATATTATGAGTTAGAGATACAATTGGAGAAAGATGAACCCCAGACAGGTCCGAGTCGGGAAAGGGGGGAGGAAAGCTCTACCTCTCCCTCACCTTGAGGTATAAGATAGTACTCAATACCAGGTAAGGTACTGTGATGTCTATGCCAGGTATGACCTAACTGTACAACACAGCCAAATGATTGTTATGTTATGTTAAATTGATTTTATAAGGCGCACAGCTACCCAACAAGGGTTTCTCAGTGCCGGTCTGAAGCAACAGAGAAGAACATAAAAGTGAAAATGATTTATTAAACAACCAAGTTTTTTAAAGTTTACGAAAGTTCGCATATATTGTTTCACTGCGGAGCCCTATAGGGAGAGAGTTCCACAGGGATGGACTCAAGTAAGCAAATGAACGACCTCCCGTCCTTGTAAGTTTGACTCTGGGAACCAAAAAGTTTCCCTGGGTAGTGGAGCCTAACAGACGGGAGGGTTGATCGGGATGAACAAGATTTTGCAGATATTGAGGGGCAGTGCCGGCCTTGATCTTGAACATATAGACCAAGGCTTTAAACTTGGTACGGCTTTCGACCCTAAGCCAATGTAGATCTCTCAGGGCGCTAGAGGTGGAAGATGTTTTGGGAATCTGGCAAAGCAATCTTGCGGCCGAATTTTGAACCACCTGAAGCTTCCGTATTACATCCTTATTAGCCCCCAAATAGAGGATGTTCCCGTAATCCAGTCTAAAGGTCACAAGCGCCTGGACTACGGTCTTTTGGGTAGGGCTTGGGAGCATCCAGATGATTTTTGTCAACCATTTCTGAATGGTGAAGCAAGTGGCTGCCACCTTCACCGCCTGCTGTTTCATCGATAATTTGTCATCGAAAATGAATCCCAAGTTGCGGACTTGATGAGTGGGCTGGGGTAGGGTACCCATTTCGATAGGCCAGTGCTGGGGGCCCCAGAGATCTTTATTTTCACCCAAAATCAGGACCTCAGTCTTTTCGCCGTTAAGCTTAAGTAAATTGGCTTGCATCCATGATTCAATTTTACCCAGCCCGGCCTGAAGAACTGATAGTCCGGTCATTTTTTCCGTTGAAAGGGAGAAGATGATTTGGGTGTCGTCTGCGTAAGAAAAGAGGGACAGCCCAGCCTCCTCTGCGATCACTGCCAAAGGTTTGATGTACACATTAAACAGAATCGGGCTTAAAATGGAACCCTCGGGTACCCCATGTGGGGAAAAGTGAGTTTTCGAAGTAGCCTTAGATGAGAAGACTTGAAATGTCCGCTTGGAGAGAAAAGATGAGAGCCAGCCAAGTGCTGGACCAGAAATCCCAAGAGACTGCAGGGATTTGATTAACACAGTATGAGACACAGTGTCAAACGCGGCGCTCAAGTCGAGCAATATGAGGGCCACTGTGTCCCCAGAGTCCAGGCGCTGTCGTACCATTTCTGTAACTCCAAGGAGAGAGTCTTCTCGGTCGAAAAAGTAGCTCTAAAGCTGGATTGGGAGGGGTGTAAAAAGTTGGAGGATTCAATAAACTGAGTTAGTTGTAGGTTTATGCGCTTTTCCAGAATTTTAGAATAAATAGGAAGCTAAGAAATTGGCCTAAAATTTGATGGCTGGGTGGGATTGGCATTTGCCTTCTTCAAAAGGGGAAGGACCATAGCGTGTTTCCAATCGGGCGGAACCGTAGCGTCTTGTAAGGAAGCATTAAGTAGCTCTATGATTTACATCATAGATTGTAATTCAAGCTGCTGCAGTATTGAGACAGGGAGGAGATCACAAGGGGAGCCTGATTTAATACTACCCAAGATATTTTTTAAAGAATTAATGTTGAGAGGCGCCCAAGATTCTAGTTTAGTGATAGGTTCAACCATGCAAGTAAGTCCAGGGACAGAGGTCAGGGGAGAAGAGACCGTTGACTGAGTTTTGCAAAGTGTAGAGTGTATTTGCTCCACTTTATTTACAAAAAAGTTGGCAAGATTGTCGCATTGTGGTTCATCTAAAATAGGGGATGCGGGCTGTGTGTCAGAACCAGCTAATTTTTTTACCATTGTGAACAAGGTGCGTGAACAATTCTGCGCGTTGGAAATGGTGGAGGAAACATAGTGCCCGAGCTGACTTAAAACGCGCTTGCTAGTCTTTTGCAAAAACAACAATTGATGGACAGAATGCAGAACAATGTCATACATTCACCCCAGTACAGAGATCTGGGCTTAAATCCATCGTTTTTTTCTCACCATGCCATTCCAGTTTGAACCCAGCCATATGCAAATCAGTCTTGACCCTGTGCCCCATGGGAACAGTCCAGCCCGAACTGCCAAGCCAGGTCCTCCCTGGACTGGAAACAAGCATCCTAGGACCGGTTTCGGGCTTTCAGCCCTCGTCAGCCAGGATAGCTTGATTCCAGTGGCATGGAGAGCAAGGGACTCACGTCTGAGCATACCCTTCCCACTCGGGATGACAAATGCAAAAACAACAATTGATGGACAGAATGCAGAACAATGTCATACATTCACCCCAGTACAGAGATCTTGGCCTAAATCCATCGTTTTTTTGCTCACCATGCCATTCCAGTTTGAACCCAGCCATATGCAAGTCAGTCTTGACCCTGTGCCCCATGGGAACAGTCCAGCCCGAACAAGCATCCTAGGACCGGTTTCGGGCTAGTCTTTTAAAGCTTTTTTATATTTCAGTTTAGAGTCAGGTGAGTAGTTCCTCTTCCAGCATCTTTCCAGAGCTTTGCATTTAGTTTTCTCAGTGTTTAGTGACTCCGTGAACCAAGGAGCAGGGGGACGATGATTATAGGATCTTTTAGTAGAGAGTGGAAGACAGTGATCGATAGCATTAAGAATCCAGTTATGTATTGTGGCCAGAGAGGTTGTCGATATTTGATCAATAGTGGGGACACTATCAGACAAGAGTTTCTTAAAAGCATCCATATCTAGTTTACCCCAATTTCTGGAATTAGACTGAATTCCAGGTGCAACTGTAATCGGGTTCACCGGAACCGTACAGTCAAACTTGACTGCATAATGGTCGGACCAACATAGAGGAAAAGCAGGGAAGCAATGAACATAAGATAGATTAGAAAAGATGGGATCCAGTAAATGGCCTGCCATGTGCGTCGGGCCATTATTACAGAGCAGCAGATTCATCGCTGCTAAGTCAGAGGTCAGCGTGCTGCTGGTTATACATTCAGGGTTTTCAAGAGGAATATTGAGGTCACCCAGAATGGTAAAATTGGCCGCTTTGAGAAGATGAGGGGTGATTAAATCCGGAAATGAAGAAGCCCAGGGGCCCGAAGGTCCGGGGGGGCAGATAAACGAGAATACCAGAAAATGTGAATTGAGGGGTTAAGGTAAGTTTGAATAAGGCTGCCTCACAGCCCATGAAAGGTAAATCTTCCAGTTTGCATGTGTAGGATTTATTGAAAATTACAGCAATGCCACCTCCCCTCCCAAGATCTCTATCCTTCCTAGCTATGGCATAGTTCGATGGTAGAGCAGAAGCCACATCTGGCCCCGAACTCGCAAATGATTGACTATAAAATTGTAACACGTCACGATGTTCCTCACCTTAAGTACGAAAAGGCTTTCATGTTGTATTCTCGGTCATTGCAATTTGTATTAATAAAAAACATTTTTGTTTAAATAATAATGTTTTGGTTTTCTTTTAGCTTTTTACTGTCAGTGCATACTCTCTCTGTAGTGAACACCTTCTGCCCTCACATTTTTGGGAAACCATTCACTAAGGGAAAAATACGTGGTACATTTTTTTGAGGATCATACAAGTTTTATTTACCCAGAAGTCCTTGTAAATTTGATTGACAAAAACATATTTTTTCCTCACCATTCTCTGTGAGAAAGTTGTGGGATTACCATGCTGGCACAAAGTTCCCCAACGATCCCAGAGATCTCCAGATAAAAATGGTACCTCACCTGTGCCCACGACAGGAAAGGGCCCAAAAGTATTGTGGAGTCATCAAAATTATCCATCTCAAAATGACCTGGTTTTACAAGGGGGTCATCTGTGTTTTTGGTTCTGGGCTCGGCGGCCAGTTAGTGAAACCCACCAAAGTAGTAAATTTTGGAAAACTAGACACCTGGGGAGTCCAGGCAGGTGTGGCTCGAGTGGATCCCCCAACTTTTTTTTACCCAGAATCCCCTGTAAATGTGAAACGTTCAATGAAAACACTAATTTTCTTTGCATGTGAAGTTAACTAGATGAATGTGAAGTGATCCACCAACTTCCTACCACCCAGTGTTACCCCACTTGTCCTGATAATAACGCTACCCCATTTATGTGCCTGGGCCTAAGGCTGCGTCAATAACAGATCACACCAGGGTCAACGAGGCACTGTTTTTCTTGGCAGATTTGAGGGAACGCTGGGTGGCTGCCTGCAGATTCCAGGACTTTTCCTCACAGAAATGCAAGGAAAATTCGTTTTTGGGCAAGGTTTGAGCTTTAGCGGGGGTTCTGAGAAAAAAAACCTGGTGATAGCCATGCAAGTCACTCCAACCTAGACTCTCCTGGGTGTCTAGTTTAAATGTGCTGGTTTGGTTGTTTCCCCTAGGTGCCCGCTGACCTAAGGTCCAAAATTCATAGCTAGCCACCTGGATTCTGCTGGGTAAAATATTATGTCTCCATGGTCAAGTTTTGGGGTGTTTTGTGTCACAGGTGCAAGGCCAACCAAACAAATGGGGTACCATTTTTGAGAGGAGTGGAATAAAGATAGTACAACATTTGTTATTACCAATTGAATAGCTCTACGTTTGTGCCTTTCAAATGTAAACGAGTTTATAACACACAAGGCATTTTACGAAATACTCTCTGAAACACATCCCAGTATGGGTACCCAAAAATTCTGAGATATACAAACAACCACTGCTCCTAAACTCAGTATCTGGTGTAAATTTCAGAAATAGAGTATTCCTTCATACTATTTTTCCATTCTTAATGATTTACCAAATTAACTGCTGAATAGTCTGTGCACAGGGAAATAACATTGTAAGGTGCAATTCGGTTGATGACTCTGGATACCTCGCGTGTCTGGAGCATCGACAAGCCCTATATATCTTCACAACCAGAAGGGTCCAGTAGACATACGGTATATTGCTTTCAAAACTCTGCCATAGCAAGAAGAAGTTACAGATGAGAATGTAGCCACAAATGGCTGTATTTTTCCAACTCAATTTCTTTTATTTCAACTGTTACTTTTTCTAGGACAACCTTGAAGGATCTACGCAGATGATCCTGTGCTGAATTCAGATTTTTGTCTAGTTTTCAGAAATGTACAGCTTTCTGTGACCCACCATGGGTTTCACACCTGTTTCCACCACAAACTGGAAGGCGTTTGAAAGCACTAATACTTGGAAAATTGGGATATCTCCAAGTAAAATGCCAAAACTGTATTAAAAAAATTGGCTTTCTGAATCAAGTCTGCCTGTTTTTGAAATCTAGGAAGATGGTGACTTTAGCACTACTGTGCTACTGTAAATTTCGGAACCATGTTGGTAGCATGGACCTACCCTGCCGATTTTGGTATCAGCGAACCGCAAATAACTAATGCGGTATTTATGAGTGTTTTCGTCATGTTTCACCGATGAATTCACCGCGTACACGATACTACACGTCGGACCCATCGGGTTCCATTTTAAAAGGATAACCATTCTGTGGTTGCCCTCACATAGGCTGCGCATTGAGGCCATGCCTAGGCCTAAAGCACACGCAATCTTTCCTTGACTTCTGTGTGACCTATGCAAACTGACTCCGCTGCCCGGGGTCAGTCCTGCCCGGCCGGTTCCCTTTACTGCGGCCTTATGGGATTAGCATCAGGGCCCAGCACATCATAAAGTCGTGTATCCCACGCGACTCCTGACTAATCCCTTTCACACCTGACTCGGTTTCCTACTTTATGGCTTGTTTTACGAGTGGGAGGTGTTCGTTTTATTGGGGTCTGCTGATATCTGATGAGGGTTCTGAGCCTCGCTGGGTAAATAATTATGTGCCGACCGAGCTGAAATGTGGGATTATCATCATGACTGTGCTCTTTCTTTGAAGCGAAAATATGTGAACGACCACTTGTAAAATAGGGGCGGTGTTGCCCAGAGCATAATATTCTGTATATAAGAAAAGACGGGGTTTTTGGTTCTGGGCAGTCTCCTGAGAACATACATCGTGTTGTACTTCTCGGATACCTGTGATTGGTCTGCAGCCAATAAATACGATCTTTGACTTCACCTAGAAGACTCTGTGTTTCTGTGGTCCGAAACAGGAAGAACTCGAAGTCTTCGGGTGTGTCCCCTGGCACCGCTGGGTTGGTTCTGAAAAACACAGTACTTCAGTTGGCGCCCAACTCGGGGCGATTTCAGCGTTATCGGTCCAAGCCAGAGTTTCGTGAGGAGCTTCGTGTGAAAATTCTGGAGAAAGGCCGCCACCTCATCGACCCCTGCATGTCGACGTGGTCCGAAAGTCTTTACTGCGAGGATCTCCGCGTCCCGACGGCTACAAAGGACTGCTGCCCTGACTATCGCCCTGCTTTGGACCCTTGATGATTTGGTAGAGCGAAACGAATTAACGAGTCTTCTGGTGACGTCATCGATACCTCAGTTAAGTATAAGTGGAGCGTCTCCCACTCCTTAGTTTGGTTTGGTATCCCTTCGGGATCGCTTTGATTTGGAACTTGCAAGTGCCAAAGCCGAAGGACTTGTGTATTCACGAGACTTTGAAGTTTGAAACTAGACTAGTGAGCAAAGATGCCTGGTTCTAGTATATTTGGAAATTTGTTTTGTTTGGGTTGTAATAGGGACTCCCGATTAGAGAATTCATGTCCGGTTCCTCCAATTGGAACTCCAACGTATGAGCTTTATGTAAAACATGGCGTGGGCCCCATTGCGTATAATGAAGTATGGATCCGATACACCAGGAAGGATGGTGTTTTAAAATGGCCCCAAAATGGTAGTTTCGACACAGAAATCCTGGATAACCTAGAAGTTAAATTATTTAAAAAGAAAGCCCGGCCGGCGATGTTTGATTCTTTCCGCCTATGGCGAAAGGAAGCCAAACAGAAAGAAATTAAACTAGCGAAGAAAAATAAAAGAGAGAAAGGTATGTCGATAATGCAAGCAGCCTTACAGTATAAAGATAATGAAGAAGAACAAATGAATGAGCAGCTGCACAGGCAACGTAAACTAGTGATTGATAAATGCTACCCAGCTTTGCCGCCCCTTCAGCAAGATGCGTCAAAAGAAAAGGATAAAGATTCCCTAATGTCACATTTGCTGAGTTCACCACCCCCGTATGTGCAGAGTGCTACAGCACCTCCGCAGCCTTTAAATGTACAGCCTCTAGTTAATTTGCCACAAGCCTTCCCGCAGCTGCCAGCTCCCCCTCAGCCGGCTCCTATGCCTACGACTCAGCCCTCTCAAGGGCCGTCGGTTTCACTGCCTATCTCTTCTGCGCTCCCTGCGACTTTACCTAGTACATCAGCTGCCTCCCTCGGCGCTCTTCCCAATACGACCCCTGTACCTGTATCTGCACCCGTTTTTCTTCCCTCTGTCTTTCCCCCTGTTCTTGCCTCAACTTCTCCTTCTACATGACAACGAATAGCTAGTGCGGTCACTAGTGTTAGGTCACCTCTCTTCGGGTCATCTAGTACGACCCCTGGTTCACAACGTACGCAGTTGCGTAGTCAGCTGCCAGGTTCTGAAGAGAAAGAAGTATTAGACCGCATGGCACATAGATGGGTTGTTTTTCCTTCAAGATATGATGTGGAATCTGTTGTAAATGTTTTTCATCAGTGGGAAGCACCAAAACAGAGATACGTTTGAGAAAATGTGTGAATTCCTCTGTGAGGAATTGGAAGATCATGGTCTAGATTCAAGCCCGCAGGAGTTGTGTCATGTACGGTTCGATTTTGAGAAAGGCACGATTGTGGGACGCGATGTTGATAGAGCAGTCGCGACATTGTTGTCCTTCAGGAATGGGGATTGTCATCAGTCATTGTTCGTACAGGAGTTCCCTGTAGGGAAAAAGGTAAAAGAGCGTCAATATCCGATGCGTGAGGTTCCTCCAGTTTGGAGACCTGGTGATGCAAATGCTAATACACCTGTTCTGCCGCATTTTCAGCGTGTGTGAGTACACGTGCCATGGAAGCGAGGTGAAGTGATAGCGCTTAAGCAGACATTGCCTGACCCCCGTAAAAACCCTGCAGGATATTATAAGGAGTTATCACAAACCGCAGAATCGTGTGTCATGAATTTAGCTGACATTGATATGTTGTTCGGGAATGTTGTTCCGCAGCCTTTGTGCGGATTGATTCGTAATACAGATCATGCTGCAGAACTAGGGGGCACATGGGCTAATATCATTGCTACAGACACTAGACAAGTTGGTGGTGCGAAACCTGAGCCCTTAATAGCAGAGCTCCCTGGTAGAATTATTACCTACATGAAGACTTTAATGCCGGCGATGCGTGTGAATTGGGATAAATTATCCGCATGCAAACAAAAGAAAGACGAAACAGTGTCTGATTTCTTTACCAGGTTTGAAGAAACATTTATCGACCACAGTGGTCAAGACATGAGTACGGAAGGTGGTCAACGGTTATTTGTTGATAAATTTGTGCATAATTTGCTCCCCGAGTTGTGTAAGAAATTAAAAGATTCAGAGAGTTCTTGGGCTATTTCTTCATCAGCGCAAATACTGGCTACTGCACAGTACTACGAAAATAGGGATAAAGATGAGAAGGATAGAGCAGACAAGAAAACAAAAGAATTAAAGACGAAGGTTCTTTTACAGCAGGCTTACCCGCCACGTGGAGATCAGAATAACTATAAGCAAAATCAGAGTAACTATCAACAACTCCAACAGTTTCAGAGTAACATGCAAAGGTTCGGGTATTCCCAACCGCGTGTTCCTGTGGGTCCCAATCAGTGTTCGTATTGCAAACAAGAAGGTCATTTTAAGTATAGTTGTCCTATATTATTGCAGCGCACGAATAATGCTTATGGCGCGGGAGGTAGAGGTGGTCAGCAAGCTCCTAGGGGTAGAGGGCGTGGGAATGTTCCCCATAACGCGCGTCCTCTTCCGCCTCAAAATACGACGAACAGTTTTGATCAGCAGGCCAATGTAACTGGTGGGACAGCTCAGTACTATAATAACGACTATTATGCAGAAGATGGAAATGCGGAGGGTAATGATTACTAGGACAGCCGTAGACAGAGAGAGGGAGTTGTTTCAGTGCCAGTGGTCAGAGTGGACCTTATGTTGTGGACCTTATGTTAAGGTGACTACAGCGGGTGTGTCGAGAGCCTTTTCTGTTGGATACTGGTGCTGCAAAAAGTTCAATTATGCACTCAAAACTCCCTGGCGCGCCTTTGTCTGGCGAAATGAATGTTTCAGTAGGTTTTTCTGGCGCCCCGGTTAGGAACCCGATCTCTAGTCCTATGCCCCTTTCTGTTGGACCTTGTGAGCTGAAAGCACCCCTTATCCTAACGACAGGATGTGGCGAAAATCTGTTAGGATTGGATTTGTTAAAGAGATTACATGCGACATTATATTGTTCCCCCTCGGGAGTACAACTTACACTGGGTAGGGAAGTGACTTCTCCAATGTATTTGTCGAAGAATAAACTGCCAGCTGAATTGTCGTCTCTTCCGGATGTCCTTTGGGCTACTGGTCCTAACGATGTGGGTCTCTTGGAAATACCGCCATATGTGGTCACTCTTGAAAGCCAATGTTAAATTGCCACGCATTCCCCAGTACAAGATCTCTAATGAAGGTGAGAAAGCGTTGTTAGCGATCCTCTATGACTTGATTGAAAAGGATGTAATCGAAGAGACAAGAGGCAACGTTTGCAATAGTCCGGTTCTGCCTGTTTTAAAACGTACTGACCCTTCTCAGCCACCTGTTTACAGATTTGTGATCGATCTTAGAGAGGTCAATAAGATAGTTGTGCCACAGTTTCCAGTTGTCCCTGATATAACTGCCTTGTTAACTATGATCCCAGCTTCCGCTGCCTGGTTCTCGGTGATTGATTTAAAGAATGCTTTCTTTAGCATTCCGATTGCAGAGGAAAGCAGGGATATTTTTGGTTTTAGTTTAGGAGGTCGCAGCTTCCACTTTAAACGCGCTCCGCAGGGCTACTGTGAAAGTCCATCAATATACAGTCAGGCTTTAAAGGCGCAGCTTGATACAATTGTCTTACCTAGTGGTGCTACCCTTATTCAGTATGTGGACGATTTACTAATCGCCGCGGATACTGAAAACATTTGTAAGGAAGCTACATTGTCATTGTTGCGTCATTTGTTTGCCTGTCATCACAAAGTGTCTCTCTCAAAACTGCAATATTGTCGACAAGAAGTAACCTACTTAGGTCATCTCTTGTCGAAAGAGGGAAGGAAACTGACCCCAGAAAGAATTCAGGCCATTGCACAATTGAGCGTGCCAAGAACACAGAGAGAAGGAGTAGTTTCTTTTCTGTAACTCCAGTTCTGTAGTAGGGGTATCTCTGTTATAGTCATAATCTAGTGAATAGTCCCGCCCATGTGCGTGGACCCCCGAGCAATAAAAAATCATCTCTAAAGGTGACAAATCATGCAGACCTGCATCCACCTTTAAGAGAGAATTTAATTTAAAGACAGATAATGCAGCCTATACCCACAGGCTACACTATCCAGTACTTCAACTAGAATTCCACCAACATCCACAAACAGCACTGCCTGTCCAGCTTTTCTCCACATAGGAAAAAACCCTGCCTCTACCAGCAAAAGCCTCTGGAATGATAGAGAGGAAGGAATGGACAGACAAGCCCCATAGGCTGCCATTATGTGGCTTAGAACAGGATACTGTGCCTTTAAGAAAACTTTCCAGATTTCCAGAACTTTCCCAGTATCCCAGAATGCCCAGCAGGTCCCTTTCACTTTCAGTTCTTTTTGAAGGCGTAGCACGCCAGACCTGTAGCATTCCTTACAAGAATAATTATCTCTCCACCGGGGAGGAGGGTGGGCGCTTATGACTATAACAGAGATACCCCTACTACAGAACTGGAGTTACAGAAAAGAAACTACTCCTTCTGTTGTGGAAATATGGATTTTTCTGGTCAGTTATGTCCCCTATCTTGGACCCCAACGGTTCCATGTGCATGTCACAAGTACATGTATGTTCCCTCCAGTTCCAGTTATGAAGACGCAAATACATGTGCGTCCACCGTCAACATGTCCTTTGACAGATCCGCCATGTATAGGCCGGATATCCCATTCCTAAATATGAAAGGCCATCGGCTTTATATGGTTCACTTATGCCACTTTACAGTCCAGGCAAGTAGGCCCTGATTCTGTCATCAAAACTCCTCTTGCCTTCTGCCTCTGAAAGCTCCAGTCCGAGCCTGCATCTGTGACCATGAACTTTGTCTCATTCTCTGCGCGGCTCACGAAGCCTGACATCAGCCTACTCTCTGCCAAGAACTGTATTTCACCTTCGAATTATCTGCTTCCCCCTCAGCCGATGCATTCCTGCCTAGTAGTTTAAGTAAACATTCTTCCAGTTACCAAGCAAAAAGGCCCATCTTCTCTGTCCTCATGCAAGTAATTCATAGCCCTGTTACCATGGAATATTCCTACCCCCTCGCATTCAGTGTAGACACTTAGACGCTTGTACACGCACGCACAGTCAGTATAGAATAGATTCTGTCCGAGAGTCCCTCTTTTATGGATAACATAGTTCTTTAAACATAGGATGTTAGATATGATTTGGGATTAGGTTGACTTGACCCCCCAGACTTCTCGTCTCCACATGTAGAGCTAAATGTCAAGTCCCCGTCACCCCCTAGTTACACGTCAATTACACGTCATACTGCTGCGCGCGCATCAATGCCAAGTATTATCTTATAGATCCACCTATGTATTACATCATAACCAATCATGTTCCTTTTTACTCATTATTACACCCATTTTCGGTTACGTAGACCAAACGTCAATGTCCTTATCAATTGTTACGCCTACTGTATTCACTTCATTATAATGTATGTACTATAAAAGTTACTTCTTGTCAATAAAGTATGTACTTCACTTCCTGAACCCCCGTGGTGATGGAACTTGAAGCATCCGATTATAATCGATTATTGGAATAAAGCCCATTCCGAAACTCTAATATCACGGATTCTGCCTCTCATTTTACTGAGCTATTTTATAATGTTTCTGTATCAAATTCAGTCCCGGTAAAGGAATTTTTATTTACCACATGATGGCGCCCGAACAGGGACACTTTCTCATCTCACGCGCCGGCGGTGCGTTGCAGGCCCGGTCTCCTGCCACAGCTGGACGGACAATAACGCGTACCAGCAGGATTTCCTGTATCTCCCTCCGGTCAAGCGGGGGCGACTGAGACTGCGATCAACACCCAGACGAGGCGGTGAGAAGTGCGAAGTATCCCGACCAGAGCCTAGCTGAGAGAGCAAGATCCGAGGTATACAGAGACCCACCAGTCCGAAGTCAAGCCCAGTGTCCGACGAGTCGAGTCGAGTCCAGTCCGGTTCAAGTTCAAGTTACTGAGGCCTTCCGTTTCCGAAGCTACCCGGTGAGTACCATTGCTGGGGAGGCATTTCTGACGTGCACATAGGTTGTGCCGGTCAAGACGGGTTTGGGTACACAAATCCGGTCTGCACTGTTTTAGCAGTGTATCTGTACTGTTTAGCAGTATATCAAGTATTCCGAAGTATTCCGAAGTATCTAGTTATTGTCTAGTTATTGTCGAGAATTAAGCTTGGTGATTAGCTATGCAGACGATCATCATTGTTGTTTCAGTTAAAGGTTTAATGTTAAATGTTTAAAGTGTTTAAGTATGTTCTGTATATCGTGGTATGAATGACTGTTCATTATCGTGTTTATTGTATTAAGTCTGTTCAAATTCAAGTATCAGGTCAAAATCAAGTATAAGGTCAGTTCTCAATATGCCGCTCTTTTCGAAATTAAGACAGATCACTACCAGAAAAGGGGTTCTCGAAGAAGCCGTCCCTATTCCTCCTAGGGACACTCCAGGGCACTTTATGTATCACAAACATGGCTTAGACGCTATATTATTTCTTGATTTATGGGTAGACTATACCAAGGGATTACCAGAAAGTCAGAGGTGGCCCACAGCGGGGACCTGGGATGCAGAGTGCATCATGAAAGTCGAGGAAGAGTTATGGAAAAGAAAAGTCAGACAGTCACAGAAAGACGCCGTTGAATTATGGCGTAAAGAATCACATAGACGAACAGAAAAAGCACGTAGACAGGAAGAGAAGAGTAAAGAGAATTCCAATAAAGTTCGAGAGAATCTATTAATTGAGGAAGGTATCCGAGTGAAATCAGAACAAGTAGACAGACAAAGAAATGCCCTTATGAATGGTATGTATCCCCTTCTGGCCGAAGGATTACCTAAGGCTACTCCAGAGATACCGAAAGACTTGCCACCCCCATTATTCCCAGTCAAGGTACATCCTAAGGGGCATCCTAGAACCGCAGAAGATGTTTTTCTTTCCTCATATTTAGATGACGCAGCTCCCGAGTATGCTAATTCCGCCCCACGTAGACCGCATACCAGGGAGGTCCAACGCCAAGATCCAGCACCCGTATCCCTGCAGCAACAAATCGAGTCACAAGTTCCGGCAAGCACATCTGTTTCTGCACCTGTTCCTACAGGTACTTCTATAGCTGAGTCCACACCTATAGTTGCTGTGTCACGTTCGACGAATCCTTTCACACCCGACGCCCCAGACGGGGCCACGGGAGGTGCTACCAATATTTTTTCTACGCCACCTAGAATAAATAAACTTATTTTCCAAGAGTCAGCGCATTCACGTACACCAAAATTCGTAAGTGATCGTACGCTTAAGGAACTTCTTATAGATTGTAGATATGACCCGGTGCTCGGTAAAGAGGACGAAATGATCCTGGCATCATTACGTATTAGACGAGCCGCAGGGTATTTAGCGAAGCTACCAGGAATGACTGCGCATCTAGATAAAATATATCATTTTGTTCAAACAGGGCGAGATCCAGAATGTATTAACAGAGCTATGGAATACCAGAAAGTAGAGATACAGGGGGAACTGTTGCGTTTTCTCATAAACTGTGTGATCAGAAATCAAGACCGACCGGGGGTAGATCCGGAAGCAATGAAAATTCTTACAAAATGGAGCCAGAACATATCAGAAGGGAGACACGATAAGCAAAATTGTATAATAGCCATGTGCCGAAAGATCCGTAAAGAAATAGAACGCCTACACGAAGAGAGATTAGAGACAGACGAGTTCGAGCAAAGCGAGGAAGAAGGGTCAGGACTGCCCGCCGGACAGTCAGACACCATAGCCTATATAGGTAGAGGAAGATCTTGTAATAGGAATCAGACCAGATGTCATACTGACCCAATACGTCCAATATGTCCAGATAATGACAGGAATTTCCAAATACCTATAATTAACATAAGGTCTAACGAGCATTCGTTCCAAACCGCCGACAAACTACTCCGAGAACGAAGGGGTTATCATTTTCTCGATTCTATGGATGAACAAGATTTAGCGAGGGCAGCTGTTCATTGGGTGGACAGTCCCGGAAAATATAGTGATGAGACAGTAGTACGCACATTTTTGAATCTCACCCCAGATGAGCAGAGGTTAGCTGGGATTTATATGATTCAACAACTCATTATACTATATCAGAGTCAGCATTCGGACCCTGGTCCCTTACCGGACATATTGACTGAATTGCTTATGAATAAATGGAGAGGTCCAGGTACCAAATTAATTAAAGAAATTCTAGTATCTAGAAAGCAGTATATTCTTTTTGTATGCTCAGAGCATGTCTCATTGCCTGTCAAGGAAAGAACGACGTATCACCTGGATAGACAGAATCCCTTACGAGAAGTACACCCAATAAAAGGCGAGGACAATCAGTTTAAACGTGTATTTGTATATACGCCTATATCGAAAATAGAATTGTTAGAAATGAAGAAAGTAGTACCCAGTCATGACAAGGACCCAGCGGGTTTTCACCGAGAAATTAAAGACATGTTACTCATGGGAGAGTATACCTACCCCGACATTATGACAATATTAAAGGTGTTGATGCCTGCTGGCATTTATGAGAAACTCAAGGAAAAAGAGTGGGAGGTAGGTGATCAAAAGATAGAATGGTCAGCATTAGAAGCAGAAGAAAGGGCCCGAGGTCCAGGTTCGGGGCTTGGGGACAAAACTAAAGCACTACCAGGTCTACTAGTACAGGTACTGCCACGTTTATTAACTACGAAAAAGGAAGATTGGGGTACAATTTCAGCCTGTAAACAGAAGCAAGATGAAGACACTAGCGATTACTATGCCCGATTCGAGAAATGTTTTGGTATAAATAGTGGCATAAAAGCAAGTAGCGAATCATACCCGCATCTGTTTGTAACAAAATTAGTGGAAAATGCCCTGCCCCCAGTAAAGAATAGAGTATTAAAATTCGAGAGTACCTGGCAAGGTAACACTCCAACACAAATGTTACAAATGTTACAGTACCACCACAATAGAATTAAAGAGGAACAAGAACATGAACACAGACGCATGAAAGACACGAAAATGAAAATGCTAGTTTCCCAGACAGTTCCAGCTGAAGGACATAAAAAGGGTATGACACATTCGGATTCAGCAGGACCTGTAAAAGGGACATGCAATTATTGTAAAAAGCCAGGTCATTACGTACACGATTGTCCAGTGCTAAAACATAATATCGCCATAGGTAAAACACAAGAAAGATCACGGCCACTAAGACAAGATCAGAATGAACAAGGAGCTACGCAGCATGCCCAGGCCATGCCAGCCGCACAACAGCCAATACAGTTTGTGCCAGCTGCACCACCGTTGCCTGTTGCTGCCACACAGACAACAACACGACAAATGTATCAGACTGCACAGTATGAATATCCGGAGTATCAACGTTACGCATGAACTAGCCTAGAGAGGGAAGTTGACTTACCCCTTATCGAGATCCCTGTAGATCAAGAAGGACCTTATGTACATAGTGAATTATTAGGTCAAGATAGAAAATTTTTACTCGATACAGGGGCAAGTCGAACAACTATAAAACGAAGTGAAGTCCCAGGGGCACCCCTCTCAGGCTCACAGAATATTTCCCTTGGTTTTTCAGGAAAACCTATTGTTAATGAAGTGTCACAGCCTCTTCCACTTACGATAGGACCTCTGACCCGAACTACAGATTTATTGCTTACTAAATCATGTCCAGAAAACTTGTTAGGAATAAAAACGTTGAAAGCCCTAGGAGCCATAATATGTTGTTCTCCGGAAGGAGTAAGGTTGTTTTTACGTGATTTTAAAGGTCACTATGTATCTAGAGACATGGATCCCCGACTGCAGACTTTACCTACACATCTATGGGCACAAGGCCCTACTGATGTTGGTTGCATGAATATTACACCATATCGAGTCACACTAAAGGCAGGAGTGGTGCTACCACGAATGCGACAATACAAGTTACCACCAGATGCTGTAACGGCTTTACTACAAATCATTGACGAGCTTATTGCCCAAGGAGTAGTTGTAGAAACAGACTCCAATGTATGTAATTCACCGATAATTCCGATTCTTAAACGAACAGATCCTACAGCTCCGCCCGTATATCGATTGGTTATTGATCTGCGCGAGTTAAACAAATGTATTGTGCCACAATTTCCTGTGGTCCCAGATATCTCGTCATTATTGACAGCTATTGATTCCGAAGCAACATTCTTTACTGTAATTGATCTCAAAAATGCCTTTTTCAGCGTCCCAATAGATCCGGAAAGCCAATATTTGTTCGGATTTAGTTTAAATGGGCGTAGCTTTAAATTCACCCGCGCACCTCAAGGATTTACAGAAAGCCCCAGCATCTATAGCCAAGCACTGAAACGAGAACTTGACAGTATCCACATGCCGGTTAACACTGCCCTGCTTCTATATGTCGATGATCTGCTGATCACCGCTAGAAGCGAACCCGAATGTGAGAAAGCATCACTGACAGTTTTACAATTTCTAGCCGAAAAGGGGCACAAGGTGTCCCCTTCTAAGCTGCAATTCTGTGTCCAGCGAGTTGTTTATCTTGGTCACTCGCTGTCCAAGGAGGGAAGGCAGCTTACACCCGACCGCATTCAGTTAATTGCTAACATGTCAATACCCAAGACACAAAAGGAGGTGCGGGCTTTCATAGGCCTCACTTCATATTGTAGACAGTGGATCCCTCAGTATGCATTTCTAGCAAAACCACTCATTCAATTGACAACACGGGAGGCAGCCACACCGACTGTTCTCCCTTGGACTCAGGAACACACACAAGCTTTTGAAAGCTTAAAGAAAGCTTTATGTCAAGCACCCGTTTTAGCAACGCCATGTTACAGAAAACAGTTTACACTCTTTGTTACAGAACGCGAAGGTACGGCCTTGTCAGTACTCACACAGGAACAAGCAGGAGCACACAAACCATGTGCTTATTTTTCTAGTACATTAGATCCCGTAGCTCAGGCTTTGCCTGCATGCCTAAAATCAGTAGCAGCAACAGCTTTAGCAATCAGACAAAGCGATGCCATAGTGTTAGGACATCCATTGACAGTTCAAGTACCACATGCAGTAGAGGTTCTTGTAAATAGAACGCAAACACAACACTTGACTGTAGCGCGACTTACAGGATACGAGCTTACATTGTTTCAGCCACATATAGAAATCAGACGCTGTAACACATTGAATCCTGCCACACTTTTACCAGTAGTCGGAACAGACCCACTAGCCCATGACTGTATTGAAGTTATTACAATAACAACAAAACCCAGACAAGACTTAACCGATGTCCCATTGTCAGATCCAGACCTGACCTTGTATGTAGATGGTTCATGCATGAGAACAAGTACAGGAGAGTTAGTAGCCGCCTACGCAGTCACAACAGATACTGAGGTCATTGAAACTAATCGTATAACTACTTTGTCAGCTCAAGCCGCAGAACTTATCGCTCTGACACAAGCCTGTATTCAAGCCATGAATAAAAAAGTCAACATATACACTGACTCACGTTATGCATTCGGAGTTGTACATGACTTCGGCGTGCTGTGGCGAGAGAGAGGTTATTTAACTTCCCACGGTGCCCACATTCAGCACGGACCCCTCATTCATGCATTATTAGATGCAATACATCTACCCACTGAAATATCAATTATGAAATGTAAGGCCCATACAAAGGTTACTGATATCATTTCCCAAGGCAATGATCTAGCCGACAGAACAGCTAAACTGATTGCTCAAACTCAAACCCCCGATATGACAAAGACAATAGTCCCGACACCGACACATTGTATGACAGTTAAAGATCCTACTCTTGACGTAATTGACATACAGACACATGCTACACCAGACGAAATAAAGAAATGGACTGAATTAGGAGGGATCCAAACGGACCAAGGATGGATGATGAAGGAAAGGTCTGTATGGTTCCTTCCTGATTCAATGGTCCAAGTCATAATTAACACTATACATAGTCCAGCACATTTAGGAGAAAAAGCTATGCTAGACAGCATTCAACACATTTGGTTCAATAAACATTTACGAGCAGCAGCAAAACAAAAGGTCCGTACCTGTATGATCTGTTGTCAGTTCAACCCAGGAAAAAGCGTTCCCGTAGAACAGGGTGGATTTCATACCCCTAATCATCCTTTTGAAGTACTCCAGATGGATTATATTCAGATGGAACGATGCAGAGGATTCAAATATGTTCTCGTAGTTGTCTGCGCTCTGTCCCGTTGGACGGAGGCATACCCGGTTTCAGATTACACTGCCCCGACTACTGCCAAACAGTTGGTTCGAGAATTCTTCCCACGATACGGTTTACCACGTGTTGTCTACTCAGATAACGGCCAGCCGTTCTCATCCGAATTAATGAAACACGTTTCACTTCTGTTAGGATATCAGTGGAAATTCCACTGTGTCCGACATCCCGAGGCAGCAGGTCTCGTAGAAAGACATAACCAGATACTGAAAATTAGAATGTCCAAAATATGCAGAGAGAAAGGTGTCGACTGGGTAGTAGCGTTACCAGTTGCACTCTTTTTCATGAGAATGGTAGCACACTCTCGAACAGGGCTATCCCCGTATGAGGTGATCTTCGGTAGACCACCGAATATGTGGGGGACGCCTATACCACGCAAAATAACTGATATTGACTGTAATATGCTGACAGATTACTTGGCTTCCTTGATGTCTGCACTACAATCTTCTCGTTCACAGGTAGCTGCAGCCTTTCCCGACAACACTGAGGTGAAACCCCATGACGTTGTTCCGGGTAATCTTGTCTTTGTGAGGAATTTCGACCGAAAGACTCAGCTGGAGCCCAGGTGGAAAGCACCCAAGTTGGTCCTGTTGACCACAAGAACAGCCGTGAAGATCGAGGGCCGCAAGGGCTGGATTCATTCAAGCCACATCAAGAAATTTCATGGACTATCTTCGGATATAGACATTGTGCCCTGCACTCCCTCACAGACTGATACAAAACTCCCTTTTGTTGAACCTAACAAATCTGAAAATTACAAACTAAAGCTTAGGCCCAACCAGTCGAGCAATTTGATTGTTTAAGTCCTCTCCAAGGTGAAGCGGTTGAATTGTCTCTGACATGTATCCCTTGGACCTGAGTAGAGAAAATACCCGAAAAATGTTGAAACGACAGGCGTATTGTAAATCACTGCGTAGCCACTGCATAGTGACATTATTAATTTTGTTTTTATTGAGTCTTTTAATGATTATTACAAGTATGTTGTTGCACATATATTACCCTATTTCTAGACATGTTTATAATGTTGCTGCTGAACATTCTTTTAGTGACTTACCTCCGCATGAATTGTCTTATAGACTTGCGCTGCGCAATAACACTTTCATTAGTATGTTACATCATTCCCATCAGACTAGTAATGCCACCAATTGTTGGGTGTGTGGCCGACTCCCTCCCTATCAGAATTATGAAGGAGTCCTGCCTTTCTTTCCACATCCATTTACACATAATGGCTCCTGTGGAGCATGGTTTAGCTTAATTAATTCCATAGACTCAGACACAGCAGTTTACCAAGATCATTGGGTATGGGGAAATCTGAACCTAGCTTTACTCAAGGTCTGTTACCCTGACAGGGAGGGTCGCCCCAAAAGAACAGGAACTGATCTAGAAAAAGAAGTATATGGATTAGGTAATTTTACACCTAATCTCATGATTCTGAATGTCGTATCTGAAATTGAACTAGTCTTACCCACCATGTCAGTATTCCCAGCGAGGGGTGAATTATGTGTAAGAAAGGTTGGTTCCATACATATGGGCCATAGTAAATGCACTATTATAGTAGAATTCAGTGATCAAGGCAAATCTTCATTTAGAGCTTCTCGCCACTCCTACTTTATATGTGGTCAGACTGCATATATGCGTCTACCTCTAGATTGGGATGGTACCTGCTACATTGCATTCCTTTTGCCACCTGTTTTCCTAGCTCCTCCTGATTATTACAGAAATATTCATTTAGTACACAACAGAGAACGGAGAGATCTCCCCATTGTCGATTACACTGAGACGGCATGGGACAAGTATGTAGATTTTAATAAAGGCATCTTTCCCTATATAGGTACTGTTACTAATAGTAAGCTGATACGTAGATTAACTAGAACCCTTGAAGCAGTAGTGAATGAGACTATTTCCGCCTTAGGCAATTTAACGGAAGAGCAGTCTGCTATGCGGATTGTTGTGCTTCAAAATCGTCTTGTCCTTGACGTCATCCTGGCTGATAGGGGCGGAGCTTGTAGGGTCATCGGATCAAGCTGCTGCGTATTCATACCAGAAAATTCGCCATCTGTATATAAAGCCATCACTCGCCTTCATAAGATTGTAAGCCAGATACACCAGAACCCAGGCACTTGGACTTGGTCCAGTTGGTTTTGGAATGCGGTATCAGCCTGGGGATGGAGAGTTTTATCCTTCCTAGGTATTGGCCTTCTCATACTATTCAGTTGCTGTCTATGTCTACAATGTGGACCAGCAATTTGTGGTCTGTGTGCCACATCGTGCATTCCACATCAAGATTTTCATTCAAGATCCCGGAAGAAGAAAGAAGAACAAATGATGCTATATGAACAGATCAATGGATTGATGAAGATTGATATCTCTTGAAGGGCAAGTAGGGGACAAGGAGGGAATGTGGAAATATGGATTTTTCTGGTCAGTTATGTCCCCTATCTTGGACCCCAACGGTTCCATGTGCATGTCACAAGTACATGTATGTTCCCTCCAGTTCCAGTTATGAAGACGCAAATACATGTGCGTCCACCGTCAACATGTCCTTTGACAGATCCGCCATGTATAGGCCGGATATCCCATTCCTAAATATGAAAGGCCATCGGCTTTATATGGTTCACTTATGCCACTTTACAGTCCAGGCAAGTAGGCCCTGATTCTGTCATCAAAACTCCTCTTGCCTTCTGCCTCTGAAAGCTCCAGTCCGAGCCTGCATCTGTGACCATGAACTTTGTCTCATTCTCTGCGCGGCTCACGAAGCCTGACATCAGCCTACTCTCTGCCAAGAACTGTATTTCACCTTCGAATTATCTGCTTCCCCCTCAGCCGATGCATTCCTGCCTAGTAGTTTAAGTAAACATTCTTCCAGTTACCAAGCAAAAAGGCCCATCTTCTCTGTCCTCATGCAAGTAATTCATAGCCCTGTTACCATGGAATATTCCTACCCCCTCGCATTCAGTGTAGACACTTAGACGCTTGTACACGCACGCACAGTCAGTATAGAATAGATTCTGTCCGAGAGTCCCTCTTTTATGGATAACATAGTTCTTTAAACATAGGATGTTAGATATGATTTGGGATTAGGTTGACTTGACCCCCCCAGACTTCTCGTCTCCACATGTAGAGCTAAATGTCAAGTCCCCGTCACCCCCTAGTTACACGTCAATTACACGTCATACTGCTGCGCGCGCATCAATGCCAAGTATTATCTTATAGATCCACCTATGTATTACATCATAACCAATCATGTTCCTTTTTACTCATTATTACACCCATTTTCGGTTACGTAGACCAAATGTCAATGTCCTTATCAATTGTTACGCCTACTGTATTCACTTCATTATAATGTATGTACTATAAAAGTTACTTCTTGTCAATAAAGTATGTACTTCACTTCCTGAACCCCCGTGGTGATGGAACTTGAAGCATCCGATTATAATCGATTATTGGAATAAAGCCCATTCCGAAACTCTAATATCACGGATTCTGCCTCTCATTTTACTGAGCTATTTTATAATGTTTCTGTATCAAATTCAGTCCCGGTAAAGGAATTTTTATTTACCACACTGTAGTAGGGGATCTCTGTGTATAGTCATAATCTAGTGAATAGAATGGCAAGCCCATCACCACACAACAACAGCGGTGGAGAACAACAAGACAGTACCACTACTGTGCGAACAAATTTCGCAGCGAAGCCTGCCCAACCTGAGCATCCGCCCTGGCATCCGTGTCCAGACAGTAATGCGCAGCAAAAGTATGGACCGACTTCCAAGTGGCCGCCTTGCAGATTTCCGCAATCGGAACATTACGCAGCAAAGCCGTCGTGGCAGCTTTGCCCCTGGTGGAATGAGCCTTAGGTTTACCCCCTAAGGTCTTATTAGCCTTTTGATAACACAATTGTATGCAGGACACAATCCACCGAGAAATGGACTGCTTAGAGGTCGCGAGACCGGTCCTGACTGATCCATAATTAACACACAATTGGTCTGACCTACGAATATCCTTGGTCTTATCCAGATAAAATTTCAACACCCTCCGAACATCCAGGGAATGGAGAGACCTTTCCGCTGGCGAAGAGGGATTCTGAAAGAACGTAGGCAAAGTTATGGTCTGGTTGACATGAAAATCAGAAATAACCTTAGGAAGAAATCTAGGGTGAGTACGCATCACAACCTTAGCAGCATGAAATACAGTATAAGGTTCTTGACAACATAATGCCTGAAGTTCACTCACCCTGCGGGCCGATGTAATGGCCACTAGGAACGCCGCCTTCCAGGATAGGTGCTGCAATGAAGCCTTGTGAATGGGTTCAAAAGGCTCCTTCATCAGTCTGGACAGCACCACATTCAAGTCCCAGGAAGGCGAGGGAAGTCTGACGGGAGGAAACACTTTCTTCAAGCCTTCCAAAAAATCCTTGACCACAGGGATCTGAAAGAAGGAAGTCTGTGAAGGGCATTTCCTGTAAGCAGTCAAAGCAGCCAGATGAACCTTAATGGAATGGAAATTAAGGCCAGACTGCGCCAAATGTAAAAAGTACGGAAGGATGACATCTTCCTTACATGTCGTAGGATCAAAGTTCTTGGACTTACACCAGATACAGAACCTCTTCCACTTATAGGCATAGGACGTCCTAGTGGAAGGTCGTTTAGACTCCTTCAGTATGTCCATACAATCTTCTGGGAGATTCAGATGGCCATATTGCACTATTTCAGGAGCCATGCCGCCAAACTCAAAGACGAGAGGTTGGGGTGCACCATCCGCCCCCCGAACTTCGTGAGAAGGTCCGGCCTGCACGGCAACCGCATGTGAGGAAGGAGAGACCGGTGAAGTAGGTCCGTGAACCACCACTGTCTGGGCCATTCCGGGGCGATCAGGATCATCCGCGCCCTGGACTGGGACAGCTTGATGAGCACTGCCGGAATCAGGGGAATGGGTGGAAAAGCGTACAGAAAGCTGTTCGACCAATCGATCCATAACGCATTCCCCAGCGTCCCCCGCTGGTAGTACCTGGATGCGAAGTCTCGGCATTTGCTGTTTTCGGCGGTGGTGAACAGATCTACGTCTGGAGTCCCCCACCTTGCGAAGACTTCTCCTAGTACTTCGTCGTTTATGACCCATTCGTGGTTTTCCTGAATCAGCCTGCTCAGTGCGTCCGCCTGAGCATTCTGTACCCCTGGCAGATGCGTGGCCGTAATCGTCAGTCCTCGGGCCAGAAGCCAGTGCCAGATCGCCTGCGCCTCCTGCAACAGAGTGCGCGATCTCGACCCCACCTGCTTGTTGAGGTAATACATAGTGGTTCTATTGTCCGTCTGTACCAGCAGCGAGTTGGTCTGGAAGGACGGAAGGAAGGCCTTCAGTGCCAGGAAGACAGATCTGAGTTCCAGGAAATTGATGTGGTACGTTGATTCCAGAGTGGACCACTTTCCTTGAATCTGCAAGTCCCCGGAATGCGCTCCCCAGCCTTGGAGAGACGCATCCGTCACAACACTCTTCGTGGGAATGTCCTTGTGGAAGGGAACCCCCCTGAGGAGGTTTTCCGCCGAACACCACCACTTCAGAGACTGGAGAGCATATAGAGACAGTCGAATCTTGTCGTCCCAAGAACCTGTCTTCTGATCCCACTGATCCTCCAAGCACTCCTGCAGTGGTCTCATGTGCAGCCGTGCGTGAGGCGTGAGGAAGATACAGGAGGCCATCGATCCCAGCAGCGAAGACACCTTCCTCACTGTCGTCGATGGAGCAGTCCTGAGGTCCTGAGCCTTCCGAAGGAGTGATAACCGTCTCTCCTCCGAAGGAGACACGCTTGCCGACCGTGTATCGATGGAGGCCCCCAGGTACTGTATGCACTGGACCGGAGTCGGGACCGATTTGGACATGTTGACGTGTAACCCCAGCTTGTGCAAGAGAGCGCACGTCCACCGGAAGTGTTCTTGCGCTTCCGAGAAGGATGATGCCTTGATCAGCCAATCGTCCAGAAACGGGTAGATAAACACCTTGTTCCTCCGCAGGTGTGCCGCCACCACTGCCATGCACTTCGAGAAGGTCCTGGGCGCAGACTTTAGCCCGAATGGCAGTACTGTGTATTGATAGTGATTGGCGCCGACTTGGAATCGCAGGAACTTCCTGTGCTTCCGTGCAATGGGCACATGGAAGTACGCATCCTGTAGATCTATGGCACAGAGCCAGTCTCCCCGTTGCAGCTGAGGGTAAATCTGATGCAACGATAGCATGCGAAACTTCTCTCTGCGAATCCACTTGTTTGCCTGTCGCAAATCCAGAATGGGCCTGAACTCTTTCTTGTCCTTCTTGCGAACGGGGAAGAACAGAGAGTACAGACCTCTTCCCCTTTGAGACAGAGGTACCTCTTCTACCGCCTTTCTTCTCAACAAGATGTCTGCCTCCGCCTGGAGCTCTCACAGCTGAAACTGAGAGCTTACCGGCGGAATCGCTGGAGGCGGGCTGATAAACCGAAGACTGTATCCATTGCAAACAATATTCAGCACCCACTTGTCCTGAGTAATTTTTCTCCACTCTGCCGGAAAAAGTTGAATGCTTCCCCCCACTGGAGTGGGTAACGGTTGAGGGGGAAGTAGTCGCTCAGGGCCGAGACCCGGCCGGGCCCTTGGTAGTGGTAGCAGCCTGCTGGCCTCCTCTACCCCTCTGGCGTTTCTGGAAGGGCTTCCGGAACTGCTGCGGTTGGTGCTGCTGCTGTCCCGAACCCTGCCCTCGCCCTCTGCCCGTAGACCCGTACCGCCTCTGGAACGGGCGCTTCTTCTTCTCGGCCTTCTCCAACCCAACAGCCGTCAGGGTCTCCGCCTCCGCCTTCATGCGGGCCATCTCATCATCCGCATGTTTTCCAAACAGGGTTTCCCCCGAGAAGGGCAGGTTGGCTACTCTGTGCTGAGCCTCCGGCTTGAGCGACGTCAGGCGCAGCGAAGAGTGACGCCTCTGATGGACACCATGACAGTAGGAGTGCGCCGCCAACAAGGAGACATCCGCTGCCGCACTGATGACCTGGTTCAAAACCAGCATGCCCTCTCGCACCGTTTCCAGGAAGTCCTCCTTCCGGTCCCGGGGCAGCAGGTCCGCATACTGTTGGAGGGACTCCCACAGGGCCCGGTCGTAACGCCCCAACAGTGCCCCCGCACTTGCCGCCTTCATGGTGGTAGACGCGGTCCCACACACCTTCCTGCCCGCCGAGTCCAGCCAGCGGCTTTCCTTGTCGGGCGGGACCGTCGAAGGAGCAGTCGCATGCAGCTTCCTCGCCGCCGTCACGATGACAGAGTCCGGCTTCAGGTCCATCCGTAAAAAAGCTGGGTCCGAGTCCGGGGCCCGATACTTTTTCATGAGCCGTGAGGGAGCGGATTTCGTCACCGCGGGGGTGAGGAACAACTCCAACGCGGGTTCCACCAGTCCCGGCACTAGAGGCAGCAGAGGGCGAGACAGGTGTTTTTTGTGGAGAGTCTCGAATATTACTTACGTCGTGGGCGTCGGTACTGTCACCGAGATGCCCAAGTTGGCTGCCCCCCGCAGCAGCACCTCCTGGAAGGAGACCAGATCATCCACCGGAGACACCCTAGTCCCCGGTGAGTCCGACAGCGTCGGCGAGAAGTCCCTGGCCGAGGACCGCGTGCGTGACCTGGACCTGTGCCTCCTATGGCGCCGTCCCGATGTCGACGATGACGACGACCTCCTATGGCTCCGCGACCTTCTCCTCCTGCCGGAGCGGGAGCGCGACCTCCTCGGCTTCGGCCTGTCCGACGGTCTAGCCGGGCCCGGCGACCGTGGGCGACGTGGCCTCGGCGTTCCCTGCGGCGTAGTCGGATACCTGGGCAGGGAGACCGACCTCGGTGGAACTGCAGGCGGCCCCAACGGCGTGCGATGTGGCACAGAACGCGGAGGGGGAGGTGGAGGTGGCGACACCGGCCGTGGTGGCAGTGGTGGTGGCGGTGGAGGCGGTGTTGGTGGTGGTGGTGGAGGAGTCGGTGGCCGTGGTGGCGGCGGCGGCGGTGGTGATGGCGTAGGGTCCCGAGGGGGTGTATACACCACGGAGTACCCCGATCCCGGCGACTCGGTTCCCCTCTTACTCCTGGTGCCAGGGCTCCCCCTGCGCCGTCTCGACGTTGATCGTCTTCTCGACGTCGATCGTCTTCTCGACGGCGATCGTCTCGCCGGCGATCGTCTCGATGTCGATCTCCATGACGTCGATCGCTTCGACGGCGACCGTCGCCTCTTAGCCGACGGCGAGCGGCGCTCCCCCTTCGACGGCGAGCGTCGACGCCGGGCCTGATCTCGCCGTCGATGGCTCGACGGCGACGTCGACGGCGTAGTCGCAGAAGATGCCGATGTCGACGGCGGCCTGTTCAGCTCCCTCGACGTCGATCGTCGACGCCACTTCTCCCCAGAGCCCTGGGGAGATGGCGAACAGACCGTAGTCATCCCCCTCGACGCCGTCGTCGACGCCCTCGACGTCGACGGGGAGAGGGGACGCTTGCTGGTCTTTCTGCCCCTGGGGAGCCCCCCAGAGGCCTCAGCATGGGCAGAATCAGCCCCTCCAGACCCACCTCGTGCCTTCAGCTTTCTGTCCTCCAGGACCTGGAGCCTGATCTTCTTCCTCTCTCTCAGGGTCCTGGCTGAAAAGGATCTGCAGATCTCACACTCCTCAGGCACGTGGGACTGGGGAAGGCAGACTATGCACACCCTGTGTGTGTCTGACTTAGCCTTTTTTCTTCCACAATCAGGACACTTGTCGAACAAGCCAGTCATTCTGATAACACCAGAAGGAAAAAGGACTTTCTAACACTTGAAAATTAACCAATAACCCTTGAAAAGGGAGAGCTCAATGCTCCAGGGTCCTGCTAGCAGGAGCCGGAAAAAAGAACTGAAAGTAAAAGGGACCTGCTGGGCATTCTGGGATACTGAGAAAGTTCTGGAAATCTGGAAAGTTTTCTTAAAGGCACAGTATCCTGTTCTAAGCCACATAATGGCAGCCTATGGGGCTTGTCTGTCCATTCCTTCCTCTCTATCATTCCAGAGGCTTTTGCTGGTAGAGGCAGGGTTTTTTCCTATGTGGAGAAAAGCTGGACAGGCAGTGCTGTTTGTGGATGTTGGTGGAATTCTAGTTGAAGTACTGGACAGTGTAGCCTGTGGGTATAGGCTGCATTATCTGTCTTTAAATTAAATTCTCTCTTAAAGGTGGATGCAGGTCTGCATGATTGGTCACCTTTAGAGATTATTTTTTATTGCTCCGGGGTCCACGCACATGGGTGGGACTATTCACTAGATTATGACTATACACAGAGATCCCCTACTACAGAAGTGCGTGCTTTCTTGGGTATTACTTCCTACTGTAGGCAGTGGATCCCGAGTTTTTCTTTGCTGGCAAAACCTTTGATAGCATTAACATGCAAAGATACACCGAATCCCGTCCCATGGTCTGAAGAGTGCCAGGAAAGAATTTCAGAATTGCGTAATGCATTATGTTCAGCTCCTGTGTTGGGTACCCCCGACTACAGTAAACCTTTTACATTGTATGTTCACGAGAAAGAAGGTTGTGCGTTGTCGGTGCTGACACAGTCTTTTGGAGACAAGCAGCGTCCATGCGCGTATTTGTCGTCGATTTTGGATCCGGTAGCTAAGGCATTGCCAAGCTGCTTGAGAGCCACAGCGGCAGCAGCTGTGTCTATTCGACAGTCTGCTGGGTTAGTAATGAATAACACGTTGATTGTAATGGTTCCACATGCAGTGGACACGTTGTTGAACAGGACCAAGACACAGCACTTAACTAGTGCTCGATTGTCAGGTTATGAATTAACACTGTTAGCAAGTCATGTGCACATAAAGAGGTGCAACACGTTGAATCCAGCTACATTGTTACCGATTTCGGCAGACACAGATGAGATTGAACAGCAGGATTGTCTGTTCAGAACAGAAGAAGAAACAAAAGGGAGAGTGGATCTTAAAGATACTCCCCTGGTTGAATGTGATGGTACCTTATGGGTGGATGGCTCGTGTTTCAAGCTTCCGAATGGTGATACGACTGCTGCATATGCTGTCACGACTTTGCACACGATTGTTGAAACTGCACGTATACCACATAATTCGGCTCAAGCAGCAGAATTAATTGCACTTACAAGAGCATGCGTGTTGTCGAAAGGAATTAAAGTGAACATATATACTGACAGTCAGTATGCCTTTGGCGTGGCCCATAGTTTTGGGCGCTTGTGGAAAGAACGTGGGTTCCTGACTTCACATGGAACTAAGATTCAGAATGGTCAGTTGGTGAATGATCTCCTTGAATCACTGACCTTACCGTTACAAGTCGCGATTGTGAAATGCAGTGCACACAAGAAGATTGTTGATGATATTGGTCGTGGTAATGCGTTTGCTGACGAAATCGCGAAACAAACAGCAAAAGATGTGACGAATCGAATGTATGTTGCAGGCCCTGCAAGATGGGTTGGTGAGGTTGGAATGTGTGAAGACACGATAGAGAGCGTGAATTCCCTTCAAGCTGAAGCCACAGAGAAAGAATTGAGCATGTGGAGAGAAAGTAAGGGAAAATTGGATGAAAATGGCTGTTGGATTGATTTGTCAGAGCACCGGCGATGGTTGTTACCTGATGCATATGTGCTTCCAGTGGTCACGATGGCACATGGAATGGCGCATAATAGTGTGAAAGGGATTTGTAAGTTGTTGGCTCCAGTATGGCAGAATGCTGGAATTCCCAAGTGTGCAGAGAATGTGGTCAAAAATTGCATGGTATGTTTGAAATACAATCCTGGTAGGGGAACCCCAACTCCAGCTGGTCATTTTGCGCCTCCAACGTATCCTTTTGAGGTTTTGCAGCTAGATTTCATCCACATGGAAAGGTGCAATAATTTGAAATATGTACTTGTTGTTGTCTGCGCTTTTTCAAGGTGGATAGAAGCATATCCCCTAAAAGACAATACTGCCTTATCGACAGCTAAAGCCCTTGTCAAGGAATTTTTCCCTAGGTTTGGAATGCCAAGAATGGTATGGAGTGATAATGGGAGTGAATTTGTGGGACGAGTGATGAAGAATGTATGTGAGGGACTAGGTGTAAGGCAGAAATTCCACGCTGCAAATCACCCCCAATCAGCTGGACTAGTAGAATGCTATAATGGCACATTGAAGCTTAAATTAGCCAAGATCCAAGCGAGTTCTGGTCTTAAATGGCCTGACGCTCTGCCATTAGCACTCCTATCAACAAGAATGAATGTGCATTCACGAGTGGGACTTAGCCCCTACGAAATCGTGTTTGGCCGCCCGGCCAATATATGGGGAGTGCCAAGGCCGACAAAATTCAGTGAGATCGAACATCCAGTACTGCTTGATTATTTGTATGAATTGACGGCTAAATTGCGTGTTTTACACCAACAGGTGCATGATACCCTGCCTCAGGTCTCAGAAGCTCCGGGACACCCCATCAATCCTGGATCATGGGTGCTGGTCAAAAATTCTCAGCGGACAACAAATGATGAGCTCCGCTGGACCGGCCCCCATCTCGTCCTTCTCTCGACGAGATCAGCTGTTCGAGTGAAGGGGAAAAAGAACTGGATACACGGCATCCACTGCAAGAGGGTCCCTTTGCCTTACGATCAGTGGGTCCAGGAAGGGATCGCTGACTCAGACTGAGAATGTGCCCCGTTCTCTGCCGTTTAGTGATGCACTGAGAAGGAAAGCGATGACATCTTGCAAGAAACTGTGCCACCGTCAATTCAATTGGACACTACAGAGCCTGAACTCTTGTTTCAAGACCAAACAGTACCTACAAGAAGTCGGTACAATTTGAGGCCGAGAACTATGGACAAATAAAAATTCTTTTTCTTTGATATTTTTGAGTAGTGCAACTCTCTCTTCCATCTGAGAAACTTACTTATTTTTGCTTTTTCGAACCGCCATCCGGGTTCAGCTATAGGGTTGCGGTGCCAAGACTTTGGAGTACAAGCCAGAGACGTTAGGTCAACGGTCTGGTTGGTTTAGGGCGTTCCCTGGACTGACAGGTGTACTCCTTAGCAGAAGACACTCATCCGCCGCGGACAGCACGATTAGAGGATGGAGTTTTTCCAGAGGAAGAGACCCGCTGAGGAAATAAATTTTAAGAACAGAATATGTAAAGTAATGAATAGCAAACGTTTTGTAATATTATGTCTGTTAGCATGATGATGTTTTCTGTAGGTTATGTATTATTGTCTTTTCAAGTACCGTTTACACCCACTACACAGCCCATACCTCCTCCTACTGTTTCCTCACACTCTTTCCACCCTCTGCCTGAACACGAACAAGCTAGACGTGTTGAGTTCGTAAACAATTCGTTTATTCAACCCCTGCACCAGCACCAACTAGTTATGAATACGACAAATTGCTGGGTGTGTGGTTTGATGCCACATACCATTAATAAGGGTATCCCATATCTAGTGCTGCCGTTTAGCTATAATGGGTCATCATGGGCATTCCAGACTATGTTCCTTTTTGCGCTTGAAACCTACTCCCCGCGACCACCGCGTTCCACTAGGCCTAGCACGAACAATAAGGCCTTGATGAAAGGAGTTGCTGATATGAGCAGAGATATCGATGCATATTCATCTATTCCCAAGGATGACTTGCGAGCTTATGTGGGTTGGAACGCGACGGGGTATAGCATTAGTCTGGGCGAGAAACAGCGTAAAAGTTCATCCCCGATTTGGGTCGTACCCCACATAGGTCGGTTCTGTTTACAAGGTAATGGTCAGAATCCAAGAGCTCAATTAGGGAAGAGTGACTGTGCTGAAACGTACACTTTCCCAGCACAGTTTTCTCCTGCGTTTTTGGCTGCCAAGGGTACATACTTTGTTTGTAATGATCGAGCATATACATGGTTGCCCCCTGATTTCTCGGGCACGTGTTATGTTGCAAATTTGCTACCGCCGACATTTACTGCCGCCTCTGATTATCACAAGACCAGAGTTGTGAGAGGCGTTGTTAGTAAGGAGGATACTGCCGGTCAGGAAGCGGGAGACTTTTTCCTGGGTTTCCTGCCGTTTTGGGGACCAATGGTCAATAGTAGGAACCTGAGACAACTGACTCGTGTAGTTGAAACCACTGTTAATGTAACGGCTGGTGCCCTTGGTAACTTGACAGCTGAGCTCCAAGCGGATCGCCTCATGACGTTGCAGAACCGTATGGTTCTAGATGTCATACTTGCAGACCGTGGTGGGGTATGCAAGGTTATCCAATCAAGCTGTTGTATTTTCATACCAGATAGCGCTCCGACAGTCTATCAAGCCATCTCCAAACTACATAAGATTTCCGAATCCATTCATGTGGATAAAGGAGACTGGTCGATGACGGGGTGGTTCTGGGGACTGATATCAGCTTGGGGATGGAAGATTCTAATAGTCACTGGGACGATCTTAGCCATTCTTTTCCTGTTCTGTCTATGTATACAGTGTGCTCCTGTAATATGTGGCCTCTGTGTTACATCATGTGTAAGGAAACCTGTATCAAGGGACGAACTAAGCAATAGGATGATGCTACAGCAGCATCTTCATGACTTTATGAATATAGACCTGGACTCAGATTAGTATGAGTATAGTCATTGCCTATGTAAGGGCAAAAGAAGGGTCTGTGGTACTGTAAATTTCGGAACCATGTTGGTAGCATGGACCTACCCTGCCGATTTTGGTATCAGCGAACCGCAAATAACTAATGCGGTATTTATGAGTGTTTTCGTCATGTTTCACCGATGAATTCACCGCGTACACGATACTACACGTCGGACCCTCAGGCTCCATTTTAAAAGGGTAACCATTTTGTGGTTGCCCTCACATAGGCTGCGCATTGAGGCCATGCCTAGGCCTAAAGGACACGCAATCTTTCCTTGACTTCTGTGTGACCTATGCAAACTGACTCCGCTGCCCGGGGTCAGTCCTGCCCGGCCAGTTCCCTTTACTGCGGCCTTATGGGATTAGCATCAGGGCCCAGCACATCATAAAGTCGTGTATCCCACGCGACTCCTGACTAATCCCTTTCACACCTGACTCTGTTTCCTACTTTATGGCTTGTTTTACGAGTGGGAGGTGTCCGTTTTATTGGGGTCTGCTGATATCTGATGAAGGTTCTGAGCCTCGCTGGGTAAATAATTATGTGCCGACCGAGCTGAAATGTGGGATTATCATCATGACTGTGCTCTTTCTTTGAAGCGAAAATATGTGAACGACCACTTGTAAAATAGGGGCGGTGTTGCCCAGAGCATAATATTCTGTATATAAGAAAAGACGGGTTTTTGGTTCTGGGCAGTCTCCTGAGAACATACATCGTGTTGTACTTCTCGGATACCTGTGATTGGTCTGCAGCCAATAAATACGATCTTTGACTTCACCTAGAAGACTCTGTGTTTCTGTGGTCCGAAACAGGAAGAACTCGAAGTCTTCGGGTGTGTCCCCTGGCACCGCTGGGTTGGTTCTGAAAAACCCAGTACTTCACTACCAACCCTTCATTAATGCAATTTGCAAGAAAAAAAGACGCTTTCTTCTGCAGGCCTTTTTCTATTACCCCTCCCCTCCCCCCCACCCAATGTTTTTTAGCTATATCTTGGCTAATTTCTCATTCCCCTCCAGGGAAATCAACAAAGCCTGGGTACCTTAAGACTCTCCAGGATGTTGGAAAAACAGGGTGCAATTTGGGTGTGGATAGCTAATGTGGACAAAATGTTATCGAGCCCCGACTGTGAACAACCCCAAATAGCCCAAAAAAGGCTTAGCATTGGGGTGAGGGTAGGAATGGGGAGGGGGGGGGGGGGAGAGGAGAGGGACTGGCACCGAAGGGGTCAAGGAAGTGAGCATTAGTTCATGCCCAGAGGGTGGCGCCCCCACTCCCCTCCCATCCCCCACCCCCCCCCCCCAACAACAAATTCTGGGGTAATAAACACCCCAGAATTTGTTGTTGGGGGGGGGTGGATCTCTGCTTGAGAATCACAGTTCTGCCTCAATGCAGGGTCGTAACACAGGCCCCCGCAGAGCGGTGGGGCTCCCAGCTGCAGGGGGCCACCTGAGCACAGTACTCCAGTCGGAGCGCTCTGGATAAAATCCGGAGCGGGCCCCTCCGTGTGCATTGCAGGGGGGGGCCTTAAACTTTCGTTACGCCACTGCCTCAATTCCCAATCAAGCATCCACTAAGGAGAGGTACTGTAGTTCCCTTTCCAGCAGTGCTCGGGGCAGAGATAAAATACCTCACAGAAATTTTATTTAATTTCAAAGTGCAACCAGTGGCACCTAATGGAGACAACTGGCTTCTCTGGAGCACTAGAAAAGCTTTTCCCTCACATATAATCATTTTTAAAAAAGAAAATATTTTTGGATCACCACAAGGATTTTATGCACGAGTGCAGAGGTAATAAATGCTACATGAATGGTTCATCAAGTGCACTTAAATGGTTGAAGGAGAAGAGGAAAAGCAAAAACAGTTTGGATTGCATGGTAGAGTGGTAATGACAGTCTAATTCGGCAGTTGCTATGTGAAGAAGTATTGGGAAAGGCAAGAGGTCATACTTTGATTTTAAGTCCCGATTGAAACCATAACAGAAGAGTCTGCTTGTAGAAAAAAGGAATAAAAAGGACTGTTTTCAGCATACAAATGACCTAGGAGTTAAAGAATTTAATGTGCAATGATGAAGTGTACTTGAGGTATAAAATAGTACCTCATGCATTATACTGCAAGCATTACATAGGAGAGGGAATGATACACTAGCAGCCAACAGCACGGAGTGACAGAGAAGCACATCTGTGGGTGGAGCCAGCCTATTATGTATACTTCAAAGAACTGGTAACAATAGGTATTGCTATGCTGTGATGTCATACCTAAAAACTGAAATGCTTGCAAATCAGTTCAATATGAAGATGGAAGGGTGGATAACACACACTTTTTAACTGGATCATATGTAGAAAGCGGATTAGGGATAATGGGAAAGGCTCAGTATGAAACTTGAGAGGCAAGCTTGCCTCCAAGGGGCTCAAGGTGGGTAATGACTGAGCTCTTGAGGCAGAATATCATACATGGAGATGCTCGCTCAAGAAGCCAGAAGAGGAGAGGCGAAATGGAGCAGATGGAGAGGGTGGGAAAATCAGCAAAAAATGCTATGCTGGTCGATCAGCATTACAACCATTACTGGGATAGCGGATTATGAACTAAATAATACTAGAGTTGTTACAAGAGTGTGTGCAAGAACCCCTAAACTTATGGTAAATATGCCAGAAGCAGGCACCATAGGCCGAGTAGTAAAGAGTGGTTCATGTTCTCCTTCCTACATTACAGTTCTATTTAAACAAATGTAATCTAAAAGATTAAACATGTTGGAATATGCACACCTATCATTCACGTGTGATACATACATTGCATACCTAATATCTGTACAAAATTGTTTCAGAGATAAACAATATTCTTGTTATACCTGCTGCTCAGCATGTGTGACTGGGTGTGTGGAATGTTGGTGTGATGATGCTGTGTAATGTTGGATGAGTGAGAGAGTCAGTTGGAGGATGGGCTGAGCGGTGGGGCTCTCTCTTATCTTACCTAATAAATCAACTTCCTAATCTACCTTGGAACTGGACATCTACTTTGTACAACATATTTTGGCGATGTCTAAGGAAACCTACGAGTGTGAAATGGATGAAAGGAACAAAAAAAAAAGACTTTGGTAAATAAGAAATTAATGCTTGAAGACCACTTAAGAGAAAGCAAGAAAATTCAATTGGAATTTGTGGAGACTAGATGTTGTGAACTGAGAAACACATAACACCCTGCAGCCCCACCAGTGACCTATAGACCGGTCAGTCCAGCAGGGTGTGCTTCAGTCAACAAAGAGGCTTTGATTGCTTCCAGGTGCTTGTTGACAACCGGCAGTGGTTAATGTTTCAGCTGTTGGGATCTGCAGCGTTTAAGGGAAGATTGTTTGTGCAGCAGTTGTTATGTCTCTTGCCTAACGGCATGTCTGTTTGTCTGGCAACTACTCATGTGGACGATGTGAGCACCACCAAGAAGTTGGAGTACAACTAATGAGAACTCATTGCCTTCACCAACACCATGTTGATCTGGTCTTTCACGACTGTGCTGAATTACTCGGTGTTAGGTGAAATGGCGGTTTTCAGTGTCATGTCCGTTGGACGTGTGACGTTTGGCTCTCCGGCACATTGTCCTCTTACCTGGTCATCGAGTCTGGCGCAGACTCAGTTTCCTGCATAGTGACGTTGAGCAGCACGTACGTGACAGGAGCCACCCGGCTTCTTGTTACATCTACGTGCCGCCATTTTTTTTCATCAAAGGAAACATCGAGGAGATTTTCTATGTGGCGTACATAGATTGGATTCTGCTCATCACACCGGGAAGTCGGGGGTACTCGGGTCAGACTGTGGCTCCAAGCAGGAGCCGGTGTGTGCAGAGTATAGTTATTCAGCAGTAGCTAAGAATTTACTACTTTACTGTATAGACTCACTTTACACTTAAGGATAAGAAGTTGTTAGGAGATTTTGCAATGGAACCTACCTGCTACCTTGTAACATTTTGTGGGATTTATGATTTGTCCAGCGTTCCTGCATACCCGGGTGAGAGGTCACTCACCGGAGGGTAGCACATGTCCTTCCTCAATGTTGTTAAAATTTCTTATGTTCAATGTCTTCTTCCTTGCTGTGCCCTGCAGTGGTGGTAGTATTTTAATGATGGCCTATAGTCTGAGCTTCTATGCTTAGTGTTGGTTTTTCCGATTTGCTCTGGTTTTCTCCATGCAGGTTTCGCAGAGCGCTTTGTTTTATAGGTGTTGAGAGTGATCAGCATGCGTAGATTGTGTGGAGTGCGTCTGGTATGAGTTCAAGTGGTTATCTTGAGTGTTACTGGTGACTAGAGTGATATATATATATATATATATTGTGAGTGGGTGCTTTTGTTACTAAGGGAGAGTAGTTGGCCTAACGGCTAGGGCGGTCGACCTCGAATCTGGGGAACCAGGTTCGAGTCTCAGCAATGACACTGAACATCTTGTGATTCTGGGAAAATCACCTAATCTTCCTGTGCCTAACAAAAATAAATGTGTCCTCATGTAACGCAACTGGTACTATGTAAAGCACTCTGATACCCGATATCTTCGGGTCAAGTTCGCGCAATATAAAACTCCGTAAAATAAAAATAAGGGTGTCTTTGGTACTCCATATAGTATTTTCGTTACGGTCTTGTTGCTGGGGTAAGACATGCAAATTTTTGGGGCCAATGTATTAGGTTCCTTAAACGTGGGTCCTATGGTTCAGAGGTACACCGCGATCTGGTCATGAATGGTGATTGATTTTTTCTGTTGTAGTTTCCTGTAATATGGGTGCTATGCTTCTTTGTGGTGTTCCACCCTTGCTATGGGTTAGGGTGAAGGGCAGCGTTGAAGCCAAATGACTTATGTGATGTGGTGTTCCACCCTTGCTATGGGTTAGGGTGAAGGGCGTTATTTAAAAGCCAAGGTAGGTCATATTTCCTGTTTTGTTCTTTTGCTATAGGCGGTCTACTACTGCGCCCCCGTGGTTGGTTCCCCGTTTGCTGTCTTTATGTCAGCCTGGCCAGCTGGCATGTTAGTGGCATTTTGGCGTCTGTTCGGGGATTACCGGTGTGGTAGAGTGTGTTTTATTTTTGTTGGTTAGAGAGGGAGAAGAGGAGTGTAGCCTTATTATTATTGTTGTGGCTACATTCATGGTGGTCTGCAAATATTAGGTTGCTTATTCAGTTATGTATAATGCATGCAATGTTTCCATCTGTTTTCACATGCACTTTTAGTGTGTGTGGCTTGCCCAGTTGTGTATAATGCATGCAATGTTCTCCACCTGTTTCTTTACGCATCTGTATCGCTTTTGATTGCTATATGGTATACATTTCTGTTTAAAGACAGGAGATGGGTTATACGTGCTGCTCAGCCTGTGTGACTGGGTGTGTGGAATGTTGGTGTGATGATGCGGTGGAATGTTGGATGAGTGAGTCAGTTGGGGGATAGGCTGAGCAGCAGGAAGGCTGCTGCTGGTGTGGCTATCTCTTATCATCTTACCTAATAAATCAACTTCCTAATCTACCTTGGAACTGGACATCTACTTTGTACAACATTTCTCCTACTGTTGATTTTGTAGGGACTATGAAAGGGGACCAATGGCTGTGAAGTAAGTTTTTGTGGCAAATCGCTATGTGAGAGGAAGCCATACCTACTACTTCTTGCAAACGTCCAATACAAGGTCTAAGCAAGTCATTAAAAAAACAGACAAAGGAGTTTTCCAACTGTCCAGATTTTTTTTTCTCCAGTGGGAGGATCTAAAAATGTGAAGAATAGCACACTTTATACGAAGTCCTTCTCAAGGATTTCTTTCATAACTTCAAGAAGTAGCCTACAGCTATTGCTCAAATAAGTGGCCTTTGATGGCTTTGTATTTAACAAAAAAGTTATTATGATTACTGCCCTCATGAACAGTCATACACCACGTCATCGTGACTAGATTTCTTATTTTTGCTTCTACCTCACACTGCTGCAAAACCTTAACAAACGATCTATTCTCATTAGGGTCGAAATAATCAAAATTCCAATTCACTATACAACATCCTCGTTATCTCAGCTGTCCAAAACTGAATCACAAAAAAAAAAAAAAACACACAAAAAAAAAAACCTAACAAACTTGGATATAAAGCACTCAGTTCCTGGCACTCACTCTTCATCTGATTTTCCATTTTTTCCCCCTCACCAACTAAAATGAACAAAACGGAAAACGCTTTAGAAAGAAAATAAACTGTGAACGACTATCGCAAACAACCCACACTTCAATAAAAAAAATGTTTATTTTAAACACATCAAAAAAGCTAGAATATTGCTACATGAAGATGGTTTTGAAGAAGAAGCCAGAGAGTGCCAAATTCAAACTCTCATCAATCTTATCGATACTGACACAATGCTAAACATCTCCAATCTCACATAACCTAATTTGTCACTTCTCAAGAGACAATTACTTCCAGGAATCCTGATCATTTGGTACAATTAACAACCACGTTGTAGGACAGCTTTAAAACAAAAGGGCCAAAGAGGACGTGGGAATATTAAAGCCTTGGTTTTCCAGGGCTCCTTAACCCCTTCAGTGCCCGCCCCTTTCCCCGCCCTGTGCCGGCCGTTGTATTAGCGGACGGGGTTTATGACGAGCTGGTCTCGTCATGGGCACAGCGCAACCGCGGCCCATGGGCATTGAAGAGGTTAAAAATGTAAACTTTGCTCAAGAGCACAATATAGGCTGACAAAGATCAGATCTTTTTTAACTACAGCTATCTTGAAAAGCAAAACACATCAGGAATATTATGTAATTAGCCATACACTGACACAACTATATGATCAGTACATACATTTCAATAGCCCTTAATCATCCTGAACCTTACACTAATCTTAACTCTTAACAGTGAGGATAGCTCACTCACTTACTCCAACACTAATCCTTAATAATTACTATGATGATGAGTCATGTCCATGAAGTGAATGATGGAAGGAGACTTGAATGAAGGCTTAGCACCCGAATATAAATAAACGTAAAATATCCAGACAACATACACAACACCACACAAAAAGTACATTTGACAAAGGGTATGGTAACATACATAAAGATTATGTGGAAGATTAGAAATCAGTGATGTTACAGAGTGGCTGATATCAACTAAACCAGCAAATGAATCAATTAAAGGTGCAAGGCAAATAACATACTAAAGTATGTGGACTAACAGAATATATCCTACAACTATGAACAGGGATTGAAGTGTAAGTGTGAGAAAGTGCCTCTTTGGACAATGGTAGCCCCCACTTTTTGCCTGGAAAATGATGTGGTTTTTCCTTCCGGGAAGGCAGACGCCAGCTACACCCGACACTGGAACACAAACGGTGTGTCAGGAACTGTGAGGAAGGTGGTTTCCTTACCTGTCACCTGTGTAGACTGAAGAGGGAGCTTCGGACTGCGAGTACGCTGGAGCTGCTCTTCCTTCGATCAACTCCTCGCGGAACCCGCTTCGCGGGTCCCGCTTCGCCTCTGGGTCTTTGTTTAGCGCTGCTGGAAGTGCGCTGTGACTGTGAGTTCTAACTTCAGACAGAGCCTCTGTGGCGGTGGTGTGGGCAGGGCTGCGAGCGTGGTCAGGCGAGGACTTCAAGTCCCAGGAGCGCCTGACCCTCGGCATCACCAGCAGCTGACCCGCTCTCCCTGCTGGCTCCTCCCCCGCCTCAGCGCGGCTAAAATCAGCGCGTCAGTTTCATTGCTGGTTTCCTTACCTGTCACCTGTGTAGACTGAAGAGGGAGCTTCGGACTGCGAGTACGCTGGAGCTGCTCTTCCTTCGATCAACTCCTCGTGGAACCCGCATCGCGGGTTTCGCTTCGCCTCTGGGTCTTTGTTTAGCGCTGCTGGAAGTGCGCTGTGACTGTGAGTTCTAACTTCAGACAGAGCCTCTGTGGCGGTGGTGTGGGCAGGGCTGCGAGCGTGGTCAGGTGAGGACTTCAAGTCCCAGGAGCGCCTGACCCTCGGCATCACCAGCAGCTGACCCGCTCTCCCTGCTGGCTCCTCCCCCGCCTCAGCGCGGCTATAACCCTCCCTTGTGATACCGCAACGCGGGAGCGCGCGGGAGCGCGCCGGGAGAAGCCCGGGACAAGGGCGGGACCGTCTGAGGCCGTCAGAGGCTGCAGAAGGCTGGGCTGGGCCCCCTCCCTTGGTTCTCCGGTATTAAACCTGTGTGACACTGCTTTTATAAATTGTATTGTCTTTTAGGATTTTGAGTTGTTTTATTCTACAATTGTTTTAATTGATTCTTACTCCCCGTTTAATATAGCCTCATGACGGCTAAAAAACTACGCTCTGGGCGAGTGATTGTGGGGAGATCAGGGTCTAAAACCAAATCTAACCCCCTTCGGAACAAAATTGCAACTTCCATGCAATTGAAAGGTCAATGTCAGCTTTTCAATTTTTGGGACAAAGGGAAAGATAAACCCACTGATCTGCAGCCCCCGAATGAAATCCCAGGGTCTAACGATTCGGTGCCTGTTAATGGGGTCATTGATGTTTCCTCTAGCTTAAGCATGGTTGCCAGTCAATCTTTGCCTATTTTAGTTAGTCCCGAAGTACTAAGGGGCTCGCCTTCGGCGTCAAATAATGATAAAATTGTCCCCTCCCAAGTTGCCCTAATGGATGTTCCTAAAGTTTCAGTGAATACTGATCCTTTGTCAGTCGCGTTAGTTAAATCCCCTGTAGTAGGGAACGATTTTACACTGCCCGACATTGATTTAACAGCTCATAGGGCGCGGGTGGGATCATTACAGGGGAAGCGTAAAGGCGTGCCTTTAGAGGAAGCAATAACTATTTCAAGTACCGGTCCTCTAAGAAGCACCCCTTCGAATAAACTAGATTTTTCCCTTTCTCAATTAAACTTTACATCTTGTTCTGGTCCAGTGTTGAACAATTTAGCTGAGGGCTCTCCAAACATTAATGGGAGGCTAATTTCTAATTCTTTGTCCTCTTTGGAATCAATTCTTTCTTCGATTTTGAGTTTGCTCGAAAAATTTGTGGGAGGTTCGGAATGTATTTTTGACACTGTAACGCAAATTTTGCAAGTTCTCTTGCTAAGTAAAAATGAGTTAGTGTCAGATCTTCCCATACCATCGGCTTCTCCATTGGTGCCCCCAAAAATAGGCACTCCTCCCGCTTCGGCAGTTTTGGATTCAGCTCAATCTGCTCCTTTGATAGAGGGTGATAAGGAAAAGAAGCTTGTAGCTCTTCCTGCTGTCCCCAATCCTGCCAAAGTGGTTTCGGCTGGCGCTAATTGTATAGCTCCAATGAGTGACAAGATAGAGGTAATAGCAACATCTCCTCTCATTCCCAAATCCGTAATTCCATCTCTTTTTCCGATATTCTCCTTGCCATCTAGCAAAGAAGAGGAGATTCCCAAAGTAAATACGGGATTGTTGGGAAAAGTGAGTCCCCTGAAACACAAAAAGATTAGAATGAAGAAGAGGAAACCCATTCGAAGATTCGCTAAAAAAAGACAGAGGAAACTTCTTTTTGATAAGAATGCTGAATTAAGTTCAGAAGATTCCCCGCAGGTGGAGCAGTCCCCTACCTCTCATGTAGAAGCTAGGGTTGTCTCGCCTAAAGAAGACGCCCCTGTCTCTGGTTTAGGTCCTATAAGCTTTACCAATTCTTTCTTCCCCAAGGTTTCCCACCCTTCCGCCAATCCTTTTTCAGCTTATTGTAATGTTAAAGCAGGATCTTGCCAAGTTATTTCTAAGGTTAACACCTCTTCCGTCATCCCGTCCCCTAATTCCCTAAATCCTTCAGCAAGACCCTTTCAGGTTCCACCTTCAATGTCAGTTATTCTCCCAAAAGAAAAAATAAGTGTGGATACTTTATATCTTGATTTTTCTCCCTTGTTTGAACCAGATTTAATTTTAAATAGATCTGCCCTATTGATCTGTTTTAATGAGATTGAAAGTTTGAAATTAATTCAAACGTCTGACTTAGATGTTGTATTTCTCCTTAACTCCTTCGTGGGGAAACCAATAAGATCAACAAGGGTGAAATTCCATTCGAAAGTTGTGTTAAATCTTGTTCTACAGTGGGCAGAGGAATTTCAAGTTAGAGGGATAGATGTCATGCCACACTTTGGGGAAAAATGTACTCAAAGGATTCTTGCCAATTCTTCACTATCACTTCCCTCTAATACGGGTGTGCTGTTGCCGGATTGGTCTAATCTTAGATCAGAGGACCTAAAAATTTGTGTGGCTAGGAATGAAAGGCTAGTTTCATACAAAAACGCTCCCCTTAAGCAGACAGGGAAGGATGACCAATTTAAATGGAGTTGGTTACCTGGAGTTCTAGCGAGTAAATCCGCTCCCTGTTCTAAACAACCTTCCAATTTTTAACAGAGAGCTGAAATTTATCTCATGGAACACTGCCGGATTCAAGGATTATAAGGAGAAATTGGGTTTCTTGCATTCTCAAAAGGCAGATATAATTTGTTTGCAAGAAACCTGGGTTGAAGGAAGATTAGCTTTGGAAAAAGACTATTTTGTTTTGGAATACAATGCAACCAGCACTAGAAGAGGTCATGCTAAGGGAGGGTTAGCATGCTTGTTATCTAACAGATTGCAATGGAACTATTCACACTATTTAGATCCAGGGAAACTGTTTCAAGCAATAACCCTAAAAGATGTATTTGAGGATTGCCCTAATAGATTGTTGATTGTGGTTAATATTTATATTCCCCCCAATTGTAGTTTTAATACTGGTTTAAAAAATGTGTTCACTTTTTTAACTAAAGCGTTAGATGTCTCCCCAACTCCGCATGTGTTAATGTTTGGGGACCTAAATTGTAATATATCTACCTGTGGGTTGGAGTTGTTTAGAAATATTCAATTGGAAGAGTCTCTGAATATTCCTCCTGCCCAGTTTCCGTCTAAAATTAAAACTAACAAAAGAGGTAAACTTATCTTAGATGGTTTACTTAAAGTTGAATGCTTAATAGTAAACGGGAGGCTTCCGTCTGACACCCCGGCAGCTTATACTCGTAAATCTAATAAGGGAAAATCTATTATTGATTTTATCATGGTAGATTATTCCGGTTTTCACCTACTAAAGGATATGAAGGTCATTGAGTCTATTCTTAGTGACCATAATGCATTGATGCTTTCTGTCTCTGTTAATCTTCAGAAAGTGGATCCGTGGAGTCTGGATACAGATCTTGTGAATTTTGATTCCAGCTCTAGGAAATGTTTTTGGAACCCTTGTACTATTGAAAATGTAGTGCCTCTTTTGTATTTTACTGTTGAGAATTTACCCCTCTGGGAAGGGAGAGTGCTGTTAAGTTTTTTCAATTTTTTAGATTCTGTAACCGCTAGCGCAAAAAAGAAACCAGGTGTGAAACAATCCCTCGTAGTCCCTCATCCTCTACGGGCTTTAAATAGAGAAATAAACAAAGTGGTAAGGGGACAATTTTTATTCTTTACTCAAGAAGCTAAGTCTAAGTTGTTTATCTTAAAAAGAAGGAGAGTTAGACTTAAGGCCCGTTTAAAACGTTCTAAGGAAGATGCCCTCTGGATTCAACTGAGGGAAGCTTCTTATAATGGCCAAGCCAAGACATTCTGGTCCTTAATTGGCAAAGGCTGTGGTACTAGAGCCAGTCCTACGCCTATTGCCATTGAGGAACAGGTGTGGGTTCTTTATATCGAGAAGTTGTACAGTAATAATAATTCTCAAGTTTTTAATGTCGAATCTGATAATGTCTCACGTATACTTAACTGTCCAACGGAAAAGGAAATTGAATATGCCATTAAGAATATGCGTTCCTCTGGTGCGATGGGCCCTGATAAAATCCCAATTTCAGTATTAAAACACCAGAGTGAACTTTGGAGTAAAATACTCTTTCCAGTGTTTAAATTTTGTTTTTCTAATGGAACAGTCCCCCCCTCCTGGAAAGGAAGTATTATTGTCCCTTTATATAAAAAAGGGGCAAGAGATCTACCGCAAAATTACCGTCAAATCGCTCTGCTTGATGCCATTGGTAAGGTTTTCGCAAAATGTGTGCTTACTTTAATGAATCAATGGGTATCTGAACATAAAATTCTTCCCATGGAGCAAACAGGTTTTAGACAAAATCATGGAACTTTAGATAACCTGACTGCATTGCAAGTTATTAATGAAAAATATGTGAAAATCCGTGGTGGTCAGGTATATGGCGCCTTTATTGACTTCTCCACCGCCTTTGATAAAGTAGATAGAATTTTGCTGTGGAGAAAGTTATTTAACTTAGGTATGCCCCCATTCCTGATCAAGTTAATTCGCGCCCTTTACTCTGACACCTGGTGCAGAGTTCTACTTGGAGGTGAACGTGGTGTATCTAAATTAATTCCCACTTCCAATGGGTTGAAGCAAGGTTGCCTTTTGGCTCCATTGCTATTTTCCTTGTATACGGTTGATTTACCCGTCACACTTTCCGCTTGCGCCGGTATTGCCCCGTCCTTGGGTGGTGTTCCAATTGCATGCCTTATGTATGCAGACGATATCCTAATTTTGGATCTCACCCCAAAGGGCCTGAACAATCGGTTGCAAGCACTCTCTGAATTTGCGGAAAGTCATTTCCTATCAATAAATACGGCAAAAAGCAAAGTGATTTGCTTTTCTGGTAGAAAGAAGTCTAAATGCCTTAATTATCCATGGGTTGTGGGGGGGAAAAAACTGGAATGTGTGAAATCATACACCTTCCTAGGTAAAATTGTCACTTATAATTTAAGTGACAAACTACACATTGACAATAACTCTCGGAAGGCTATTTGTCAGGGAAAGAGTTTAGTTTCCCTGTATAAAGCCACAGGTAGAAGGCATTTTTCTATTCTTTTAGATGTTTTCAGAGCGAAAGTTCCGGCCTCCCTGTTATACGGAATTGAGTTAATTGATGTAAAAAAGTGGAGTTTTTTAAACCCTGTGGAAGGGAAAATTTTACGCAGTTTAATGTCTGTAGGTACAGCAAATTCGACTGCTTCTCTGAGACAGGAATTGGGTTTACGTAGCAGTTGGGTTCAAGGTCTGGCAAGTATAATACGTTGGGTAGTAGCTCTATCTAAAGGTGAACCTAATACCTTAAGAGATCTTATAAAAAATGAATTACTAGGATCTTTTAATGATTTCTCCCTGATTGTAAAAAACTTCAGATTTGCCGTGTTGCAATTGAAATTGGATGAGGAGACTTTATTTTTATTATCCTCTCATCCATTAAAAACTGTTCTGAAGTCAGCCTCTTGGGAATTGGGGTTTTGTCAGGATAGAGACTTCTGTTTAGCGAAAAGAGGTGGTACGCCTGTTATTGATTCTTATACCCTGCGGAAAGCTCAATCGTATATGTTTTGGAACATTTCCCATGGCGTCAGGCGCCTTGTGTTCTTATTAAGACATAATTTGCTTCCCCTGAAAGCTCTACATGCCAGCTGGTATGGTCATTCGGCATGCTGTGATCTTTGTCAATTGTATGATCAGGACTTAGATCATGTCATGTTTGTTTGTTCTGCACTGATGTCTTGCAGGCGTAGATGGTTAAGACCAATTTGCTTACAACTCAACATATTATCTGCTTCTTCATTTAAGGCAGCCTTGATTAATCCTCCTAATGAAATGTTTGCTTTTAAACTGTACAACTTTTTTAAATGTTTTTTGGACCTGTATTAAGATGTCTCGAGTAATTGTGATGGAATAATGTATTATGTATTTTTTGTTTTGCATGTATATGTTGTTTTATGTGGACCTCATAAAGAGTTCCTTATCATAATAAAATAAACTTGAAACTTGAACTTGAAAATGATGTGGTTTCGATTGTAAGTTTAAAGGGTCCCTGGGAACCAGGTCCCCTGTGCCAGTGCTCCTTCCCTGAAACTGTACTACGATTGACAAATTCAGCCCCTGTAAGTCCCTAGTAAATGGTACCCTTGGTAACTAGGGCCTGGGGAATGAAGAAGGTCTTCTAGGGCCCCTCACCAAGGCCATGCACACTGCAGCTTGCATGCCTTGGTGCAGTGAAAAACGGCAAAGTCGACATGGCACACTGCCTGTGTGCCATGTCCAGCAGAACTGCCCAAGGTATAGGTATGCCCAGACGTGGGTCCCATGCTCACTACACCACTGGATTCAAGCTAGCCTGGCTGATGAAGGGTGATGGATTAAACCCAGATACTTGTGACTGGGGGTGAATGTTTGCATTGTCCATCATTCCGTCCATCAATTGTTTATTTTGCATATGTCGCCCTAAGTGGGAAGGGTATGCCCAGACTTGGGTCCTGTGCTCACTACACCACTGGATTCAAGCTAGCCTGGCTGATGAAGGGTGATGCCCTGAAACTGGTCCCAGGATGCGTGTTTCCGATCCAGGGAGGACCTGACTTGGCAGTTCGGGCTGGACTGTTCCCATAAGGAACAGGGTCAAGACTGATTTGCATATGGCTGGGTCCAAATTGGGGTGGTGTGGTGAGCAAAAGAATGATGGATTAAACCCAGATCCTTGTGACTGGGGGTGAATGTTTGCTTTGTCCAGCATTTCCTCCATCAATTGTTTCTTTTGCATACGGTATAGGTAAGTCACCTCTTTAGCAGGCCTTACAAGCCTCAAAGCAGGGTGCACTAAATATCAAGTGTGGGCATATCTGCATGAGCACACATGCCTCTACAATACTTAATTCGATTCCTTAATATACTAAGTGTCAGGAAAGCCATAGAGAGTACAAGGGCTGGAAAATCGACAACTAGAGTTACCAAGCACCATGATGGCTTCAACTGAACCTAGGAATGTTTGGTATCAAACAACTCCTCTTAATAAACCATCATGCATGCCAGTGTTGGATTTATTAAACCATGTGTACTCAGAGGGCATCTCAGAGGTGCCCCCTGAAAGCCTACCAGCCCTAGTGTGGTCTCGGACTGGCTTTAGGCAGCTTGCCACATCCAGACATGTTTCTGGAACCCTGGGTTGAGAACTCCTGCTCATTGAGGCCAGAAACAAACCACATCCTGGGTGGAGGTGTCACACCTCCTCCCCAGGATGGGCTCAGTGCTCAAGAGGGAAGCTTCAAAGGCTGCACCCTAGCATCAGATGGCCGCCCCCTGGTTAAAACACCCACTTTTGGCAGGAGAACTGACACTTTTCAGTACCCACCATCTTGAAGATGGTGGAACTTATCCAATCAGGGCTAGGGATATGACCCCCACCCACAGGATGGTGGCATAATAGCGGGTGTAGACACCCCAGGTAAGGAACCCATTGGTCCCTACCTGTTGCTCCCCTATAACGCCCCTAAATCTAGTATTGAGGTGGCTCCCCCAGACCCTGAAATCAGATTTCGATGACCTTCGAAGAAGAGCCATGCAATAAAGAAGACTGTATACACCAACTGAAATGGTCACAGACCTACCGGCCTGTCTGCAGCCCTCAAAGACCCTGCTGAAGAGCAACTTGCCCCGCAGACCAGGGACCTTCAGAACCCTGGGAGAACTGCCTGCCTTCAAGAAAGATTCCAAGGGGGGAGGAGCCTAGCGCGCAACCAAGATGGCCGCGTAGGTGCGAGGCTCCCGAGGACCTCCGCGACCTCCTACGTTTATCCTGTCTTCATCCTGCATCGGTTGAGGGGACTGTGTCGGTGAGCCTGAGCCGAGGTGGTACCCGTTTCCCGTTTTCGAATCGGACCTCGGGTGCCGGAGTGAGCACCGATTGAAGTTTGCGGCCTGCTTCGCTCCTGACCCCGGACTCGCGTTTGGGGGCGACCCGGTGGCAAAGTGAACAACAACGGCGGGCTGGGCCTGGCGAGTCGCGTACCCCGCACTTTCACTTTCACTTTCGCGCCCCCTTGCCGTCTTTGCAGGTGGGATCGCGGCGCTCTTTGTGTTGGGGTGGCCTCGCTGGGTGACCCAGCCTGCCTGCCTGCTGTGGCCCGCTCCGCCGTCCTGGGGTGACCCCCCGGAGCCCGTGGCCTTGATTGCTGGCCTTTTACTGCGTGGCTGGTGAGGGTGTGAGACCCGCGACGATGGCAACGAAACAAGATGGCGATCGGTTGAAGGCCAAGTCGACCCGGCGTGGCGCCGCACATCAGGCCAGCGTCATGGACCGCTACACCCTCCCGAAAGGATCTCCCGGTGGACCGCACAAGTCCTCTGAGTGCCCCCCGGATGCCCCGGATTTGCCCACAGAGCTGACTCTGCAAGACGTCATGGGCGCCATTGCTGAGATGAAGGCCTCGGTGGGCCAGCGGTTTGACACCTTGGCCCATAAAATCGACGCTGTCCTAGTTGACGTCAACCTGGTGAGGGCTGATCTCTCCAAGACCAACGACCGGGTCGATTCTTTGGCCCACACCGCGTCGGGCCTCACGACTGAGGTGGCGGACCTCCAAACGGAGGTGCACCGACTTCGTCAGGCGAGTGCGCTCATGGATCGGCGCCTGGAGGACTCCGAGAGTCGGGCCCGGAGGAATAACATCCGCATCATCGGAGTACCCGAGGGGCGGGAGGAGGCGGCGGCGGATCTCTTTGTGGAGGACCTGATCACTACCCATCTCCAGCCTCGGGGACTGAGTAAATTCTTTGCCGTGGAGAGGGCTCATAGAGTTCCCGGGGGAAAGCCGAAGGTCGGAGCCCCTCCGCGGCCTCTCATTGCCCGTATTTTTAACTTTCGGGACAGAGACGAGATTCTGCAAGCCTCCAGACTGCAAGGGCCGCTTAAGCTGGAGAACATGGAGGTGAACTTTTTTCCTGACTTCACCCAAGCGGTCCAGAAGCAGAGACTGAGTTTCCTGGGCGTCAAGCGGCGGCTTCGGGACATGAACTTAAAATACGCCGTGCTCTTCCCGGCCAGGCTGCGGATAGAGGTGGATGGTCGCACACACTTTTTTGATCGTCCTGAAGTGGCCGGGGACTGGCTGGACACTCTGTCTGGGGGTCGTGATCGGGATGGCGGGGGGGGGGGGCGGCGGGAGGAGACGGCCCACTGGACCGGGACTGAGGTGTTGATACTGGGCCTCACTCTGGACGGATATGATGCCACTCTCGGCCAAGCTTAGGGTTTTTCGTTCTTCTGTATTCGTTTTTCCCTCCTCTGGAGGTGTGCGGGGTCTAGAAGGGGTACTCTTTCCTCCTCTAGGGGGTCTAGCTAGTTTCATTATATAGGGGCGACAGGCACACTGCAAGTTGGGGGGGCTGTCTGGGCTCATGCAGGGGTGCAGGGAGGGGGGAGTTTTGTTGGGGCGGTTGGGTTGGGGTGGGGTGTTGTTCGTTTACACCACAAGGCAAAAGTATCGGTGTGCTATTTCTAAAGTGCTCTCTGGGGGACGAGTGATTGCTTTCGTTTATGATGGGGGTAGGGAACTGAGTCTTTTGTCCTGGAATGTGAATGGACTGGGGGACAGGCTAAAACGAGGTGTGGTCCTGCAGTTCCTGAAACGAATTTCACCCGATATAGTTTTTCTGCAGGAGACACACCTCAATGGTAACTCCTTTTGTGCTATGAATCGACGGGGCTACCGCCTTGTGGCCCATTCGGGCTTCACGTCTGGTTCAAGGGGTGTGGGCATCATGGCCAAGAACTCGCTCCCGTTGGAAATTGATGAGGTGCTCCATGATGACAGGGGACGTTACACGGTTCTGGTGGGTAGAATGGAGGGCAGAGTGGTCGTTTTTGTGTCTTTCTATGTCCCGCCAGGGTTGCAGACGACCACCTTTGCGGATTTGGGACGCCTCCTCCTTGGCCTTCCGGAGGGGATTCTAGTGGTTGGGGGGGATTTTAACGCTGTGGCTTCACTTCACTTCACTTCACATTCTCGGAAAGTTTAAAAAATGCCCGTCCTCTCGATCGGGTGTTTGTTCTTGCCAGTAGGAGCAGCCCGAATTCAACTGCTAGGCAACGTCTTCTTTAAGAGAACTCAGGCAACCCCCAACCATGTTTCAGTTTTGTTGGGCATCATTAAGCAGTTGCTCTTTGCATCCTTTTGCAGAGTGAGTGCGAGATATTCATCTGGGCATATCCCTCACACGAGGTCTCACATACAAAAAGAAAGAAAATTTAACAGATGCTGGTATTACACTAAGCATGATGCATTGGCATGTGTGTGAATGGGAGCCATTGAGCCAAAGGACATGTAGGAAGGACCTATACGACTAGAGAAACCACTTTCTGCATAAAAGGTGTACAGCTGATCCAGAGGATAAACATTGATCTTTAATGTGAAGGAGTACTTTCAATCACTATGAAAATAGTTTCATGTACTTGTGCTTCAAGTAATACTTACATTCATGACTCCCAAATGCTCATGTGGTTTAGATCTGTAGGAGCATATCATTATCACCATAGCTTATCATGGCTGGGCTTGCCGTGCCCTATTGCAAATATTAATGGTGAGCTCAAATACTACTCAAATGGAGAGTAAAGAGAATAAAACGTTATTAAAAAAGAAGCCTAGCTGACTGTCTTGCATTATGGATATCATCCACTGCCAAGAGGACCCTCTGCTTGGTAGGGTGGTGCCCTGCTGGATGCTCCACTGCAGTTTAGAGTCCTACAAATAAAGAAGACTGTTGCATTTGGAAAGTATTTGAAAGATCAATTTAGTTCTACAGACAGGCCACAGCTCGGTATTGGCTAAAATGAGCCTGGAGTGCATATTCAGGAACCTTTACATTACTGCTAAACTGAAACCGGTTAACGTTGTATTTTATTTTGGAAGAGGAGCCCTAAAGAACATCTGAGCTCCAAAACCACAGAGGCCATGCATTTTCAGCTATCACTAAACTATTAAAAATCTTTGCCAAAATATTACAGAGCCTCAACTACATCTCTGCATTAAAGAGTTCATCAGTAACTAGATAAGGGAAAATGATCACTGTCCTGTACCTAAACATAGCAGAGTATGCTCTCTACATGCACTGACATCATTGTGGGACTTTCTACGTAGATGTAAAGATTTAGGTGTGGGTGATGTGTAGTATAACGGCATGCCTATTAAAGTCAATAGAAATAGTGTAATTTGTGAAATGGCGAGTAAAAGTGAGAAGGCGTTCTGCTGTGTACCGTAAAGTTTAAATAAAGGTCTTTAAAAAAAACAAAAAAACAAAAAACAAAAAAGTGAGAAGGCGTGTCAGTTTTAGGCTGGGTGAGTGGGGTGTGTGTACTGAAGGACTTAGTGGAAAATGAACATGTCCAGATTCTCATGTCACTCTTCATATCTGGGAAACCATGATCCTACCAATGTAACAAGAACATATGCTAGGTTACAGCAAAAGTTAAGAAGGCAACACCTGGGGCTACCCTTAAGGTACTTGAAGGTGTGGTGCTGCAGTTACCAAAAAACAAACTACTATTCTGGGGGAATGATTTCAATGACATTATAAACCACAAGCAGAGGACGGCAACAAGCTGGGTTGATGGTCTACGTCTGTTTGATGCTTGAAGAGCATGGAGTCCGCCTTCTTCCACAATTTGTCAGTTGCGCTTAAGATGACATCTCGTTTTGACTTTCTATTGTTCCACGCTATTGATCTTTCCCACACAGCTCCCTTACTGTACCCTGGGGTATTTCAGACCACGCTCCCTTAAATAAAGGAACATTGGCCTCTCCTGGCACACTTTGCGCTGCCAGGACGGTTACTCACCCGGGAATGACCACATGATATTTGAGAGGCAAAGAGAGAAAAATCGGCAGAGAGCTACACTGGAAACTAGTATTACGGTCTAAGAGTGTAATACTGAGGATCAACAGACAATGCCATCTAACATTTGAAGGAGCTTCTCAATGACAGCTCTCTTTTTAAGAGGCTTTTTAATGCTGTCTGGCCTCAATGAAAAGAGTTTATGAGCGGGGAGAATGGTCTGGCAAATTGCTATATTGGTTGGCAACAAGGGACATGGCCTCGCACTTAATGCCCTACCACGCAGAGGACCAGGGAGACAAATGTCACTATGGCAATTAATGATGCGGCTGCTTTTTTTGAGTATTATTGATCTCTGTATTTGGGGGGCTTCCACTCCACTCCACTCACCGAACACATGACTCTGGCGAGATTGCATCCTAGTGACAGAGTGGACCTTTATAAACTCTGAAGCTTCATGAAAATAAAATGAATCCTGGTAAAACCCCGGGCATAGAGAGCCTCTCCAGTATCTAATATTATCGCTGCTTTGAATCACTTAATTCTACCTCTTCTCAATATGTACCTGGACGCAAGTGATAGGGGCCACTTCTTCCCGGAAAATTACGCCAAAGCTTTGGTGACTAGGCTACTCAGGGTATTGCCATAGTTGGTCCACCCAGCCAATGCAGCTTTATACCTCATCAGATCCCTCAACATTGTATCAGTAGATGTCGCCCCCTGCCCAACCAACAACAACAATATCACTGAGCCCCCTCAGAAACACACAGGTATTTAAAACTCAGACATGTGCTTAGAGCTGCATTGCCCAGAGAAAGGATCCTCCGGAGTCCTCACCATTGGAGGGCAGACTGTTGAATGAATTCATGCCCCGAAAAGCCATTTCACTGATTAATAGAAAACTGATTAATCAAACACCAGATACCCGGCGTGCGACTTCAGGGGGAGGGGCGAGGGAGGGAGGGAGTTGGGGGGGTTCTATATTATTTTGTATGCTTTGGTTACGCATTTTGATGTCACCCACAAAAGTCGATTGCTCTCATGCGTATCTATGGTATGATTCTGCAGACGTCTCTAGAGTGTAGAGCCCGGAGATGTATGCACAAATTGACAAAATAGGTTTTAAAAAAAACAAAACACCACATACCCGGCAACATATAAGGGAACAATGGGATCAGGAGGTGGGGGTGAGGGGCTAGATGATGGAATATGGGGAGAGGCCCTAGCAGCCCCCAGGGAGGTGGCCATCCATCAGGATTCCAACTAGTCCAGCTGAGGATCCAACGCATAAACAACATTAGTGAAGATGGGTAGGACAGCGGACCCCAATGGTTCAAGTGCTTGTGTGTAACCCGGGGAACTTTTTCCATATCCTGTGGGATTGCCCAGTAATATTGTACTTCTGGTCAGCGGCGCTTCAGTGCTTAAGAGAGGTAGGGGGTGATGGCACTGCAGTCTCCGCTAAGGAGATTCTTAGGAATATCTGTAGAGAAGCAGAGATCGGAAGTGCACAACAGACAAAGATGACATTAGGCTCGTTAGTGGTTATGAGCAATATTGCGAGTTCCTGGAGGAACTGTGGGCTTGGAAACAAGATATGGGCTGGGGCATGATGAAGAAGAGGGTGGTTTATAAAGGTAGAGGCTACCCCCGGAAATGGGGGGAAATTTGGAATGGGTGGAATGTCTAGAGAGGAAGAATATGTGGAGATATCGACCTCCCTGGAAATGATGTGGCATTAATAGAGACAACAGAGATCGTTAGATCAGAGGGTAGTGAATGGGGTGGGTGGCAGTGTGGGGAATCGGTTGAACTGGGACCGATTTGTCATTATTGTGTGAACAGTTTGTCAGTGCTATATTTCATAATTGATACTGTATTTCAAAAGACAATAAAAAGGATTTGGTTATCAAAAAAATACATTGTGTCATTAGAGTCTAGGTGGCTATGGCACATCTATCCGATTTGTAAAACCTCAGTGCTTTAATGCTTCTGGATTCGATTGACTGGTCTTTCCTCGACTAAGTACAATAAAAAGTGGGGTCTGGTCCCAAATTAAGGTTGCATGCTCAGATTATCTAAACGTGTCATGGCCCAAATTCGGGTTAATGGTACTCTCTTCTCTCCATTTCTGATCTTTAGAGGCACCTGAATATGGGAAAGCTTTCAAGACGATTCCAAACATAATTCAAATGATATCTTGTTAAATTTTCCAAGCCATGAATGCAGAACATTTTTGAAACACTGATTAGAACCACAGGATACTAAAGCTTAAAATAGAGACCGAAACAATGTTTACAGGTATATACAGCAATCTCAAGTTAAGATTGTTCATACAACTGTAGCCACTCTTACTGAATATCAAGACAATCACGTTTGGCAATAATTACACATATTGTGCCTCTGTTGCAAAAACAGAGGAGGAATAAATACAATGAAACTGTCGCTCTTCAAAATTAATCTCAATCAGATTTTCCTAACATTTACAATTTATTAAGTATCAGGTAAAGTAAAGCCAGCACCCTTTTTGGTCAGAGATAAAACATCCTGGGCTCCTCACCCTCCGCCTGGGACGACTCCTGGTGGCCTCCCGCCCTGGGCACCGCACCCAAACCGACAGACCATGCACGCAACCTGGGCTTCCTCCTGGACTCCTCCCTCTCCATGACCAGGCAAGTCAACAACGTCTCCTCGGCGTGCTTCAACATCCTACGCATGCTACGGAAGATCTTCTGGTGGATCCCCACCGAGACCAGGAAGACCGTCACCCAGGCCCTCGTCACCAGCCGACTGGACTACGGCAACGCCCTCTACGCCGGTACCACCGCCAAGCTCCAGAAGAGACTCCAGCGGATCCAGAACGCCTCAGCCAGACTCATCCTCGACATCCCACGAACCAGCCACATCTCCGGACATCTGAGAGACCTTCACTGGCTCCCCGTCAACAAAAGAATCACCTTCCGCCTCCTCACCCACGCACACAAAGCCCTACACGACCAAGGCCCGAGCTACCTCAACAGCCGAGTCAACTTCCACGCTCCCAAACGCCACCTCCGATCAGCCAACCACGCCCTCGCCGCCGTCCCCCGCATCCGAAGAGCGACTACAGGAGGAAGGTCCTTCTCCTACCTGGCCGCCAAGACCTGGAACTCCCTCCCTACCGACCTGCGCCTGACCCAAGACCACCTCTCCTTCAGGAAGAAGCTGAAGACCTGGCTGTTCGAGCAGTAGCGGCACCCCCCCCTCCCCCCCCCCCCCCCCAGCGCCTTGAGACCCTACGGGTATGTAGCGCGCTTTACAAGTGTCACTGATTGATTGATTGATTGATTGATTGATACCAAGTCCACAGTGGTGGTCTATAGGCTCGAACAATACTGGGATCTGCATTTAAAAACGGCTATGCACGAGATGAGGAAGTAATCAGCATCTTTCACACAGATTTTCCACACACATAATTACATAGGTTTCGTTTGCAACAACTGTGATGTAGTAACGGCAAAGTGGAGAACTATAATCATCTTTGAAATACATGTCCAGACAACTCTAGGAAATCTGTGGTTGCTCTTTTTCATTGTTCTACAGGGGAACCACTTTTTATAACTGCCATCTGTGTTGTACATTAATTAGCACTAGTCTTCAAGCAGTCTACATTGAAGAGTGAATGACAGTGTGACTGCAAGTCATGGTCAGAACATGGGACTCTAACTGGTAGCTGGGTGAACTCCTATCCACACACAGCACCAACGCTAGGAACCTCAGGATCATCAGTTACAGCAAATTGGACAAACACAAAAGGCAACATTGTCACTGCATCCTGCTTCCATACCGTGAAGATGCGAAGGAAAAATCTTAAAATGGGTCCTAAGAACAATAGAAAAACAGTCACTCATGCCCTGGTCACCAGCAAGTTAAACTACAGGCACACCCTCTACGCTGAGATAACCAAGCAACTCACTAGAAGACTACAAACCATCCAGAAATCGACAGCTAGACTTCTGCAAGAAACGAAAGACCTAGCTTTCCAATTAACCAACCTACCCTAGGTACGGCTAGGCACACACACACACACACACACCTGCTCAGCACCTACAAAACTCTCAAGAGTGACAAGTACGCTTTACAAATAAGTAATAAACATAACAAACATGGTAACTGCTGGGGATTACTAGAAAGGTATGCAGTGACTGATCCTATTTGGCCGCAATAGTTTCTAAACTTCTCATCAAAGCCCCACGAGTTTTAAATCTGCCATGTGTCCAACATGTTCAGGGCACCACAACGTTTTAAACATTTTCAACTACATTATTGCAGTTCCTGTCCTTTGTACCCAACCCCCTCACATAAGGCTTATTTACAAATTTAATAGAAACTCAATGTCAACAATTTGTTTGTTACGATTTATCTATCTAGAAGGTCCACCATTTACTTTACCCATATTTAAAAGATACAAACTGGACATTGTACTTCTGCTCTCTCAAAAAGAAGCCCCCAAACTATCCTATGGCAGCCTGAGGAGAAGGTGATTATGTGACTTTAAGAAAGCTCGGTATGCCAGGTGGGGTTAATCAACATTTTTTTCTGTTGATATCGCAGGAAGAAAGGGAAACCTATAGGTCCCCCCTTCCTTGACGTCTTCAACAGAGGACCAGATGACATCACAAGCAATGTATTTTTTATTTAGCTTTGCATGAATATAAGCTAAAATACATTTTTGTTCCACCAAGTTACCAATCATTCCCTTGCCCAATTGACTTTTGTTCAAGACTACTCTGTTGCTGGCTAATTCATCACGTTTCCGAATGTCATCATGTTAAAATACACCACTGGCTTTATAGACAATCAATTATAAGGGAAAACATCAATAGCACACATAACCACAACGAAAGTAAGCACATTTCACCAATACTCCGTTTTTCAAATTAATAAAACACCTACCTCTGAATGTCTTTGATGAAGTGAACTATACTCTTTCTTCAGCTCGGCCTCCCTCTCTTCCAATCTGCTAACTGAAAATAAATGTGAAAAAGATCACGACAAATTTTCATTTCAGAAAACCACAGCAATCACCATTCTACACTGTTCAAGAGTCATATACAATTAACATAAATAAACAGAGGTGGAACTGACCACCTGAAACATGGTGCCTGATTTCCAACCCTTGTGTTAGTTTTCTATTTAGTCGAAGGATTTGAGGAGGGTTCCCTAAAACAGCTCAATCTAATGCCAGACACTGTGCCTTCTTCAGAAGCACTGTGTGCCATAAGAACCCCCTCACCCCATTTCCATATGGATCTGAGAGCTCCTAAAAGATCCTAAAGTGTGAAGCCAATCAAGGTATGGCCAATAAATTAGAAGAGAGATAAAAGTGTGAAAGCAAAAGCAGCATCATAAACAAAGAAACATGCTTTGTTTGGAATTCTTGATAAAATCATTTTCGCACAGGGAACATGAATCAAGTTTAAAATGCTTGCTGATAACATTTGCGGAGGCCCATACAGCAGAATTGGGGATTCGTATGCTGTATCCTCACTAGCAATGGACTGAAAATATATGTTTTAATGAGGGTAGGAGTCATGCCCATGACCCCAGTACAGGATGGAAAATTTAACGCATCACGTAATAGTGGCCATGGACACCCGTTTTTTGTACCTCTATTACCAACAGGAACAAAATCAAAAAGGGAGAACTATGAACAGAACCCCTCACTTCTAAGTAGCGGTCTCTCTGCTGAGGCAACACCCTCCTAACCCTCCCTCATAAGGCCAGTAAATCCAAAGTCACTGGCAGACAGACTGCTCCATTCAAAAATAATGCAGGCTTGGGGATGTGGCTACCCTGGCTACCAAGATGTCTGCATGGCCCTGGAGCTCCGACGGACTAGGCTCCAATCCTAGATCGGATGGGTCCGTACGATGCAGAGCTGGGCATAGCGGGCATAACGGCTCGTCCTACACCATCTGGGGACTGCGTGAACCGAATTTGGCTGCTCCTGGTGGATGCAACACTTCAGGCGGTGAGAAAGCGCTCGGCAACCACCACACCCATCAGAAGCCCCACAGTGATAGGGACAACGGGTGAGCCTGAGGCGGGTGAGGCCCATGTCTTTCAAGGAAATCCAGGACTACCCTAGGTGCTCTGGGGCACTATGAAGGGCGGAGTCGCACTGGAGGCCCGATGATGCCCATGGTCGGGAAATCTGCCTGAGCTGCACACGCACGGTAGGCTGCCATAATGCTCTTTGTGTGGCTGTGCACTGGAGGTATACCTACCTTTTTTAGCCCCTAGTAGCCATGCTAGTTAGGCCATTCGCCTGATGTGGCCATTTTCCTACTTCCTGCTGCCTATCTAAATTGGCCTTGCTGGGTTGCCTACTCAGACTGCTCAATGGTGAACGCCCTGCAGGCCTAACCCTCACAAGGGATAGTACACATTGCGCATTGATTTTTTAGACGTCCCCACATGCACGGTCATATTTGCAGTGGGGTGGGGGGTGAGGCTTGACACAGATTGCCCCCCTGGTCCTGGAGATTAACTGTCACCCATGTCGGTGGGTACCCTAGAATGCACTACCTGCTGGGAGACTGCTGCAGAACCATTTGTTGATATTGTCCCTGGGTTTGGCCCGCAGATACCGCCATCAGTTGACCAGGGAGAGGTACGGTTGCGACCCCTATTACAATAGTATAGGGCGACCCAAAGCAACGCAAAGTGCCTTTTGAGAGATCGAGGGCTACTGGTCAGATATGGAATTTGGTGCGATGGGAGGGCCTGCAGCCGAGCACAAGGCCGGAGTAGATGCCGTTATGACTGAGTTCAAGGTGAGCTGTTGAGCCATAGACGCCCGCTTCGACAAACCGCCTGGACAGAGTGGGTGAGCTACTGGACAAACAAGATATGCAGACAGTGGAGTGGAGGAGTTCATATCTGGGCTAGAGGATACTACCACCACAGATGTAAAGCGACTGGAGAAGCTAGAGACACGACTAAAGGTAGTGGCCATCAAAAATGAAGACCTGGAAGACAGAGGGTATCGATATAATATCTGCATTTTGGTTATTTGGAAACAATGGACACGGGACATCTTGACCTCTTAGTCGAGCAGCTACTCTAAGACCTGCTAGGAAGACAGAACTTGAATCCTACATCCATTGTGGAACGTGCAAACAGATCACTCACCCAGTGCCTGGGGCCCTGCCATGACCGATAATTGCCCGACTCCTCAATTTCAGAGACCGAGATGTGGCACTTAAGAGGGTAAAAGAACTAGGCCCACTCCAGTACCAGGGCTCCACAGTTAGCTTTTCCCCCCCCGAATTCACCATGGTGGTCCAAGAGGCCCAACGCAAATTCAGCAAAACCAAAGCTGCATTAGGCAAACTGGGACTCAGATAAGGAATGCTATATCCTGCCCGACTCAGTATGGATGTTGATGGAAAGGCTCGTTTCTTTGACACCTCAGCACACAATGGTGTTCTGCAAACAGAGAGCCAGAAACTGTGTGTCCCCGGAGCGCACAGCCCCTGAACGAATGCCGCCGGGTTCACAGGATGCTACCAGCATGGAACTTTTTGCCGGCACATTGAGCACCTTTGTTGCTACACACACTAGCTGCAGGGATGGACAGTCTTCTGGTACTTCTTTTGAACTCTGCGGACCACTTCTGCTGTAGGCTCTCTGGTGATACTTCAATAAACCCGGCAGCATAGACCCATCTATGATCTCAACCCAATATTGAGCACCTATGTAAACAGGGCAATTAGCCATGGCGCTGCTACTCCCCTAAGGTTTATACCAAAGCTGCGTTGGGGGAAATATTTTGTTGTTATTTGATACTATTGAGATTCACTTGGCATGTTTGTGCCAGGTGTGGGAGGGAGGTTGCTACTGTTTGTTTGTGTTTCTTTGACGGTATCAGCTCACTGCACGCTCATATACCATACCAGATACACCTCAACCGATTTTTATTTGCAATATTTGCCTAGACATAATAACATACATCAATTTGCAGACACCACTTTTCAGTCTTGGAATATCCGAGGCCTCAACAGCCCACGTAAGGGCAAACAAGTGCTGCAGTATTTGCAGAGAGACAGTGTCGATACCGCCTTCTTAAAGGAGACGCATTTACCACCCAGTCCTTCACCCTCATACACATTTGCAAATACATGGGGCCTGCATCGATTCTTCTCCATTTATAGTACTTACTCATGCGGCCTGTCCACGCTGATCCATAAGCACCTACTTTTTAAACCCTACATCAACCATACCGATGAGGAGGGCAGATATGTCTTAGTGGCAGGTCACAATGCAGGGCACCACGTATTACTCGTCAATGTCAATGCCCCAAACATGGACAACACAGAATATTTTCAGGCAATCCGGGCCTTGAATGACCGCACAGATGCAGATCACTTTGTAATGGGGGTGATTTTAATATGCTTCTGAACCCAGTGTTAGATATCACGGCACAAACTCCAGTAGGAAAACCAGCTTGCTGCGTATCTTTTAGGACATATGATACATACACATTCAGCGACCCGGGCACCTGAGACACTCCACCACCCCTGCTTACACATTTTACTCAGCGCCCCACAGCACCTGGACACACACAGACTACGGCTACTATCAGTCACACTTGCACCACGATTCAGCTCCATCCCACACCTTACACGAACGCTCTCTGATCACTCACCAGTTGTGATTACACTGCCCATTCATCTTGTGGGAAGCCTTGAATGCCAATGGCGATTCCCCAACATGGCACTTCATGATTAACTTTTTTGCACTTAACTCCATCAGCCATCATTAAATATTTTGAACTTAACAAAGAATCCGTTCAATCACAAGCCACCCTGTGGGAGGCCTTTAAGACATACACCATGGGCATATGCATTTGTAAACATGCTGGGGTGTTACAAGACCTGCGCAGGACACTAAACAGCGTTGAGGCAGAACTGGCGGACTTGGATCACGGCAGTGCCCGATGGGCCACTGAGGCCCGTCTGCACCAATGTGCTATATTACTGGCTGAATTCAGGTAGACTGTGGGACCGAAGCTCACTACCTGGGGAAGTATGCCAGAGCCTGCCGCTATGGTGAGAGGAGAGGCTGGGACACACATGGACTAGACTCTTACAGCTTCCTCGGTGCGTATCTTATGTATCAGACTTAAGGGATCAGATGGCACCCGAGTCACAGACACCATGGGGATACAGACCAAATTACTTGATAATTATACAAATTTTTATACCGCACAACTGAGCGACGAGGGCACCAAGAGGGGGGCCTATCTAAACAAAGTGCCCATGGTCTGGCTCACTACTGCACACCAACAGTTTCTTAGTGAACCTTTCATCGCTGAGATCATTCAGACAAATCGATTCGATGGACATCTCTAAGGCACCCAGCCTAGATGGCTACACAGGCGCTTTTTACAAAGCATACAAGCACATCCTAGCACCACACCTCCTTGCTATGTATTCAGAAGCTCTGGAGAAGGGAGTGCTCCTACCTACTTTGGGAGAAGCTTTGATTACACTATTTCTGAAGTCGGGTAAAGACCCTCAGTACTGTGGTTCTTACTGGCCACTATCATTACTGAATTTTGACAACTAAATTTTAGACAAATAACTGTCGACCCGACTTGCACTACTGATGGACAAGATTATCTTCCCAGCCCAATCGGGCTTCTTCCCACATAGCTCAACGTCTCTGAACCTACATAGAGTCTTTCCTGTCCTTAATAGAATATCCCCCACAGTACCCGCCGTAATCGCCCTATTAGATGCCAAGAAAGCCTTCCTACAAGCCACACTTAACTTATCTTCCCTAGTAACGCTCTTCTACTCACTACAGACAGCGCAGATTAGGAACAATGATACGCTTCTGGCCCCATTTGCAATCATGAGGTGGACATGGGAAGGCTGTCCTCTCTCACTATTGCTCTTCATTATAGTGATGGATCCACTTTTTTCTTTTTTAAATCTGTTTTTATTAGATTTTGTTATTTTGTCAAACACCAATACAGACATTCGGTACAGTAGCATACGAGCTCTCGGGGTAGAACATTACTGCATAGCGCACTGAAAGGATACATAATTAGGTCGTAGCTGGATGAGCTCCACCCCGCTGCATTGAACCCCTAATAAGGCAGATCTCAAATATTGATATATGCAGTCCTGCCTTCCCCCGCGTGGGCTCATCAGGATATCTCGATGAGTCCCGCAGCCGAATCCGCAGCCACTGTCCAGAAACGATAAGAAAACAAACAGAAAGAACCGCAACCACCTCAAAAGTAGACCAGCTCCAGTGTGCCTATCGCTATCCCTGCCCCCGTGTAGTCCCCCCCCCCGATTGCATTGAGTGACGAAGCTGCAGCACACCATCACACGTCCGGATGCATTGTCCCCTCTCACCCAGTGCGGGTGCGTGTTGTGTGTGGAACCCTACGGGGTCACTCCGGCAGATTGTCCGCTGCCCAGCTTGACGTCGCCTACCCCCCCCCGCTCACCCCTCCCATCCCCCACCTCAGCATGTCTGAGCGCCTGAAGCATCTCCTCCCATTGCGCGGCTATGGGCATCTTCCTCAACCCTAGTGTCTCCTCCCGCCTAATAGCAGTCCCCTCCACTCCGGCCCATGCAGCGAGTGAGCGCCCCCACGCCCGCGGGTGGGGCGGGTCCTGTGCCTTCCACCGCCTGGTTATGAGGCGCTTGGCAACCGCGAGCCCTAAATCCAAGAACCGAGATGTCACCTTAGTCGTGCTCGTCCTACGAAAGTGATGCAGTAGGTAGACCACCCAGTCGAAGGATATGTCCCTCCCCGTGATAGTGTGCAGGGAGTCGTGAACTGCGCGCCAGTAGGAGTGTAATTTGCAGCAGCCCCATAGCATATGTATGATGTCGGCCCCCGGTGTAGCGCATCTAGGACAGTTTGCGTGTGCGTGACAGTAGTAACTATTAAGGACCGCGGGAGTGAGATATGCCCTATGGACGACGAATAATTGTATCTGTCTGAGGCGCATGTTTCTGGGGATGCGCACCGGGCTTTTCAGTATGTGTTCCCATTCTTTGTCCGTCAACTGCCTCCCTAGGTCCACATCCCATTTGTGCCTAAGCGGTTCCAGGGAAATCACCGTGTGCGTCCGCAACGATGCCGCGAACCACCTAATCAGGTGGCAGCCCCTTCCCAGGACGTGCAAGTACTGTATAGTTAGGTGCTGGCCGGGCTCCACAGCCATATCCCCCCACCGGGCGCCCAAGGTCCATACTAAGGAGTGATAGGTCAGGAACTGTCCGGGCGGTAGGCCCCCTTCTTCCACCAGCAAGTCGCACGAGAGGAGCTGTCCGTCTCGATACAGATCTCCTAGGGTCTGGATGTCCGCCTCTTGCCACTGTGTAAGCGCAAGGGAAGTAAGCGGTCCCCCTCCACTGGGGGTACCTTCCAATGGCAGCGCTGGCGCATACGGGAGTACGTGCCAAGTAAGGAATAGGCTCCTGCGGAAACAGCGATACGCCACCGCAAGGAGGAGCGGGGCTGGGGCTGCACTCCTGGAGGCCGGGTGGAAGAGCACCAACAACTGCTCAAGTATATACGGTGGGCCCATAGACGCAGTGTCCTCGCGACCCCTATCCGCCAACCAGCGCGCTATCCACTGCAGTTGGGCCGCTAGGTAGTAATGCTCGAAGCAGGGTGCTGCCAACCCTCCCTGGTCTGTCGGGAGGTAGAGTTTCCTGAGGGACATCCTGTGTCGGCTATTCCCCCAGATGAAGTCCCTAAGGGTTTGCGACAGCTTGGCGAAGAAGGCCGCCGGATGTATTATAAGGCAGGTTAGCGAAATAGTACAGGAGCCGTGGGAGGACCACCATTTTGGACAGCGCCACTCTGCCCGTGACCGTGAGCGGAAGCGTATTCCAGAAGCGCACTTGGGATTTGATGGCTGTGAAGGCCCTGCCCAGGTTACCGTCAATTAGGTCCGTCGGCTGACGGTATATGTGGAGTCACAGGTATGGGAAGGTGTCACCTCTCCACTGTACTCTGGTGCCGTTTAGGACATAACCAGGGTCTTGCCGCCCCTCGCCGAACGCGTAAAGGTAGGATTTGCTGGCGTACACCCAGAGCCCCGAAAGGGCGGCAAAATCTCGCAGGACGTGGGCCAGCTGAGGTGGAATGTCATCAACGTCCCGCACATACACCAACAGATCGTCGGCATAAAGCGACACCTGATGTATAGTGTCCCCCAGGGGTATGCCAGCCGCCGTCAGCTCGCGTATATGCTGCCTGGGGCTCCATCGCCAAAGCGAACAGGAGCGTCGACAGCGGGCATTACTGCCGGGTTCCCCTGCAGATCGGTATGGCGGCAGATATGTACGGCCCCAGTCGCACCCGCACCTTAGGGTCTTTGTAAAGGAGGCCCACCAGCTGCAGAAACTCCAAGCCAAGGTCAAAACGCAGCAGAAGTGCAGAGAGGTAGCGCCATTCCAGGCAATCAAATGCCTTTTCCAGGTCTAATATTAGGCAGCCTGCCCTGGGCCACTCCCGCGTACTGTCTGCCGCCACCCTGAAAAATCTCCTCAGGTTCAAGGACGTACTGCGCTTCGGCACAAACCCATTCTGGTCGGCATGGACTAAGTGTGCAACCACCGGCGCCAAGCGCTCCGCCAGCACCTTAGCCAGGATCTTGCAGTCAGTGTTGAGGAGCGCCAGCGGGCGGTAGGAGCCCAGGTCTGTGGGGTCCCGGTCCGGCTTGGGCAGGGACACCAAGTAGGCCTCACTCATCGAGGGAGGTAGTGCGCCTGCCTCAACCGCCGCCCTATATACCCCGAGATGGTGCGGCACCAGATGCTCACGGTAGGCTTTATAAAACTTCGCGGACAACCCATCGGGGCCCAGAGTTTTCCCAGATGCCATTGAGGAGATGGCTTCTCCTATCTCTTCCAGTGTAAGAGGACAGTTGAGAGCCTCCATATGCTCAGCAGTGACCGTAGGCAGTCACACCTGCCCTATAAACCGCTCGAGATCCTCCCCCGAGCAGTGTCCTCGCGCACGGTACAGCTGTGCATAATGGTCTGTCATGACTCTATGAATGTCCCGATGGGTGCACACGAGCTCTCCCCCTGGTGTACGTATTGCCGCGACTGGGGGGCAGGTCGTCTCCTGCTTCAAGAGCCAGGCAAGCAGTCGACCTGCCCTGTCGGCCGATGCATGTGTGCGGGCCGTGTGTGCCGCATAGTTCAGACACCTCAGGCGTTCCAGGAGCTTAGCATGTTCGGCGCGCAGGTCCGCCAACTGCTGTGCTCGTGCACCGCCCCCCTCTCCCTCCCACTCGTGCTGAAGCAGCCGGGATTCAAGACGGGTGAGCGACCCCGCTATCTGCCTCCGCATATTCCATGTGGTCCCCAAACAATGACCGCGAATCACTACTTTGAGCGCATCCCATTCCACCCGTGCGCCGCTCGCTGTGCCCTCATTGAGCTCATATTAGGAGAGGAGCGCGGTTTCCACCGACGAGCGGAAGTCCGGGTCCTCCAGCGCCGTGGGCTGGAGTCGCCAAGTGGGTATGGGAGGACGACCCGCCTCCCAGCTAAGTCGGAGCCTCAGGGGGTTATGGTCAGAGTGCATGCGCCCCAGATATTCTACGCTCTCCACCAGTGGCAGCAGCGCCGGGGATCCTACCATCCCATCCAACCGCACATGCAGATCATGCGTAGAGTAGAGTAGATTCGATCCGTGGGGCACAGAGTACGCCAAATATCCAGCACCCCCCACTGTGAAAGTCAGTCAACCAACGCACGGGCCGTGGAGGCAGCGGCCGTCGCGCGGAGCGGAGGGAACGACCTGTCCAGGTGCACATCTAAGACAGAGTTAAAGTCCCCTCCAAGCAGCCAGGGGATACCGGCGTACGGCGCTACCGCTAGCGACAGACGCGCGAGGAAGGGTATCTGGTCAACGTTCGGGCATAGATCGAAGCCAATAATACAGCCTGGCCGTTCAGCGTTCCCCGTACTAATGTGTACCTACCCTCATTGTCCACAGACACATCCTCGCTGACAAAGGGGACGCCCGCTCTGACCCACACGAGGGTGCCCCTAGCCTGCGAGTACACCGTGCCATACACCTGGCCCCTCCAGCGCCGTCGCAACTTCTCTAACTCGGGCTGCATCATGTGTGTCTCCTGTAATAGTGCGATGCCGGCTGAGTGTTGCTGCAAGTAGGCGAAAACGGAGTACCGCCGCGTGGGAGTGTGCATACCCCGTATGTTCCACGTAACAATGTTAACCCGCGTCATGGCGCAGCTGTGTTATGTCGGGGGGTACCGGGCGCGGGGCAAGTGGCAGCCAGTGTGCGCTGCGGTGTAGGAAGGTAGCTGTGATCTGAGGTAACAATAGTAACATAACAATAACAAGTGTGTAACGGCTGGGGCGAAGCGCACAAGTGTGTCCGTCCAAACTTACGTGACCCTACGCGGGAGAAAACTAGGTCAGGGTGTGACCTGGGGGTAGTGACGTGCGGAGGAATGTTCGCCACCGGTGTCCCCGTGTGCCATCTAAGTGTGGTGTGCCTCTTTGAAGTGCTTTCCAGTGATGAGCGGTGCGACCAGTGAGGCGCAGGCAAGTGCCCCCCGGGAGCCACCCAGATCTACTGTTTCCCTCAAGGGAGACCCATCCTGAACGAGCAGCCGTGACCACAACCGATCCCCCTCCCAGGTCAGGAGGACAACCAGACTAGCTCCAGGGCCCAAACTCACCCTCCGCCTCCCCAGGGACATAAGTCAATTTCATGGTACTTGCACCAGCGGTAGTCCTCAGGCCATCTCTCAGTCCAGGATACCATCTGCAGTCTGTGGGGTAACCACCGGCCCACCGAAGGCCTCGGAGAGGGATGTCGTCGGAGACGTTGACCCACTCACCAGCACCTCAAGTCGCCCCTCCTGGTCCGATGAGTCCATCTGGCTCGGGCTGGCCAGTGTCGTGACCGCCTGCAGCACATTCCGACGCTCTTGTCGCATTTTCTCCGGCGTTGGAGCTACTGACCGCGCCGGCATCTCTCACGCTCCTTTACGTTGCTGACGACGTCTGCCGCCTCTGCTGGGGTGGGCTCCGTCACCCGGGTCTGCCTCCTCTAGCCAGGCCCAGACCTCCGCCGGGGAGTCAAAGTAGTGAGTCTTTCCTTTTCGACCACACGCAACCGAGCAGGGAACAGCAGCGAGTACGGCAGCGCCAGCTCACGAAGCAGGCGTTTCACTGCCATGTAATTATTTCTGCTGCGCTGCACCAGCGTGGTGTAGTCCGGGAAAAGCATCACTTGACTGCCGGGGGCGTGGCCAACTGGCGAACATGGCGGACGCCAGTGCTTGAGGCTCCGACCGTTACCCCCGCTTAATCCTGTCAGTACTCCTGGGAAGTGGGCAGCTCTGGCCCGTACAGCGCTGGTCGGGTGCGGGACGACGGCGGGGACGATCCCTGAGACCCGGGAGCCACGGGGTGATCGCCTCTGGACGAGACCCGCGAGGCTGCCCGCGCGGCGGAGCTGATCGCTAGCGGTGGCCGCCGGCTTGAGGACGAGTCGGGTGAGCGGAGGACGGGGACCGGAGTGATCTACGAGGCCCCGTGTGATTGCGGTGGGGGCTCCCGGCTGGAGACTGCGGTGGAACGCAGAGGAGCGGCGGCGGCGGCCTGGGCCGCGCTGAGGTGGCCTGTCGCGGCCCGCGAGGACTCTGGTGACAGCCCGCATGTAGTGAGGCCTGCAGCCCGGACACGGCGGACAGAGAGCTGGGGGCCTTGGGACGTCGTGGGCCCCGCGGAGGCGACGAGTGCTGAGGCGCCACGACGAACAGTGAGTTGCTGGGGGCTGTGGAGCCTGCGGAGCGGTCTGCACTGCCGTTGCGGGGAGAACGGCGACCTGTGATCGCGCCTGGGCAGGTGCGCTTCAGGAGAGGTGGAGCGGAGCGGCCGCCTCAGGGACACAGAGGCAGAGTGGAGGAGTGACTTGACAGCCTGAAGGGCCCGGAGGCTGGGGGACGCCCGCTGCCGGGAGCCTGTGGACTGGTGCGGGCGGTGGCGGGCGCCATCTTGCGAGGGACGCCATTTTGGGAGAGCCGGCGGCGGCCCTCTGGGAGAGGGTGCCCACCGTGGTGAACAATAGTGAAGCCCAGGCGCCCGGGCAGTAGGAGAACCTCTGGGTGGCTGAGTGAGGCGCGCTGGGCGTGGGGGGCCCCCCGGACGTCCCCGGTAGCCGGAGTGCTGGATCAGTGACATTCCATGTCCCCGGGGGCCCAGCAGACAGCCGGCGGGCACCGGTCGGGTGTACCCGGCGACATTGGGGTGGCACCAGCCTAAACGCAGTAGGCGCCGCTGAAGGGAGTCACGGGAGCCTTCGGCGGGCGCCGGTCGGGCGTACCCGGAGCGGCTGGAGAGTGACGGGTGAGAGTCTGGCTGGTCGTGGCCGGCGCCAGTGAGGGGAGCCGCAGGAGACCCCACCGACTGGCACATTTCGGAAAGGAGGGCAGTGGCGTGCTGACCTGGGGAGAGGGGCACGACATACTGGTCCAGGAGCCCTGCGGACCTTGGGGCCTACTGCTTGCCCGCACTAGTGGCCGCGCAGAGGGGCGCAACGTATAGGAGCAGAGGTGCAGCCATCGAGCCGAGCCCGCGACACCAGGAAACAGCCTGCGGATGCCGACGGCTCAACAATACGTGATGGGCCGGCTCCGTGACAAAACGCAGCAGGGACAGTCACGCACAGGGAGCTCGGACACCACGCAGGCCCGTCCAGGGGGGGGACGCGGAGCCACAATCGGCGGCCCTGTCGGCCAAGATGGACATCATGCTTGCGGCGGTGGAGAAACTCAGCGCCAGCCTGGAGCAGACGAGAGAGTCCTTAGAAGTCAGGATTGATAAGGTCACCTCCGACTTCACGCTCCTCCATGCGGACCACCGCAAGCTGGCTGAGAGGGTCACGGTCCAGGGCCAGACGCTTCGGGAGCTCCAGCCAGTCACCCAGAGCCATGGTGCTGCGCTGCAGGATGTGTTGGACAGGCTTAATGCACTTGAAGACCGGGTCGATGAAGCAGAAGGGCGCTCCCGTCGCAATAATGTACGCGTCGTGGGACTTCCAGAGGGCGTGGAAGGAAGGAACCCGGAGCAGTATATAGAGCGCTGGCTGAAGGACCTCTTGCCGCAAGGGGCACTATCCCAACACTTTGTGGTGGAACGAGCGCACAGGGTGCCGGCGCAGCAACCCAAACCAGGGGCCCGGCCCCGCCCGTTCCTCTTCAGGCTCCTGAACTATCGCGACCGGGACGCGGTCCTGAGTGAAACACGCAAATCAGGAGACCCGATGGTTGGCATTACTCGCTAATGTTCTTCCCTGACTACACCGCGGCTGTGCAACGGCGCAGGAGCAACTACTTGGCGGTGAAGAGGCAACTTCGGGAACTGGAGCTGCCCTACTCCCTGCTGTTCCCGGCCCGTCTGCGAGTGGTGGCAAAGGAGGGGACCCGCTTCTTCGACTCCCCGGCGGATGTCTGGGACTGGCTGGAGGAGACGGGGCAGTGGACGGGGGAGAGACCCGCGGGCGCGGCGCCTGATGGCCGCCCGGAGAGAGGACCCAGGAGGCGCAGGAGGCGGGGAGCCCGACAGCAGATGCGGATGGGGCTGGTGGCGCCTAGCCCTGAGCGGATCAGAGTGGAGCGACAGGAGGTCCTTGACGCGGTGGCGACTCTGGGGACGCCACCCAGTGGCGACTGCATGGAGACTGGAGCGTGCAGTGCCCCGGGGACCAGTGGTGCCTCGTCCCCGTCCACGGTGATCTCGGAGGAACTGGCTCTACCGGTGGTGACCCCACAGACTGCTGACTTGATTGTGTGATGGGACACTGCTGCACCGCACTGGGGTGGGAGCCATGCGGGGTGGGTATGCCCACGCACTTGTCCTGCAACTGTGCGCCTGGAGGAGGGGCGGGGACCTGAGAGAGAGGGGGTTCTTTCACGAAGGGCATAGACTTAGTGCGGGGGGCGCCCGGCAGTGCAGGGCGGCTTGCCTGTGGCGCGTGCCGCTGGATGTTACAGTGGGGGGTCCCTACTACCGCGCCCTCGAGCCCGGACAGCGTGACAGTTTCATGCTAGATATGCTGCTGCTTTTCCCTTCACTTAGAGGAGACTGGGGAGGGGGGAAATTGTGCCAACTTGTCGACACTCCAGCGCGTACCCCATCAGACACTGTACTGACACATTGCATTGTTAATTAGTTTCTTTGAAGTTTGGACGGATGCCCCGTTGGGAATACGCCCCCTTTGTTCTACTGTTCACGGCAGTTACACTGTTTACATGGCAGCGCATTCATATGTTCCCCTGGGTCGTGTGGACGGCCCCTCATCCTCCTCCCCGGGTGCGGACGCTCTACTTCCAGCCCAGCTGGCTTTCCCACCTTCACGATGACGCACACTAATGTTGTGACTTGGAATTGAATATGCTACTTACCAGTATGCATCTGTTCTTGGCATGTAGGGCTGCTGACATTCATATCTGTGCATAGATCGCCGCCTAGTGTTGGGTCCGGATGTTTGCACGTTGTTGTCCTGAAAGAGTCTTCGAAGTATCCTATGATAGGTGACTCCTCCCCTGGACCACAGTGCGCATGGGCATCCTCTCCATCCTCAGATTGTTTTTCGCCATTGTGGCAGTGATGGAGTAGATACAGAAAGTGATGACCATGCTTACAGTAATTCTGAGAGCTGCAGCTGCTACAGGCGCCGGGGAGGAGGGAGGGCGATATGAATGTCAGCAGCCCTACATGCCAAGAACAGATGCATACTGGTAAGTAGCATATTCAGTTCGAGGCATGTGGGCTGCTGAATTCATATCTGTGCATAGAATGTATAGCAGTGCCCTCTATTAGCGGCGGCTACCAGTGCCAGCTGCAGCGGTCTGAAAAAGGGTTTTGAGAACAGCCTGTCCTACAGCTGCCTGCTGTTTTGATTGCACATCTACACAATAGTGTTTGGTAAATGTGTGTGTAGTGGACCAGGTGGCTGCTCTACATATATCATGCAGGGGAATATTTCCTAGAAAAGCCATGGAGGCCCCTAACTTACGTGTTGAGTGGGCTCGTGGGGGAATAGTTAATGTGCGTTTTGCCTTTTGATAACAAATTTGGATACACTTAACTATCCATCTGGCTATCCCTGCTTTGGAGATGGCGTTACCTTTGTGGTGTGGGGCAAAGGCAACGAACAGTTGTTTTGTCTTCCTAAAGGGTTTGGTCCTGTCGATGTAATACATGAGGGCCCTTTTGACATCTAGTGTGTGGAGTGCCCTTTCTGCGACAGTTTGTGGGTTTTGGAAGAAAACGGGCAGTTCAATAGTTTGATTCATGTGGAACTGCGATATTACCTTGGGCATGAATTTGGGGTTGGTACGTAGTACGACCCTGTTGGCATGAACCTGTATAAATGGCTCTTGAACTGTTAGTGCCTGGAGTTCACTAACTCTTCTTAAAGAAGTGATCGCTACCAGGAAAGCTACTTTCCAGGTGAGGAATTGAATCTCGCATGAGTGGAGAGGTTCAAAGGGTGGACCCATCAGGCGTGTGAGGACCAGGTTGAGGTTCCACATTGGAGCTGGTGGGTGGCTTGGTGGAGCTGGTGGGTGGCTTGGTGGAATGACTCGTTTGAGTCCTTCCAAGAATGCTTTGATGGCAGGCACTCTGAATAGAGAGAGGTGCTGCCTGGTTTGTAGATAGGCTGATATTGCGGTCAAATGGACACGTATAGAGGTGTACGCCAGATTGCATCGGTATAGGTGTAGGAGGTAACAAATTATGTTTTGGATGGATGCGTCCAGCGGGTTAATGTCATTATTACCGCAATAAATGACAAACCTTTTCCATTTGGCTGCATAGCAAGCTCTTGTAGTGGGTCTCCTGGCCTCCTTGATGATGTCCATACAGTCAGGTGGCAGGTTGAGGTAGCCAAACTCTAGGACTTCAGGAGCCAGATCGCCAGGTTCAGCTGTTGCGGATCTGGGTGCTGAATCTCTCCATGGTTCTGCGTCAAATGAGCGGGTTTGATCCTCAGCCTTTGATGTGGCACCACGGAAAGTTCGAGGAAGGTGGTGTACCATGGCTGGCGTGCCCACGTAGGAGCAACTAGGACGAGTGTCAGGGAGTGTTGTCTGAGTTTGCGAGCCACCAGCGGTATCAACGGCGCTGGGGGAAAAGCGTACGCAAATCTGCCGGACCAGTTCATCCATATCGCATTGCCCTGCGACTGCGGATGTGGGAACCTGGCGGCAAAGCTTTGGCATTTTGCGTTTTCGCTTGTGGCGAACAGGTCTATCTCTGGATGACCCCACTGCTGGAAGTACGGCTGGAGTACTGATGGGTGTAACTCCCACTCGTGCATCTGGTGGCTGTGTCTGCTCAGCAGATCCGCCATTTGGTTGTCCTTGCCGGGGAGTTGTTCCGCCATGAGGAACATGTTCCTCTGAATGGCCCACTTCCACATGCTCTGAGCCAGATGAGACAACTGTGGAGAGTGCGTTCCTCCCTGCTTCTGTATGTAGTACATTGCGGTCATGTTGTCCGTCCGGATCAACACGACCTTGTTGCACAGATGTACTTTGAATGCCTTCATGGCTAGGAAGATTGCCATCAGTTCCAGAAGGTTGATGTGCATTTTCTTCTGTTGTGTTGTCCATAGTCCCTGCACTGTGTAGTGGAGTACATGAGCTCCCCATCCCTGGAGAGACGCGTCTGCTATCAGTACTATTTGTGGAACAGGCTCTTGGAACGGTCGGCCCTTGCAAAGGTTTTGTGGATTCCACCAATGCAGAGAGTTGTATGCCCGACCGCTCACCAACACTAGGTCTTTCAACTGTCCTTGAGCCTGATTCCACTGACGTGCCAAGCACTCCTGAAGCGGGCGCATATGTAATCTCGCGTGCGGGACTATGAAAATGCAGGAGGCCATCATGCCTATCAACTGCATGAACACTCGCGCAGGAAGGGAGTGTTGGGGTTTGAACTTGGAAATCAGCATTTGCATGCTGTTGATCCTCACTAAATTTGGCTGAGCTGTGGCCGCCAGAGTGTCTATAGTCGCACCCAGGTACTGTTGTACGTGTGCGGGCTGGAGATGGGATTTTGGGTAATTTAGTGAGAATCCCAGACTGTGAAGGAGGTGAATGGTGCGGGACATGTGGCTGGCACATTGCTGGGCTGACTTCGCTTGAACGAGCCAGTCGTCCAGGTAGGGGTAGACGTGTATGTGCTGCCTCCGTAGATGGGCCGCCACAGTAGCTAGGCACTTTGTGAAAACCCTGGGTGCTGTTGTCACGCCGAAGGGCAGGACTTTGAATTGATAGTGCTGTCCCTGAACAGTGAACCGGAGGTATTTTTTGTGTGAGGGGTGAATGGGTATGTGGCAATACGCATCCTTGAGGTCCAGTGTGGCCAGGAAGTCTCCCTGCTTGAGAAGCGGAAGGACTTGCTGGAGAGTGAGCATGTGAAAGTGCTCGGAAAGAATGTACCGGTTCAGGGGTCTTAGGTCTAGTATAGGCCTGAGGGACCCGTCCTTTTTCGGTATTAAAAAGTAGAGGGATTCACCCCAGCGGTCCAAAAGCAGAGACTAAGCTTTCTCGGAGTAAAACGTCGTCTACGGGACCTAAATCTCAAGTACGCTATGCTTTTCCCGGCTAAGCTGCGGGTGGAGTTGGATGGCCGCACGCACTTTTTTGATCGCCCCGAAGCAGCCGGGGACTGGCTAGATACCTTGCCTGGGGATCGGGATCGGGGGGGGGGGTGGGGGGGGGGGCGGTGGGGGGAGAGGGCCCGCCGGATCAGGACTGAGGGACTAATATTATGCCTCGCTCTGGACAAAATTGATGTCACTTTTGACTGTTCGCCTGCTCGAGTAAGTCTCCTCCTGTGGAGGTCGTGTGGGGTCTCTTGGGGGTTCTCCCTCCTCCTCTGGGGGTCTAGTTAGTTTCACCGTCTATGGGGCGACAGGCACACTGCACTTTGGGGGGGCTGTTTGGGCTCATGCAGGGGTGCAGGGAGGGGGGAGTTCTGATGGGGTGGGGGAGTTGGGGTGGGGTGTTGTTCGTTTTTACCACAAGGCAAACCCTTCTCTGTATTGTTTTTAAGGTGCTCTCCGGGGGACGACTGATGGCTCCTGTGTGTGATGGGGGGTAGGGATTTGACTTTGTTGTCTTGGAACGTTAATGGACTGGGGGATAGGATCAAACGAGGTGTGGTCCTGCAGTATTTGAAACGAATCTCACCCGATGTAGTCTTCCTGCAGGAGACACACCTTATTGGAAACTCTTTTTGTGCCATGAATAGGCGTGGCTATCGTTTGGTGGCCCACTCGGGCTTCACGTCGGGCTCACGGGGTGTGGGCATTATGGTGAAGAACTCGCTCCCGTTGGAAATTGATGAGGTGCGCCATGACGATAGGGGACGCTATGCTGTTTTAGTGGGGAGAATGGAAGGCAAAGTAGTGGTCTTAGTATCAGTGTACGTCCCACCGGGGCTACAGGCGACCACTTTTGCAGACCTGGGGCGCCTCCTCCTGGGCCTTCCGGGGGGACTCCTAGTGGTTGGGGGAGACTTCAATGCGGTGGTTTCTGGGACTCTGGATCGTCACCCCCCTAGGGACCTCCCCCGGGCCCAGGCGTGGCTATCCGGCCTCTTGGATACACTGGGATTGGTGGACTGCTGGCGCTTAAAACATCCCACGCAGCAGCAGTACACTTTCCACTCGGGGGCCCATGGTAGCCTCTCACGGCTTGATCATGTCCTTGTCCCAGCGGCCTATGCTGGGAGTGTGGGGGAGGTGCGCCATCTGGCGCGGGGTATCTCAGATCATTCCCCGCTCCTGTTCCATTTTGATGTCCTTCCGAGGGGTGAGGGCAGGGTAGTTCCCATCAATGCCTGGTACCTGCGCGACCCCACCATTCGCGCTGCTGTGATTAAATCCTTGCAGCGATACTTTGATGAGAATGTGGGGTCCGTCCCTTCGGCTATCTCCTTGTGGGAAGCCTTCAAGACAGTTCTCAGAGGAGAGGCCCTGTCCCTTATTTCCCATGCCCGGAGGCGCGAGCGGGAGGAGGTTACCCGGGTGGAGGCCGAAATTGCTGAATTGGAGGGTGATTTAGAGGGCGGAGTGACGGATGCTGCACTACATGTCCTACAACTTAAGCAGGCGGCCTACAGGGCCCTCGTTACGGAGGCGGCCAGGGGCCTCAGTAGGGAGCAACAGGGGCGACTGTATGATGTGGGTGATAAGGCGGGCAAACTGATAGCGTGGTTGGATAAAAAGGAGAGAGTGAATCGTGTGGTCCCGCTGATTGAGAGGACGGAGGGTGTGAGTGTCACCGAGCCAGAAGAAATTGTCTCCTGTTTCGCGGATTATTTCCGCGAGGTGTATTCGCCGGTTTCTCCTTGCTCGGAGGAGGACTCCCATTCCCTGCTTAGGGATATCGCGCTGCCCTCCCTCTCGGAGGAGGACAGGGTGTCGCTGGATGCCGCTCCTACGTCCGACGAAATTGCCCTTGCCATACGTTCGGTTGCCTCTGGCAAGGCCATGGGCCCGAATGGCATCCCTATCGAGTTATATAAGTTGCGACCAGATGTACTGGCACCCCACCTCCGCGCGATGTTCCTGGCGGCCCACTCGCTGGGCTCCCTCCCGCCGGACCAGCGTCTGGCTACTATCGTGGTGATCCACAAGGAGGGGAGGCCCCGGGACCGGGTCACATCCTATCGGCCTATCTCGCTCTTGAATGCGGAGCCCAAAATTCTCGCCAAGGTGCTGGCCAATCGGCTGGTCGGCGTGGTGGGCGACCTGGTCCACCAAGACCAGTCCGGCTTTATCCCCCATCGCAACACGGCCCTTAATCTGCGGCGCTTGCACGGGGTGCTCGCACGTGTCCCATTCGTGCGGGAGCCGGCCATTTTGGCGTCCTTAGACGCCACTATGGCGTTTGACACGCTTGAGTGGCCATACATTTGGGCGATGCTGGCGAAGTTTGGATTCGGCCCGGGCTTCATCAGTTGGGTCAAATTGTTGTATTCGGGCCCATTGGCGCAGGTGGTGGTGAATGGAAGAGTTTCGGCCCCATTCGAGCTGGGCCGGGGCACGCGACAGGGCTGCCCCTTGTCGCCGCTCCTGTTTGCGCTGGCCTTGGAGCCCCTGGCGGAGTGGCTGCGGTGGCACCCCTCCATCCGTGGTCTCCGTTGGACCCCCGAGTATGAGGACCGTGTGTCCCTATACGCTGACGACATCCTTTTGTACTTAGCCTCCCCAAGTAAGTCACTCATAGTCCTGGTTGATGTTTTACGTTCATTTGGCCGGAACTCAGGCCTTGTCATCAACTGGGCTAAATCATGCGTGTATGTGCTCTCTGGGGAGGCTCCTGTCCTTCCGCGGGGTTGTCCGATTCAGATTGCCTCTCAGGGGTTTCGATACCTGGGTGTCTACATTACTCAGGACCCAGAGGCCCGCTACGAGCGGAACCTGCTTCCCCCTCTCCAGCGCTTGAAGGAGGACGTCGCGCGCTGGCGGCGCCTGCCGCTTTCGCCGCTCGGCCGGGCGGCGTTGTTTAAGATGATGTCGTTGCCACGTTTCTTATACGCTCTCCAGAACACTATGGACCCAGTCCCGGCGCGCTACTTTCGTGAGGTGGAGAGTTTACAGCGCCGCCTGTTCTGGGACGGGAGGCGGCGCATTGCCCTGGCGAAGTTGACGCTCCCATGGTATGACGGGGGGATTGCCCTCCCGGATATTAAACGGTATTACTGGGCCTCCCAGCTAGCTGCAATTAACCATGGCCTTTATGGGCCCGCCTTGAACCCGGCATTTGAGATGGACAAGATGCTACTGCCAGGTGGCGACTACAATCGAGCGCTCTACTCTGGCGCGCCCGACGCTCGCTTGACGGGACCTACGCGTGTCATGGTCAGAGTATGGCATGCGGCTAATGCAGCTATGGAGTGGAAGGACCGTTTGACACGGGCGTCACCGCTGTATGCGTCTGAGAAGTTGGGCTCTCTCTGGACCTCGAAGGGCTTCGAGAAATGGGACATGATAGGCATCAGTAAAGTGGGGGATCTCTGGTCGAGGAGAGGATTTAAAACACTCGAGATGCTGCAGACGGAGTTTCAGTTGCAGGGCAGTGAATACTTTCGATACCTGCAGATCCGTCATGCACTGGGCTCCGTCTTCCCAGACGTCGCCTCCATCCCGGAGTCTTCCCCCCTGGAGGATAGAGTGCTGGATGGCCACGTCCCAGACAGTACGATCTCCCTTATTTATAAAAAACTGATTAATGATCGATCGGGCTTGCTGATTGGCCTTCGCGAGGCTTGGGTTGCCGACGGTCTGGAATTGGACGATGAGGACTGGACCTCCACGGTGGCCTCTGCGAAGGAGGTGGCTATACCGGCTCGCCTTCGCTTCGTCCAGCTTAAGATACTCCACCGGGTCTACATGATGGGGCCAAGGCTTCAGCGTATGGGCTATACTGAGGATGGATTGTGTAAGCGTGGTTGTGGTGCCGTGGCGACCTTCCTGCATATTTTATGGGAATGCCCGAAGGTGGAGCGATTCTGGCGCGGTGTGCACGAGGTCCTGCGAGTGGTTACGCGTGTTGCGCTGCTGCCGGAAGCGAGGAGATGCCTGTTGAATGTGTGGGAACCAACTGACTACTCGGCTCCGCAAACGTGGTGGGTGACTCTGGGATATATGATTGCTAAGCGTGATATTGCGCAACTGTGGGGATCCCAGAACCCCCCGGCGGTGTCGGCCTGGAAAGAGCACATGGACTGGTGCATGTTTCGAGAAAAGGTGGTGTATGTGGCGAGGGGTAAGCCTGGAACATGGGTGAAAGTGTGGGGCCCCTGGAACGCCTACCGTGGGAGTATTTGCGCACCACCGTTGCTGCCCGCTGCCTCACCAGCCCCGTCCCCTTAGCTGACTCCTTCCCCTAGCCCCGGGCACAGGGTTCCCCCAGTCCTCGCTCTGTCTCCCTTCCCCTCCTTGGACTCCTCTGATAGTTGGGGTTCCCCATTGGGGAGCACGTGCTGCTACTTTCGACTGTGGGTAGCCTTGTGGGTGTTGTTTTCTTGTTGTTTGTATAAAATGAAACCGTACTGTGGGGTATTATGGCTGTGGCCCATGATGTTTATAACTCCTGCTTATGCTCCTTTGTAACGCCAAGTGTTCTATGAACGTATGCCATATGTTTCTGCCATTCCTAGCGGCCGGCCGGAAGGTTGTGGGCCCATATTTGTATATTCTTGAGATTTGTAATAAACGGTTTCAAAAAAAAAAAAAAAAAAAGTAGAGGGAGTACACTCCCGTACCGTGCTCGTGGACGGGTACGACCTCTATAGCGCCTTTTAGAAGCATACTTTGCACCTCTTGCTGTAAGAGCGTTAAGTGCTCTGAGGACATAGGACGGTTTCTTGGAGGTATTGTGGGTGGAGTGGAGGTTAGCTCTAGACAGTAACCGTATTTGACAATATCTTTGACCCACCTGTCCGTGGTGATGGAGTTCCACGTGGACAGGAACCTTTGTAGCCTTCCCCCGACAGGTGTTATGTGGTCGGGAGGAAGGGAGAGGGCGTCACTGCTTGTTCTTGGGGGAGGACCTGGTGTTGCTGTAGCCGCGTCCTCTGCCCTTTGTACTGGAGCCACGATATCCACCCCGGGTGTTTTTATCGTAGGTGGTTTGGGTATTGCCTTTGTTGTATGTCTGCTGTGACCCCTGTCCTCTACCTGCTCCTCTATTTCCGGGGCGACGAAAGGAGCTGCTCCGAAAGGACTGAGTCTGGAGAGCCCCCATAGACTTTGCAGTGTCCGTGTCCTTTTTTATTTTCTCAAGGGCTGTGTCAACCTCCGGCCCGAATAAATAGTCGGGGTTGACAGGTTGGTTTAGTATATTATTTTGCACCTCAGGTTTGAACCCGGAGATTCGCAACCAGGCATGTCGTCGCAGCATGACGCTTGTGTTTATGGCCCTGGCAGCCGTGTCTGCAGCATCTAGTGCACACTTGATGGAAGCATTTGTGAGTAGCTGTCCCTCTCTGATAAGAATTTCTGCACCTTCTTTGAACTGGTCAGGGAGATGTTGGAGTAGTTGCTCCAATGTATCATAGTGCGCTCTATCGTAGCGAGCGAGGAGCGCTTGAGTGTTGGCTATGCGCCATATGTTGGCAGCCTGGGCGGCAACTCGCTTGCCAGAGGTCTCTAAAACCTTGGACTCTTTGTCCGGGGGAGGAGTGTCACCTGTCGTTTGCGAGTGTGCCCTCTTGCGAGCATTCGCAACGACAATGGAGTCGAGAGGTAATTGGCCTCTGATGTAAGTAGGGTCCCCAGGTGCTGATCTGTACTTTTTGTCGATCCTGGGGTTTATCACCCTTGCCCTGGTGGGTTCCTTGAAGATGTCCTTGGCTGGTTTGAGGACCCCTTTCAACATGGGCAGAGTCTTTACATGCCTTTCTGAGGAAGCGAAAGTGTCCATAAGGAAGTCGTCTTCCACGGTGTCAGAGTGAAGCTGCACCCCATGATTATTCGCAGCACGTTCAATAAGAGCGTTGAACGCTGCAGTGTCCTCTGTGGGAGATGTTTTCGCTCCATAGAGTTGTGGGTCCTGTGCATCTAGAGGTGCACTGGGGTCTGCAGGGTCGCCCCAAGTTTGATCAGGGTCCTGTTGGTCATCAGGGTCCATGTCTCCGTGGTAAGGGACTTGGTCATCCATATAGTCTGCCAACGCATCCGTGTCGGAGTGTGTGGGAGAGAATGATAGTGGATCCTGGTAGGGCGAGTCGAAAGATTCGCAAAGCACAGGTTCTGAGTCCACAGGCAGCTTTCTTTTTAGTGGGATCCTGAAAGGGTCCAAGGGTGGCTCCGAAGTTATCCTCCGGTCATGGATAATCATCCTGCCGGTGTTGGCGTCGATGTAATGTGACGGAGACGTCTCAGCAGGTGTAACCCTGGTGTGGGTGACCCGTGTCCTGAGTTGGAACATTTTCGGGATTGTGGATGGCGGCAGTCCAAAAGTTATGTTGGCTGGCGCCGAAGAGGCTGCTTGAGCTTTTAGTGGGCCGGAGCCCGATGTGTCCTGGAGGACCGCTTGGGTTTTGCTGCCTTGTGCTGCAACGGTTCGCACTTTAAGCGCTTTCGAGGCCTTAGCGCCTACCAGGTTTGTAGAGGCGGCCGTGGACTTTTTCGGCGCCGGTGGGTCATCGGGTCGAGGGGCGGAAATGGCCGTCGACGTCTTCGATGCAGGAGGCTTTGGTGTTGCCGTGGAAGCGACGTGAGACGCAGCAGGCAGTATGACCTTTGGTTTAGGAGTCGATGGCGTCGGCGCCGCGAGCCGAGCAGGTTTGATGGCACCGAGGGCCTTTTTCCGTATGCCGACTCCGGCGTCGGCCGCTTCAAGTTCGGCACCGAAGTCTCGTTTGGTGCGCTCGGTGCCGATGCGTGTCGCTGGCGTTGAAGGTGTGGAAGGCCTCGATCCGACTAGCGCCACTTTCGGTTTCGGTTTCATTTGTACCAGTGCAGCTTTCGGTTTCGGTTTGGTAGAAGGGAAACCAGCCGGTTTAGGTAATAATGGCTGCCGCTGAACGTCCGAGGCCGGGCCCGAGGGCGGGGCCGAAGAACTGCGGGATAGGTCTCGGGTAAGGCCCGAAGGCGATCCCTCGACCGGAGCCATAGACTGTGGCACTGGGCTCTCGTCAGTCTGAACGGGTAGGCCTTGCTCGTCATTGGAGCTACTCTCTTCGGCCCCTAAGGCCTCATCGCCGTCTCCTACCTCGGTGTTGTCTTCATCTCTGCGAAAGAGTGATTCGTCGACGTCGTCCGAACCGGAGTCATGTTCGGAACCGGGATTGGAGGGTAGGATTTCCAACTCCTCGACATCTTCGGCGTTGAAGATGTCTGCCGGGGCCGGTGCCGCGTGCTGCGCTTCGAGTCTCGCCGCTCGTCGATTCCGTTGAGTCTTCTTGGAACGGAACCGGGCACAGGCCATGCATGTCGATTCGTCGTGGTCCGGCGACAAGCATTTGTTGCACACCGGGTGGACATCGATATGGGGATATTTCGCATTGCATACCGGGCACCTCTTGAATGGTGTCCTCTACTCCATCGTCGGTGTCGTCGATGGTCAGGTAAAAAGCGAAAAGTTGTTTCCGAAGTTAGTAAGCTAACAGGTAGGGTCGAAACCGATCGAGTGAACAGTACCGACGCGAACTAAAGGCCTTTTGGCCTCGACAAAGTTGTTTCCTAACTGGAGTTAAGATAGCACATCCGAACCCAATGGCGGAAAAAAACAATCTGAGGATGGAGAGGATGCCCATGCGCACTGTAGTCCAGGGGAGGAGTCACCTATCCAAGGATACTTCGAAGACTCTTCCAGGACAACAACGTGCAAACATCCGGACCCAACACTAGGCGGCGATCTATGCACAGATATGAATTCAGCAGCCCACATGCCTCGAACATACGGGGCATGCACACACCGTCAAAGCGCTACTCCATCTTCTCCTACTTACAACGCCACTCTGTTGGGATCGCCCTCCTACAGGAGACGCATATGTCACAGCTAGAACTGGGTAGGCTTTCCAGGCGATGGAGAGGGCACACATATGGCACCACTTATTCGGCGCATGCGCGCGGCACACTGATATGGGTGCGAGCGGGGGTCTCCCCTTCCGGTGCGAGGAGGTGGTGGTGGACGGTGAGGGCAGGTACACGCTGGTGCGGGGAAAATTGAACGGGCAGGAGATCTTGCTGGGGTCGATATACGCGCCCAATGTGGATCAGCCGTCCTTCCTGGAACGCCTGACACAAATCCTGCACCCTTATGCGGGGCTCCCCTGGCTGCTGGGAGGGGACTTTAATATGGTGCTGGATGTCCAGCTGGACAGATCCTTCCCTCCCCTGCGTGCTGCGATGGTGGAGTCCAACGCTCGGGCACTGGGGGACTGGCTTGCGCACTGGGCGCTACAGGACCTGCGGCGCACCCTCCACCCGAGAGACAGGATATATTCTTATTATTCGGCGGTGCACGATCTACACGCTCGGCTGGACAGGTTGGTGGGCTCGCAGTCGCTACTCCCGCTTATAGCGCGTTCTGAATATCTGGGCCGAACGCACTCCGATCATAACCCTTTGTGGTTCCAGCTTAGCTGGGTGGTCGAACGGCAGCCGGTGCCCACCTGGCGGCTTCAGCCGAGCGCGCTTGAGGACCCGGAATTTAGATCTTCCCTTGGCACGGCCATTCTGGCATACTTTGAAGCAAACGAAGGGACTGCGAGTGATGCACTGGTGGAGTGGGAGGCCCATAAGGCGACCATCCGCGGCCACTGCCTGGGGGCCAGCTGGAACATACGCAGGGGCCTCTCGGACTCTCTGGCGAGCCTGGAGAATGAACTCCTGCGGCACGAGAGGGAGGGAGAAGGAGGGGGTCGGCACTCACACACCCTGGCAGACCTTCGGGAAAGGCACGCGGACCTCCTGGAGCGGCTCCGGTGCCACAACTATGCTGCGCACACAGCCAGGACGCACGCTAGGGCGGACAGGGCGGGCCGCCTCCTGGCCTGGCTCATACGGCAGGAGGACCGACGTGCTCGCTGCGGATCGTTCCTATGGGGGGATGGCACGCTAGTCCACACACAGCGTGAAATACACCGGGCCTTTGCTGACCACTATAGGCAACTGTACAAAGCGAGGGGAACTGGCCCCCCGCATCTTCTTGGGGACTTTCTGGCCTCTGTCCAGCTCCCCGAGGTCACGGCGGCACACAATGGGGAACTCGCCGGACCTCTCTCTCTGGAGGAAATAGGGGAGGCAATTCAATCAATGGCATCTGGGAAGACGCCGGGGCCAGATGGCCTGCCCGCGGAATATTACAAAGCATACCGAGAGTCCCTGGCGCCGCTGCTGAGAGAGCTCTACAATAAAGCACTTGAGGTGGGGTCGCTCCCCCCTTCTATGCGGGAGGCGTTCCTGGTCTCCCTGCCTAAGCCTGACAGGGACCACACGGAGCTGGGCTCCTACCGCCCCTTAGCGATGCTTAACGTGGATTACAAAATCCTCGCCAAAGTGCTGGCGGAGCGGCTGGCGCCGCTGGTCCCTCATCTGGTGCACACCGACCAGAATGGCTTTGTCCCGGCACGGTCAACGTCCCTGAACATTCGGCGATACTTCAGGGTAGCAACCGAGGCAGTGCACAGGTGGCCCAGAGCGGGGTGCCTCATCTTGGACTTAGAGAAGGCATTTGACAGCCTGGAGTGGGGTTACTTAGCCGAGGTGCTGCTGCGATATGGGTTGGACCGGGAATTCCTGAAGATGGTCGACCTGTTATACAGGCGACCCACGGTCCGTGTCCGTCTGGGCCCTCACGTCTCGGAGGCGATACCGGTGGGCCGCGGCACCCGCCAGGGGTGCCCGCTCTCCCCGCTCCTGTTCGCCCTGGCAATTGAGCCTCTGGCTGTGGCTGTGCGGGCAACCCTGGGAGATGGTATACAGTTGGGGGACGCTGTCCACCACGTGTCGCTCTACGCTGATGACCTGCTGGTCTATGTGCAGGATGTGGGGCGTGTCCCGGAGGAGCTGCCGCGGCTGCTGAGGACGTTCGCCGCCATCTCGGGGCTGCGTGTGAACGCAGCCAAATCATGCTTGTATGCCTTTAGCGCCGGTATTGACGATCCGAGATACTGCCTGGATGGCACGCTGGTCCAATGGAAGGAAGACACCTTCCGCTATCTGGGGATCCAAATTTACCGCTGCCCGGCCGACCTCTTCGATGGGAATCTGGGGAGGGCGGTCACGGCGCTCAGGTCGCAGGTGCGCTTCTGGAGCGCACTCCCACTGACGATCACGGGCAGGGTGGCGCTGGCCAAAATGGTCATGCTCCCCCGCCTCCTGTATTACTTCGCCAACCTGCCGATGTATATTTCCCCCGCATTTTTTGGTAAGCTTAATCAGCTGCTGCGGGACTTTGTCTGGGGTACCGCCAGACACAGGCTGGCGCTCGCGAAGTTGCTTCTGCCGACAGACAGAGGTGGTCTAGCCGCCCCTTGCTTTGAGCACTACTACCTGGCCGCTCAATTACAATGGGTGGCCCGCTGGCTAGCAGCTGGGAAGACTGCTAGAGGACAGGGAGTGGGAAAGGATACTCAAGGGCCCGGTGCGTATACCCCGAAACTTGCGGTTCCGCCAAATTCAGTTATATATCGTGCACAGAGCTTACCTCACGCCGGAGTTAATCAACCGGTATTTTCACCGTACTGACGCAGTGTGCCCTAGATGTAGTGAGCCGGGGGCGGGTTTCCTACATATGTTGTGGAGCTGTTCACGGTTGGGTGTCTACTGGAGATCGGTCAGTGGGTTGCTGCTAGAGAGTGTGGGCCGCAACATCCCATTCGACTGGCCCGAACACATATTGCACCACTTTAAACGATCGCGTAAGAATAAGGTGACGTCTCGATTCCTAGACCTGGGGCTAGTGGTAGCGGCACGCCTCATTACGAAGCGGTGGAAAGCACATGACCCGCCGCGCGTGCAGGCTTGGAGTGCCTCATTTCAGGCATGGGCCGGGGCTGAGGGGACCGCCATCCAGAGGGAGGAAACACTGGGCCTGCAGAGGGAACCCATGGCAGACCGCTGGAAGCAGCTGTTGGGGAAGCTCAGACGCCTAGGCGCGGAGGGTCGCGCGGAGTTGCAGGAGGTGGCCGACGGAGCTGGTGGGGGTGGATCGGGGGATGCCCCTCTGTCGAGATGATATGCCCATGCCTGCTTCCTCCCTTGGTGCCACGACACCCACACTTGCATAGCGATGTTCACAGCCGAGGCACACACATGGGGGATCCTCGGGGGGGTGTGGAGGGGCGGGGGGTTACTGACAGCTGGGAGGGTATTGAGCCTGTATGTACAGTCTATGCTGCCATTGTTAAGGTTTTGTTATGTATAATCTTTGGGACTTGCGGGTATTTTGCCTGTTCTTCACTACCCGAATGGGGCGGGAGACACCCGCGCACAGACACGGAGCCTGGCTGAGGTATGGTTAATACCGTCACTTCTGATGTGACTGCACCGGGACTGTCAAAGAGACTGTAGCTGGCTCCGCTGTGGACAGTGATCACAAATTAGCCTGATTGCATGTCATGAAGTAGTAGTTATTGATCCTGATGCGGGGTGATACCCCACATATGTTTCCAACTCTCTGCTTACCTATTGTGTCAAATGCCAAGGAATGTTCTTGTTTAAAACAATAAAAATAGATTTACAAAAAAAAAAAAAAAAAGCATCACTTGACTGCCGCTCACCGACAGACCATTCATGTTACGGCTCTCTCTGAGGATGGCGTCCCGGTCTCTATAGTTCAGCAGCTTGAACAGGAATGGGCACGGCCGGGCGCCCGGCGGCGACGGCCTCTGAGCAGGCATACGATGAGCTCTTTCCACCGCGAAGTGAGTCGAATGCTTCCCAGGTGGCATGACCGCCCGCAGCCAGTCTTCCACATATTGTTCCGGGTTTCGCCCTACTTCGCCCTCCGGCAGGCCCACGGCGCGGACATTATTGCGGCGGGAGCGCCCTTCACCATCCTCCGCCCTGTCTTCTAAGGCGTGAATACGATCCAGCATGTCTTGTAGGGCAGCTGCGTGGCTGCGAGCGACTGGCTGCATCTCCGACAACGTCTGCCCCTGGGTGGCAACCGTGTCCGCCAGCCTGCGGTGGTCTGCATGAAGGAGCGTGAAGTCCGAGGTGACTTTATCAATGCGGCTCTCCAGGAACGTCCTAGTTTGCTCCAAGGTTGTCCCTATTTTCTCCACTGCGGCCAGCACGGAGTCCATCTTGGCCACCAGCGTCGCGGTCGATGACGGACCCTCCTCCATCCCCTCATGAGGGCGGACACGGTCAGGAGTCGGTGCCCGTTGTGGGCCTTGCTGCAGCTTGGCGCGCATGCGGCCCATCACTAGTTGCTGCGCCGTGGGCATCCGCAACCAATCGCCCACAGACCGGCCGCACCCGCAATGTTTTCTTGCCAACCGCCTCAGGACAGCCGCCGCTAGACCGCAGCCGGCACCCGTCCGGCCAGCGCCCCCAGGGAAGGCCCACCCGGGCTATCGGCACTGGGTCTGCCACACTCGTCCAGCCGCAGGCAGAGGTCGTCAGCGAAGACCGCAGCGGCGGCCAGCAGCCGGCCCGTCCCTCATGTGCCCCCCGGTCAGGGACCACGGTCCAGTCCCCTTGGCCTGCAGTCGCGGCGTCACACCCCGTGGGAGCCAGGCGAGGAAGCGCGTCTCAGCACGCAGAGGGCAGCCACCTCCCTGGGCGGTCAGCAGCGGCCGGGCAGGGTCGCCTCAGGCAGGGACACTGACGCCCCCTTGCAGGGCGGATCTCCAAGCGTACCTTCACCTTTTCGCCTCTCCGCCGGCGCCGGTCTCCCAACTTCGTGTCGCAGCGCAGCCAACAGTTCCTCTCGCAGACCTAGCGGGGCAAAGGTAGTCGCGGAGCGAGTGGGCTCCTTTCACGTTCGCCCGACAGCGCCAAATGCCCCGCCAGGACGGGCAGGGACAGCCGCGGAAAGTAGGCCGCCCCGCTCCCTCCACGCAAAGATCTCGCAGCTCTCCCAGACTCACCGGCTGAGCCGACCCCAATGGTAGCCGTGGTGATGTACTCCGGATTAGCTCCACCGGAGCAGCGCCACTGTCTGCGGCCCTGTGAGCGGGGACCAGCCACAGGCCCCCGCAGCCGTCCTCACCCGTCCAGCAGCCGCTCGCCGGGCGGTCCGTCCGCGCTAGAGTTCCAATGCGGCGTATGGGGTCCGGGCAGGGCAAGAACTTCAGCAGGGCCTCAAGGCGCACCCATGTGTGCACAGGCGGGGTCCGGAGTCGTATGGGTGTCCGCAAATGGCGCCCTCGAGGGTTCCCAGGCCGCGGCGCCACGCGGCGCGCATTTTTCACGGGTAGGGCACAGCGCGGCCACCGCCACTCGGGTCCTGCGTCTCCTCACTCCTCTCAGCGGCCAGTCTTCGGCAGTCTGCCAGCGTGGGAAGGCCCGCTGCCCCAGCGGGCCACGATCGCCGATCCCGCCTCCGGTCTCAGTACCTGGGTGCGCCGCCTCCTGGGCACGGTCTTCACGCACCTCAGCACCAGGGCGCTCCAGCAGCGGCGGCTCTTCTCAGGGCGCCTCCCGGCGTCTCCAACCCCGCAGTGTCAGCACGTCCGCTGCCTCCTCCACCACAGCCTCGCCGCCGCAACCGGGGGAAGGTCGCCCCCACGGGCCGCTCGCCCGCTCCCAACGTCAGCCGCCGCACTGCGGCTGTCTCCAGTCAGCGCTCCGCGGGAGAGCCTCGCGGCCCTCGCGGCCGACCGCCACTCGCCAGCCTCCAACGTGGGTGTCCCCGATGCGCCGCAGCCCGTCGTTCGGCACCACAGCTCTCAGGGTCTCTGCCAGCACCTCCTCCGTCGCACAGCACCCCGCTGCCGGTTTCAGTGGCAAGGACAGCACCGCAGGATCGCCGACTACAGGATAAGTCGGGGAAAAGGTAGCGGAGCTCTATAGAGTCGCGTCCGCCATTGTGGCCCGCTAGCCACGCCCCCCTAGTGATGGATCCACTTGTGCATCAATTAAAGGATATACATCTCCACCGGGGCTTGCAATTTATACCAGGCCCAGTTCTTGTTTCACTCTATGCTGATGATATAATGCTCTGTGTACGGCACACTGAAAAAACTTAGTTCCAATTCTTCGGAGATAGTTAGATACAGGTTCCTATCAGGCCTGCGTATATACTGGAATAAGTCTGTACAGTTCCCACTAATAATAATAATCTTTATTCAACAGTAAATACAGCCATAAAGGAAACAGTTATAAAAAGAAAAACTCAGCACATCAGATCCAAGTAATAACTGCGTACAACCATACGCAACCATATATACAGGTTTACAAAGTAGCCAAAAGACAGCTAAATAACTTTAAACGAATGCTTGGAGCATGAGCACAAATTGATAAGCAAAAAACATGTAAATACTCCACAATAACCAGCATGGATTCATTGCGTTTTATAGCAGCAAAGCACTGTGCAAATACGCAAAGGAGTAATAACCATTAGTCGCCCCCTAGAGCGTCTCAGCCATGAGGCCGAGCTTAAAAAGTTAACACAAAAAAGTGTGTGAGCATTAGGTAAAAGCTGTAAAAACAGTAAGGCAACACGAACCTGTCTGAACTCCAGATCTTTTAAAAGTCCTTTAAGATACGCTCTTCTAGGGTACGACAAATATTTACAAAAAAAGATAAAATGGAGGGGATCCTGTGGAGACCAAGAGATGCAGCCACAGGCACCTCTATCAACTGTGTGTGGAACGAAATCTGGAGGAGAAGCCAGTAAATGGTGAATTTGATTCAGTCTAAAACGGGTGATTAAAACTGGTGATTAAAAATCTGTGATGCATACTTGATAAAACAGATAAATGGGGATCCATACCTTGCACCGACATTACCAAGATATGAGCTCTTACCAAGGGTTTTCTAAGTTAGTTAATGTGCCTCGCGGTGATCTGCCACGTGTTTAAAAAATGGTGTTCTTATCCTGAGGTTTTATGATATCATATCTGGTCTTCCTTGAACGTGAAGGTATCCTTTATATTCTTTAATCAGGGTATTTTTAGTGCATGGTCAAGGGAGAGGCAGTCCTGAATTCAAAGTCGGTTAAATCCTGCCTCTCATTTGACCAAATCTTCACCCAGCAAAACAAGGGTTTAACCGCAACCAGGTCCGTGATGTGCTTAGTCCCTTGTTCCTTGTGAATGGAATACGAGGGTGTGCTCGGTGGAACTCGTAAAATACGTCTTAAATATTTATTTTCTGCAGTTTGGAGTTTGCTTGCCACCATGAACCCCCAAACCTCACTGCAATATAGAGCTTTGGAAATACAATAGTTGTATAGTTTTAAAATGACCTCCGGTGACCAAGTTCCCAATCTATGTGCATAATTTGCAATTGCTCCAGTAGATCTTGCCATTTCTCTAAGCTTCCCCTCCTGCGAAATGAAATGCCCAGGTAAGAGAATGCAAGAACTTTAGCTAATTTATGTGGACAAAGTTTATAAAAATTATGTTTACCTACTTCCATTACATAAGATTTAGACAGGTTCGATGACAAATCCATCTCACTCATGAAAGACATGAACCTGTCCCAGAAGGTTCTGTAAACCCCTTGGTGTGCGTGAGAGAAGAACAGCATCGTCCGCGTATAATAGAACAGGGACCAGCCTCGTCCCTATCCTAGGAGTATCAGCCTTAAGAGTTGTCAGGAAAGCATCTAGGACATCAATACATAATTAAAACAAAAAAGGGGCTAATATACAACCTTGCCTGACCCTGCTTGAACATTTAAAGTTATCAGTGTTATTCCTTTCCTGGGTGTATCGGATTACGGCAGAGGTATTGGAGTGTAAGGACATTAACACATTAATTCTTGCCATATCAACCCCCAAATCCCCAAGTAATTTCCATAGCTTACTTTGGTTCACCCTATCAAAAGCCGCGGTGAGGTCCCACTAACAAACACAACCACTCAGATGCCCTGCGACTGCCCCCTGACATGGTGCGACGGTTCTGTTCGATATCTGGGCATTCATATATAGCGAGACAAGAAACAAGTCATACGTTTAAATTATGGCCTGGTGGTGGACCAGCTACACCATACAGGAGAGAGGTATTAAATAGACTAGCTCTGATGACACACACTCCACTTGAACCCACTTATCTGCTAGCATTACTGGGCTATGTACACGACATACACAAATTTCTGCGTCAATATGTTGCAATTGTGTTACTTTTGGCCAAACAGGAGCTAGCAATTCACTGGGGGGAGCAAACACCCACCTACGGTAGCGGCGTGGATGAAAAACCTCGTCCCAGCTTCGCCTGCAGTTCGATTCATGCGAGTCGTTTGGCGTCACGAATTATGCCAAAGGCAGTGCAATGATTGCACTGAAGGCATGCCAATCCCTAATTGTTGCCACCCTGTCTCCTTTTAGCCACGCCCCCTGGGTTTGGATCTTTTACTGGCAGAAGAACACAGACTCCTTTAATTACTAGCTAAGCACTTTTTTCCCCATTTGGGTAATGTGTTGCAGTAACAATCGGCCGCACTGGTTTAATGGATTTGGTTGGCTTTGAACTTTATTTTATGGATTTGGTTTGCTGCGTTTTCGAAGTTATTGCTTTTCGTCTTATTTTTTTAATGGCTTTGGTTGGCTTCGTTTTCTAAGGTGTTGCTTCCTGTGTTGGGGGTAATAGTTCCGGTCTCACTGGTTTCATATTTCTTTACATGCCGAAAGCGTCCGTCCTCCATTTCCTTTCGTTTTCATTACTTGTGACAATCGCTGCACACTCACGGGTGCCGCAATTGCATCAAAGTTAAAGAAATTGGAAAAGGAAATGTCTTTCTATTTCTTTACTTTTGATGGAATTGCGGCACCCGCTCAGGTAACGCGATTGTAACAAAAGTCATAAAACGAAAAGAAATGTTGAGTGTCCTCTTCCAGCATGAAAAGAAATAGGAAGGGGGCGTGGCTAGCAGCGAGCATGGTCGCAGCCTAGTGAGGCTCCCGATTCCCCGCCCGATTATCCGCCGAAAACATCCTGCAACTGCCTGGGCACACCGTGCAAACCGGGGGGAATCCCTGGAGACACCTTGGGCGCTGCTCCGGTCTGGGCTGAGCCCCGGAGATCGCGCCGATTGCGGTGGAAAGTGCCGCGGCGGCGCTGGCGCTCCGACAGACAAGATGGCGGCTGCCCCGGACCTGCGGAGAAGAGGCCTACGGAGGCGCTGAGGAGCAGTGGATGACGGGCTGCATTGCACCGGTGTGCCCGAACTTTGCTGCGGAATAGACCCCTGGGACGCCGGCCGCCGAAGTGCCCGGACCGGCGCTTGAGTCCTCCGGCGCGAGGCTCCTCCCCCCTCCCCCATGGCTGTTGAGAAGACTGATGGCCCTGACCTGAGGGGGATTCCGCGGGCGCTAGTGCCCAGAGCGTGCCCCGCTTGTCCCCTGCTGAAGCTCAGTTGCCTGCGATGCGGGACTTCACCGCCCTTCCACACTGAGGCGCTCCTGGCGACGGGTGGCGACCGATCGGGAGAGACTGGTGAGGCGGCCATTTCCTACTCCTTCTCTTCCCCGAGGGAGCCACTACATACCCGGGGGCCCGTGCTCTGGGGACTGGGGCGGTCGTGCGCTCCTGGAGGCCGCTGGGCCCCCGGAGTCTCTCCTGCGATGGCAGCGGAGTGCCTTCTGTTGTCCTGTGCCTTGCCTGGAGGATTGGGGGCAGTGCGGCCGGCGGACCGGCCCTGTGGTCCATAGCACACTGCGGATCGGGCACGACCCCGTGCTCTGCCTACGGACACCACGCGCGGCGCCACGCTTTCTGCATAGGCCATTGTAGACCTCCCCTGATCCCTGTGTGGGGCCGCTTGAGTAGCTGATTGCGGCGGAGCCCTGAGACTGCACCTGACCCTACCACGGGTTGTGGCTCGTAGCGGGACGCTACGGCGGACGGCGGAGCGGATACGCGTGAACGGCGGATCGGACGGGGAGGCGGATCTGAGCCTTGGATTGCGGTGAGGGAGAGGGGACGCGGCCGTGAGGCCCTTGGTTGACCGACCCCACCGGGAGGCGCACACTCAGCGGACTATTGCGTCATCGGGAGGAGCATACCGCTAGCCTCGGGACTCTGGGGACAGCTGGATCGCGCATAGCGCCTCACCATGGGAAAACCAAAAGGGGGACGGGGTGACGGAGGCCCCTCCTCAGGGGCGCCTGCGGGAGCCCCGCAAGGCCCAACAGACCTGCAACAGATGCAAGACCGTATCCTGGAGGCCATCGCGGCCACGAAGGACGCGCTACACCAAGATATAGCGCAGGTGGCAACGGGGCTGGGTCTCCTGCGGGCCGATCACGGCAAGTTGGCCGACAGGGTCAAGATTGCGGAGTCCACCCTGACAGACCTCATACCGGCGCAAAAATCGGCCGAGGGCCGGCTGACGGAGGCGCTGGATCGGATACATGCATTGGAAAGGAGGGCTGAGGATGCCGAAAATCGCAGCCGGCGCAATAACGTGCGCCTGGTAGGCCTTCCGTAAAAAATAGAGGGCTACGACATGGTGGGATACCTGGACGGCTGGCTGCGAACGATCGTGGCCCCGGAGGGCCTATCGCCCTTCTTCACGCTGGAACACGCACACCGGGTGCCTGCCAGACCCCCTAGACCGGGCCAACCGCCGCGCCCCGTGATCATTAAACTCCTGCACTACAAGGACAGAGACTGGTTGTTGCACCGGGCCAGAGATGCGGGTCCCTTCCAGGTTGAAAACAGCAAGGTTACGCTATTCCCGGACTACACGTTCGAGACCCAAAAGCTGCGCGCCTCTTTCCTGCCCGTCAAAAAGGAACTCCGCTCTGTGGGCCTCCAATACTCGCTACTCTTCCCGGCCAGGCTCCGAGTGGTAGCGGATGGCAACACGCTGTTCTTCCTCACGGCGGCGGAGACATGGTCCTGGTGGGACACTTACAGGGCGGACGCGGCCGGGACCAGGGACGGAGGCATCGAGGACCACCAACAGCAGCGGCCGGCGAGGACATCGCGGAGGATCCATGGGCGCAAGCGGGGGCCCAGAAGACCGACTGACTCCCAGACGGAGGACGGTAGGAAGGGTGCGTTGCAGGCGGTGATGGTCCTGTCAGGTGCGGCATCGATCCCGTCGGAACGGGCCTCCGGCTCGGAGGACCGGGGCACAGACTCGGAGTCGGGACACTCGGACTCAAGCAGCACGAAGGGACCGGTGGTCACGCCACAGACTTCGGAAGAGATCATCGAGAGCTGAGCGTCGGACCAGTGTCTCCTGCTGTGCTACGGCGGCCGGGGCTCGCCATTACAGTCACCTGACCAGACTACAGTAAGATTGGACTTTAGTGTGCCTCATGAGTATTGTGGGGCGGGGGGGAAGAGTCAATGGCTGGGTTTGTGTGACTAGTCGTCGCCCCACAGGGCCCATAAGGCCTCCGTAGTGTAGACTGCGTATTAGCGGGTTTGTGAGAGCGCGGGTGCTCGATCACAGTTTGGATGGGAACGGCTTTTGTGAAGTTAGGTCCTGTTCTGGGGGGGGGGTGGGGCCTGGAGTAGTTGGGGTGGCTCAAGGCGAAATACAGAGGGGGGGTAGGGGTAGTGTTGAGGGGGGGAGGGAATAGTGCCACCGCATGCGCCTGGGGTTGGTTTACCTGTGTTACATGCCGTGCGATGTGGGACAATGGCTAATGCGGGGGTCGATAAAATGTGTGACTTGGAACGTGAGGGGGCTCCACTCCATGGCACGGCGGCATAAGGTGCATGCCTACTTGGTCCGTAGAGGGGTTCAGATAGCGTTCCTGCAGGAAACCCACCTTACGAAGAAGGAGGGCATTGCCCTGCAGCGTAGATGGAGCGGCCAACTGTTCTACACCACGTACTCTGCCTTCGCTAGAGGGGTATTAATATGGATACGGGCGGGCACTCCCTTTCAGGTAACCCGACACATAGCGGACCCGGAGGGACGGTACGTAGCGGTGGAGGGCAACCTTAGGGGCAAGCGCATAGTTCTAGGGAGCCTCTACGCGCCTAATGTGGACCAGGCGACTTACTTTGCGCGTCTCTCTGGTGTGCTGGCTGGCTACCTCGCGGGCCCGGTGCTTTTAGGGGGCGATCTCAATTCCATAGCGGATACCACACTAGACAGGTCACACCCGCCGCTGCCCGCGTCCCCGATGCACCGATTGGCGAAAACTAGGTCAGATTGGCAGGACAGATGGGGCCTGACTGACGCCTGGCGCGCTCAGCACCCGGCGGAGCGGGACTACTCGTTCTACTCCGGCCTCCATGACCTTCATGTCCGACTGGACGCCTTCCTGTGCTCTTCTTTAGTGTTCCCTGCGGTGGCTGGGACGGAATATCTGGCGCGCACCGTCTCCGACCATAACCCCCTGCTACTGACGCTAGGCTGGATGAATGAAGTTCCGCAGATCCCGTCGTGGCGACTGCGGCCGGACACGTTAGATGATCCACCGTTCCGGGCGGCGCTCCGAGAAAGGATTGAGCACTACTTCGTAGAGAATGACGGCACCGCGACCTCTAGGGCAGCGGAGTGGGATGCCTTTAAGATAGTGGTGAGGGGCCATTGCATAGGGAAATATGCAGGGATACGAAAGACCCTGCTGGACGACTTAGACAAACCCGAACGCGCGCTGAGAGAGGCCGAGGTGGCGCGCCCCGGCCGTCCCAAACTGCAGGATGGGCTTTGCGAGGTGCGTGAGGCAGTTGCGGTGGAGGTTGAGCGCCTTCGCAGCTTCGATTATAAAACGTACCCGAGTAAAACGCACGCCGAGGGGGATAAGGCTGGGAGCTGCTGGCCTGGTTAGCGAACCCTACTCGAAACAGTCAACCCATATTAGCTTTACGGGACAGGGAGGGCCGGGTAGGCACCACGCAACCAGCCATCTTGGAAGGCTTTCGGTCCTATTATGTGCGCTTGTACACGAGTGCACTACTAGCACGGGACGAAGAAGTAGAGGCTTACCTGGACGAGCTGCGCCTACCACGGTTAGACCAGGAGCACGCAGATGCCCTAGGTGACCAAATAGAACTAGCGGAAATCAAGGGAGCTGTGAAGCGGATGGCCCGCAATAAAACCCCGGGCCTGGACGGCCTCCCCATAGAATTTTACGGCCAGTACCTGGAGCAACTGGCTCCCCGGCTGCAAACCGTCTACAATGAGGCCAGGGACAGAGGTCGGCTCCCGCGCTCCATGCGCGAGGCCATAATGATCCCCCTACTAAAGCCACGCAGAGAAAGCACTGACCCCGCGTCCTACCGGCCCCTGTCAATGCTCACTACCGATTACAAGATTCTCAGCACCATACTGGCGACCAGACTGTTGCGCCACATGCAAGAGTTGATCCACAAGGATCAATCTGGATTCATACCCACCCGCAACACCACCCACAACATTCGGCAGTTGACCAGGCTGGTAAATGATCCACCGCCCGAGGCGCGGATGCCCCTAGTACTGTCGATCGACATTGAAAAGGCGTTCGATAGCCTAGAATGGGAATACCTGTTCAAAGTGATGCGGAGATTCGGCCTGGGTGATAAATACATACACTGGACAAAAGTGCTATATTCCTCGGCGAAGGCGCGCCTGAAAGTGGGTACGCTGGTCTCACAGCAGTTTGAGGTGGGTCGCGGCACCAGGCAGGGTTGTGTATTGTCCCCCCTGCTGTTCGCACTAGCGATAGAGCCCCTGGCGGCCATGGCTAGATTGGGCAACCATTACGGCGGGCTGGATTTTAGAGGGCACCGCCACTTTATATCGCTATACGCGGACGACCTCCTCCTCTTCCTGGAGAACTCCGACAGCGCGGTGAGAGGTGCGGAGAGGCTCCTGGAACGATTTGGTGGGGTGTCTGGTCTCCGGGTTAACTGGAACAAGACCTGCCTGTTCCCCCTGCGGCAAGAGGAGGTGCAGCCCCCCGCCTGCCAGTCGATTAGATGGGAGCCTCACTGTCTCGACTACCTGGGGGTGCACATATATCATGATGCCCCGGCCTTGCTGGAGGGCAATATAGGGCGTTGCATCCGCGCCCTACAAGGGTGCATGTCTTTCTGGGCTACCCTGCCGCTGTCGGTAGCGGGCCGCATATCCCTACTGAAGATGATCGCCTTGCCCCACTTACTATATTTGTTCCGGACACTCCCAGTGTGGGTGCCTGGAGCGATCTTTAAACACCTAAAGTCTTTAATAACATCTTTCTTGTGGGGCTCGGGCAGACGCAGAATAGCGCTCACGACGTTGACCCGTCCAAAGAACGAAGGGGGTCTAGCGGTTCCAAACTTCGAGCTCTACTACTTAGCTGCACAGCTGCAGTCCTTTACGCAGGAAATAGCGAGAGTATACCGTGGTCCGGAGAGTGAGAGTTACGCTGGCACTCCTCGCCATGTCTTAGCTTACATCGCCCTCCAACAGAGGCTGGCACTTGGGGATCTGACCCAAGAGGAGCGTACGTTCCGCCTATGCTGGAACAGTTCGCAGAGGAGAGCAGGAGTCAGACACCCATATGCGCCCGAAATCCCACTGGGCATGGTGACAGCACTCCCTCATGGGGGCGATTGGTCGAGGCTGCAGTTGTGGGAGGAGGCAGGTCTGCAGGTGTTGGGGGACCTGTACGACGACGGCGTGCTGTCCCCGTTCCAGACTCTGCAGGGTCGCTACGACCTCCCGAGAGGTGATTACCTCTTGCATGCAGCGGTGGTGAGAGCCATACAGGCGCACTGGGGTGAGGGCCTAGTTGAACCTGTAACGACGCAGGCGTGCCAATACACGATGATGTCGGCTGGCACCTTCAAGGCAGTGACGTGCCTTTACTCACGGATGGTGAAGGAGACCCTCCAGCCCCTGACCGCGTTAAAAAACAAGTGGGAGCTGGACCTGCAGGTGGACATCCCTGACACCACTTGGGCGCAGCTGGTGCACAGAGCCAGAAAAAGCGCAAGGAATGCGCGCTTCCAATTGATACATTTTTTTGTGCTCCATAGGGCATACCTTACCCCAGACAAAATTAGGAAATATTTCGGCGCTGCGGAGGCCGCGTGCCCTAGATGCAACAGAGTGGGAGCGGACCTGGTCCACATGCTGAGGACCTGCCCAAACCTGCAGGAGTACTGGGAGGGGGTCGGCGACACGTTGAATGACGTGGCAGATAGAGACCTACAATACGACGCGGCCGTTTGTATACTCCACTGGTTCCCACATACGCCCAAGAATAAAATGTCCAGCAAGTTCATTGACATGGGCCTTCTCCTAGCAAAGAGAGAGGTGACGAAAGGGTGTAAGTCGAAGGCGGGGACTACACACCGGAGATGGCTGAATGAATTTCTCAAATGGGCGGCTAGCGAGAGCACACTCAGATACCAACTAGCTCACCGAAAACCGGACGACCGGGCTCAGGCGGCGGCAATGGTATGGGAGGTGATGGTACAGGCCCTGCGGGATAGCCTAGCCAGTGGGGAGGAGGGTGAGAACTCTGAGGACGCAGCGGACGAAGTTGTGCCACTGGCCCCCCTGCCAAACACACACGATTAGGGATTACTGCATTTTTCTTGCTACCCACCACACATGCTATCTGTTCCTGACTGGGCGCAATGGGGAGGGCACTAGGGAGGGGTGGGTGGAGGGGGAGTTTATAAATGTAAGGTTTTCTGGAAGTAGAGTGTAAGTTCTGAGCGCATCTGGGGGAGCAGAGGGACAGTGATCAAAAGCGGGCAGCGGGGCTCCCCTCCGGAAGTATGCTCCTGACAGTTTTGTATTAATGTGCCATGGGACTATGTGACGCCGCCCGGCCTCCGGGATGTGGGCAGTACGGCTGTGTATACTGCACGGACTAACGGTTAAGGGGAGGACGGGAAACCTGCATTATTGACATGCATCCTAGTTGCTGTACGTTGTACTTGGTCCTGCAATAAAAATGGTTTGACAAAAAAAAAAAAATGAAAAGAAATAGGAAAAAAGTGTTTATCAGTTTCTTTACTTTTGAGGCAATTACGGGTGCAGTTTCTTAGATGTGGGCTAGGGTAGGATGGCAAATGTGGATCAATTGACATTAAATCATTATCGCCTCGATGTTGTCATCAAATATCTCCGATTGTAGCCCTAAAATGTTGCCAAGTGAGAAACTTAAAGGTCCCAATATAATTTAAGGAGAATAAAAATAAAGCTCAAAAAAATGATGATGCTGACAATTACTTTTCAGCTGCTTAAAGTTCCGGGTGAGTGTGCTTACTTTCATTTCTTTTTTAATCATTGATGGGCAACGGGAGAAGTAGGGATTGGCGCTCAGGAATATGGCGGGACCGCCGCCACAAACAGAAATCCAAGCAGGCTGCCTCCTCTGCTTTAGGAATCACGTATGGCGCGATCTTGTTATTATTGAGTTCATCCGGTGTGTGTGTGTCTCAAGTCTTTGTATATGCGTGTGACTGCAAGCGCCTATGTGTATGTTGGTGACAGCTTGAACCCTTGCAGGTGCCAGTAGCGCTTTGTATGCGTGCGACTATGTGTGCGTTTGTACTTAACCCTGCAGCATAATTTGCACCTCCCCTGCCGCATAATTTCCGTGGCCTTAGTGTTTGTGATAAAAAAAGTAATGAAAGTGCTATAAAAACTTCAAACGCACATACTTGTCAAAGCTTTATTAAAATCAAGGAAGCCCCCCTCACAAAAAATGAATGATGCCATGTCCGAAAAGAAACCCACCAAATCTCCGACATGATTGTCAACAAAACCTACTTTGTTCCATTTCAGAAAATTACCTGATGGAATAGAATATGAATGATTCAAAACAATGTTTTATTTGACAAAGTTGCCGAAGGTTTGTCTGACTTTCTGATATTTCATTGGACCAACGCTTTGTTTACATAGTCCAGTGTAATGTCTTTAGAGAGCGCACTGGTTTCGCTTAAGCTTTTCGGTACTGTTGCAGAATACCACTTCGTATTTATCTAGCTGACAAAGTAACGGTATCACACCCACTAAAAATATGAGCTTTCTTATCCTCGCCCTCCAACTGACCACTTGAGCCTGCAGCATTTTGCAGGCAGCGGGAAAGTTGCTATGAGGGGTTCTTTGCCATTTGGGCGAACATAATCTGAGAATTTAACAGGTGTACCGTCAACTGCACGCCAGTTAAGAAACCCTTGCAGAAATACGGGTTACACAAACTGGCCCAGACTGTCGGGCATTGTGAGAAAGTCTGTCTGAAGCATTTCACGGAGTCAGTAAGACGTGCTCAAATCACATATTTACTTAACCGCGTGCCATTACTCAATTAACCAGCGCCTCACTCTTGTTTTTTCTGGCACGGGTAAATTAAGTGAATTGCCCAGAGTCACAGGATATGGCACAAACACTAGGACTCCCACCTGCCTCCCAAGTTCCAAAGTTGCCAGCCTCTCCTCTTCCTTGAGTATTAACACGGGGAGCGATTTTCTGTCCTCTCGACTGCTTTGGAGTGAGTATTTTTTAGCTGTGGAGGGTAGAGGGCCAGTAGGGTGGACTTTAAAAAGGGTTGCGAAAGGGATTCTTTTGGCTAGTCAAAACGAGCTTTATGATGATAAATGTACGCTTCATTATTAGAATTTAAATCCCCGCTCCCCCTGGGTGCTGCCCACACACACTCTCAGTGTCACTGGGGTGCTTTTCTTCACCATAATAGGTTTTAAGCAGTTGCGTACTGCAGACGCTCAGCAATTTTTCTCCCTTGCTTCGTATTTTCTTTTGAAATCTTCATATTATGGTATTTTATCCAGAAACGTGAATTGAAAGCACCTTACGAGAGTACCAAGATAGTTATGATGGAAGCTTCCACAAAGTTAGGCTTCAGTCTTGACATATCCCTTATCATTTTTTGGGCATGCTGTTGTTAGTCAGTCACAGAGGAGGAGATGTATGATTTATTGGTTAATTGCACACTCCCCATGTAAACACATTGCATGGTCACCTATCTGCCCCCAGCCCCTGGGCTCCTGCCTTCTTACCTGCAACAGCAACAAGCATTAAAAACGAAATATGTCTTGCCTTTTATTAAGTTAAAGCCATTTGCTTTGCTATACAATACCATTAGCAAAGCAAATGGCTTTAACTTAATTAAAGACAAGACCTATTGCATTTTCAATACTTGTTCTCTTTTGTTGCTGCTCAGACACAGATAAGTCTCTTTATGATAAGATTCATTTTGAATGTATTTGAATGGTTTTGAAAGAGATTTTAGTTTAATCGATTGAGTATGGGAAGTTGTTAAAAGAATGCTTTTATGAAAGAGGTTTAAAATATATAATTTATTAAGGGGAATTTAAAAAGAAAGGTTTGATGTTTTTTAAATTGATTTTGGTATATGTGGAAAAGTTTGTAGCTTTTAATTAGCGTAGTAGCGGTATTTAAAAGATTGTGGGAAGAAGGTTCATACCAATGGTTTGGGATCGTAAATGGGGATTACATTTGAAGGCTTACTGTTGATCGAGGTTTCGGGCTTGAGGGGGCACGAGGATGGAATCCTGCTGAAAGTGGAGCATGCAGTGGGCTCGAGCGCATGGGATTCAAAGTAGACGCGCAAGCTGAATGTGGGCTGGTGCACATTGTTTCTACACGCGTCTCCGATGTCGGAGGTTAGATACGCGTTTGAGACCAAGAGCGTCTTATGTCAATTATGGGTTGCCGTACCAACGGTGCATGCGGCGGCCATTTTAGACGTTTGGGTTAATACCCATTGGAGGGAAAAGAGAATAGTCGTCCATATTTTGGGAATACTACAGAGGTTTGTCATATCGGTATTTGATATCTGACAGACTTCGGTCAGGACTTTGTGAGGTGAAAGCGAGGTGGCAGTTGGATACATTTATTAAGGTGGAAATGGAAATTATATTTATAAGGATTATAATTGAAAAATAGAATATAGTTTAGTGTGTATAAATTATTATTTTGTGAGGAGGATTTTTTTGCTGTGGTGAATTTAAGTAAGTTTTAGAAATGGAAGGATCTGAGGCAGGAGTAGAGGAAAGGATGAAGAGTTACATGAGAAAATGTTTGGAGAGATGTATGCTTCTCTTGAAGGTTGTGGCTTGCGACTCGAGCTCTACGAGTGGGGACGTAGAGATTACCTGCAGGTCTAGTTTTGATGACTCAGATGTGGAGGAGGTTCCCCTTAAAAAGAATTATTACAAAAAGAGATTACATTGGAAATTGGGGATTTTGTTGACCCACAAGGGGAGGAGATGTTCGACCCTCTCCTAATACAACATCCTCTTTCACCACAGTAGACACCTGTGGAACACGTTGCGAAGTACGTGAGATACTGCATTCGGAGGGATATTCCGAAGGATGTAAGAACCAGACTGAGGTCTGAATGTCCACGTCCAACTCTGGATAGTAAGGTTGCCTATACTCCGGAGTTGGATTAGAAGATGCTTTCTTTCATAAACAAGGCTGGCAAGGATCCTAGAAGGGGTCTTGACAAAGGGTTAAAAGGTTGTCAGGACAGACATTTAGATGTGCTGGGTCCACTGACTAAAATATTTGATATGTGCGAGGAAGCACATTCTAATAATGCAGGCATTGATGTGGCAGAAATGCGGCAATGGATTCAAAGGGCAATTTGTCTTCTAGGTAATTCAAATGCTTCGCTTTGTATTGAAAGGATGAAAAGTATTTTGTTCAAAATAGATCAAAAATTGGCGGATTTAGCAAGTAAAGAGCTTGGAGAGAGTAGTGAAGGTTTATTATTTGGTGATGATTTTGTTAAAGATATGGCCAAGTACGTTGGTACTTTCAACTCTATTCACAAAGCGCAAAAGGATATACATAGAGTTTTTGGCGTGGCCGGGCGTATGTGGTGTCGGTTCCCCGGCCGAGGAGAAGGTGTGTCCAGAGGAAGCTTCGGAAGAGGTTTTAGACCCTATGAAAACAGTTTTGGATCCAACTACAGCTATTCAAAGCAGGAGCAGGGAAGATTTTTCCCTCAAAGGCAAAGGAGTAGAGCGAGAGGCATGCGATCTGACAGGCGATCAAGGTAAGATGTTCACAAGACCCTATTTCTATCCAATTAAAATTGGGCGGCAGACTAGCCCAGTTTGTTTCGAGATGGAGAGAAATAACACAAGATCCATGGGTCTTGGATACTGTGTCAGGTAACAGAATAGATTTTATTCAAACGCCAGCCAATGTTTTGAGGTTTTCAAAGAAGATGGAAGATCTTGTGACAAAGGAGGTAGAGGATTTGGAGAAAAAAGGAGCAATAGAGGTAGCTTATATGGTGCAAGGAAGTTTCATAAGCAATTTGTTTTTAGTGGAGAAGAAAGGGAAAGGAATGAGGCCAGTTATAAATCTGAGAGAGTTGAACGATTGGGTTTGTTACAATTACTTCAAGATGGAAGGTATTCACATGTTGAGGGATTTGTTCAGGAAAGGGGATTGGTTGACAAGGTTGGATTTGAAAGATGCTTACCTGACAATTCCAATGTGCAAGGAACAAAGGGATTTTCTGCAGTTCAGGTGGAAAGGGAAAGTATGGAGATATAAGAGTTACCCTTTTGGGTTAACATCAGCCCTGTGAAGTTTTACGAAGGTAATGAGTCCAGTTGCAGCTTGGTTGAGGTCCAGAGGAATTCGATTGATTGTTTATCTGGACGATATTCTGATAATGGCGGAGGAAAAGAGTTTCGCGATGGAGCAAACTGAGTTGGCTGCGAGGGTTCTGGAGGATCTAGAGTTTGTGGTGAACAAGGAGAAGTCGTGTGTAGAACCGAGGCAGGTGATGCAATTTTTAGGTTTCCAGACACAGACCATGGAATGTGTATTGAAGTTACCAATGGAAAAGGTGAGGAAAATCAGGAAGGAGGTGAAGAGAGTGAAAAATGCAGATTGGATTACGTTGACGCAATGGGCTCGGTTACTGGGTCTGTTGTCTGCATCGATTCAAGCAATCTTTCAGGCTTTCCCTTCATTACAGGGCGTTACAGAGGTTGAAAGCGTTTTATTTGAGGAAGGGAGCAAATATTTCTCAGAAGGTGAAACTGAATCAGGAGACGGTAGAGGAACTGAATTGGTGGTTGATGAGGCTGGAGGCTTGGAATGAGAAGGCGATTTTTGGAGAGGTTCCAGAAATAAAAATAGAGTCGGATGCGAGCTTGCACGGATGGGGAGCGCGGTGTGGCATGGTGTCGACAGGGGGACAATGGTCAAAGGAGGAGAGAGCCATGCACATAAATTGTTTGGAACTCCGGGCGAGATCCTTTGCAATAAAGAGCTTTATGAAGGATCAGGTGAAATGCAGTGTTCTATTGAAGATGGACAATTTGTCAGCAGTGAGGTATGTGAACAAGTTGGGTGGTCCGAGATCGAAGGGATTAGCATATTTGGCTCAGTATATTCCAGGGTTGAGCAACGTAGAAGCGGATTGGTATTCGAGATATCTCAGGGATGTAAGCAATTGGAAGATGAACAGAGAAGTATTCGAGAGTCTACAACAGAGGTGGGGTCCTCTGCAAGTGGATTTGTTTGCAAACAACCTGAATTGTCATCTAAAGGAGTTTTACAGCTGGAGACCGGATCCGGAAGCAAAGGTAATAAATGTTTTTCTTCAGGATTGGAGGATAGGGAGAAATTATGCATTTCCTCCATTCTCCATGATACAAACAGTATTGACAAAAGTCAGGAGGGAGAAGGCGGAGATAGTATTGATAACACCTTTTTGGGGGGAACAACCTTTACAACGCAACTTTTACAACGCATTTTTTACAACGCAAAATCCATTACAACGCACTACACTTACAACGCATGACACTACAATTGCCATCACCGGACCAGTCGGGTCCGTCTTCGTCACTCTATCCCACTCAACGGCCCCCCACATCACTCTACACACCCGCCTCCCCCTGAGCGAGCAGCAACTGCACTGTCGAGTAGGCAATAATGGACCCGCTGCGTACGCCCACTCTAACACTACACACCCCATGGCATACCCCAGTTCAGTTCTTCCCCAGTTCCCCTCTATGGCAATGCTCTGCTACAACACAGACCACATCCTCACTGAACAAGATATTGATGTACTCCTTATGTTGACGGAGGTCTACTCTAATACCTATGTACCACAACTCTCTGCGACACACGCTGTATGTACGTTTAAATCTCAAAATGCCAATAAAAAGAATTTTCAACAAAAAAAACGCATGACACTACAACGCATTTTTAAAAACTACCTTTACAACGCATTCCATTACAACGCATACTACCCTACTGTTGCACCCCCTGGAGTTAGAATAGTAATTTTTACCCCTATACTATCCAACACTTACCCTACTGTTGCACCCCCTGGAGTTAGAATAGTAATTTTTACCCCTATACTATCCAACACTTACCCTACTGTTGCACCCCCTGGAGTTAGAAAAGTAATTTTTACCCCTATACTATCTAATACTTACCTTAAATGCAATTTAATATTATGCGTTGTAATGGTATGCGTTGTAAAGGTAGTAGGCGTTGTAATGGAATGCGTTGTAAAGGTAGTTTTTAAAAATGCGTTGTAGTGTCATGCGTTGTAAGTGTAGTGCGTTGTAATGGATTTTGCGTTGTAAGTGCATGCGTTGTAAGTGCATGCGTTGTAAAAGTGTGCGTTGTAACGACATACATCCCCTTTTTGGAGAACACAGGTGTGGTTTCCAAATTTGATGAGTCTGTTGTGGGAGGATCCAGTTTTATTACCAGATTTAAGGGAGATAATTTTGGATGTACAGGGAAAGGTTCACAAGTTGGTGGAGTAAGGGCAGTTGAGGTTAATAGCATGGTTGATTTCAGAAGAGTGTGGCAAGTGGATGGATTATCAAACGAGGCTTAGGATCTTATCACAGAGTCATGGTCTAAGGGAACGACAAAAGTATATAGGTCAGCATGGAGACAATGGTCTGGTTGGTGTTTTGAGAGGGATTTGGATCTCGTATCAGCTCCTGTGGTAGAAGTGGTAAATATTTTATCAGGTTTGTTCAAATGTGGTTTAGCTTACAATTCTATTAATTTAAGTAGGTCTGCTATTTTGGCTGGACATGTGTTAGTGGATGGTTTGCCAGTGGGGCAACATGCCTTGGTTAGAAGAGTGGTTAAAAGCGTAAGAGTGGGTCTGTCTCCTTGTGCTAAGTATGCTGTTCTTTGGGACATAACAGTTGTTCTGAAGGAAGTAAACAGTTGGGGAGCAAACTCCATTTTGGAACTTAAGCTATTGTCTTGGAAGTTGGCAATGCTTCTCTGTTTGGTTTCGTTTAGGAGGGTTTCGGCTATTAAGGCTTTAGAGGTTGACTCTAGGTTTTATCAGCCGGAAGGTGTGTGTTTTCAGTTAAGGAAAAAGACGAAGACTATGTCTAGGACAATCTTTTATCCTCTTTTGGAAGGTCATGATAGTTTGTGTGTTGTGCGTTGTCTGAGGGAGTATGAGAGAAGGACCGTTGCTTTAAGACAAGATTCATGTTCTCAACTTTTAATTTCTTATAAGAAACCTTTTAAGGCAGTTTCTTCACCTACTTTGGCAAGGTGGGTTAAAGAGGTTATGTCTAAGGCTGGTGTGGATGGGAGTGTTTGTGGGGCACATTCAGTTAGGGGAGCAATGGCTAGCAAGGCTTTTATGAGGGGTTTTAGCTAGAGCGGGATTATGAAAGCAGCTGATGAAGATGCTACTGCTCAGTACTCCACCCCTGAGATTAGTATAGTATTCATTGATTTCCATTCTAAATTATATGGGTCTGGACAGAGGGCTTCTGATGATGAGGTCAGTAGCTATCTAGATGACATAGTGCTGGGGTGGCTATCTAACGGGAAACAGGAATATTTGACCCAACCATTTGACGCTGAAGATGTAAAAGAGGCTATAAAGAAAGTCCTTACCTACTTGTAAAGCGGCGGGACTTGACGGCCTGCGCAGTGCGTTTTACAAGGCTTACATGGACGATCTCACCCCGCAATTATTAACCCCTTTGCTGCTAGGCCTTTTCCCCCCCTGTGCTAAGCCTTTTTATGGCTATTTGGGATAGTTCGCGCTTAGGCCCCTGTAACTTTTTGACCACATAAGGTATCCACGCCAAATTTGCGTCATTTTTTCCCAACATCATGGGGATTCTAAAGGTACCCAGGGTTTGTGTATTCCCCTGGAGGGAACCCAGAAATTAGCCAAAATACAGCTAAATTTTGTTTTTTTGGGGAAAAGGGCCACAGATGAAAGCGTCTTTTTTTCCCCCTGCAAATGGTATCAAAAAAGGGGTTGTGGTGCTGAAATCACTATCTTCCCAGCTTTCAGGGACAAGCAGACTTGTGTCAGAAAACCACCATTTTTTTTACACAGTTTTGGCATTTTTCTGGGACATTGCCTATTTTTGCAATTTTTTGTGCTTTCAACCTCCTTCCAGTTAATGGTAGAAATGGTTATGAAAGCAATAATGGATGCAGGAAAGCTATACATTTCGGAAAAGTAGACAAGATTCTGAATTCAGCAAGGGGTCATTTGTGTAGATCCTTCAAAATTTCTTTATAGAAACTAACAGTTAAATATAGGAAAAATTGAAAATTAGTTGGAAAAAACAGCCTTTTGTGTCAACATGTTCACATGTAACTTCTTCTAATTATGACAACTCTTTGAAAGCAATATACCGTTACATTTGCTGGACCTTCCTGGTTGTGGGGATATATAGGACTTGTAGGTTCACCAAGAACCCGACGAACCCAGAGCCAAAAACTGAGCAGCGATGGTTTTTTATTATGTACCGGGTATATAGCAATTATTCTGGGAACATGTATACATGGAAAAATCTGTATGAAAGATAGCTATGTATTTCTGGGGACAAAATATAGAGTTTAGAAACAGTAGATATTTGCATATTTCCAAAATTGGGAATACTCATACTAGCATGAGTATTATCGATCATTTTTCAAAATTACTTTTTTACACATTGTCTTTCATTTGGAAGGCAGAAATGCATCCAAAGTCAATAGGTAATAGCTGCTTTACAAATCTGAATTACCCCAAGTCTCCCGATAAAAATGGTACCTCACTTGTGTGGGTAGGCCTAGTGCCTGTGACAGGAATGGCGCAAAACCCAACATGGACACACCACAATTTCACATCGAAAAATGACCCTTTTTTGGCATAGTACCTAGCTGAAGTTTTTTAACCCGAGCTCTGCCGGCAACTAGGGAAACCTAGCAAACCTATACATTTTTGAAAACTAGACACACAGGGGAATCCAGGATAGGGTGACTTGACTGGCTCACACCAGGTTCTGTTACCCAGAATCCCTTGCAAACCTAAAAAAATTGTCCAACAAAAACAAATTTTCCTCACATTTCTGTGGTGAAACGTTCTGGAATCTGCGTGGATCCACAAGTTTCCACCCACCGCACATTCCCCAAAGTCTTCCGAGAAAAATGGTACTTCACTTGCATGGGTGGGTCAAAGACCCGTGCATGGCAAGGGCCCAAAACCTATTGAGGCGACATCAAAATTACCGATCACAAACCACCTGGTTTTGCAAGGCGGGTCCCATGAGTTTTTGGCCCTGGGCTCGGCCGCCATCTAGGGAAACCTACCAAACCCACACAATTCTGAAAACTAGGCACCCGGGGGAGTCCAGCGAGGTATGGCTTCAGTGGGTCCCCTAACGTTTTCCTACCCAGAATCCCCTGCAAACCTCAAATTTAGCTAAAAAAAAAAAGAAAAATCACTTTTTTCTCAAATTTCTGTGTGGGAAAGTTCTGGAATCTCCGTGGATCCACAAATTTCCTTCCACCCGGCATCCACCCCGGTCTCCCGATAAAAATGGTACCTCACTTGTGTGGGTAGGCAAAGTGGCTGAAACAGGATATGGCCCAAATCGTATTGTAGAGACTTCAAAATTACCTATAACAACACTACCTGGTTTTGGAGGAGGAGGCACCTCTTTTTTTGGCACCGGGCTCGCTGCCATCTAGGGAAACCTACCAAATCCACACTTAAAAACTAGACACCCTGGGGAGTTCAATGAGGTATGGCTTGCGTGGATCCCCCAACGTTTCCCTACCCAGAATCCCCTGAAACCTCAAATTTAGCTGAAAAAAAATCAAATGTTCCACATATTTTTGCGTGGAATCACCGTGCTGGCACAAATGTCCTAACACCGATCGTTCCCCCTTGTTCTCCCGAGTAAAATGATACCTCGCTTGTGTGGGTGTCCAATTTTTTAAAAGATGTAGCGCTTAGAATGCCCCCCGGGGGGGGGGGGGGGCAGAAAGCCCACTAGACGGCCTGGATTTTTTTGGGGCAAAATTTTAATTAGGGTGGGGACTGCCCAAAATGGGCATGCCAACGTCCCCACCCCAATTAAAATTTGCCCCAAAATATCCTTGGCTTCTAGTGGGCAGATTGGTGGCTACTTCCCCATCTGCCCCCCCCCGGGGGGCAAAAAGCCTACTAGACGCCAGGGATTCTTTTTGGCAAATTTTAATTAGGGTGGGGGCTGCCAAAACGGCATGCCAATGCACCACCCCAATTGAAATTTACTCAAAATAATCCCTGGCTTATAGTGGGTTTTTTTGCCTCCCCCTCCAGGAGGGGGGCAGATTGGGGGCTAATGCCCCCATCTGTCCCCCGGGGGCAGGAGAGCTGTAAGTTTTGCAGGGGAGGGTTGGGGGTATTGGCATGCGCATTTTGGGCAGCCCCCACCCTAATTCAGATTTGCCCCCAAAAAATCCCTGGTGTCTGGTGGGCTTTTTGCCCCAACCCGGGGGGCACATTGGGGTTACTGTCCCCCAGGGGGGGCAGAAAGACTGACATTTCTCGGGGGGGGGGGGGCGGGGGCATTGCCATGCCCTTTTTGGGCAGCCCCCATCCCAACGTCAATAACAAAGAAATTATCCCTGGTTTCTAGTGGGCTACTGCCTCCGTCTGCCCCCTGGCGAGGCAGAATGACTGACATGGAGAAGAGGTATTGCCATTCCCTTTTTTGGGCAGCCCCCGTCCCAATGTCAATAAAATAAAATCCCTGGTTTTTAGTGGGCTTTCCTATGGGGGGCAGAAAGATTCAGAATAGTGCTGGGGGGGTGGGGGCTTTGGCGTGCCAATATTGGGCAGCCCCCACCCCTATATAGCAGTAAAAAAAAAATTCCTTTCCTCTAGTGGGCTTCCCCCCCCCCCCCCCCCCCAGGGGGGTAGACTGGGGGCTACTGCCCCATCTGCCCCCCAGGGGGGGCAGAAAGACTAAATTTGGCCCAAAAGACATGTGGGGGGGAGCAAAGGCCCTTGCCCAAGGGGCCGCTCCCCCCTCCCCCCTCCCTGGTGCTAGTGGGTGGATCCTTGCTTGGGGATCGCCCTCCTGGGGTGATCCCCGAGCAGGGATCCACTAGGGTAGGCTACCATTGGAAAGGGGAGATTCTCCCCTTTCCAACGATACCTCTCCCAAGTGTTTCGGTGCTCAGGGTCCCCACGAGCACTGAAACACTGAAACAGAAACTAAGTTTCAGTGTCAGTTTCTTTTTAGTTACAATGACGATTGCACGCCATGCGCGCGATCGTCATTGAAACAAAAACTCAAAATAGTCCTGGGGAGGTTGGGAGAGCTCTTTCCCCACCTCCCCAGGCAAAAAAATAAATAAAATGCCTGCAGCAGAGGGATTCTCCGAGCATGTGCTCATGACGGGATGGTTCCGCCATGAGCACTAAAAAAGGGTTAACATTTTTGCAGAAGACTATAAAACTGGTGTACTACCTCCCTCCCGTAGGGAAGCCCTACTAGTTACACTTCTAAAGCCAGAAAAAGCTGCCAACAGGTGCGAATCGTATACACCGATATCCCTCATAAATATAGATACCAAAATATTAACGAAAATGATAGCATCTAGACTGCAATCTCTGATCCCAAAGTTGGTACTCCCGGATCAGTTGGGGTTTGTTCCTAAGCGTTCCACAGTACATAATCTTTGTACACTTTTTGCTGCACTACACCATTTTGATCCCGAAACCCCTGCTGTGGCGGTGCTGCTAGATGCAGCAAAAGCCTTTGATTTGCATCAATGGGGCTAAATGTTTGTACTTCTCTTAATCACACAAAGTACTCCCCTGATACCTTAATCGTATTCCACGACTATTGTTCTAGATGGATCCTGATCAAACAGTGATGGGAAATCCCTATGTGAAGCTTTGAATAGTATGCCACTAGGAAGTGGGAAAGGAGGCAAGTCCTTTTGTTTTATATACCCTCACACACCCTAGTGGTGTCATGCTTCATCATCGGGTCACCCCGACGCCTAGAAGTCAGGGTGGGCTTGACCATATTTCAGGGAGCTCTTAGAGAAGTATTTGGCCAGGGGAATAAAGATTCGCAGACAGATCCCAGTTTTCCTTTATTCTTGGATCTGCCCGGAATATTAAAATAGAGAAAAATATAGGGTCGTTTGGGATATTATGGTCCTAGGACCCTAGTGCCAACATGTTTCAGTCCGCTTTAAGCCCCTAATGGGTGCTGGACTTTCTTCAGGGCGATGACGCAGTACCCCCTGGAATCAACAATAGTGAGGGAATCTCCCTATACTATTGATAATAAGGGCAGATAGCTGCTCCTTTTTATATCAGCAGAGATTATTTTATTTTTGATCACTCCATCTGTGGAAAGATAAAAAACAACGGAACCAGACAGTGTATCATTCTTTTAACACTAGTTACTTCATGTTGTGATTTTGTGCTGCTGCCCCCTGTGTCTTAATGGCAACAAGGTGGATAACACAACATCAAACATACCTATTTGGTGTGTGTAAGACTACATTTCTTTAACTTTACCACACTCCACTATGTGGTTAAAAATTGTGTAGTGGCAGCAATCTGTCGCATTTTGTCAGTACCTGCATACTTGAGTGTGTGAATCATTGTGTTACATCTGTGTCATCCACTCAAAACAGCAACCGCTGCTACCATTCGCCGTGAAACTCATGCATTCAAAACATTCAACCTTCAATCCTTACCCCATTGTGGGAGAGGTTGTGCTCCACGTGGGACCCCACGTTATAATAGGGGTAGACCCGTAGTCACATTCTATAGCATAATAGTTGTGTAGGCCAGCATATTGTCACATGTGTACATGAAACAAAAATAAAAAGTGAGAGAGAAAAAGGCAAAACACCAAGTTAACGTTAGCAGTATAACTCCTCTGATCAGGAGAGCATTACACTAGTACCTACATTCAGCAGCCATGCTCAGTTACTCACACCTCCAAGTGTCCTGCACTGTAGTGAAATCTATTAGGTGTGGGTCCCGCCGGCTCATCGCAACAAGTGGCCAGAGCGAGCAGGTTAAGACGGGCCACGCCAGCGCGGGAGAGGCTGGGTTGGACATGTCTACTTCCGGGGTTGCGTACTGACTATGTGATGCGGGCCCCCCCCCCCCGAGTATGACGGGAATTGTAGTCCCCCGTGAACTGTATCGTCCATGTGTACGTTCTGTTTCAGTATCGGAACGCGGTAATATCAGATAACGATCCACGGTGTTAAAACAAGATCCAGTGTTTTAGTACAATGACTGTTATGCTGAGGTGCTCGTATTTTCAAAAGCCGGTCCAAGTCTATGTTGGAAAGACAGGGGTAGATATGCTCATTTCTGGGGTTGCTTACTGGCTGCGTGACGTGACCACCAGGTATGCTGGGCAGTGTATTTCCAGCATACTGTATTATGTATTTTCCCATATTGGAGTCAGAACAGAGCGTGTCAGTATTACTAAGTACCACCAGATTCTATTATGTGGTCAAAACGTATTATGTACTCCCTCTTGAGAGTTCCTCTCTGCCCTTCTGGTAGCAAGAGAGGCCTCTCTCTCTTTTACCTTTGTGTATCACGCTAAATGTTTGTACTCTTACAAAAAATGGGTATGCCGCCTTTTTTTGTGAAGTGGATACGATTATTATACACTAACCCAGTTGCTCGAGTGCGAGTTAATGGATGGGTCTCGGATACATTTCCAATTCGCAGGGGAACAAGGCAGTGTTGCCCCTTGTCTCTGGGGTACAGACTGCGTCCGCTGGTCAGATCACTCTATGCGGATGACATGTTATTATAAGTGCGAGATCCAGATGCACAGTTTTCGCCTCTGTTACGTGAATATGTTATATTTGAGAAGCACTCCGGGCTGGGGATAAATTGGGCAAAGTCCACGATCGTCCCATTAACTGATTGTACTCAAGCTGTAGTGCCGGATTACCCCCTTGCCTAGTCTACTGACCCAGTGAAATATTTGGGGGTCTGGGTGCATAGAGATCCTGACACTGTGCTAAATTTAAACTATGGACGTGCTGTCACTGTAATTACAGAACAGATTTCCCACTGGACGCTCCTACCGCTGTCATTGGCGGATAGAATCGCTGTGGTAAAGAGGACTGTGCATGAATTTGAGATGAAGCATATTTACCCGACTGAGAATCAGTACTCTTCCAACCTTAAGGTTTGGAAGAGGTATATTGATGATATCTACATAATCTGGGAAGGTTCTACTACCGCTTTGGACTCTTTCTCGGTCTGGCTGAACTCTAGAAATCCTAATCTAAGATTCACCCATGAGTCAAGGACAGTCTCCCTGCCCTTTCTCGACCTACTACTATATGCAAAAGGATGGGACCATCTACTCCAAATTGTATACAAAGCTGATGGCTCGTAATTCGCTTCTGGAATACACTAGTTTCCACCCTCACACTTTGAGAAATAATCTACCAGTGGGCCAGTTTTTGCGACTGAGTCGTAACTGTATTGAAGTGAGCAAATTTAAGGAACACGCCCAGAGATTGAATGCTCATCTACAAGAACACTCATATCCCATCAAAACGATAGGCAAGGCACAACAATCATTGGCATAGCCAATAGGTCTCACTTTTGAGACCTTATAAGTATTTAGTTATGCAGCAAATATCCTTGGTGCAACAACATCAACTGTTGCATGGGATATTGTGCTGCATAACTAAATACTTATAAAGGTCCCAAAAGCGAGACTTATTGGTTATGCCAATGCTTGGTTCTTTATGATTCACAATCCATTGTCAGCAGAACTATTATAAATTAAAGTGAAGCCATTAATAAAGAAATGTAAACCGTCATAAGTGATGTCTAACGCAGTGTATGATGGAGGCACAAATAATGTTTAGTTTACCGAACCATAACTGGTGAATTTGAGCCGTTTTTAGATTTTGTTTTGTAACCAAAGCTGCACTTCAACTGTTTTTTTGCAGTGAATTTATGAGGTTTTTTTCAAACACATGTCCAGGTCTTGTAACCCGAACATAACCATATCTTCATATTTATCTTTGTTTTTGTCAGTGAATTTCTCAGGTTTTTGATCATTTTCCAGATTCAACTATACCTTGCACCTAACCACTATTTAAAGCCAATCTTTGTGAAAGTACAGCCTTCAACTTTGAGCAGAGGATTTTGGCCGAATGGTCTAACCTTTGGCTAAACCCTGTGCCAAACTCCTTCTGCACATGAGCTTCGAAGGTTTGGCATAAGGACTATGCCTATCACCAAGGCTTTTTTTCATCTGACTCACAAAAACTCTACAGATTAACAAATTCATTTGAGGATCCATGAATTAACGTTCCAGAGATCTCTAAAACTGAACTTCTTTCCTTCCAGACCAAACACTTTTTAAACACTAATTTCTTGAAAACGATTAGATGGATTCACACCAAACCAAGCAAAGGCACTTCCTCAAGTAAAGTTCTACTTTCAATCGGACTTGGGTGAAATCCATTCAGTTGTGTTTTTGGTTTATTAATGAGCACCCATCCGTTGAGAATAAAAATGGAAAATGTGACTTTTTGAACCCTGCACTTCTATTGTTCCTGCTTGACAGATCTGCACAGAACCTTCCACAAAAAACCCGAAGTGTATGAACTTTTTAAATGGAAAGTTTTGTGAAGATTTGTTGAACAGCACCAGTTAACAAAACAAACAAGCACTGGCATAGCTAACAGGTCCTCCCTTTAGAAGCTAGTGTCTTTGCCAACGATTTTTGGCAATGATAAATCTATAAAAAGAAATGCTTTTTGCCGATGCAATTTAAAATTGCCGATAAAGAGCAAGGATATGCCTAAAGAATTATAAAGACCCCAATTTCTTTTATTTTTTATTGGCCGGTCAATTAAAAGAAAAAAAATGGAAGTCTGCTAAAATGTTTTTGTGGAAGGCTAGCAGCAACATGTGTTGCCCTCCATAAATATAAATATCAACATAAGAACAGTGGAATCTGTGGCATCAGCGCTGCACGTGAGAGGGGGAGCAAGAAGCACAAGAAGGAGTTCAACACAGAGCTCGGGGGTAGGGGTAGAATTATAGTCAGTCAGTGAGTAGCCATAGGGAAGAGAGCAAAGACAGAGCAAGGGCATTGGGTATTTGGCAGGGAAGAAGGAGCGAAACACACAGAGGCTGGAAAACATTTACTCTGATGGAGGCTTAACCAAAAAGAAAGCAGTAGCACCCGAAAAGTGAGCAGTGGAAGGGCACAAGACAGTCAGTCAACAGAATGGTAAAGAGGCTATGCTCCAGGGGACGGACAAACATGAGGTAAACAAGGAAAGCCATTGTGTAAGGAGTAAGCAAATTAGAGTGATAATAAAGCCAACCAATGGTAAGCAATGGGAGGGATGTAAGCGCTTTGATTAACTGGTACAACCAGAATAGTTCTTTTGCAACCAGACAGCTTGCGCTCTCTGGTAGACTCTACCTAAAAATGTGCTCTCAATGGAAAATCTATTATGACTATAAACATACAGACACCAAGACCTAGACCAACCTCTCTTTTGAGAATGATACTGGAGAGCTGCTGAGGAGCAAGTGTAGCTACTGAGGAGCAAGTCTTAAATTTGAAATTATGTCCATTAAGACCTTTATTTAAAGATAGTAAAACAAACTCCCAGGTTTCCAGAATCTCACATCTTCAGTGTTTCATTATCAGTCAAAATTAAGGTGCATTTAATCGTGCTCCGATTTCACATAGAGTTTCCTGCCATCATATTCTTGTCTGGTAATTTGCCTGTTGCTTTTTCTCTAGACCTGCACAGCAACCAGACATCCGTTCCCCTTATGTAATTGCGCTTTCAGTACTGTTACGGTGAAGCTCATCAAGCACGGCGGAAGGATGATACTTTCAAAACAGAAGTGGCTCATGCCTGCCCCTAGGACCAGATGCTGCCAAACAAACGCATGCTGCTTGACTTGAACTTTAGAGAGATGTGCCTGCTTTGTTTTGCTACTTGCGGGAAAATAAAACTTTTAGGAGGAACAAATAAAGCGGACAACAACTTACACGTGAAAAATGTGAAAAGCAAATACAGTTAAAATGAATTATTACGCTTGCTAGTCCCCACGTACTTGGTGAAGCCGATGGCGTCAAACTAAAGAATAAATAACTTAATAATGCCCGGCACCCTTTTCTTCTCGAGAAACAGGCTTTCATTAATGACGAGGTGGAAACCCTGTAACATTGCGAAGTACAATAACAAGATGGCAAGGAAAGAGGGCAAGTACAGGCTGTGAAGGAAAACTAAGATGCATACAAACCAAGCATTGGCCGCGCGGTCGTAAAAGTAACGCCGCGCGGCCGTGAAAGCGAACGTCATCGCGGCGAAAGTCATCGCGATGACGCGCTCTGTGCTAAGCACGCGAGGGATGCGCGCACAGCGGTAATTGGAGAGGCGGAGCAAGGCGCGCGCGCTTGTGCGCATATCAGCAAGCTGGTGGCCAGCAAAAGCCTTTGGTAGCACTTCGAAAAGCCACTGACTAAATGTCTCACAGAGCAGCGCATGCGCTGGCTCAGGCGAGACCTAAAAACGAGCAAGAAACAATATCGGGATGCCCTTCTGGATACTGTGACCAAGAGTCCTAATAATCGTTTGGTCTGTGTTAGCACTGTCAGTCACCTCACGAATATTGTAAAGAAATTGGTTAACAAAAACTGGCATATCCTCAACGCCGGAATTGCGAGGCTTCCAAAACCACTGAAACGCAGCCAGAATATAAAAGACTTGATCGTGCTCACACGCCCTCATAGCATCTGATCTACCATTACACAGCACACTTTATGGTCCAATATTTCTGTTAAGGGACATTATGCCTGTGGTTCTTGCTCAGTCTGTCCATTTACTTCCAAGACTTTGACAATAGATCTGGGCCTTAAAACACCATGGCAACTGAACTCCTTGACTAATTGTAATCTTGAAGGAGTTCTCTATCTCTTACGGTGTCCCTGCAAGTTCTTCTATGTAGGGATGACGACACGGAAGGTTAGAATAAGAATAGGGTAACATCGCAGCACCATCTGCTGCAAGAAAGACAACACAAAATTAACCAGACATTTCTTGAATGTAGGTCATTCTGAGAATGATCAGTCCTGGTTGGTGATTGAGAGACAAAGGTATGTGAAGGAGATGGGTCAACATGAGTCAGTTTGGTTCCGCAGGGAGCAAAGATGGAGCTATAGTCTCAGATGAGACACCCAAGGTCTGAATGATGAGATTCCGTGGCATTCTTTAGACGGATGAGTTTTTGTATCCATCCCCTCTTTTTGACACTAGAGCCTTGCCTCAGATCACTCCTCTCCCACTGGGGTCAGAATGTTTTACAGTCTGAGATTCATTGTGTAACAATAATTATATGCCAAAGGCCTGTCCCATATTTTTCCTCGTGCTTGCTTCTGAGAGAGTGACAATTGTTCCTCTTCCCCATCTCATTGTTTGAGGGTATAAGACACTCGGAGTTTGTCTATCCTTCCATAGGGGGTGCATAGTTCATCTCTTAATATCACCCTCCTTTCTGTAAATTACTCCTCTTTCGAGAGCACCACACTTTGTGGTTAGAGCGAGTTGTTAATAATTTAATACGGGTTGTCTTTGGTTTTTGTTTGCTTTTTGGTCATTATTGTATATTTGTATCATATTTTGTTATTGGTCTCCGTTTGTTTTATAATGGCGTTGCCCCACGTAATTTCAAATACCATCTTTCTTAGCAAAAAACTTTCATGAATCAACACTTTTCCGTATTTCTTTTTGACAATTATATTCCTCGTTAATAGTTCAGATTTAGATCATCAGAACTACCTTTCCCATAACACCAGCCGGATATGACGAGTCTTGACTACGTCGACCGGAAGTACTGTTCCCCTTTCCACGATAAATGGCGACTGAAGTAAGATTCATCTCTCTCACAAGGACCACCACACACAGGACACTCGGTCGAGGACTGTGGTGAGTACTTAAACGAACCAATTTGTGAGTTCTAGATTTTTCTAATAGTTCAAGCGTAAGACATCGTAATGCGACGCATGTCCTTCGAGTCATGCGGTGGATGTATATTTGTGACTCTCGTAACCCCTGTTTGAATTTACTACTTTTTGAACTCTTCCGAGTTCTGAATTTTACTAATGCTTCTTGGGGCTATGACCATGCTTAAGACATGTTATGAGTGGCATTCAAAGACTGCAATCCACATGTGGTTGACAGATTCTGCGTCAGTCTTTGTGTCACACTTTTTCTTCTGGTAGAGGGTATATTTTTCCAATAAATTAAACCTTATATCCAGATTGTTTTCATAGTACCCAACATTAGTCTCGATTGTTGGTAGGCCCCCTGGGGAGCACTTGCTCCTCTCGATGATAAACATGTGCAGCATTAGTTTTCTGTGATAGTTTACATTTGGTTATACTCACATGGCATAGACCCATCTCCAAATCGACATTCACATGCTTGGGCTGCCAAGTTACCTTTGTGCTGAGCCTAATCATTGACACACTCTGAGACAAAGAGTCTAGTTATTTCCTTGTCTGCCATTACGCATTCTTTTTCTTGTGTTTATTCTGTCTACGTTTGATGAGTCGAATGGGCTGAGGGGTACCATGTGGCTACTGAGAGTCAAGAATTGTCTCCAATACAGGTAACCTAGTTCACTTATAAGCACATATTGGAGTTTCCCTATCACATATGAAGAGTGGTGATTACTACTGTTGAAGTTTATTTTGCATAATGATGTTAAGTTTTACACTTGTTTTTTTGTTTTAGATGAAGGTGTAGTAATTAAACATGTCCCTGGCGTCAGCTCCAAAATACGGCCAGTATTCCATCTTTCACATATGAATGTGTCATAACTTACAGAGTGACTAGTTTAATTTTTTGGTCCTGAAGAATGCCGGAGAACCCCATTGGAATCTGTGATAGGCAGAAACATGTTGACCTCTGAGTAGGTATATTTGTTTTGAACCTCCCGTCCTTTGCTTTTTTAACTCTATCCAAAGACACTATAGAATAAAATTGTTGGTGCCCTTGAGATAGTTTTAACTTTCACAAATTAACTGCACTCTGTCCCTCACTCATGAACATTCATTTTGTGGCGTCCCCTTGTCATTAAAACACCTCAGCTACTCCCCATCCATTACACCAAGTGGGGAGTTGTAGCCCACATCAGGGACGTGGCGGGCCTGATGTGTGGAGGGAGACCAATGATGAAGCATGTCACTTCTGGGTGAGTGAGGGTTCTCGTCCATTAAAAGAAATATTTCTCACATTCTCACCGCTCTATTCTCAAATTTGCATACAACATATCTTGAGTGAGTTATCAAAGATGACTGTGCTCCCTAAGCTGCTTTATTTGTTTGTCAATAGTCCAATGAAGCTAAATGTTGTATTTTTTAAAACGCTGCAGACCTGTTTGCTGTCACTGATTTAGGCTGGCAAGCAACTGAGGTGCAATTGGAACACATTAACGTTACCCTTTGAGGTGGGGCGTGGCCGAGCCGAGCTGCAAGATGGCCGCCGTGTAACGGGGCTCTGCCGGCCGAACGCCTAAATCCGTCAGTTCATCCGTTTTACGCCGACATCCTGTCCCGACAAAGCTGAGGCGGAGGGTGCCCGGACGTAGAGGCATCGATCCCTGCAATCCGGACCGAAATCGGTGGCGGCGATCCGGAGCGGTGCTCCCTTGAAGCCCAGGCGGTGGCTCTCCTGACTCCCGGCCGGGGATCCCAGCTACGCAAGTCCCGTGTCGCGGGCCAGAACACGACGTGCAAAGGCCGCGGCTGCCGGAGGGGGGACGAATCCTGCTGTCCCTGGCGCCCCGGACGGCCCGGGGGGCCCTAATCTGCGGCGCTCTCCCCGCCTCCTGACAATCTACGTGAGCACTGACGGGACGGCCCTGGGGCTGCGAGACCCGGGTGGTGGAGTGCGCCTTCCTTCAGCCTCCGCCCGGTGCATAACTATCGAACTACGGAGGATCCAGGGACTGCGGAGTGTGTGCCCGCTGTACGGCCGCCCCAACTGCTGGTCACTAGCGGTGTGCCCATTTGGAGGGTCTGTCCCGGCCTCGGACCCGCACGTGGTGAGAGCTGCAGGCCTGCTGGGCCCGACTGTGCGTTGTAGATTCCCGCTGGCGGCGCAGACGGCCGGGCGGCCTTGGGAGGGAGCTGATTGGGCATGGTGGGCCCGTGACTTTGTCCGGACTCGAAGGCCTGTCCATACTCTGTTGGGCCCATTTTTCCTACCCACCCTCCCGCTGAGACTCTGATGGTGTGACCCCTTTGCTGCGCCATGGGGAAGACGGATGCTAAGCAGAGGAAGCTCCAGTTTGGGAAGCACATGGCTCAGGACACTGAAACTGTCCCAGCGGCCCAGACGGTGGTCCCTGAAACGCAGCTGGAGCCGACGCAGGACGCCGAGGATGTCAAGAGCATGTTTCGGGAGTTGAAGGGCTGCCTAAAGGAGATAGACGGCAAGTTGGACTCCATGGCCAGGCGACTGGACGGAATATCGCACAAGGTGGATCAACACGAAGAACGACTGGCGGCGGTAGAGGCGCGGGTTGCCGACTGTGAAGAGAGTAGCGGTGATACCCGGGAGCAGCTGCTGCGCATGGACAAGGTCCTGGAGGTGATAAAGAGTCGCAACGAAGATTTGGAAGACCGCTCTCGCAGAAATAACGTGAGAATTATTGGTATTGCGGAATCCACGAACATTGGCACTATGGAGCACTTAGTTGAAGGGATGTTCCGCGACCTGTTTGGTGAGGCCCTGTCGGCCATGTTCCTGGTTGAGAGGGCACATCGCACTCTGGGGCCGCGGCCGGGGGCGCCGCCGCGCCCGATCCTTGCCAGGATCCTCAACTATCGAGACAGAGACGCGATCCTACGGCTGGCACGTGAAAGAGGTGAGCTAACATTCCAAAACATGGCAATATCACTGTTTCCCGACTTCACTCAGGCTGTGCAGGCCGCCAGGCGTGAATTCCTCCCGGCGAAGCGGATCTTCCAGAAAGTGGGGACAAAATATGCGATGTTATATCCTGCTAAGTTAAGGGTCCACCACGGGGGGAAACCGATGGTCTTCACGGCTGCGACGGAAGCACTCAAATTTGCGAGGCAGGCGGAGCGGACGCTGAGAGACAAACGTTCCGGGCAGGGGACACCGCCGCACGACCAGCTTAGTGACGTTGAGTAACTAGGCCTACATTTTATGCACTCGTTGAACTGGAACGTATAGAGACGCCGGACAGCTTGGTTGTACCGTATCACTTGTTGCTCTATTACGGAGATTCTGAACTTATAGAGTGTCGTGGCTGCCGTTGGGAACGGAGAGGTCAAGGGATACGAGGTTCGGGGACTACTCTTGAACGTTGACTGAGAACTTGTGAGGGGATCGGTGTTGGGCTTACCCCGCCGCAGGCAGATAGTATATATGTTAATGGGCGGTAATGTTCGGCCACCCTGTCGCCTTTTGGACAGGGGAGTATGCCGGTGACCCACGCCCTCCCAGGGATGATTCCCGTAATTTCACTGATGCAATATAGTTGTTGGGTGGGGTGGGGGGGGGCGAGTGTCTCAACCTAATTGGGGGGTTGGTGTGGGTGGTGAGGGGATTTGGTTAATGTTGTTTGGTTTTCTTACACTGCACTATTTGAATGTAATACTACAGGATGATGTGGCCCTGCCGCTGACCGCTGCCATGTTCTTCTTGCTGTTACGAAATTCAGAGCGAGAGCTCTTCCTGCGGACCACATGCGCGCTGCCGCTACTGAACCCGTTGCTGCGTAGGAAACACCGCCGCACACATACCTGACCGCGCTGCGTTGTTTTACTTGGAATATTCGTGGTCTGAATGACCATCGCAAGATCAGATTGACCCATGCATATCTGACACGACACCAAGTTGACATCTGTTTCCTTCAGGAAACGCATTTGCCCCAAGTAGCCGGGGTGAGGCTTCGACATGCTAGATGGGGCGAAATACACACGTCCGGCTACTCCAGCTACTCCCGGGGAGTGGCCATTTTAATACGGCGAGGCCTACCCTGGCAAACATATCGGGTGCATGCCGACACTGAGGGGCGCTACATAATATTGCAGGGGAAGCTTTTTCACATGCCAATGACACTAGTCAACATATATGGCCCAAACTCGGACGACCCTGATTTCTTCCGACACGTCTGGCACAAGACACAGTCGCTGGGAGAGGGCGCATGCATGTGGGGCGGCGACTTCAATGCGGTAATCTCGCAGGAACTAGACAGGGAGGGAGCGGCCCGCGTGCATCACCCGCATGTGGCTGACCTCCTCCGTGGCCTAATGACGGACTATCAGTTATTAGATTCGTGGCGCGTTCTGCACCCCGAGCTGCAGGAGGGCACCTGCTTCACCCCACACAGGGGAGCTTGGTCCAGGTTGGATTTTTGGCTTTTAACCCCACAGGTACATGCATGGGTGTCGGACGTCGCGCACAGGGCGCGCACCCTTTCTGACCACTCGCCAGTGGAACTGATGCTACGCGTGCCACAGCCATATGTGACGCCCTTCGCGTGGCGCTTACCAGCACAGGCCCTGACCGATCCGGTGTTTCGGGAAGATATATACCAACGCGTTACGGAATATTTTGAACAGAACACTGGCTCTGTTACGTCGGAAGGCACCCTGTGGGACGCTTTCAAGGTGGTAATACGAGGTCACTGCATCGCGGGACAGGCCGCGGTGCTGAAGACCATCAGGGGCACGCTGAAGCGGCTGGAAGACAGCCTGCATGCTCTGGAGGTGCAGTACTGTTCGGACCTATCGGCGTCAACTCTGGCGGAAACACGCACCAAGCTCACGGAATACCAGGCTGAAGCCGATAGGGAGCTTAAGTTTCTGACTAAACAGGCGGTGGCCCGCAGATATGGCGAGGGGGACCGACCGGGCAAGACGCTAGCTCTACTGCTGCGTTCGCAGCGGCCATCCCCCTTCATCTCCTCAGTGGCGACACCGGAGGGCGGGCATGCGTATACTCCTCCAACAATTCTAGATACGTTTCGGACTTTTTATAAAGAATTGTACCGCACCCGGGGTGCGCCGCCGCTGTCGGAGCTGTCGGGATACTTTGATACGATCCAGCTCATTTGGTTCAATGCACACCAAAAGGGGTACTTTGATCGCCCCTTTGAGATAGACGACCTTAAAGAGGCAATAGGCGCATTGGCGGCCGGGAAAGCGCCGGGACCGGACGGGTTACCGGCACAATTCTATAAGGAATATGCGGATCTGCTGGCCCCCAAGCTACTGGCGGGGAACAACCTTTACAACGCAACTTTTACAACGCACTACCTTTACAACGCATTTTTTACAACGCATAATCCATTACAACGCATGACATTACAACGCATGACACTACAACGCATTTTTAAAAACTACCTTTACAACGCATTCCATTACAACGCATACTACCATTACAACGCATACCATTACAACGCATAATATTACACTACACTATCCAACACTTACCCTACTGTTGCACCCCCTGGAGTTAGAATAGTAATTTTTACCCCTATACTATCCAACACTTACCCTACTGTTGCACCCCCTGGAGTTAGAATAGTAATTTTTACCCCTATACTATCCAACACTTACCCTACTGATGCACCCCCTGGAGTTAGAATAGTAATTTTTACCCCTATACTATCCAACACTTACCCTACTGTTGCACCCCCTGGAGTTAGAATAGTAATTTTTACCCCTATACTATCCAACACTTACCCTACTGTTGCACCCCCTGGAGTTAGAATAGTAATTTTTACCCCTATACTATCCAACACTTACCCTACTGTTGCACCCCCTGGAGTTAGAATAGCAATTTTTACCCCTATACTATCCAACACTTACCCTACTGTTGCACCCCCTGGAGTTAGAATAGTAATTTTTACCCCTATACTATCCAACACTTACCCTACTGTTGCACCCCCTGGAGTTAGAATAGTAATTTTTACCCCTATACTATCCAACACTTACCCCACTGTTGCACCCCCTGGAGTTAGAATAGTAATTTTTACCCCTATACTATCCAACACTTACCCTACTGTTGCACCCCCTGGAGTTAGAATAGTAATTTTTACCCCTATACTATCCAACACTTACCCCACTGTTGCACCCCCTGGAGTTAGAATAGTAATTTTTACCCCTATACTATCCAACACTTACCCTACTGTTGCACCCCCTGGAGTTAGAAAAGTAACTTTTACCCCTATACTATCTAATACTTACCTTAAATGTAATTTAATATTATGCGTTGTAATGGTATGCGTTGTAAAGGTAGTATGCGTTGTAATGGAAATGCGTTGTAAAGGTATTTTTTAAAAATGCGTTGTAGTGTCATGCGTTGTAATGTCATGCGTTGTAATGGATTATGCGTTGTAAAAAATGCGTTGTAAGTGCATGCGTTGTAAAAGTGTGCGTTGTAACGTCATACATCCCTACTGGCAGTATATACTGAGGCCGTTGAAGCGGGTGTGCTCCCGGAATCGATGAGAGAGGCGGTCATTATCGCCCTCTTAAAACCGGATAAAGACGCGCAACACTGCGATTCCTATAGGCCGCTGTCCTTAATTAATACGGATGCAAAGATTTTCGCGAAAATGCTAGCATTGCGGTTGCAACCGGTACTGCCACTCATGATACGGCCTGACCAATCGGGCTTTGTGCCGGGCCGCTCTACGTCTCACAATCTTCGAACTTTATTTGGGGTGCTGCACTACTTAGCCCCGCATGTACAAGCCGTAGCGGTGCTGTTGGACGCAACAAAAGCGTTCGACTCCCTGGAGTGGGGATTCCTGTTTCCCTTGCTGCAGCGAATGGGTATGAGTGAGGCATTCATTGGCTATATTCGCTTGTTGTATACCAACATCACTGCCCGGGTACGGGTTAACGGGCTAGTCTCTGCGCCCTTTGCCATCGGGAGGGGTACGAGACAGGGCTGCCCCTTATCGCCCCTGCTATTTGCCATCGCCACAGAGCCCTTGGCGGCTCGCATCCGACAGCACCACGCAAACCGGGGCATAGGCTTTTCGTCGAGGGCACTGACCGTGTCTCTGTACGCGGATGATATTACCTTGTATGTAACCGACCCGCGGGAAAACCTTTCGCCCATGACAGGAGAATTGATAGAGTATGGCTTGCTATCAGGTGTAACCATAAATTGGGAGAAGTCGGTTATTCTACCTTTGACGGCCGGGACGACTCGCTTTTCCCCGAATTGCCCGCTGAAATGGGCGGACGGACCGGTGCGATACTTGGGGGTCTGGATCAGCACTGATATGCAGCAAATATGGTCGGAGAATTATGGGCGTACACTGGGCTGGGTCGAGGAGCGGGTCGGCCGCTGGAAGCATTTGCCCCTTTCGCTGGCGGGCAGGATTGCGGTGGCCAAGATGGTCATCCTGCCGAAGTTCTTATATCTCTTCGGGAATATTCCGCTGCCCCTGACTGCTAGTTTTTAGCGCCAATTGCGCTCGCAGATGGTGGAGCTGGCGTGGGGCGGTAGGCAGCCGAGGGTGGCGTGGGAGACCCTCACTCTCCCGCAGCGACAGGGAGGCCTGGCGGCGCCGGATTTCCCGCTCTACGCCTACTGCGCGCAGGCACAGTTTTTACACCACTGGGTCCACCCAACGCCGTTCCAGCCACATGTGGCGATAGAAACGGATAGAGCGGCACCGTTGCCACTCGCCGTGGCCCTATATGCGCCGCACAAACGGAGATGCGCTGACATAGACCCGGTGCACGCACTTAGATGGGCCTGGGATGGGCTACGACGCAGGGCTGGACTGGACCTCTTGTATGCCGGATCGATGCCGCTGCGACATAACCCGATGTGGTCCCCGCTGCAGCATATGCGCACTGGCGAGCGGGCTGCGGCGCACGGCCTTCGCACAGTGGGTGACTTGTTCCCGGGGGGTTCCTTCATCACGCTGGAGCAGATGTGTGGCGAGGAGGCTCCGATGCTGTTAGACACACTACTTTACTGCCAGTTACGCCACACAGGTCAAAAACTGTTTCCCACGTTTCCGGCTCCTCCGCCAGATTTACCAGCCCTGGAGAACGTGCTGGCGGGGGAATCAGGACGCAAGCTTATATCCAGATTGTACCAACGTATGCAAGCTAGCCATCCTGTAGTGATCCCGGCGGCCCGTGAGCTGTGGTCTGCGGAATTGGGTTCCGACATTTCTGATGAACACTGGGATCTATGCTGCAGGCTCCTGGGGGTCCTATCCCCTAATTACCGACTTCGCCTGATACACTTTAAATATATTCGTATGATATATCGTACCCCTCACCGGCTCCACCGCATGGGACTGAGAGATTCCGATGCTTGCTGGCGGTGTCGCGCGGGCGGGGCGACCTTCATACATATGGCGTGGGACTGTCCCCCGCTGGCGGCTTTCTGGGTCAAAGTGTTAAACATAGTGGGAACGATCACTGGTCTGCAGATCCCATGCACCCCGCAGGCTACACTGCTAGGTATATTGCCTATGGTCAAGCCCAAACACCGGAAGTTGCCAGCGATGCTTATCCTACTAGCCAAACGCCAAGTTGCGATGCACTGGGGGGTGGCTACAGCGCCTAATATCAGGGACTGGGTGCGAAGCGTAGTATATTGCCAGTCGCAGCTAGCGCTATATTGGGAGATGATGCCGATGCGTTCCAGGCCAAAGGATATCTGGGAACCCTTTACTCACTGGTTGGCGCAGACAACGCTTCAAGAACTGTAATTTTCAAGTTCATTCCCTGCTATTGCTGGGGGACGGATGCGGGTCGGATGGCATGTAGGGCACGCTGGACTACATAGATGGGTCGGGAAACAGTACGGCGGGAGGGGGTGGGCGTATGGTTGGGTCAAGCGCATGGGGTTCGAACACTTTGTGAGGGAGCATATCTATAGTATTACTAGCGGTGAAGTGGTGGGCGGCAGTCTCGTCCATAACATGTTATATGTACACAGCAGTGGATTGTATTGTTTTCTGTTGTTTAAAAATGCAAATAAAAAGAATTTAAAAAAAAAAAAAAAAAAAACGTTACCCTTTCAAAGGGGGGGGATTGAAGCGCCAGACCTGCGCCTTTATTATGTGTGTGCACAGGTGCAGTTCGCACATTATTGGTTTTTCCCGCAGAACTACATGCCACATTTGGGGGCGCTAGAGGGCGCACAAGCAGTATGGCCGCACTCATGTGAGGCTCCTGCAGCCTGGATGTATAATCCGTCATTTATCCTTCTTACCTGACCGCCTTCCTGACAACGACCGGGTGTGGATGTGGCTGTTCCCCTCCTGCGGCTCCGCTCGAAGTTTGGGAGCTGTACGATCAACGGGGACGGAGCTAGCAGCGTCGCGAGGTTGCCGGCGCCATCGCCCGCTGACTGGTGGAGTGGGCGGCCGGCCCTCTGATCCACGCTATGCCGGGGCGTGCCACGAGGCGGGTAGGCCCCAGAGAGTGCAACGCCGCAGCGGAGCGATCTAAGTGGGCTGAGTCCAGGCGGAACTCGGAGGGTACTGCACGATCGAGAGACACGTCCCGCGCCCGGTGGGGCCCTCGGTGAGTCTCCGATTTTGATGTAGCCACGGATCGCTGAGGCCCGGAGGCCGAGGAGGGTGCCCCCGTCTGGCCGGGTTGCTTCCAATGCCTGAGGAGCTTCGCGGTGCTGTACGGGAGGTGGGTTATCCGGCCCCCCCTCCCCCCCCTTTTGGACAGATCTTACGGGGCGGCAGCTGGTGGATGGCCGGTCCCCCTCCCACCCCCCCCCTGTGGTGGAGCTGGTCGACACGCACATACCTGCTGGACCGCTGATGGGTGGCATGAAGTGTGCAGTTTGACCCTGCAGCTTCTCTGGATCACGAGCTCCGTGAGCGAGGGGCCTACGCCCTGGGATCGTTGGTGTAGAACGCGGGAGGCGTTCGCTGCTCCGGCACTGCTTCACGACCGCTGGATTACGTACACCTGAGGCCGAGGTTGCGGCGTGGGGGCGCAAATTTGTCTGGGCGTGCCTTCGAGACACCTGCAGAACTTACCCTGGATGCCGCTTGGATGAGACTCACCGCGCTGTGGCCGCCGCTGGGGCTCCCGGTGGTTGGTTCCTGGGCCCGTTCCCTCCACTCTTGCAGAGCGATTGGGGTCACTGCCCCGAGGGCCTCTGACGGGACGGGCTGCTGACGATTCCTGCGTGGGGAGGACCTACCTCGGGGCCCTACCTTCCCGCTGGAGGCGTTGCGGGTGTTTGATAGGCTGTGCTGGCTGGCGCGGCCCCGGAGACGGCGGGGGTCGCTGTCGCCCTCACTGCTGACTTTTGCAACAGAGTGCTGGCCCAGGCCCTCATTCATACGGACGCCGGCTGCGCCTACGCTGGGCCCTGGTTTCCGTCACCCAAGTTCATCCTGTGGAGGCGGTAGTCCTCGCTCTTTCGCACCTGACGGTGGCCCCCCGTCGCAGGCCCATAATGGGTAAACAGGATAATAAGCAGCCGAAGCTCACATTTGCTGCCCCGGCGGTTAAGACGGGGCTGCGGAATGACCAGGATGCGGGGAGCTCACAGGGCCCTCCGGCGGCTGACGCGGACGTGGCCTCTCCGCCGTCGGACCTACAACAGATGATGCGGGAAATGAGGCAAGGCTTTGCTACCATAGTCGATAAGGTGGACCGCCTTTCATCGCGAATGGATGCGTTTGCACAGAAAATAGATGCCCACGAGGACCGTCTGACTGAAGCCGAGAGGCGGATCTCTGATAACGATGACACCACGGCTTCTCATACCACGCAGCTTTCAAGAATGGACAATGTGCTTAAAGTTATAGCTGCCAAGAATGAGGAGTTGGAGGCCCGCAGCCGGCTTAATAACATCCGTGTGGTAGGTGTGCCCGAGTCCACCAACACTGGCCGCATGGAAGACTACGTGGAGAAGATACTCCTGGCCTCCATTGGCTCGGAGACGTTCTCAAAACAGTTCATTGTTGAGAGAGCACACCGTTCCCTAGGGCCAAGACCTAGACCTGGTGCCCCGCCTAGGCCCATCACTGCCCGGCTCTTGAACTATCGAGATCGGGTAGCTGCACTGCGAGCCGCACGTATGAATCAAAATCTCTCATGCGAGGGTGTCAACTTCACCGTCTACCCAGATTTCACGCCTGTCGTCCAGGAGCAATGGCGTAAATTCGTAGAGGTCAAGAAAAAACTCTGTGCCCTCCAAATTGACTACGCGTTGCTATATCCAGCAAAGCTGAGAGTCACTCATCAAGCAAAGCAACATTTTTTTATGAACCTGCAACAAGTGGATGACTTCTTGAAGACCCTTCGGAGAGCTAGGGCGGCGCAGCCGGACGTGGAGGATGCTGATCAGAGGGATGAACAATAACTGCTAGCTTGCTGTTCTCGGGCCCTGTCCCTTGAACTCTAAGGCGGCGCTGCTGTCCTTTTTTCTAGAGCTCCGCCATACGAGCCCCTTTGCGAGACAGCGTCGAGGCTGATCAAGACTGCCCGGGTCGATTGCTGATCGGCGGTTGGTAATGTATTCCAGGCAACACCCTCTCCCCTTCCCGTGATTGTTGGTAGGGAGTGGGTCGCAGAGGGTGGATATGTGTGCCCCCTGGAGGACCCCTGGTGGGTGTACCCCCATGAACAAACTGACTATGTTGCTCCTGTTGAGCTATGTGAGGGCAGTTACGGGAGGGGGGTGGGAAGTTTCTTCTGGCAAGTTGGAGCTGCTTAAGTGGGTGGGGGGTGGGGGGGGGTGGTTTCGTGTCCTTTATGGGCTCTTTCGTTGCCTTTCCTGGTGCTGATGTTTTATTGTTCACAGTGATCACTGCGATCTCCCGGGGGACAACGATGAGGACACTAGTGGCTGGACTATGTTGTGGGTGGGGAAAGCTCACTTGGCTAATTACTAGGCCCCTGGGCTCTCATTCTTGGGTGATGGAGCGAGTTCCTGTTTTCGTATGCTGTGGTACGGGTTGTTTTAGGCCTTCAGATAGAGCTGCAATTCCAAATGGTACAAGTTACATGATGGGGGAATCTGTGGGGAGGGGCAGAGGGACAGTGATGTATGACAATATTGTTACAATGATGGGCGCAGCCACCATTACAGAGGTGCTATTCACAGAGTTGACAAGGGTTTTTGCTGTGGGATTGTGTAGCGGCCCCCTAGAGCACACTGTAGTGCACACACTTATTGGAGATAGATGCTGCTTTACCCAGAGCTTTGATGTTGATCACAGAATGCGTTGCCTCCGCACGGGAGGAGTGGGGCAGAGGACATATGGGACCAGTGGGAGGAGTAGGTTGGTGGCCCCTGTACCAGTGCACGATATTTCTTCTTCGTATCTACCCTCCTATGGGAGACACTGACTTGAACATACTTACATGGAACGTCAGAGGCCTGGGGGACCCTAGGAAGCGGAGACAAATTCTTTCTTATCTAGATCGCCATGCAGTACACATAGCGTTTCTCCAGGAGACCCACTTCAAGGCGCAGGCCGCTCCTACCTTTGCCGGCAGATGGGCGAAATACACTGCCTTTTCTTCCTATTCTTCATACTCTCGCGGAGTTGCAATATTGGTGAAAAAGGGGACCCCCTTTATTCTGTCAGGCACCAAGAGCGATAACCATGGTAGGTACTGCCTGATGTGGGGTAGATTGGGGCATAGGGCGGTCACCCTGGTCTGCTGTTATGGCCCCAATGTAGACGACCCACACTTCTTCTCAGACCTCGGCACCCTCATAGTGGGTGTGGGCACACAGCGCCTCATATGGGGGGGGGGGATTTCAACACCACCCTCAATCCTCCAATGGACAGGTCCCACCCGGCCCCGCATCACTATACCCAATCCCGGAAGGCACTTCTAGAGATAATAGAGGAGCATAAACTGATTGACACATGGAGACACTTACACACTGCGGAACGTGAAGGCACACATTTCACGGCACAAGCAAAATCATGGGCAAGGCTTGACTACGTCTTCCTGGCCCCACACTTTCATGCGGCGCTGGCTCGCGCACACCACCTCCCGAGAACCTTTTCTGATCATGCGCCGGTACGCGTCAGCTTGAGGGCGGCTGATCTGGGCCCCCCGCGGACGGCCTGGCATCTACAGCCCATGATGCTGCTAGATGCTGTTTTTCAGGAGGAACTGCGGGAAGACTGCTTAGATTTCTTTCAGCGTAACAAGGATTCTGTGAGGGATGTGGAAACTATTTGGGATGCGTTCAAGGTGACCTTGCGGGGCATTTGCATCGCCAAGGGGTCCGGTGTACTGAAGAGTATACTCGCACGACTTCGCACCCTGGAAACTGACCTGAAGACGCTGGAGGCATCATTGGCTGACAACCCTGATGATGCCACACTAGCCTGTATTCGAGACAAAATCTCGGAGTATACTGACGAAGCCGCTAGGGAGACGAAATTTAGAGGCAAGCATTGGATCGCCCGTCGGTACGGCGAGGGCGAGAGGCCGGGGAAGGCTCTGGCAGCGACGGTGAGGCTGATGCGGCCGACTGACACTATCATGGAGGTTGTGGGTGACGGCGGTGCCTTATACAGAGATACTGCGGACATACTCAACGCGTTCGTTGTACACTATCGCAAATTGTACACTTCGGCCAGGGCTAAGGAGTTGCAATTGCACGAATATCTGGAGGACGTGTCACTGGGGTGGCTTAGCGATGCGCAAAGAGAGTTTCTGAGCTCCCCCTTCGAATTGGACGAGGTGCGGGATGCTATTAAGCACATGAGTTTGGGCAAGGCCGCTGGGTTGGATGGGATACCAATTGAATTTTATAAGACTTACATTGAATTTATGGCGCCGGTCTTGAGAGAGGTGTATGAAGATGCATTGGAGGTGGGCCACCTGCCCCCTTCGATGCGCATGGCCCTTATCACGTCGCTCCTTAAACCAGGGAAGGCAGCGAATGAATGAGACTCCTACTGCCCCCTATCATTGCTGAACAGCGATGTGAAAATCCTAGCTAAGCTTATAGCTACTCGCATTAATCTGCTTCTCCCTAACCTAATATTACCCGATCAGGCTGGGTTTGTGCCCGGAAGGGCTACATCCCATAACCTGCGCACATTTTTTTCGATTCTAAATTCGGTGCAGGATGACCAGCCAATGGCCGCCGTTTTCCTTAATGCCACAAAGGCATTTGACTCCTTAGAGTGGGACTACTGGTTCCAAGTGCTGGAACGCATGGGGTTTCCAGGCATATTTATTTCGTGGATCAAGTTATTCTAAACCGCTCCTACAGCTAAAGTACTGGTGAACGGTCAGCTTTCCGCTTCATTCATCACCAGAGGCACCAGACAGGGGTGCCCTCTATCACCTTTGCTGTTTGCTCTAGCCATGGAGCCCCTGGCTGCGAAGTTACGACAACACCACAAAGAGAGGGCGCTGAGATGTTTCCAGAGGCAAATATTAATATCTATGTACGCGGATGATATATCCGCGACCCTAAGGATAATCTCAACCCGATTCTTAGGGAATTCATCCGATTTGGTAGGATTTCCGGGGTCCAGATCAATTGGAGCAAGTCTTGTCTGTTCCCCTTAACGGCCTCCACTGGGCGGTTTGGGCTGGACTACCCCCTCGCCTGGTGCGAGGGAGACTTTAAATATTTGGGTATACAAATAGAAAAAAACAGGGAGGAGCTCCTGAGGGCTAATTATTGCACGGCAGTTACCCGCATTACGGACTACGTTACTCGCTGGATCGCCTTGCCCCTGACCATGGCTGGCAGATCATCGTTGATTAAAATGATAATACTGCCGCAATTGTTGTATCTATTTTTGAATATTCCATTTCATCCGGGCGCCTTTTTTTTTAAGCAACTCCGCACCGAGCTCATCAGGCTAGTTTGGGGCGGAAAGTCGCCCAGGCTCAAATGGGAGATCCTTGTTAAGCCGTACGATCAGGGCGGTTTTGGTATCCCCAATTTTGAGCTGTATTATCGGGCAGCCCAGGCGCATTTCGCTTACTTCTGGATACGTCAACCCAGATATATGCCCCAGCTCGCTGCCGAACATTGGCTGGCGCACCCGATCCCAATAAAGGGGCGCATTGTATATCCCGGTGCTGGGGAGAGATAAAACGCCAACGACGGTGATTAGCACGGTGTCCGCATGGAACCAACTGGCTGCCTCACTGGGGCTCGACTTGTTATACGCGCCGCTTCTGCCCCTTGTTTACCACCCAAGTATGCCCCTGCTGCAGGAGGCGGGATTCCGGAAACTGCTTCACACTATCCACGTGGTGACATGGGGGGACCTGTACCACAATGGCACATTTCCTTCCCTGGACCACCTCTATGAGAGCTTACATCCTTCTCCCCTTGACGTTTTCTTATACATCCGGCTTAGACAAGGGATACGGGCGCTCACACCCAGCTTTCCACAGGAGCCCCCGCAAATGGCCCCGCTGCAACGCATCCTAACCGACGAAGCCCCGGCTAAGCTGGTTTCCAAAATATACAGATCGGTACATTCGTTAATACCAGCGCCGCAGCTGGCAGCTAGGGAAAAATGGGACCGGGAGCTACAGGCCCCGTTGACGGATAAACAGTGGCAATTCTGCTTACTGCAGACGGAACGCATCTCCTCCAGTAGCCGATTCAGAATCATACATTACAAATACATTCACAGACTATACCACACACCTGCCAGGCTTCACAGCTATCAGCTCCGAGACAATGACAGATGCGATAGATGCCGGGCTCCTGGGGCAGATTTCCTTCACTTAGCCTGGGCTTGCGAGGGAGTGCATCGCTATTGGTGTCAGGTGTTTGAAGCGCTCTCTAAAATGATCAACACAGTGGTAGTGCCCTCCCCTCTCCTGGCCATGCTGGGATATGTAGTGCCAATACAGGCGTCACACCGCAAATTCATCGCGCTTGCTTTTTTGCTGGCTAAAAGGAGAGTTGCGTGTCGCTGGGGCAGGGGCAGGGCCCCGAAATTCAAAGACTGGGTACGTGATCTTACCTATTGCCAAGAACAGAACTGCACGTACTCTGAACTTATGCCGACAACATCACGGCCTACGGACATCTGGGTTCCGCTGAGATGCTATCTCCTGGCAGGAGAGGCTGCAACGGACGACAAGGTAGCCGCATAAAGTTCTTGTGGCGTAGGCCCTCCGGAGCTCGGGAGGGAGGGTGGCCTGGGTTGTTGCCATGGGTACATCGCTGGGTACACACTGGAAATTGTGGGTCTCCACTCGGCTTTGCTGGGCGTGATAGTGCTGCTGGGAATGCTGAGAGAAGGGCTCCCATGGAAAAGACAGCATTATAGTGGCTTCTGTGATTGTCTAACTGCGGGGGGTGATGCAGTGTCTTGATGAGACGGTTTATATCTGCACTGTCTGAGATGTCATGTTTGTTTCTCCTCACTTCCTCCTATGTATTAACTATGCTGAAAATGTGAACTCATTGTCGTACTATGTATGCAGCTGTATGTTCGCTCTAAAGTTCAAAAATAAAATTTAAAAAAATAAATAAATAAATAAAAAACTACATGCCACATTTGGCTCTGGAGGCGGACACTGTACATCCAACGCCACTGCCAGCTAGGTTTCTCTACAAATATGAGAGTGGTAATAAAAGGGACATTAACCCGGTCAATTGTACTGTTTGGGTGTGGGGTGCCTTGGCCACAAGTGCGGGGAGAGATTATATCTATGCACCAGATATGCCAATTGATGCTCATATGGGTATATCGGCGGCACAGGAGCGCGGGCCTCTTAACGTTCTTCAAAGGGCAAGGATCACTAAACTGGGGGAGAGGTACTGAAATGGCACCTTTTTAACTTTGGCAGACTTTCAAGCTAGCCAACCATATAAAATAATGCATGGGTTTATATATGGCAGGCTGTGTGCGGCGGTGCGCTCCTGTGGCCTGATTTTCCGCTGGAACCACATGTGTTAAAGGCGCTACAAGTGGTACTTAGTCAAACAAATAGAACCTTCTTGTCAGAAATGCATAACCTTCCATACACCTTACACACTAGCTACAAGTGGTACTAAAAGGCGGTGAGTGTAGAGGGCTGATCACCAGAATATATGGTGCCTCTCAACGAGAGAATGAGTGGGCTGAATCCTCTATGATAGACAAATGGAATGATGTCCTGGAGGCTCCCGGCGCCTGGCTACCAACTGTAATCTTCAAATTATCATGTTAAATACTTGCAGCAAATATACTATACCCCTGCACAATTGTTTACATTTGGACTGCGGGAGGATGCGAGGTGCCCCAAATGTCGTCAGGATGGAGCGGATTTTGTGCACTTGGCATTGGGAATGCCCTGCTGTATTCAATTTCTGGGGTGGTGAAGTGCGGGTGCTATCAGATATGACATTGGAAAAAATTGTATGCGCACCGGAGTTGTGTCTGCTGGGGCTGTTGAATAAAATTAAACCATGTAATAGACATATTGTTGCAATAGCCACTCTAATTGCTAAGCGTACAGTTGCAATGCACTGGAACTCCAAAGCTGTGCCAACATTGGCCAAAGGGACTTGTGATCTCGTTTTCTGTAAGGAACAACTGAATGAAAATGCGGAGGAGCTACCTGAGGGCTCTAGACACACAGACCTTTGGGCGCCACTCACCACGTATCTGTTGGCACACCCTGATCTGACATAGAAATATGTTAAGATTATTACTGATGTTACAGTGATATTATCAGATCTGAAAATGAATTGCTTTACACTGCTGAACATATCATGTATTGTTGTCTTCTTCCTACATGCCTTGCCATGGTGTTGTTGGGATAGGGTAGCAGTTGTATCCATAACAAGCATTTACAATGCAATGGTCTCGGCATTGGTAAAGTTAGAGCTATTGGCATTGCTCATGACATTATTTTTGTTTAAATTTTTGTTTTTAAAACATTTAAAGAAACGGCATTGTAAATGCTTGTTTTGCGGGGGGGGGGGCTGGGCTGAATCTTTAAGCAATAGGCAGAGTGGAGCTGCAGGGGCTCTTAGAAGGGGTGAAACACCAGCGAGGCCTCATTAACATGCAAATGGTCTTTCAAAGACCTGTGAAGTGCTCGGGTGCAGCTGTGTGGGCACTGAGAAGCTGTCTCATCCCGGGCTGCCACACACGAGGGGGGGGGGGTTGATGGAGCCCTTTGAGTCCAATTGGTGTTGCGCGCCCGGTCCCTGGGGACGGAGATGAGGAAGTAAAGGGGGTGGGGGGAGGAATAGAGAGGTGGGAGTGTAGGGGCCGCCACAAGAGGGCCCTACCCCAGTTTCTGCCGCGTCCTCGGACAGCACCCCTTCATACCCTAAACCCCGGCTTCGAGTAGCACTCACCTGCAGACACGGCTCCTCCATGAACGCGATTCCTCCACCCCAAGGCCAGGCTTCAATGCGCACTCACCTGTAGCCCCTCTTTACCCCGGCTGCAAGGTACACGCACTTGAAAGCACATCCAACGTCATACCTTCACCCCGCGTACTGGCTTAAAGGCGCACTCGCCTGTAGGTGCCGCGACTCAGTGTAGCCACCCCAGCTGCAATGTGTACTCACTTGTAAACACCTCTTCCTACAACGCCATACCTCCACCCCAGACCCAGGCTTCAAGGCGCACTCACCTATAGGCTCCGCCTCCGTTCAGGTAGTTCTGCCCCGGCACCATGCCAGGGGGGTACTGCAGGCTGGCCAGGTCGTAGCGGTGGTACTGCTGCTGGTAGGCCATTGAGTCGCCCTGCATGGGGGCATAAGCGGCATTGTGTGCCCAGGTGTAGGTCTCCATGCGCGGGCTGGCCCCGGGCCCGTGGTCCATCATGGCCCCGGAGGACAGCGCGTACTTGGCCGAGTCCTTCTTGAGGGCAGCCTTGCTCTTGCGCCGGGGCTTGTACTTGTAGTCCGGGTAATCCTTCATGTACGTGGCCCGCAGGCGCTTGGCTTCGTCTATAAAGGGCCTCTTCTGGTGGCAAGGGCGAGTGAGGTCCTGGCGAAGGCACAGAGACCCGGAGGAAGTGCGGAAGCGAACGAGGGGTTGGAAGCGGGCGAGGTGAGGGCCAGGAACACCACAGCCTTTCTCCGAGGCAAAACAGAAATGCCTCGGAGAAAGGCAGCGTCGTTTTCGGATTCGGGGGCGTGTTTTGCTGTTATCTCCTCCTTGAGACTTCTTGCAAAAAACACGCCCCCCGATCCGAAAAGGACGGGGCCTAATCTGAATGACTGACCTCTTCTCCAATGGCTGGCCAGCATTCAAGAGGCCAGCCAATGGAGAACAGGGGAGAAGAGGGGCGGGTTCAAGCCCCTCTTCTCCAAGTCATTTAATCTCGAAGCTAGACTGCGCAAGCGCAGCCTTCGCAGCCGAGACCTAAAAAGGGGAAAACAACACTATTCTAGACGATATGGTTTAATACTGCTATTAATTGTGATTAGGCTATCTGATTTTAGGTTTAAACCTATAGTAACTGATAAAACCCCACCGAAAGGAAAATGGCCATCCCCGGTGTAAACATATAAACACTGAAAAAACACCTTTGCAACCACAAACTAAATGCCATTCAAAGAAAGGAAAAGATGAGTGAAAGAGTCATTTTGATTTCTTACTGAAGGGGCCCATACAATGTAACTTTGCTATACAAGGGGGGCGCTAGAGGGCGCACGGCGGTATGGCTGCCTGCTAAGTCAGCTCAGCCGGTCGGGATCATGTAACAGCGAAAATTAGCGTTATGCAGGAATGCTAGCGGACCGAAAAAGCGGCTTAAGGAGTCGGAACGGCAGGATATGCTTTTACAGCGATGTGGTGGTCTGAAGGTGCGGCGGATAGATATCGAAAAGTGAATTGAACTGCCGGCCTGCTGCACCAGCTCGGAGAATGACAAGATGGCGGTGCCCGGTGTAGCTCCAAGCCCGAGATACGCCCATTGAGCGCGAACAGACAGGGCGGCACTGATAGAAGTACTCGACACAGAAGCCCCCTGAGTGCGGGGACTACCGCTGGCGCCGATTGCGGACACCGACCCTCAGTAAGCTCACGGGTAAGAGCGACGCAGAGAAAGTAGCTTCGGAAGCAAAATGGCGGCCGCCATTGCGGCGCAAGAATGAAAGAGCGCGAGCGAGAATAAGCTCGGATGGAGTGGCGCTTATAGCCTGTGCTGAGCGGCGGAATCATTTGAACACTCGGAGCGTGGCTGATAAGAAGCACGAGAGTGGTTAAAAATTGACATTAACATCGCTGATGGGGGAGGAGCGAGGCCGTAGCACTAAGCTGCACAATGCGGAGATCATGCTGCTGGGCGTATGAACCGGGCCAATATCAGAAGTAGAGCTGGGCTGGGGGTGCTGAATGGCAGAGCTGGTTGCCAGAATATGCGCAAGATGTACTGAGCATCTGAGGAAAAGACAAGAGGGTGAATAACATCTACATTGGGGCTACTAGGGCTGCTGGAGCCGGAGGTACAGCGAAGAGAACGTGGGAAGGGCGTGGTGGTGTTGCACCGGCATCGAATATCGCCAAAAGTTGCTGGTGAAGGGTCAGTTGACTCACTCTGACGAGGTGAATTGCGCGGGGAGAGTGTGAAAGCGTGAGAAAGGAAAAGACAGTCGTAATGGGAAAACAGGATAGGGTCCAGTCAAAACTGCAATTCGAGGCAAAAAAAATCCACGAAAGGAGACGCCAGCAGGTATGGAGGGTGCCCTGCAGGTCAAACAGCCAAGCTTGCAGGATATACATGGTAAACTGGACACCATTACATTGAGGGTCGAAAACATAGCTGCTAAGCTGGATGGGCACGGGGAGCGACTGGTGGAAGCTGAGACCCGAATCTCAGCGGTGGAAGACGAATCACATACCACGGCCCGAAAGTGTACAGACATGGAGCGGCTGTTGGATGTCATCAAAAACAAGGCGGAGGATTTAGAGGCGCGCTCCCGCCGAAATAACGTACGTATCGCGGGTATTCCGGAATCTACAAACATAGCGAAGATGGAGACATATGTCGAAGAGCTGATCAGCAACGTATTTGGAACAGAGAACCTATCAACCATCTTCTTGGTAGAACGCGCGCACAGAACTCTGGCCCCGAGACCAAAGCCGGGCATGCCTCCAAGATCCATAGTAGCACGGGTCTTGAATTATCGGGACCGTGATGCTATCCTCCGCATGGCCCGTGAAAAACGCCAGGTCAGCTATCAGGGAAACGAGCTGGAGTTCTATCCAGACTTCACGGTGTCAGTGCAGCTAGCGCGTAAAGAATTCAATCCGGTCAAAAAGAAGCTACGAGATTTGGGGATTGAATACGCAATGCTTTATCCAGCGCGCTTGAAGGGAACGTATGAGGGGAGAGCGACGATTCTCCAGATGCCTAAGGATGCACAAGACTTCATCAAGAGGGTCAATACTAGGCGTAAGGAGCAAAAACTCGCGGAACAGAGTAGAAACTCGGACTGAAGGATGCCGTGAGAGAAGGTAACATGTATGGGACTGCTGAAATGGACGGCTGCAAAGGTAACATATGTAGTGGGGGATGCGCTGGTTCCTGCTATAGATGCGAAATGCGTAAAGGTTGAAAGAGGATGGTGACAAAAGGACGACCCTGAACTATGGCAAATGACTAAGTGGTGCGGTTAATCTGTGACTCCCCTCTGGTAAACTAGATTGGTGTCTCACGTGGTTCATGTCACGCGGAACTGTAGGTTGGATGAGGGGAGAAATGTTGAGATTGGTGGAAAAGGCGCCAAAATGGCAAATGTATACCATGACACCATAAGAGAGTTAAGCAATGGTTGATGTACCTGCTATTCTGACTAAAATGTAATGAAATAGGCTTTCGCTAGCATAACGAATGTGTATCCGACCACATCCATTAGATTGGATGGAGTTGTGCGCTCTTGGTGGATCCCCCACGCGGGTGTTCCCCAAATCAAGTTAGGTTGTAATGTTGGATTGTAATGGGAACTGTCTTTGGCAGGGTTGGGTTGCTGAAGTGGGTGGGGGGGGGGGGGGAGGATGGGAGGGAGGTGGGAACTGTTCAGTAGGTCATGGTATGAAAGAAGCGTTAAGGATATCCAGAGTGATATTGGGAAACATACTAAGAAGGGTGGTACCCGGGTCACACGTAGAGATAATTGCTGCACGAAAGTTGACGTAAAAGTACAGAACAATTCGATACATGATGGGCGAAAGTAAATTTAGTAATAAGCAGTTGACGTTCTTGACATGGAATGTGAGAGGGCTGAATAACCCCAAGAAAATCAGGCATGTGTTGGCACACTGATATTGCATTCTTGCAAGAGACACACCTCGCACCCGCAACAACTAGGACTATTGGGAGTAAGTGGGCGGAGACAGTACAATGCTCATCATACTCCTCGTATTCTAGAGGAGTCATGACTCTGATTAGGAAGGGGTTACAATTTGATGTTGAAAATACATTAAAGGATGAGGGGGGGAGATTTGTCCTAATAACGGGAAGGTTGAGGGGGCATAGGTTAGCATTGCTTAACATATATGGTCCAAATGTAGATGATCCGGACTTCTATCACACACTGTGGAGTAAAATTAGTGCACTGCCTGATATTCCGATGATATGGGGAGGAGACTTCAACATAGCGCTGCAGGATGGATTGGACAGATCAGGCACCACGACTGAACCCCACAAACGGGCCCGGGGGAAAGTGCAGGCTATTATGGCTGATAGGGGGCTTGCGGATATCTGGAGAACGAGAAATCCAGAGAGCAGGGAGGCGACACACACGACAGCGGCTAGTAACAGTTGGTCCCGGATAGACTATTGGTTAGGCTCTGCGTAAGTGCTACTATGGGCAAGGTCAGTGAGTCATTTACCCAGGACGTTATCGGACCATAATCCGGTCAGGCTAACAGTTGTAATGCCGCATTATGTGCCTCTGCCGTTTAGTTGGAAATTTAATGCAAGAGCACTGGCTGACCCACTATATTCAGAAGCAATAAGTAAAGCCATTAAGGACTATTTTGAATTAAATGAACCCACAACGGAAGACCCTGGGTTGCTGTGGGAAGCGTTTAAAGCTAACATTAGGGGGATTTGTATAGGAACTAGCGCAGGCATACTGAAAGATATACGTCAGCAGATGGTGATAAGGGAGGAGAAAGTTGGCGCGTTGGAGCGAGAATACGAATGTACACAAGATACCAAAATGTTGGGTGAAATCAGAACGATAATATCTGAATACCAAGTGTTTGCAGAAGATGAGCTCAAGTACATATCAAAACACCAGGAAGCCAGGGCCTATCGTTAAAGTGGAAGACCGGGTAAGAATCTAGCAGCTAAAATCTGCACGGGGAGGGCGCCGCAGATTGTGAGAGCGGTGCGAAATGAAAAGGGGGACATGCAATTTGGAGCACAGGATATACTCGGGGAATTTCGATATACATATGGAAAACTGTATGAGTCGCAACAAACAACGTCTGTAGAGGAGGTAGGGGACTATTTGGAAGATGTAGCGATAGCATGGCTATCTGACGCGCATAGAGCGTACCTGGCGGAACCTATCACGGTGGAAGAGGTGACGGAGGTGGTTAAATCTCTGCCAAATGGGAAAGCACCAGGCCCGGATGGGTTCACGTGCGAATTTTACAAGGAGTTCATTGCCCCATTGGCACCTCATTTGGTTGAGATGTATGGAGACGCTCAAGCCAAGATGTTGCTGCCACCCACGCTTCGTGAAGCACTTATAATTGCGCTATTGAAACCAAACAAAGACCCTGAGTACTGCGAGTCCTATAGACCTCTGTTCCTCATCAATGTTGACGTAAAGATTCTTGCTAAACTATTGGCTAAGAGGATTCAGCCGTTAATGACCCGGTTGATCCTACCGGACCAGTCGGGCTTTATACCAACACGATCCACGACGCACAACACTAGAACACGGTTTGCTTTGTCGCACTACTTAAAGCCATCGACCAAGGCCGCCGCGATCCTTCTGGATGCGGCAAAAGCATTTGATTCGCTACAATGGTCATATCTACACACTGTACTGCGCAGAATGAGGTTTCCACTAAGGTTTCTGCAATGGATACAACTACTGTACACGGCTCCGACGGCACGTATCAGAGTTAACAAATATGTCTCTGAGCCGATGCCTATACAAAAGGGAACGAGGCAGGGATGCCTGTTGTCCCCTTTACTATTCGCGCTCGCACTGGAGCCATTGGCGTGTAAAATACGGCAAGGGCATCACTACTCAGCGCTGCAGTTTCCGCAGAGGCCGCTGCATACATCTTTATATGCAGATGATATGATGCTGTATGTGCGGGATCCGGAGACTAACTTAAATGCATTACTGCAGGAATATGTTAGGTTTGAACAGAACTCAGGAATTAAAATTAATTGGGCTAAGTCGATGGTTGTGCCATTGTCAGATACCACTCATCCACACCAGTTGGACTATCCAATTGAATGGCAAACGGAGCCGGTACGTTACCTGGGAGTTTGGTATCATAGAGATCCGGAGCTGGTGATCCGCACTAATTATGGAAGAACTATTGGCGCTTTGGAGGTCAAAATAGACAGATGGATACAGTTGCCACTATCACTGGCAGATAGATTGGCCATTGTGAAAATGGTCATCTTACCCAAGTTACTGTATCTGTTTAATAATATCCCGATAGAGCCCCCGGCCGCGGTGTTTCGGAGAATATCAGCATTGGTACTTCGGTTGATTTGGGCGGGTAAGCAGGCCAGGATTGAGCTGAGAGCTCTGACACTACCGTATGCTAAGGGAGGTTTCAAGGTGCCGGATTTTTTGTTATATTATCTATGCGCGCAAGCGCAGTTTGCGCACTATTGGTACCACCCCATCCCGTTCCTGACACATACTGCCATTGAGGAGGGGGATGCAGCGCCAATTCCACTGCAGGCAATTGTTACGCATGTTAGAGCTCCGTTACATAAGCAAGATATAAACACAATAGACACTACGAACAGAACGTGGAGAGTAATGGGGAAAAACGCAAACAAGCTGCCGTTATATGCGCCAGCATTACCGCTACAATACCATCCAGAATTGTCGGTAACACATGAGAAAGTGGGGATGGGACTGCTGAGAAAGGTAGGCATAACCAATATCGGGGATCTGTTTGACAATGGGACATTTCAGACACTGGGCGAGCTTACATTTATTAGTAACCAAACGTTATTATTTCAATTCACACATCACTGATTGCAAAGTGCACTAAGGAAGCTTTACCCTTCATTCCCTGAGGAACCATCACCATTGCTCGCTTTACAGCTCTTGATCACCACACCCACTGCCATTAAATTGGTGTCGAGGCTATACGGTAAATTACAAGAGGACATAGCAGGAAATACGCATAAATCACTGGGAAAATGGAATAGTGTGTTGACCCGCTGACGTTGGAAGAATGGGAGAAAGCCTGTTCCTTGACTGGGTTGTTGACACCGAATAGTAATTTAAGAATGTTGCATTATAAATATTTGCACCAGACCTATTATACACCGGCCAGACTTTACAAGTATGGACTAAGGGAAGACTCACGTTGCTGCCGCTGTGCTGCGGAGGGGGCGGATTTCATTCACCTAGCCTGGAGCTGTGCTGCAGTGGCGGAGTACTGGGAAAAGGTAGCAGAGATGGTGGGTACCATGGTGGGGTTGGAACTTGAATGTTCAGAAAGAACTTGCTTGCTGGGGATTGTGCCTGAATTGAGGTCTATAAAGCGTACATTTTTTGTGATTGCAATGTTGTTGGCCAAAAGACGAATATCGCTGTGCTGGAACAGTAGACAGACTCCTACGATTAAGCAATGGATTCATGATTTAACATTTTGCAAAGACACTTTGAAAACGTATGAGGAGGAACTTCCTAGAGGGTCGAGGCCCAGAGATTATTGGCAGTACCTAATTGACTATCTACGAATATACCCGATTGAGTAATGGTGCATTGCACATTTTGTGTGGAAATAATGTTTAATTTTTTTTATGTATCATTGGAAACTAAATACTGATGCTGACCTAGAGGATGGGCGCTGCTGTATCATGGCCTAATTGTTCTTTGTATAATGTACTGTTGGCTGAATTTCGAAAAAGGTAATAAAAAAAAAAATACTTTGCTATACAAGACAGCTTCAAGAAAGACATGGCTAACATTATTCTGCTTGAGTTTTGTTGTTTAGGGATGTTACAAAAAAGTCTCTTCTTCCTTCTGCTTCTTTCAGTTTTGTGGGTTTTGGTCTAAAGATGCGGTGTTAGATGCATGTTTTAGGTTTTATTTAGTTATTTTATAATCTGTAGAGAATCGGGAAATTTCAAAATCTTATTTGATATTTTGGCTACATTTGATTTCACTGATAAGTAAAATGGCTGGTTTCATAAGAATATTTCCTAATATGTACCATCACATTTACCCACACACAGAAAATGGGTGAAATCTTTTGATACATCAGACCCCTTTTCTAGCGAGTCATTATTGATTGTAAGTGAATTGCCTAACACCCCAGGCTTTAAACATTCAATGTACGATGTAGTGACAGGTATATGTGAAAAGAATGTTGTCACCAAGCATCTGAGATAGTGGTGAAAACATGACACCAGACATTTGGGAAACATGGAACTCAGTGTCACTTGGAAGGCTGCTGAAAAAAAAATTCCTACCAAGTTCAATAAAGATTGGAGAGATATTGTTTGTATTTGCAGTAATTCAGCTATGTATATGAAAAAGTTGTATGATGGCCTGTCAAAATCAATACCTGAGCTGAAGTGCTTCCCTGAAAGAGATCCTTGTCACTTGCTAAATGGTATGCTGAAAGCATCTTTACAATCTTCAGAGATAATGAATAATGCTATTGACTTTGTAGTCCATTCTGGTGCAGTAAAAATGTTTTTGGACCGGATATACCCTGTGCACACGCTATCCATACACATGCCCAATCAGGGCAGAAGGCAAGCAATAATTAAAATTAAATAAAAATTCCATAAACACCTGAAAAACACTGTTTCTGTTGTTTTTAATGGCGCGAAAATGTGTAACCACTGATAACCACTGTTTTTTAAGGTATTGAAAAAACTGAAAAAACCCCACCAGAATTTACCAAAAATAGAAACTGAAAACAGGAAAGCCTAATTATGATTCTAACATTTGCTATGGTCTACATATGGTGATTTAATAAACAAAAAAACAAAAACAAAAATGGTATAGTGAGCACAAGACCCACGTCTGAGCAGACAGTGCCCACTTGGAGAGACTATAGCAACACAAACAGATGGGCAGAATGAAGAACATTGTCAAACATTCACTCCCAGTACAGAGATCTGGGCCGAAATCCATTGTGTTTTTTTTCCTCACCATGCCATTCCAATTTGGACCCAGCTATATGCAAATCAGTTTCGAACCTGCTCCCCAGTGCTGCCACTGGGCTGTGAAAGTGGAGACTGGCTGTGTGGCAGGGGCTAACCTCGATGCTCATTTTAGCCATACTGCAGGTGGCCTGGAACAGAAGGGGCATAGGGGAGATCCGACCTCCTTGAATCAATCAAATCAGGATTTGAAGAGCGCAGCTTATCACCCATGACGGTATCCAGGCACTATGATCCTGCTGCCATTAGTCGAAAAGCCAGGTCTTGAGTCCCTTTCTGAATTCCGTGACAGAGAGTGTTGGTATAAGTCGGAGGGGAAGATTATTCCAGGACTTGGCGGTGAGGTAGGAGAAGAAGCATCTCTGCTGTAGCTTCGGCGGATGTGGAGAATGGGAGCGAGGGAGGAAGAGCACAGGTGTCTGGAGGGTTGGTGGAAGTTCAGGGGGTGGTTGATGTATGCTGGTCCCTGGTCATAGAGGGTCTTGTTTATCAGCATCTTGAATTGGCATCTTTTATGTACGGAGAGCCAGTGGACGTTCTCGAGTTGGGTGATGATGTAAGTCAGTTTGGGGGAGGCTAAGGATGAGTTTGGTCGCTGATTTCTAAAATCGGCTAGAGCCTCTTTAGGAGCTGGGAGGGGATTCCTTTGTTGAGGGAATTGCCATAGTCGTGCTGGCTGGTGACTAGGGCTTGGGTGAAGGTTTTACTGGGTCGATGGGGAGCCATCTGAAGATTCTTTGAAGCATGCGCAGGGTGTGGAAGCAGAGGAAGGAGACTGCGCTGATCTGGCATTTCATGGTGAGTTTGCTGACCAGGACTATGCCCACGCGGTCGTAGGTTGGTGTGGCTTTGAGTTTGGCAAGTCACCCGGAGTATTTCCACGGGGAGGTGTTGTTTACAAAGATCAGCACTTCAGTCTTGTCCGTGATGAACTTCAGGCAGTTGGTCCTCATCCAGTCGGCGATGCTTGTCATGCAGTTGTGAAAGTTGGTCCTGGTGGTGGCAGGGTCTTGTGAGAGCAAGAGGATGAGCTGTGTGACATCTGCAGAGGAGATGATTTTGAGGGCATGGGTGCAGACTACGTCGGCCAGGGGTGTCAGGTAGTTGTTGAACAGGGTGGATCTAAGGGATGAACCATGCGGGACGCCACTGATAATGTTCTTGGGTTCCGATGTGAAGGGAGGTAGGCAGATTCTCCCGATGTGGCGAAGTCGCTTACTGAGGGAGTGGTGGGATATGGTGTCAAGAGGTCGAGCAGGATAAGAGCCAGTGTCCCCTCGGTCGAGGAGGGTTCTGATATCGTCTGTGGCAGTGATCAGGGCAGTCTCAGTGCTGTGGTTGGCATAGAAGTTGGTCTGCGAGGTATCAAGCAGGTTGTTGTTCTCCAGGTGTTCGGCGAGTTGTTGGTTCTCAACAACTTTGATGGGGAAACGGAGAAGAGAGATGGGGCGGTAGTTCCTAAGTTCGCTGGCGTCGGCAGAGAGTTTCTAGAGTACAGGGGTCTGACCTCTTGTGTGTTTCCATTGATCAGGAAATGTGGCTGTGGTGATGGATGTGTCGAGGATGGAGGCGAGTTTGCGGCTTATTTCCTTGCTCCACTGTTTGAAGAAGTGGTAGGAGCAGCAGTTCATGTGTGCTCCGAAGTGGATGGAGTTTATGATGGCTGTGGTGCTCTATGTGGTGAGCTGTTCCCATGCCGAAAGTGGAGGGCTGTGGATGACGTCATTCAGCATGGGGAAGCTGTAGAGGTCAGTGGGCTGGTATTCAAAGTTGGTGTAGATGGTGGATCTTGTTGTGGAAGTAGTCCACTAGGGTGTTGCAGAGTTTCTAGGAAGGGGGAATTGTGTTCTCGGTGGCAGATGGGCAGGAGAACTCTTATGATGCTGAAGAGTTCCTTGCTGTGGTTGGAAGAGGCTCCGATGCGTTTCGCAAGGGTTCATTTTTTCCATGTCTTTTAGGCGCTGATGGTAGTAGTCTAGGGCTGACTTGAAGGTGGCTGGTTCTGTGGGGCTTTTGGTGGTGTGCCATTGTCTCTTCAGTCGTTTGCAGTTGTGTTTCGTGAACCTGAGTTTGTGTGTACCATTTGGCTTGTGTTGTGGATCTACTGGTCTTGAAAGGTTTGATGGGAGCGACTGTCAGGGCATTTGGTGATCCAGGCGGAGAGATTCTAGACGGCCTACTCAATGGTGGTTGCAGGATCGGGCTTGGTGGTGTTGAGGGAGTCTTGTCTATTGGGTCTCTGTACCTTTGTTGCAGCTGTAGTGGGAGGGTCAGGGGAACATGGTGGTGGTGGTGGTGGTGCATGGTGCTCCTGCGATGGTAAAGTGAACAATAATGTGGTTTGTCCAGGTGAGTTCGGTCGCATGGTTGTACTTGACTGTCACTGGCCAAGAAGATTGGTTCAAGTGAGTGCACTGCGCTGGGAGTAGGGTCGGTGACCAATTGGCTCAGCCCGATGTTGCTCAGCCTTTACAGGAGGTTGGTGATGTTGGTGCCTTCAAGGTCGTTGAGGTGGAAGTTGAGGTCATTGAGGAAGATGTAGTGTTTAGAGTCGATGGCAAGTAGGACAATGAATTTGGAAATGGCAGTGCAGAAGCCGGGGCAAGGGACCAGGGTCTGTATACGAGGGTGCCTCTAATTGTCTTTCTGCTGCTGGTTTGGGGTGGGAAGTTAAGGTACTCCATGACTGGTGTGGTGCCGTCTTCGGTAGTGGGGCAGCAGATGATGGTGATGCCGTGTCTGTGTTTGTTGGTGCGGACACTGTGTATCATCTTGTAACCACTGGGCATTGCAGTGGAAGTGTTTGGGGTGGCGGTGGGATTGGGCCATGTCTCTGTAATGAAGACAGCTTCAGGGTGAGGGTGGTGATGATGTCCCAGATTACGGTGGCGTGTTTGCAGAGCTATTGGGTGATGAGCAGGAGGCAGGGAAGAGGCTCGATGGTGGTCGGTGAGGTGGGTGTGGAGAGAGTTTCCATGGGGGCAGGCAATGCTGAGTCACAGGTGAAGAGACAGTGGCAGCAGATGAAAGGACCTACCATTGATCGCAGAAATACAAGGCATAAGTTGTTGTTAAGCTGCCTGGGGTCCATGGCTCAAAGTTCTTCGGTGGAGTATCTCTGTGTGGCTGGAGGACTAGTGTTCCTGGCGCTGGGTGTGGTCCAGACGCTGATGAGCGCAGACAGACTTGCCTTTTGCGCACACGTGGCGCAGCCGCACAGCAGCACCCATTAAGTAGATCCTGAGAGGGGGCGGGTTCTGAGTGGTGGGAGTGGCGAACGGGCATGAAAGGAGCGAACTGTGCAACGTGCTGGCTCCCGAAAGCGGTACAGGAATGAAAGCCTCCATTACTTCAAACAAAGTAAGGCTGAATTAGAACTAATATACAGAAGACAGAAATTCAATTGCAGGCAGTAGCACGGTACAGGAAATGAAAAGGCAAAGTAAATAAACAGATATGGCTGAACTGAACCTAACTTACAGAAGACAACTTAAGGCAGCAGCGCGGTAGAAGAAATGAGGAGTTAAAGTAAATAAACAAATAATGCTGAACTTAGGCTGACTGACTTACATAAATGAGGCAAATCACAATTACAAGCAGCAAGAGCACAAAACAATTGCAGGCAGCAGAATAGTGAGGCAGAGTCCGGAAGACCTGCTGATGGTTGCTCTGGAGGAGCGATTCGGAGATTGGTGAGAGGAATCCCCCTTCCCACGCCTAACAGGAACAGTTGGCCCGAACACATTTAAGCAGCTGGACTGATGCTAATTGCTTGGTATCCCCCAGGCCGGGTAGTGCCCCAAGAGTAGAGTGACCATTTTGAATCAGTTTTGGCTAAAGCCCTTTTGGAAGGAATGCTGCGAGAGAGGGAGGCAGCGCTACACAGAAGCACTGAGACAACAGGAGATGCTGAGAAAGGGGTGCGCTCCAGGAGAGTTCATTCTGACAGACACCATGAGGCTTGGCTCCCACTATAGACCTGGCAAGGCAACTTGGCCCAACACTATGTGAGAGATAGTGGGTGGCACCAAGAAAAAACAAAAAATAATGAGAAAGTCAGTTTGAGCAACAATATACTAGCCAGACATCATGGTGAAGGGCAGAGAAGCCCCAATCAAGGCAAGATTGATTGTACACAAAGCAAGCAACTGGAGCCCAGACGAATCCATTTGGAGGATCCAGGATAGAGACACCCCCTTAGGGCATCAATCAGTCTTCCTCACATGCAAAACTCCATGCCATCTGCAAAGATAGATGGTGTTAGAGTCTAGGTGTTCCTTCTTCAATAGAATTTGCGTAATGTTGCAGACCACTAGACTGAGGTAGAACCATAGGTCTCCTCAACGGGAGACAAACTGCTTACCTCCACACCTGACGTCACCCATCTCCAAGAGAAAACAACACACAGAGAACAGCAAGCAGAGGACGCTTATTAAAATATTTGTTTCTAGCACACAATTCTGATATATTCTGAAGTAGCTATACAGTTCATTTACAGGCATTTAAATATTGTTGTATGCTAGAAAAAAAGTGTTTCCTTTCACACCCACAGATTGTCAGATAAATCCTCTCACTTCGAAGTCAAAGAAAAAAGTAAACACCAAGAAAACAGAGCCTGACATTTGACTCCGTCTTCGAACGGCACAGCAAACGTGACAAAATAGGAGCAAGCATTTGTGGAAGAATACAGTAACAACTTATATTCCACAACAGAGGTGGCATCAACTCAAGCTGTTAAGCTTAAAACAAATGAAGCCAACAAAAAGAAAGCAACCGTGAGATACAAAACACAAACCAATGGTAAGCAATGGATGGAATACATTCCGCGAGAAGCTTTCAGAACGTCCTCAATAAGTCTTTAGCAAACCTATGCTGTCTAGAAGCATCGACCAGAAAAGGTATTTTTAGCAAGCTACCTTTTCCCTGCCTAAAGCCTCTGGACGGTAATTTGAATGAGCCTCCAGCTGCCGCTCTGAGTGCTCATGCCCTGAATGAGGTGTGAAAACTTCTCAAACAGCAAAGACGAAGGCCGGGGTATCAGGAGGGGTTTTCTGTTCCTCTAGCAGAATGACCATTTGAGTAGTGCCCAGGAATTTAATTTACTTTAAATGTTCCCCCACTGTCACCGATGACACCTAGACAGGCCCCTACTTTTGTTCCCCCAGTCAGGTAGGCAACAATCCCAGTGATGAATGAGATGCCCTCAGAACTTATTTGAAGTGACCACAGAAGAGGAGTTATGTATTACCATGTCCATTTTTCTGGGGTGGGCACACAGGCTCTGCATAAGGAAAGAAGGGTTTCACCATCTTGGATTTAGGCAGAGTTGGGCATTGTGGGGTTGCTTGCAGTAGAGCACATACAAAATACTCAGGGATGAGGAGTTCCTATAGCCCGAAACCCAGGACATATTGTTTGGGGTCAAGGGCAACAAGTTTTCATTTTTTTTTTTTGTCCTTGGGACAAGTAGGCCCAACCCCCTGCAGCTCAAACCCTTTGGCTTCCAGTCTGCAGTACCACATTATGGATCAGAGAAGGGCACTGTCTGCAGATAAGGTAATAAGGTAATACTTTTGTCCATATATTAATGCTGCTCAAACTTGCATTTACGGTTCATTAATTGAAAGCCTTTATTATTAGAGTGAGTGCTCAAAGTAAATATTGTAAGCTCTGACTGCGCTACTGACAGTGGTTCCAGTATAAAAATGTGTACACACGTTTTCAAAGTTTAGCAATATGAGGCGATGTATAATGCTCCCAGATTGCTCTCTGATTTAATGCAAATATTTACAGAAGCTTGAAAGCATGATTGATCATTCTTTGCTTTCAAAATAAAATGTTCATAAAAAAATGTAGGAAAAAATAAATTTGTATCATTTAGCAGCTTGTTGATGCATGCTAGTATTTCCCCAAAATATTCATAATAGAAAATCAGTGTAACCAGTTTCAATAAGATTATGGGAAACAAAAATAAACAAGCGTTGGCAACGCCAGTAGGTCGGAAATTGGCAGTCAGCTTTTTAGTTTTGTCAATGTGTGACTTGTTTTGGCATGGTTTTTGAAAAACCTAATTGGAAAAGTTGTTTTTGGTCTCAAAAAGCACACACTGCCACAGTTAATGGCACAGAACAAAACTACTTTGTTAGCCAATAGGCTCATTGTTAAAGAGCAGAATGCTGTCACTCACAGTCAAGACAGACGATAGAGAGAGAGAGAGAGAGAGAGACAGACAATTCTAATAAACTCAAAAGGTCACGGTCAACGCCAGACCAAATGAAGGGCCCAATTATTAAAGAAAGTCTCAAAAGTGCAACCATGGTATATGTCCTTGCATTAGGTGCAGCTATACGGCTTTCGTGAATTCCCAAGAATTTACAGAAGTAGGTCAAGAAATAGTACTCATAGAAAATATTTGTGAACTGCATTTTAGCATGAGAAAATATGCATGTGTAGATTTGCTCATGCGAAAATCTGAGTGTTTGCAAGTTCACTTTCCTCCCCAACCACTTTTTTCCCCAACTCTGGAAGAAGGTTTACGTCTGTCATTGTCAGGAGTAAATTGCCAACATTTCTCAGTATGGGAACAGATTAGAGAAGAGTTGTTGAAAACCCTTAAAACATGCAAGTTAGTAGGTTTGCACGGACTCAAAAGGGCATTCTAATAGATTTATGAAGCAACCTGCCCCATGGACAAGTAGATATTTTATTAAATTCCACCCTCCTGAAAATACTGCAAAGCAATAGCGGGTAGGGTAACCCCCTAGGAACATTTTCCCCACTGGGTAGGGAGGAGCAAGGAATCACCCCCACCTGCAAGCTGTTGGCAAGCATAAATGTGGCCTCCCCAGTGCTCTCCTCAGAACACTCCTGGATTGAAGGAAGATCAGAAGGAGACTGAGCCAGCTGTCAGTGACCTGAGAAGAGCCCTAAAGGAATGGACCCGTTCTCTGTTGTATCCAGGACAAAGACGTGAACTCAGAGTGTCATAGGGCTCACTTGTTCAAGCTAAAGGGTTACAGCAAGCTGCAAGGGGTCTTTCTTACAATTGCCAAGCTGACCACTTCCAACTGGCCCAGCCGTAGGCCCTACTTTTGGCATCTGCTGAAGTTAGTCCTAATAACCCAAGTGCTGTCTCGGAGATCCTAGAACCCTTGTACTGGTATTTTTCACTTTTATTTTTGAGGCCGAAGTCCCAAAGTAAAACCTCCAGCTGGGATGAATTTGGTTTCTGTTTCCGATCCATGCTCTATCACCTCAAATCGGGCTGAAGTCCTGGTCTACCGTGATCAGTTGACACGGTTCCCTGCTTTACACATTACTCCAAATTAAGCCGGTCTGCTCAGTGCCATAGCTACCCTGGGGTTGAGCTCAGGTTTATCTTGTGACTTTAGTTGTTCACCCTGACAAGGATTAGGTTTATTACTTAAGATGGGTAGTCACCTTGTTGTGTTTCGATTTAGATACCCGTATATAGGTTTCCCTGAATCATGTCCTTATATAGGCACAATTAGCATTGCCCTAATTTAGGCATAGAATCCCAGTCCTTATTTAGGCATTAGCCATGCTAACCAAATACAGGCATGGTCACCTACATCCATCCATCCCACGACACAACGAGTTCTTAGAAACCAGACCCTTAAACCGAACGGGACTTTCCCTAGCTTGGATTATTGATTTCTCCAAGAACTCATCTATTATGCATGAACTACTATTCCTTAGGGGTTCATCCATGATGTCTTACTCTGCCCGACTTTACTTCAATGCTAGCATTCCTAAGCACCTTCCAGGTATAAATATGCCTTCCCTTACCCTGGCAAACCACGGCATGACTCAGCACGACTTGACTGCATGGTTTGCCACGGCAAGTTCGGAAGAGACCATATCCCGGCCTGCCGCACTGACTAGATGCTGTCATTCCTGCTCGCAGAGAATCCAGCTTCCAGTGTTCGGACTCCCTTCGCGGGGTGTTAGCGTTTGAGACCCGGATAGATTCCCACCTCGCTCATTCTAAAGGTATGGAGCCGACTAGAACCTAGAGGGACTCTTGGCATACTAAACTTAGTATATACCATACTATAGAAAACAGCACCTACTTTTACCTCGCACTACACTTAGGTTAGGTACACCGGTGTAGGACTATTTTAGAAGCATCAGACGTGTATTCACTTATTAGCCCGCGTTATTGATGTATGTATATATAATTATATGTCATAGCTAAAAGGCAATGCTATTGCAGTATTATTTCTTCTTACTGCTTATGCTGTGCATATTATATCTTGCTTACTGTCTAATAATTTTAACAGCTCATATCTCTTACACGAGAAACAAGACTGTGCAATAAACCCTTTTATTGAAACACCCATCTTTCTATTTCTGTGTAACTCTGGAGAAACTTACCATGCACGATTGACTGAGTGAAACTGTTATCTATTGTTTCCACGATTCTGAGACGCGTTCCGATCCTAAGGGAAACAAAGTTGTCATGTTCATGCGATTGTCAGAAACTAATCCCTTATTGTTCATTCGAGAAGTTTCTAGTTTAATGTACTCGATAGGAGCATACTGACCTTAGTCCTATGCAAAAACGATAGTGTATATTATTCCAATGCGCAGAGCCTATAAGGGAAATAGGAACTACACTACAACCTCCCTTTACTAATAACCCAATTTGTTACAGATCCAAAACACACCATCCTGGGCATTAGTGAAGGAAGGAGGAAGGTTCCCCTGTGGCCAGTAGCTTGGTGGTAACTGGTTTACTACTGAAAAAAGAGACATAGCAAGGCAGTGGATGGACGATGGCCCCCTCACTAAAGAGAATGGTTTCAGGACATGGATTACTGTGCCACTACTGAAAAGAAAAAGAAAAGAAAAACGATTTAAAAAGCACACGTAACCATATGTCTAAATGGTTAGGTGAGTTTTTATGGTTCCCTTGGTGGACAATCATGGAATGGGGGTGGGGAGGGGATTGTCAGTTTGTTATTTGTTCAGTGATAAAAAGAAATAAAAAAGATCGATTTAAAAAAATGTCGAATAACATCTTCTACCAGAGACTGGGGTTTAGATGGCTGTCAATGCTTGCTAATTAAACAGGTCTAAAAGAGAGGTGATTGTGCTTAGTAAGAGCTGCCTTTCACTTTACTCAATACCACTTCAAACCTTTTTGGCTCCGAGGTGCAGCTGGCAGAGAAAGTTAGAAATCTCTGTATTTATCCTGCATTTTGATAAGCCACTTCTGCCCCAGGTAAGTAGGTCAGATGGGAACTCATATTTCCGGGTGGGCACATAAACCTATTTTGCCACTTCTGTCCCCAAAACTTGCCATGTAGTTGTCAGCGCTTCCATAATTTTCTGGCTATGCTATTGCCATGCTGTTTATAGCAGGCTTCAACAATACATTCTTTATGAGCTCCGATGAGCTCTAGGCGCATACATTAGGGTGAAGCTAACCTTTGGGGGGAAAAAAAAAGGACAGCAACTTTCTGACACTCTTAGATCATTACAATGATTGCTTTGTAATTGCTATTCTTACTGACCAAGGCAAAAGTATTAACTTACCGAGGTACGACGCATCAAGGCTACATCCCTGTTTTCTAATCTGTAGTCTGTGTAATAAGGAATGGCGCTTTTACTGCCTAAATTCAATCTTAAATCTCAGGAAAGACAACAGAACTCCTCACTCACAGTCTTCCAGTACTCGGTAAAAAATCAAAGCAGACCAATTTAGACTGTACTTAAGAGTACCTCTAAGGGACTTATACAGTGAGTGAGCTCCTAATAAATACAGTCAATGCAGTGGCAAGCGGGTTACCTCAGGTCAAATTAGACAGGAAGCATAACTTACCCAGTTCCCCAAAAATTTTAATCAACACCTCATTGCTTCATTGCCCCACACTGCGGTGCCCACTTAAGCATATCCCTCAAGCCTCTCTTGGCCTAGCAAGCACCACTTTACACACGCTTGCTTCTCACCCCTACTTGCATCCACTGTGAAGTAAAATTGTTGACATGTACAGCACTCCATTGCTTTGCAGCGAGCTTTACTCTATAAATTTAGTACATACATACACATATTGGATGGGCAAGCTTTGGGTTTCTTTATGAATTATAGCTGGGGCGGGTTAGAGAGGGTGATAAGTCTGAAACTTAAGTGTTGTTAATTTTACAGTTTCATGGTACAGAAGAGAAGCAAACCTCTTTCCCGCAATGGGAGTCTAGGTTTGAACTAAAAGACAGTCATATGTTGAGATTTTGAAATACACGAAACTTTAAAGAAAATCTATTCTGATAAGACAGTTATAACACAGCTGTGGAGTTTCGTGCATTTCATTTATACACTTTAAAATAATAAATGGAGTATTTATTATTTTAAAGTGTGCATGCAGACCTGCTGAGAAGAAAATTCTAAGTTTATGTGCCCTTGCATTTATTCTGTTGGCATTTACTGCTGCAAAAAGTGTGGCCAATTTTGCATGCTCCTTCAGGGAAGGAAAGTGACAGAGGATGAGCTCACGAGTTTCCCCATAATTGAGAACTCATGCCCCTTTCCTAAGAATCCACTCCATGCTTTGCTTCCTTCTCAGGGTGCTTTACCATCAATGTACTTCCTAGGATTTCAGCCACGGGCCATAATCCTTAAATACCTAATGTGATCTAACCCAGACCTATACCCACCCCCATGTACATTAGCGATTTGTTTTTTCCATTTTTACAAGTGAGTAGTGTTTTCAGATTTACTACTAGCTGTTTATCAGACTGTTCACATTTTGAAGACCAGAAGCTTGTATTGCAGTTATCCGATGGACATCAATTCACCAAAATACCAGACTTAGCGGAAGTAACATCACACAACCTTTGACCCCAATTACAGAGGAACTGACATTTGACCTTTGACCGGATGCTATCTAGAAAGTGAGGTTACTAAAATTCACAACCATGAAATAAGTGCAGTGTCTATTTTTTAATAAAATTAAAAAGTTGACATTTTCCAAGCACAAATATTGAATGCTTCATCACTATTGCTCTAATATCCATCATCATGTTAGAGGGCTGTATGACCATCATACTTTTCCATATTTATTTGCTAGAAAAAATGACGGTTTCCCTCCCCGTCTCTCTCTTTTATCTCTCCCCTTCTCTTATTTCAAATCTCGCTTTCTCTCCCTTGTCAAATATCTATATTGCATATTTCTCTGCAATGCTTCACATCTCTCTTTTATTGTTTTGTAATTGTCCTCTCTCTTGCTTCATCTCTCATAGCGCCTCTCTCACCGGCCCTCTCTTCCTCTTCACTGCCATCTTTTCTCCGGATTCTCCAGATTGTCATCTGTATACTGTCCCTTTTCTATATAATGACTCTGTTTCACCTGTCTACCTCTAGCATCTATCCTTTTTTCACCTGTCTCTCCCATTAGCCATTTCCTTCCCAACGTTCTGTCTCTTTATCATCTGACATGTTATCTCTGCTCTCTCACCTACCTCTTTCTTTTTACTCTCACCTCTTTCTGTATGTTCTCTTTATCTGTTAGCTGTCCTTCCTCCTCACTTCACTTTCTCAGCTGTCTATGTATAACCTGTATGTTTCTCTTTATACCCTATGTCTCTCCCCTGTCTAGCTCGCTTTGTTTATATTTCAGCTGTCTCTTACCTCTCTACCTCTTTATGGCATGTCTCTAAAATGTTTCCACCTCTCTCTCATCAGTTTATGATCATCCACCTGTCTATCCTATCAAACTCTTTACCATAGGTCTCTTTCACTCTATTGTCGCCCTCTCTCACTCTTAGCGGTCTCTCACCAGCCTGCTTTTTTTAATCACACCTATCTCACTGGTTGCCTTCAATTCTCACCTGTCTTATCCTCTTACTTGTTTTCTCCTTTCATTTTCCGGTCTCCTTCCTGCATGTCTGTTTCAATTAATAAGGGGTTTGTATAGAGAAACTAATCACCCGCGAGGGTCTTAAGGCGCAGGGTTGGCTCCGTTGAGTGCGGGGGTCATCCGAAGAGCCAGGTCTTGAGGTCTTTCCTGAACTGAAGAAGTGTGGGGGTTTGCCGGAGATGAAAGTCGTTCCAGGCCTTGGCTGCGAGGTAGGAGAAGGACTTTCCTCCTGTTCTGGTCTTAAAGATGCGTGGGATGGTGGCCTGAGAGCAGTCAGCTGATCGGAGGCATCCCTTGGGTGCGGGAAGGAGAGGCGGTTGTTTAGGTATGCTGGTCCGATGTTTTGGAGGGCCTTGAAAGCGTGAGTGAGGAGCTTGAATGTTTATTCTTCTTTCGATGGGGAGCCAGTGTAGATCGCGGAGGTGTTGGGTGATGTGGTGGTGGCAGGGGATGTCTAGGACTAGTCTGGCTGCGGCGTTCTGGACGGTCTGTAGCTTGAGAAGTAGTTTCTTGTTGATTCCGGCGTAGAGAGCGTTGCCATGGTCCAGTCTGCTACTGTTGAGGGTGTGCGTGACCGTTTTTCTGGATTCGGGTGGGATCCATCTGAATGTTTTTCGAAATATGCAGAGGGTGTTGAAGCAGGCCAAGGATACAGCATTGGTCTGGCGGTTCATCATGAGCGCTGAGTCTAGTATGATGCCGAGGTTTTGGGCGTGGTCCGTCAGGGTGGGGGCTTTTCCGAGGGCAGGGGCCACCAGGTGTCATCCCAGGCGGATGGTGTGGAGCCAAGAATGAGGACTTCTGTTTTCTCAGAGTTGAGTTTCAGGCAGCTCTTTATTCAGGTGGCGACGGCCTTCATCACTTCCTGGAAGTTGGGACTGGTGATGTTGGGTTCTTTGGTGAGAGAGAGAATGAGTTGAGTGTCATCGGCATAGGAGACAATGTTGAGCCCGTAGTTTCTGACGATGGTTGCGAAGGAGGCCATGTAGATGTTGAAGAGGGTGGGGCTGAGGAAGAATAACTGGGGCACTCCACATCTCGTCTCTGTTGGTTCCGAGAAGAAGGGCGGGAGTCTGACTCGCCGAGTTCTGCCTTTAAGAAATGAGCATATCCAGTCAAGGAAATTTTTGAGAATGCTGGCGTTGTGTAGTCTGGTGGCTAGTGTGCGGTGGGAGACGGTGTTGAAGGCAGCTTGGAAGTCCAGGAGGGTGAGAGTTGCCGTTTGGCCCTGGTCGAGGTGGGAGCGGATGTCATCGGTGGTGGTGAGTAGGGTGGTCTCTGTGATTTGGTTGCTGCGGAATCCGGATTGGGATATGTCCAGGACGTTGTTGGTTTCGATGAAGTTTACTAGCTGGGTGTTGATGCCCTTTTCAATGAATTTGGCTGCAAATGGAAGCAGGGAGATGGGCCTGAAGTCCTTGAGGTCCGTCAGATCTGCAGAGGGTTTCTTCAGTAGGAGGTTGACTTGGGCGTGCTTCCAGCCGTCGGGGAATGTGGCAGTTTTGAGGGAGCAGTTGAACGTCTAGCGTAGCTTAGGTGCGATGGCGGCTCTGTGGAAGATGTGGAGTGGGCAGGGGTCTGAGGGTGCTCCAGACTGGATGATCTTCATGGTCTTTAAGGTGTCTTCTATCGTAAGCGGGTTCCAAGTGAGCAGGGTCTGTTGGGTGGTGTCGTTCGGGGTGTGAGCTGGGGCGGTGCAGAGGTCTTGGTTGGCGAAGTTGTTGTAGATCATCTTAATCTTGAGGTGAAAAAAGGTGTTGAGTCGGTTGCAGAGGTCTTGGAAGGGTGGGACATCTGTTTCACTACCCCTCTCACCTATCAGGCATATCTCTCTCACAACTTTTTTCCATCTCTCCCAGCTCTGTATTATTTCTCTTTCCTAAACATGCACACACACATACTTACTTATTTCTTTGTAGTGCACTCTTTCTCTCTTCCATTCTTTCAGATTTCCCTGGTACGCGCTCTCTCACTATCGCCTCTTCCATATTTCCCTTTCCCTCCAGGGGCAGCTAGAGAAACGGAGATACCTTTTCCGGGTTTGTTACTTTTTTTTTTTATTGTCATGCCTTCATGTTTACGTTGAAAAGTATACTTCGGGGCACCTCCCAAAGGAGTCACCATGTTACAAATGGTTTGATATGGCAGCATGTTTTTTTTACTGAATGTGCTTTATATGGTTACATTCCCTGCAGGCGACAGAAAGTAAACAAAACTCTGTGAGTCCAGTTTAGTTTTTAGGTCTCGCCTAGCGGCGCAGCGCATGCGCTGCATGCCTTGGCGAGACCTATTCTTGTCGGTTTGGTGGGCGAAGGGGGACAGGACATGGCACGTGCACGGCTGGCATCACTAGCACAAGGACAAGAGATGTGCATCGCGTTCGATTTAGCTTGCGAAGGGGCACAGGAAATGTGCACACGCCTGGACAGGCGATGTGCACGTGTACGGCTCGCGGAGCACAACGCACGCATGGCGCGATTTCACTTTCCCGTTCTTCGTGTTCTCCTTTCGAAAACATGAACTGTCTGTTATCGTGACTTGCCAGTTTACCCAGCATGCTGTGATCCTAGAAGAAAAAAAAAAAATTTCCTTCTCCTGTGTGTCAACAGAGGGGGTGCTGGAAAAAGGCTTAGACTCAGACTGATCACGCTCTGTGCCCGGCCCCTGGCTCGTCCTCTGCAACAGGCGAGCAATGACTTCATGTTAATCTCTCGTGGAATCCGCTGAGAGCTGCCCGGCGCTCGCTGACACCTTGACAATTTTCAGAGGCGAGTGTCTGCAAGCACTAGAGTCCCGCGCGCCAACACGCATAACAGAAATAAAAGAGACAAGTGTGCGCATACCAACCGTTCCGCACGGGGGCAACAATGTTTGTGGTCCAGACGCTTCCAGTGGAAAATATTCAATTCATCCTGGTGCTGCAACGACACCCAGAGCCCGGGCTGGAATATCTTAACTAGGTGTGTATTTAGGTCTGTGTTTACATGGTGGTCTGCCGTCCGTCAGTCTCTGTATGTGACCTCATCCGTCTATCCATCCTCACACTCATTCCGTGCCAATCTATGTTTATCTATCCATCAAACAAAACTTTTGTTAAGGGGCATTATGGTTTGAGACTATATTCAAATACCAATCTATGTTATCAAATTGAAAGTCTCTGTAATTCACCAATTACAATTAGCTGCAGAACTATACACACCTCCCAGTGCATTCCTCATTACCTCACAAGTGACATTACAAATGACATCATTAATAACTACACTCACCAATCACAACATTGATGAAGTTGTACAGTTCAGTTTGCACAAGGCATGACCTGCAGCAGTGCAGACTTAAAATAATATTAACTGCTAGGACGCAAAGTTCTTCTTATTAGCGGACCGCTGCTGCTGCCAAATGCCGGAGTTGCCAAATACCATGGCTGTCTTGATCTACATCATGCCTCTTTCTTCCACCACCCTACACTTCCGGTCTCTTTATCTCTGTCTTTCAGGATTTTTTCATCACTGCCCTCGGTGACAGTCCTTCAACAAGCATTGAAAATGCAATAGGTCTCGCCTTTGATTAAGTTGAAACCATTTGCTTTGCTAATGATATTGTATAGCAAAGCAAATGGCTTTAACTTAATCAAAGGCGAGACCTGTTGCATTTTCAATGCTTGTTGTTCCTTGCACTGTCTTTGCTACCTTTGAGGCCAGGCGGTCGCGAAAGGTAGTTCCAGTGGTCGCCGGAGGCACTCCAGGGTTCGCAGTTGCGACCCCTAGTGACTCCTAATTGATGTCCATGGGATACCCAAGCCTATATCCTCGTTCCCCCATTCCTCATCCAACAGAGGATGATTCGCACTTTTCCAGGAATATACCTTTTGCTATAGATTCCAGGTGTTAAACACCCATGTGGCTTATTTTTCTTTTCAAAGCAATTGGAAACTTTTACCCGGTGTTGGTTATGACTGTACTTGTACCCCTTTCAAATGCTGGTGATCATGCATCTGCTGAAATGGCCTAGTTATTTGCAACAAAGGCAGCGAATGCCTTCTCTTCAAATATATTACACCTACAAATTGTCCGATTAATGTATGCAATCCAGCACGCGCCTCAATGCATTCTACACCAACTGATACAACCATGTCTTTACGATGGTTATTTGTTCATGATAAACAGTTTGGAATTCCACTACAAGACATCACGTTGCTAGATTATTTAATTATTTCTGGTCTTTCACAGTATAAAATATAACTCCCTAATGTGGTTCATCAAAATACAGAGTAACCTCCACTCTATATCGTTTTATTACACCACAGACCGGTTCATATACCCTTCTTGACCTTTGACTGCACTCAAGGACAAATACCGTAAACTGTGTGGCATTGTCACCAAGTTAACAAGCTGGGAATTACTGCAGAAAGATATAAAGTATGTCAATAGACACAGGGTACAGAACAGAGTCAGAGTTAGGCAGAGAGGGAGAGTGGTTTAGACTGATAAATAGAATAGACAGGGGTTAAATAGAGAAAGTTCATTTTCTCAGGAGGCCCCTTGGAAGACGGGGACCCAGGGCAATTGCCCACTATGCCCATGCCTTAAAACGTCTCTGATTGTAAATTCCTCTACTTCAACCCAAACGCAACATGTACATGGGTTTGGATACTCAAGCGAATTTTGAATGGTAGCACAGAATTCCTACGATGATCAATTAAAACAGAGATGTGAAAGTCAGTCTTCTACAGTTCCACAGGACAAAGTCAATCATTTTGCTGCATTGAAGTTAGGACCTAAGTATCTGTAATGTTTGCAATGTTTCCCTTCTCTTTAAAATAGGTTTAGTTTTAGAGCTCAAAGATATTTCTACATCTTTCTCACAAGCTTATGCGACACTGGACTAGTAAGCATACTGCCGGCAGCTATGGAAACCATGAGAAAGAGCTACTGCTGACAAACTGCAGCTCCTACGCCTTAGGACATTCTACTCTATTCGGCAACAAGCATGCTTGAGTGAGTGTGAAAGACCAAGAGTTCTCACTGTATCCTGCCAACCACGCAATCTTCTCCTGGTGCTCATTTCACTGCTCTACAACCCTTCGTGGATTTAATTCGCAAAAGCTGAGTCCTGGATTCTCACATCCCTGTCTTCTACACAACCCTTCCTTAGAGACATTACCTATTCCACTTCATATTACCTGTAGGCTGATGACACACAGATCGACTTCTTGTTTCATTCTTTCACTCTCCATGTTCAAAGCAAAACTGTTAACGGGCATCCTTTCTCGATTGCACTTTGAGCTCTTTAAAAACGGAGATCCTCTCCTTCCCTGCCTCCTACATTCCATAATGTATATGGGTCTCATTGCATTTCTGCCTCAGAAACACTTGTGTTTCTTAGTTATAGTATATTGATAGAGAATTTCGTCACCTCCATCACACATCTGTCACACCGAACTATTAAACATTAAAAAAGCATCCACATTTCCCCTTGGAGAATGCCAATTTCCTCATATACAATCTGGATGACCAGCATGACCATAATAAGAATAAATCACTCCAACACTAAGCAGGTTTGTAGTCTGCTATACCCACTCCTGAATATTATTTATGAAAATCTTACTGCACCCGGTGTCTTTCTCAATTACTCACATCCTAAGCCTCCGCTTGCTCCCTAACTGCATTCAACCCGGCACAGTCTCTTGACCAGTAACAAACCAGTCTATGTTTCCATCCGTGTTCACATTATTCACACTTCCTAAGCTTCTTCTATTGCATGTAATCTACAGGCAACTTCAGGCTGCCCCGTTCCTTTCAGCAGTCATGCATAGTATCAAAACCCACCATTTAAGACTCAACAGTCTTGTAAGTTGACAGTTTTCTGAACCCCCGCACCTCCTCTCAACCCAGGGCTAACTAACAATCCCATGCAGTCATAAAACTTTATATTTACCACTAAACATATGAAATATGTGATATTCTCTAGAGGTATCTACTCATCAACAATGTATCAACTTTCTGACAACATGTTGTGTACTGCTATGTTGGTATGTAGGTTGAAATGCTTCTCATGTCAATAAATACAAATACAAAACAGAGTTTAACCTTGATACCTAGATATGTGAACGGGAATCTATAAAAATAAACAGAAAGGACACCGAAGCCTTGGAATAATAAATTGGATGCCATGATCTACTTCCGTGCAATGTTTAGTCTAGATATGGAGACAAGTGTACATGATTCCATCTTAAATTTGTAGCATGCATAATGAAGCTTTGCAGTTGCACTGCAAATGAATATTGAACATAAAATTGCTGAAAGAGGCAGACAACAGACCACAACCCAATTAGACACAAAGGTAATATATTAAGGTGTAGTGCAACAGGGCACAATCTAAAGCACAAGAAATTATGTAATTTGGGTGTCCAAGGACATTCTAAAGTGAAGTAACAAATAGTTAAAAACTTACTCTGATCTGCATAATTTTTGGATTTCATTTCAAGCTGTCGTGTTTGCGATTCTAAAGTTTCCACTCTGCTTTGCAAATCTTTTTTTTCTTGTTCTTGGGAATCTTCAAATTCAATAAAATTCTGAAACACAAATACTGTTTTTTTAAAATGAGCTAAAATGGTGCTTTTATTGAAACCATGTTTAGAAAAATACAGTGCAAACTAATACGATTCAATGCTTGTGTATTATAAAACCTCTATGGCTAATATAATGTTACATAAGAAATAACAATGCTCAACCTACTAGAGAAAATCTGTACTTTTAACGTCAACCTACTTATATTTACAACATAGTTATTTGCGTAGGAATATGCGTTACTGACATTAAAAACAAGCACTGGCAGAGCCAATAGGTCTCAGCAATGCCCAAACTATTGTCCTTGTCAATGTGAATGTCTTTTAGCCATGTTGTCTAGCGGCACATCTGCTATTTAGCATGGCTGAAAGTTACTGAAAGCCCAGAATCACAGGATGTTGAGCCAACACAGTGTCTCTTGTTGAGTTTATTGTCCTGCCCCTCCTAACACAAAAAGGCCCTATGACGTGGCCTGCACTAGCCTCTTCGTAGCACTTGTTTCCCTGATTTTCTTCATGCTGAACAGCAGAAGTGCTGCTAGACAACATGGCTAAAAGACATTCACATTGAGAAGGCCAATAGCTCAGGCACTGCCGTGATCTATTGGCTTTGCCAATGCTTGTTCGGTGTTGACAGGGTCTTGCTGAACAAATGCGGAAGTGATCGTGAGAAACAGTTGAGGAGCTCTAAAGAGAAGTGAGGATGTGGCGTAATGGGCAGAGCTGCCGACAGGGGATCCAGGTTCGAATCTCTAGGTTGGCTGAACAATTTGTAATTCTGGGCAAATCATTTACGCTTCAATGACTCTATCATTGTGCAACGTAACTAGTGAGCACTGAAAGTGCTCCAATACCATTAGCTAGTGCTAGCACTATGGAGGACAGAACAAGCGCTTCAATACCATCGGATAGTGCAACAAAATAAAAGCGATTAGGGAGGTAGTGGGGGACAGGTCAAGCAGGGAAGCTGGAGGGGATGGGGAGATAATTGAAGCAGGATTAGCAACAAAAATGAATGTGCCATGTACTGGAACTGGTGAGCACTTAAAACGCTCCAATGCCATTGGCTTGAGTTCACGCAATCGTAAGACAGATGAAGGTGCAAGGGCTCCAATGCCATCAGATTGTGCAAAAAGAAAAAAATGCTGTCCGTCTTTTAACAACTTTAAGAAATATATAAGTTTATGTATATGCACATGCATTTTAGTGGCATGTGTACAAGGGAGACGGCCTGACAACACAAGTACTCTTATGGAGTGCTTGAAAACAGAAAAAAATAGCTCCGCAGACCGGTAGCAGTGTAAGGAGACATACTTGGTCCATGATTATGGGAGAGGCAAACAGAAGAGGGCATGATGTCTGCATGCCATAACGAATGGCATCAAAGCTTAAGTCTACCAATACTAGGAGTTGGGCGGCCTGACAACACGTTTCTTCGAGACCGCATATGCGCTATCTAGCGGAGGCCTAAAAATAATTTCTGTTTAAATTTACAAATCTCTTCGTACACAGTGCTAGTTCTACAAACAGATTTTTTTTATTTATACTTGTTTTTATTACAACTCTGCATAAACATCATCGTACTGCATCATCGAAAGTTGTTACACATTCGCCCATAGGGCCGATTCGCAGATAAATTGTGCATTACATTCTTCAAGCAGCGATGATATTTTGAACAAAACAGACCAAAAACAGGTGCATCCCGGTGGCAGCTAGTGACGGAACCCATCCCATGTACAGCTTATTAGGGATCATTGGGAGCAAGGCAGTGCGGACACAGTGTTCTAGGACTATCCATCAAAGGGCAAGGGGAACAATGCTTGCTGCTATCTAGCATGGTTCAGCATTGTGCAGGGGAGCCAAGTGTGTCAGCAGGCAACAAGTGTGACGGATCTGGTGTGTGGATAGATTGCTGTGTTGTGCCCCCTACCCTTGTGTCGTGGTCTCCTGGTGCCCGCAGTTCTTCTAGCATGTGCCCCCAGCCTTCTAGATCGCGCTCTGCATTCTTGTCCGTTCGCACTGCACGTAAACGCCACTCTTCCGCCACTCCCCACTCTTGCATGTTGCTTTCCACCTCTCAGAAACAGAATTGACCTTTAAATAAGCATTACTTTCCAATTAGAAATAAGACTACGTTATATAAGAAGTAGTAACTCTAGGTCAACTGAGAGAAAACCTAGCTATATATAGTTGCTAACCCACTACAAAATGTCTTGGCGGAGAAATGTCATGCACTTAAAAACCCATTACGCATCTAGAGCAATCAGAAGTAGCAGAAAGACATGTCCCAAAAAAGAATGGAGTAATAGATACATACGAAGATTTACAAGATACTAATGAATGGTCCTGCACCTTACTCCAACATTTTCATAAAGGTTTTTTTTGATAAACAAGTTTTTATTATTTTGAGCAAGTTTTCGTACAAAACAAAGAAAGAAGATCAGCAACAGCACGGAGCACAATAAATCATGAACATTTACAGGAGTATGACATCCCACAATTACCTGCCCAGTCGGGCGTACACCAGCACAGAAGTGGAGACAAAGTGTAGCATTCATTCCATGGTACCCAACCATTACCCCACACCCTAAGATATTTCCTGGGACATCCTTTTGTGACATACAGGGTTTTTTCTTGGGTCGTGCACCAGTCCACCCCCCACACCATCTCCCCGGGTCGGGTGGTTCAGGGCATTTCCACGCCGCCGCAATATCACGCTTAGGTACAATCATGGCCGTTCCTGGTCCCATCCAGACCGTCCGTGATCCCCAGTAAGGAATGACGCAGGTCGTGGGGAACCGTCCAGCCCAATACCTCCGTGAGCTCCACCTCTATGGATCCCCAGAAGCGCGACAGGCGAGGGCACGACCAGACCATATGGAAGAAATCAGCTGGCGCGTAGCCACACCTTGCACAGGACGCATTTGGGCACAGTCCCGCGCGAGGGCGTGAGATAGGCGGCGTGCAGATAGTAGAGTTGGATCAACCTAAGCTTGGCGACGCTGTGATCGTATTCAGGGCCATAAGGGCGTCACGCCAATCAGCCTCGTCAAGAGGGGCCACCCACTCCACCCATTGATCCCGCAACCTGTCCAACGAAGTGGTAGTATTATTGACGAGAGTGCGATAGATGCGGGAGATGCCCCCTCTGCCCAAGTCACCCAACGGGAGGGCTGTACTCCGAAAGGCTGGTCTCCTTAGGAAGATGCATGCGGAGGGCGTGCCGCAGCTGCAGGTATTTATAGAATTGGGATGGGTGAAGGGAGTAGCGGGTCTGGAGCTCCCGAAACGAACTCAGATGGCCATTGGACCAGACATCCCAAAGCTGCGAGACTCCGATAAGGTCCCATGAGTTAAACCCCCGCAGCCCACTAACCTCGCGAGCCAGGTTCCCTGCCAGAGGGGTGTGCACTGGGTCAGCCTACGTGTCCAGCGAGTGTGGCGTAGGGCCGCCCGCCAGGCCAGCAAAACGGAACGCGTCGCGTCGGGAAACTGAGACGGAATGGGTCCCCAGTACATCATGGATTGAATTTTGGGGAGGCCCAGTTCACTCAACTCGAGCAGATATGCCAGATCGGCCCTGCCCCCAGTAAACCAATCGTGGATGATTAGAAGGCGCGTTGCCAAATAGTAGAGGTACAGATGTGTCATCCCCATACCCCCATCAAAGGAGGGGATCCGGCAGGTGGTCAGGGCTAAACGCGCTCGCCCCCCACTCCAAAGGAACTTAGTAATGAGGCTGTCCAGCTCCCTGAACCAGGTTCTGGGGAAGCAGAAAGGGGTGTTTTGAAGGACGTAGAGGAATCTGGGAGGATCATCATTTTGAACAGAGCGACCCTCCCCAGGGGATTCAGGGGGAAGCGTCTTCCATTTTTGGAGACACTCCTTAGCCCTCTTTACCAATGGAGCTACATTGAGAGACCAGCTCAGCTCAGGAAGAAGGGTGACCCAGATCCCCAGATATTTGACCGAGTGATGCCGGAGCGGAATGGTGGACTGCCAATCATAGCAGTCCCTGGATAAGTGTAGTGGGACCAGTACCGACTTCCCGGGGTTCAGCCGGAGACCGGATGCTTGCTCAAAGGACTGCAAGATTCGAAGGCACCGCGGCCCGGAGACCGCAGGCTCGGCCAGAAAGACCAGGACATCGTCAGCGTACAGGGCTATCTTGTCCGCTTCTGTGTTGGGCCATTGCCAGCCGCGGACGCAGTCGTCATCCCGCACCCGAGAGGCCAGAGGCTCCATCACCAGACCGAAGAGCAGGGGCGATAGAGGGCAGCCCTGCCTTGTCCCCCTGGCAATAGGGAAGGCCTCAGATAACACCCCGTAAACCCACACGCGCGCTCGGGGGTGGGCGTAAAGAACACGGACCAGAGTCCTAAATTGGGGTTCAAATCCCATCTCGACCAGCACTTCCATTAGGTATGCCCAGTCCACCGAGTCAAAGGCCTTTTCAAAGTCAATGAAAAGGAGGGCCAGGTAGGGAGTAAGGAGGTGACGGTGGGCCAGGGCCAGCTGTAGCCTCCGAAGACAGCGTCTGGTCCCGCACAGGGGCATAAAGCCACATTGGTCAGGGTGCACCAGCAGGGATAGACAGGGTATCAGTCGCTGAGCGAGTATGGCAGCGTATAGCTTAATCTCCGTGTTGATAAGGGAGATGGGGTGAAAGTCCGCACAGTGGCGGGAGGGCGGCTGGGACTTCGGGAGGACCACGATGGTGGCGATGTCCGTCTCAGGGTGAAAGAAACCTTTCTCCAGAGCCTCGCCAAATAGGTCGGCCAAGCGGGGTACGAGAGTCTCACGATACAGCGCATAATATTCTTGCGGAAGGCCGTCTGGGCCCGGGGTCTTAACAAACGAGACGAGGGAGTTGGCTGCGTCAATCTCCTCCCGAGAAATGGGGCGATCCAGATGCTTCTGAGTGATGGGAGTCAGCCGAGGGAGATGCACATGGCCTTGCTCGAGGAAAGCTGAGAGGGATATGCCAGGGGCCGCGTCGCGTAAAGCCGCTGGTAATAGCGGGCAAAGATGCGGGCTATCGCCAGCGGATCGCTGTGTACTGCGCCCTCATCATCTACCACCTCTGGAATGATGCGGTTGGCTCTAGGATATGTAGCCAGGCGGTGCAGGATCGTGCAGTTTATGTCCCCTCAGCCGTATATTCGTGCCACTGACGATCTCCAAAGGAGCTTAGCGGCATCTAGGGAGAACTGCCTGATCTCGGATCGAAGGTGGGCAAGTTGGCGGGCCTGGGCCGTGTCATCGGCTAGGGAAGGGGATTGCTCTAGGCGGCACGCCTGCGCCTCCCGCAAGGTAATCTCCTGCAACACCCCGAATGGTCGCCTTCCCCGCCTCCCATAAGGTACCCGGAAAGGCCACCGAGCCCTTGTTGATGAGAAAGTACTGCTTGAGTTCCCTCCCCACCACCTTTTTTAATTCCCGGTCTTGGAGGAACCAAGCGTTCAGTCTCCACGTTTGGTGGGTAGAGAGGGGGGGTGGAGCCCCTGTACTAAGAAGCACCAGGGAGTGATCAGAGATCCCTCTAGGAAGCATACGGACATCTAGGTTCCCGGAGCAGTCAACTGAGGGGACAAAAATCGCATCTATACGTGCCTGTGTATGGTGCGCTGCCGAGGTGTGGGTGAACTGGGCGACACGAGGATGCCAGACGTGCCACGCATCGCATAGGCCCAAAGACTCGGACCAACTCCGTAGCTGCTTCGCCTGCGCCAGTCTAGTGGTGGAGGGAGGACCCGTCACATCAACAGCCGGGAAAGATACCGCATTGAAGTCACCCCCAATGACGGTGGGTCCCAGTGGCAAGTCATTCAGGAGAGCCGCGGTGTGTTTAAGAGAAGCTGTCAGCAGTGAGGAGTGAGAGTAGATGGACATAAGTTTGAGGGGAGAGCCGGCCAACAAGCCACAAAGCGTCACTGATGTACCCTGAGGATCATGAAAGACTTGTGTGAGTACAAATGGCAGAGTACGTTTGAGGCGAATGGCCACCCCTCGGGAACCTCTGGAGAAGCCGGAGTGCCATACTCTATCATATCCGTAGCGCGCCAGGAAGGGGCAAGAGTTACCCATCAGGTGTGTTTCTTGGAGCAAGAGCACGTCCACCTTATCGCGCTGTGCGAAGCGCAGAACTGCCGTGCGCTTAACCCGGTCCAACAGACCATTTACATTCCACGATAAGACGTGTAGAGACGCCCTAGGAATTTTTGTGTCGGTCATGGCGGGTAGAGCGTGGGTCCGGGTCTAGCACCTCCATTAGGATGCGGGAGCGTGTGTGGGAGCCTGCGTCCGCGTGGGTGGATAGTGGCAGGAATAGTGGCATTTCGCACCTGGCCCCTGATGGGTCGGTGCGAAATGATCCGTGGTAGCGGAATGAGAAAAACAACACAAACACCAACAGCATAACAAAAACCCCATACCAAACATTCCCCCCCACTTCTGGAACGAAAGTATCTGTTGACCCCCCCATTGTAACAGTACCAAACTAAAACGCTCGGGTTGGTTGCGTGGAGGACCCCTCCATATGGACGGATGAGCCGTGAGTCGGCTAGTGGATCCAAGAGGTGAGCGTGAAACTCTGTCAATAGTCAAGATCTTCATCAGGAGAGAGTCCCACCCATGGACCAAGAAGCAGCAGGCCTAGCACAGTGTGATCTCATAGCGTGGGAGTGCGGGAAAGGTCCGAGTCAATCCCAGGGGAACCCTCCCGGCCTGGCAATGAGGACGTCCCCGGCTGCTTGGCGACGGGTCGATGCTTGGTGCGGCGTGGAGAGCCTGAGTGGCTGGAGGAGTCATGGGGTCCACGGGTTGCCGTGCCCGGGGACCCGGATACTGCTGCCTGGGATCGGCACCCCCTGCGAGAGTGCGTGCGCCGCCGGCGCCCCGCCACCCGCGGCACTGTGGATTGAGAGCCCGCGGGGCCCGAAGAAGGGCCCGCCTCTGGCGGATGGGACGTTCTTCCGTCAGCCATGTCCATGCTGCCTGGGGCGTATCGAAGAATTGGGTTTTATTTTGTAAGATGACTCGGAGGCGTGCAGGGAACTGAAGCTGGTACTGGAGGCCCAAGGCACGCAGTTTCTTTTTAACGTCCGTATAGGAACAACGTAGATCTTGCACTTTCCTGGTGTAGTGCGGGAATACTATAACAGTATGGTTCTGGAACCTAAGAGGACCGTGGGCCCGCGCCGCCTGCAGAATGGCATACCAATCTTTAAAATTAAGGACTTTCAGTATGATGGGGTGAGCGGGAGCCCCCAGGGGCGGCCTGGGGACGAGGGAACGGTGGGCTCTCTCAACCACGAACCAGGGGGAGAGAGCGTCCCGGAGCATCCATGATGTAAACCAGGCTTTGACAAAGGCAGCCACCGGATTCGATTCGACCCCCTCGGGAAATCCCACCAGGCGGAGATTATTGCGGCGGGCGCGATTTTCAGCGTCTTCGGCGTGCCGGTGGAGTTCCTTGGTGTGGATGCAGAGGCGCACCACCTGTTCCTTCAATTGCGAGATGTCGTCCTCCGCTGTGGATATGCGGGATTCGGCCTCCGTGAGTCGTCCGGTGGCGTTGCGGAGATCTTGTCGGAGGAGGGAGACGTCCACCTTAATTTCTCCAATCTTCCCCTCGACGGACGCTTGTGAGGCACTGATGGCCTGAAGGATTGTGTTCAGGTCCTTGTCTGGGGGCGGGGAGGGAGCCCCGATCGCCTGCCCCGGGAGAGCCGGGTCAGAGGTGGTGAACCGGTCCATCTTTGTCTGGGTGGGGGCCGGCGTGGGTTTGAGGCCCTTGTCCCTCCCCATTGCCATCAGTTACTCCCACCGCTGCCAGGAGTCCGGGGACCAGGCCGGTGGACCAGGAACCCTAAACGCCCCACACAAGGCTTAGTAGTCCGCAACAGTCCAAGGGGCCAGCAAGTGGAGCCGGAGGTCAACCCGAGAGGGCGTGCACCACGAGGGGACCAGGACCCACCGCCGAGCCAAGCGCCCTGCAGCCCAGTCCGCAGGACCAAAGAGGGTAATGTGCTCTCCAGGAAGGCGCCGGGGGAATGCGGCGCGAAGCCCCCCGATGGAAGCATGGAATGGAGCGCCCCCGCACCCCCGGGTGTCGCCAAGGCAGTGGAGACGATTATAGCAGGCGGGAGGCACCGCCGGCAGTCAGGGCAGGAACTCCAGATCCGATGCTTCCCATAAACTGCACCCAGCTGTCGGTGACGGCGCTGCAGGGACAGTTTCCTAAGAAGGAGCGGGCTCTCATGTCCGCGGGGCAGCACCTGCAAAATGCCCCCGAGCCCCCCCCCCCCGTTGGGAGCCACGCAGGACCAGGGACTCCTGGGTGGGGAACGAGAGGAGGAGGTTCCAGTATTAACCCCCCAGCCCGCTGCTCGATGGTGCAGCCGAACCCCCAGGCGCGCACCCCACTCACCAGCCAGATGGATGCTCAGCCATGAAGAACGCCACAAGTCGTCGGGCCGCAAGAGGTCCGCTCCTCCAGGGGATCAGCGGGAGCCCGGACTAGGGCGTGTGGTGGCTGGCAACTCCAGAAGACGGAAGGCGAGGGAAGAGGCGCCCGCTGCCCGACACGTGCAGCCGAAGGGCCCCCCTACCAAGGTGCGCAGAAAGTGGTCGCCCCCCAGCAGGGCCTGATGGATAGAGGCGATGGGCCCAGGGAACCAAGACACCGGCACACAACCTGATGGCCGCCGCTCCAAGTGCCTTCCCGCGCTGCCAATACCCCCCCTGGGGCCGAGTCAAAGGACAGATCGGAGACAGGTTAGCGTCCAAGAGCGTCACACGGGACAGCCAATGCAGCCCCCAGTGCAGGTCCCGCAGCACTCAAGGACCATAAAGCCCCACAACACAACATCAGGGGCAGGCGCTGGCCCGGGGCAAAGCTGCCTTGCGTAGATAGTCAGCCAGGTGGGCCCACAGGGAATAGAAGATGGTGATGCCCAGGTGTCGCCAGGCTGCCCCCGGCCCTCCCCAAGATGGCCACTCACTGGCGCCAGAAGAGCGCAGGGCGCCCGGGACCACAGAACAGGGTGAGGCATCGCAGTTCTCAAAGATCTGGCGGCAGCAGGGCGGCGCGGGCAATCACGGCTTCAGGGGCAACACCGGGATGCCAGGAGTGAAGTCCCGATGCCTCTCACCACCGCCAGCTGTCCCCTACGGGCCGCGCCCAGGCCGGCCCTACGTAAAAATGGGTCGCGGCACCCGCACCACTCGGAGCCAGCCTCAGGGAGCCAGGAAGCTCCAATGTTCCCGCGGCGCCCACGGCTGTTCAAGTCCGCTCCCGGTTCACCCAGCAGCTCCGGGGCGCCAACGCAGCTCGGGGCCTGGGGCCGATGGAAAGCTAAAAACCAAAGGAAATGATGGACGGAGCTCACTTTGCCACTGGATTCAAGCAAGCCTGGATGAAGACGGCTGAAATGCCAGAAACCGGTCCTAGGAAGCTTGTTTCCGGGCCAGGGAAGACATGGCTTGGCAGTTCGGGCTGGACTGTTCCCATGAGGCACAGGGTCAGACTGATTTGCATATGGCCATTTCTGAACTGGGGTGGCAGAGTGGGCTAAAGAACGGTAATGGATTAAACCCAGATCAGTTGACTGGGGGTGAGTGCTTGCAATGTTCAACACTCCGTCCATCATTTCCTTTGGTTTTGCCGATGGAAAGCTCACAGACGTGCGACCGTCATTTTGTGTGTGCGACGGGACGGGCGCAGGGCACAGCAGCAGATTCCGGCACCCAGAGGCTCCCGCCGCCACACTTGAACGGAGCCCAGGGGCCCCCGGCAGGCAGGAAAGCAGGTCCCACGGGTAAGGTGGTCTCCTGATGGCCGAATACGGAGCGGATGACGGAGGGGTCCAGAGCACTTCTAAAGTGCGACCGCCATCTTGACGCTCTCGGCCACGCCCCTTCATAAAGGTTTAATTAGCCAAAACTCAAGTTTCTTTCTATTATTTGAAATATTAAATAGCGGTGTATGTTTCACTAAAGACTAAGGATTACCTTTTAGGCTAGCCAGGACTACCACTCTACACAAAGTTTAGACTCCCACCCTCTTAGAGCACCAGTGTCCTATTTATTCTACTGCAATGGTAATGAGCTGTTGGGACAGAAAAGAACCCTGAATGGTGACAAACGTGCACTCCTACCATGAGTGCCCCAGCTGCATGGATATCTGGATCCTCTGGTATGATGTGTGTGCACCGCGACTTTGGCCTATCTCATGGTGACGCGATTTTGTTAAACTGAGAGGGGCGCCCCAGGGCTACCCTCTTAGTAGAAGGCTACTGCACTTGCCAAGAGATAAGTAACATGAGCGCGGTAGTGACAGCATACCAGTTTGGATTTTATAGTTAATCATTAGTGTGTACAGATCACGGAAGTGGTGCCTATTGGTGCACTCATGTAAACTTCCAGAGCGGTGTAATAAATTCACCCTTGACCTACATGATATCTGTATGTAGTGACGTGCAATGTGTGATGCTTCAGTGTGAGTGCTGGGATGTATCTATGCCTGTGGATTCTACATAATTGGAGGGCTGTGGGTTCCATTTTGGAATCCCAGGACCCGGAAATGCTAGTTGAAGGTGTGAAATGCACCACCCCTCCACACATCGCTGAGGGAGGGATGAGAACACACACATTGGAGGAAGGGTGGCAGTGTTTCTGCTGTGCATATCAAAGGTATTTTTGCTTAAATGAAAAGTTACTGGTCAGTGGGGCCTGGCCTCATTATTAGGCGAGATAGCTTGTCTGTAAAGGTTGACACTGTAGGACCAGGAAATCATAGTAGAAGGGAGGACTTAGGTTTTTGAACCTTTGCAAGATATATTTCAGTGGAGGCTGACAGCCAGCTGTGATCCCCAATTACTTCCTTGGTCTGTCTGGTGGGTCAGTTGAAACAGCTGACGCTCTTGCTGTGGCAGGCTGTCCCTTTGACATAGGGCAGGACAGAGAACAGGGCAGGACAGAGAACAGGGTACTTCAAAGGAGTCGACACCTACAACACGACTTTCAAAGGAAGAGACAAATCCACATCCAGGTCTTGATATAGACTATAAAGATGGGAGAGGGAGTCCCACAATTTGTTTAACAGCACTGTGCACCAGCATGGAAGGATTTCGAACTGTGTAACCATGACTAATCTCACTGCTGGGTAAGGGGCCATCACCCAGGAAGCCAAGACCACTTGCACTGAGCCTGGGAAACCAGCCTTCTGCCTGTCTGTCTGTCTGTCAAGACTCACGGGCCCTATGAGGCGGCGAGCACCTGGAGGGATTGAGGCACATTGGTGATCCTTTCGAGTCGAACCAAGAGTGTGAAGTGTGAGACATCCAATTCAGTCAGTATCATTGCAAGAGTCAGGCTATCCACCTACCCGGTGGAAGTCAGTAACCCCTATATACCGGGTAGGACCCACCATGAAGTTAGGACCACAGCCCTTGCTGCGTAAAGTCACCTAATCCTGTATATCAGGTAGGGGCCAAAGTGAAGTCAGGGCTGTCACCCTGGAATGTTATATCAAGAGGATCCCAGCCACATAAGACCTGCCCTGGAAGACCACTACTATGCTAACACTTACTTACAGCAAGAAAGCCACGAAGAACATGCCCCACACCGGCACGTGCCATCCTGAGACTGTGGCAGCCCCGACGCTTCATCGGAAAAAGACCACAAAAGACTACAGCCACCCAGCATTGAGAGACCAAAGCCTGCAAAGACATTCCCCGGACCTCCTGCACTCGCCGACTGCCATCGATTTAAGTAAAACTGTTCTAGGCTGCTACACCTCTACGGGAGCATGAACTAAGAAACCCTCTGCGCTGCTGATAGTGACTCTTAAGGCCAAAATCGGAGTTTATCACGTAGTGACTAGCGCTGGCCACATCTGAAAGTCATCTCCATTATTAAATGAGGAATAACGAGCCTAAGGGAAAGAGGCACTTGGGATATCACCGTGAACAACACTAGTTTGGCTACTTTTAGCGGCTGGATAGAACGTATGGTAACCCAAGAACTCTTCTTTAAAGTCAAGTTATCAGTATATAGAGGTATTCTTAAATTCTTCTCTTATAATTCATCCAGTCTGGCACACACACCATGATAGGAGTCTCATGAAACTGTAGATCACCACATGGAAATATACCATATATGCGTGGATTCCTGTTAGATTACAGACCCTGGATCCTTTTAATATCAGGCCAGGCCGCCCCCGCACTTGTAACGTGACAAGTCTGTGTCCAGGATAGTAGACAAACCGAAACTCGCACTGTTTGTCTACTATCCTCAACACGGACTAATGTGTCAAGTACAGGTCAGCCTGGCCTGATATCAAAAAGATCCAGAGTGTGTAGCCTAACAGTACCCGCACATATATGGTATATTTCCATATGGTGAACTATAGTTTCACAAGAAGCATATCATGGTATTTTGGCTGTAGAAAATAGGAACGCCCTGGCGAAGTTCACAGTAGTGAAAGAAGCGCTGGCTGTGTTGTTTTACTGTAATACTTGGATCCATAGGTCTACCGTACAAGCATAATAAAGAAGATATGGAACGTTCTACATTTTGATTTGGACTCTTTCACATTATTTACTGTTGGTGCACCACTATATGTATTTTTTTTTCTGTTGAACACTAATTTATAAGTTAGAAATATCCAAGATATACGAAAAAGGAGAGAATCTTTGTGATCAAGCACCACAACCACTCCTTTTTCAGCCTCATGTAGCTTTGAAAACCTGTTTTAGTTCAACAAATGACCATGAAGCACCCTGATTGAACTTCTGCTCACTCTGGCAACACATTTAGGAGGATAGAACTTACCCCATGGAGCAACAGCAGGACGGCACTCCTTCCCTTAGTATCTTCACCGTGTCTAATTTAAAAAAAAAACGAACCAAGTATATGGTGTCCTTTGACGTTCATTCTATTACTTTAAGGACTAAACAATGCTACTGTACAATGTTCAATTTGAGAGATGTAATTGCATCCACCGAGAGATAAACTGCACCTTAATGTCCAAAACTAGGGTACCTTTATAACCTTCAGCAGTAAACGTTTTTAAAACAAATAAAAAAACTGATGCCACTTATAGTGTTTGGTTTGCTAAGAAATTTGGAATGGAGATCTAAAAGAACATTTAGTAACCTATTGTCAGATAGCAAACAATTCAAAGGGCCTACAAAGTCTTTTGCACACTTCTCCCATGAACTATTCAGAAATGTAATAAGTGCATTAAAATATGCAAACTTAGTTGCGCTGACACACGAAACTCAAGATAACATGAAATGTTCCAAAGAAGTGTTCAATGCCGACCACAAACAACTTTCTCCAAGTCCATTCTTTGTGTCGGTCATACTTTGGTACCCAATTGTGTACAACAGAGATCAATCTAGTTCAGATTTTCACAGTAGGTTCATCTCACATACACACCTTAGGTACAGAATGACCCTTGATGCTGCGCTCATCTTTGACTTTTACCTATGATTGTAATTCTCCCTAGAGGCAATGTGCATTGGGTCACCCTCGTACAATACGTTTATTCGCCTCTTAAAGCACACTAACTGCATGAATAGGAGACACTAACACCAGCATTGGCACTCCTGAGATGCTCATTCAACGATCTAATTACACATTCAGATTCCTCTACTTTTGTGACATCAACAGCACATTCCATTGGAAATCTGTACCCAAAAGAAAAATGACAATAATCATCCCTGGTATCAGTTCTTCCTGGAACAAAACAAAATTTCCAAATGTAACTCATTTTTACGAGACAATAGCTTGACTTGTCTTGAGGATGCTCTCGCTATACTTTTTTCTCCCAGCAGGCAAACCAGAGAATTGTGGTCAGTACACAGAATTATTTTTAGTCCCCATATAGAAATGCGAAAATGTTCAGAGACTCCGGCAAAAAAGTGCTTCTGTCTCAATCGTACTATAATGTAAATCTGAATTCCTTAGCGACATTTAAGCAAACGTCACGTTGCACCCTTTTCCACCTTCCATTTGTGTGATTACAGAACCGATACCCTTACAGTTAACTAGTTATAATACAAATAATGCATTTACTGGACGGCTGTAGAGTAGGAGCATAAATTATTTGTTCAGTTTCCTCAAATACATGTTTTTCAGTGATGACTGCAAATTCATTAACAAAACATGAATAATATTTACAGATCCCAAAAAAAGGATTTTATTTTGTCAACGCATACAGGCTGGATAGCATTCTGTAATGTATGTATTCCACTCAAACCTCCAAACAAGTAGTATATTAGCTTCTGAAAAAAGGGATGTTGTTGACACTAACACGAAAGGCATCCGCAAATAGCGGAAAGCACCAAATGGTGCAAAAATGTTGTAAGTGGTTTGGAGTAGACCGATAGAGCGTCTTGTCGAGATGCGGATCGTAAATCATAGGTCATAAAATACTGTTCACAACCAATTTGGGCCAAAATCCCCAGGATACGCAGCAACGGATGGCAGCCCACTATATTAATTTTATTGAGTGAACTAAGGCCTGTACATCTTATCTCTCCATTTTCTTTTATGAGCTACTACACTGATGTGGTTCATTCGCAATAATTCTCCAGTTCAATTATCTTATCAGATAAGTTAGTCTAACAAGCATTGGCATAGCCAATAGGTCTCGCTTTTGGGACCTTATAAGTATTTAGTTATGCAGCACAATATCCTTGGTGCAACAACATCAACTGTTGCATGGCTAAATACTTGTAAGGTCCCAAAGGCGTGACCTATTGGCTATGCCAATGTTGGTTTTCTATTTGATGGAAAGGTTTAAGTCTTCAAACAACACCAGTGAGTGGTTTGCTGCACAAAAGGCCCAGGGCTGCGATGAGGCTAGGACAAGGAGGCTGTGCCCGAAAACTGCCTATTGCTTGTAACATGGAAAGGGTTCAGAATATCTGCATTCATCTGTATTTTATTAATCCCACCAAACATCAGCATGAAGAATGCCAATAAACATCTGCATCAACTCACATACCTCAACCACTCCCCCACCCCACTAATGTTAACACCCAACTGCTATTTATTTCATCTACCCCAAGGAAATTTTAGTGAATGCATGGAATAGTTGCTTGAGTCACTAAACTAACCCCAATAACCAATAACATGACTAGCCACTAACCTTGGGTTCGGTAGCAGCATGCTGCCCAGGGTAAAGCGCTTCAGCACCCGGTCAGTGGTAGTAAGTGTTATATAAATGCAATTACAATTCAACAAGGTTCCCCAGAAATGGATTTCTGAGGCTTAGATATCTGTGTGAGTGAGAAGGGCTGGGGGGTGGGGGTTCAGAGAGGGCGGGCAGGCAGAGAACAAGACAGATGGAGAGTCAGAGGAAGGCGAGAAGGAGCAGGAGGGAGAGAGTGACAGTAAGTGAAGTAAGTGTGTAGAGAGAGAGCGAGGGGGGGTTGGGTGAGGGAGTGAGCTAAGGGCAAGGTGTGTTTAGGAACATCAAAGGTTCTTGAAATTAAGTGACGTCATTGAAGATGGAGTAGGTGGGAGAGAAGTGTCAAGGCGAGGTGCGAAGACAGATGAAAGAGAGGTGGGATTGGTAAGGGCAGAGGGGGCTGGAGAGTGTGAAAGACAATGAGGAATTTATGAAGGGAGAATGATGGGAGCACGGTAATGTAAAAAAGGAAAAATATGGCAGAATATGAAAGACGGGCGGGATAAAGAGATGGACTATAAAGGAGAAGAAAGGTGTGACAAAAGGAGCAGTCAGAAGAGGGTAGACATATAAAGTGGGAGAGAGGTAGGCAACAACGTAAGGGAGTGAGTCATGGAAAAGGACAATGCAGATATAAAAATAGGAAAGGGAAAGAGGAGAAGATGAGGGTCCGAGAAGAGGGTGAAGTGAGAGAGAAAAGGGGGGCGAAGAAAGCACAAAGTAGATACAGGACCAGAGAGAAGAAGGGTTCAGAAGAGTGAGGAGCAGGAGATGTAAAGGGGGACAGAGTGGCAGGAAACTGGAATGAAAAAGACAAAAAGGTGGAGACGGGGCAAAGTATGAAGAGAGCAGAGGTTGAGAAGATAGGGAAAGCAATAAGAAAAGGAGGAGCTAGTGAGACCATGTATGATGGCCTGGCTCGTTCATGTATGGAGCGGAGATTCTGGGAGAGTGGGGGGAGGAAAAGTGGGGAGAGCCGGTGAGCAAGGGAAAAGAGTCTGGAATGAAAAAGACCAGCGAGAACAAGAGGTCTAAGAGGGGAGAGAAAGAGATGTCAAGGGAGCAGGAGAGGGTGAGAAAAGGCGCTTCATGCGAGTGTGTGAAAGAGCGGTAGATTGGGTCGACAGGGACAGAAAATAGTTTGGGAGAGCATCAAAGAAAAAAAAAGAGATACCCCGATAAAGAAAGGAATGAAACAGAAGATAGGATGGTAGGTCTAAGGGGGAAGAGAGATGGTGACAGAGAGCAGGATAGAAAATGAGAAAGGGGAATGACAGGCTGGAAATTAAGAAATGGAACATGGAAGGGTGACATAAACCATGGAAGTGCTGGAGCAGAGTTTTCATAAGAAAATTCAGGGGCTTTTGAAGCTCTAGTATGTCTATGCGTTTTATTAATTATTAATAAATAACAATTAATTATTTGTCTTGTGCAAGTGTGTTTTTATTAATCAATCCGTTTGTTTTAACATAAGAGAAAGTTACACGAGGGTTAGCATGCGTGTGCTGTTTCTGTTTCCTAAAAAAAATAACGTGCAAGTTTTCATGTTTAAACGTTGCTGTGTGCTGTTTATTTTGAGCACAAAACGCTGTCTGAATTAATGCTTTTTATGTCGCGAGAGCTAGATAAATGCATACACATAAGGGTATTAGTGGGGTTAACACTGTTAAATCATTATGCTGTAGTAACGTTGTTTTTATTTCTTTTAATTGAGATGGTCTATTGTGGCCTATGGAGGCCTAGTCCATGATGGCTGATTTTGTGAGCCTGGCCTCGAGTGAATATGTGAAAACTGAGACGAGGGAGACCCCTGCTGGAAATGGTCTTGAAGCTAACTGACCATGGTCCATGTTGAGAAACTTTCCATGAGGACAGCAGCAGTTTTTGGGAGTTCTCCAAGAGAAGTGAAAGTGTCCTTGGCAATCTTGAAAGACAAAGGAGCCTTAGAGGGAAACTCTGAACTGTGGCTCGATAGCCGAGGAGAAGCCGGATTAATGTGATACATGTTTTATTTTCTTGGTTCCTGTTCCGTAGTCTTCGATATGTGTATTTTTCCTGAGCGGAGGTTCACAAATGTTGCAATGTTGCATCCTTTCCTTCTCGCTCTGCTCAGCAAGTCCGGCGGACATAATGATTTTTCCTATGTTCCAATGTATCTTTCCTTTGTTCAATTTATTATAAAAACTGTTAGCTTAGAGAGGGTTCTTGCCACCCTTTTGCCACTTGCCATTTTGCCTTTGCCGCGTGAATCTGCGTTGCTGAGGATCGATGCTGAGGACTTCGTCTTGAGAGACTTTACCGAGAGACTTGTCCTGACCCGTTCTGACACTTAGTTAGAATAGGTAACTATGAGAAATGATTTATTCTGATTGATTTACTTTGACTAATTTTAGATAAAGCAATATAATTTTTAACATGGTGTTGAATTTTCTTTCTTGTCAATTATTGGGTTTATATTTCTGATTATTATTGTATATGTTGTGTAGATTATGTTATTGATTAGGACAGTCACAAAACCAGATCTGATCGACCTGATATCGATGCAGGGTGTTTAGGAGTTTTCTTTCACAGGTTATTGCTGGTAGAGTATTTGAGCGTGTGTTAGTGAAATGGGCCCTAGCGTATGATGAATGTATGTGCCTGTAACTGTGTGATTACTCTATCCGTGGTAGTGGGCATATTTTAGATACCCTGATCCCTATCAATTTCCTGGTAGCAGAGATTGATGGTTTTGATGGTTGTCTTGATCTGATAAGATTGCTTGTACATTAGCTTATTGATTATTGATTTTATTTTGTTGATATTGGTATATGTACTAATACTATATGTTGAAGTCGTCATGTTGAGTTATATGTAGTGCTTCTGGAATTTGGAAGCTGTGGTAGCAGTTCCGTAGTAGGGCAGAGGAAGGTATATGCTGCTCTCGGGAAAGACGGGATTGTAAGGAATAACGTGTGACAATTGAAGTTGCGCGTTCACATTGTCTGGGTTCGGAATCAGTGACATTGTTGTATGTTACTATTAGAATATATTTCTGGTATATAAGGAGTGTGTATCGTAGTGAAGGTTATCTTTGAAACTCTGGTCTTAAGTCCCAGGGATCCGTAAGGATTTTCGTTAAAGCTTATCGCGGGAGGAGTAATAGGTATTCTCTGAGCTTGTTTGAGGAACTGGGCAAAGTTGCTTAGTTAATGTATGTTATAATTCTGTAGTGGGACAGATTGTGCGCTGTTCCCGGGAAGCAGGATTCTGTGTGCAAGTACTATATTCTTCTTGTATGAATGTGCGTGAATGTATATACATTTATTGATTGTAAGACTCTTTGGATAAGTCCTAGAGGAAACAGTTATGAGATGTATGAAAGTTTGTTGACTCTTGAAAAATAGATTCTCTTTTACTATTCTGTGGTTAGCGAAGCAGACAATGGAGATGTTTTTATGTTGTAACTAATAGATTTTGTAGAAATCTTGACACGAAGTCTACTGAGAGATTTTGTAAAGGAGGGGTAGACGAGTGACAGAAGACAGGAGACAAGCGACTGCAGCGACTGTTGACGTCAGAAAGTCCGCGCTCTGATTGGATAGTGGATCAGAATAGGGTTCGCGCTAGGATTGGTGCGTTAGTGTGAGTCGCGCTGCTATTGGTTGAGAAGCTCGTATTGTATATTTATAATACGGAGAGAGTAGAGAGTTTTGGTAAGCGCTAAAATGTATTACCAAGAAGAGAAAAAGAAAAAAACATTTTTTGGGAAAGTTAAAAAGTGGTTTAGCAAGGATAAAGAGGTTAAAACGAGAGAGGGTGAGTTGCTACCTCCAGCGAAAACACCTGCATCCTTCATGGCTGCGAAATATGGATTACATACCTGTATATGGTTGCAGAATTGGGTTAGGTATACTAAAGAAGATGGTGTTTTAGCATTTCCAGAACATGGTTCATTTAATTTGGCCGTGTTGAGAAATTTACGGGAAAAGATGGTATGTCTGGACCCGAAGCCAAGACCTACACAGTTCGAGGCTTTAGTGGAATGGGAAGAGGAAGTTCATGAGCGAGAAAAGCAAAGATCTGGAGGGTATTACAGGAATATGTTTGGGAGGAGACATGATCGTGAAACACATCATGATCGGATGAAAAGGTGGCGAGATGTTAATATGTCAGAGGGATTATATCCTATGAGAACAATTGAAGAAGGAGCAGTTGGAGTTAATGAGTATGATGATGAGGTCTTAAATGACATGATTTACAAAAGACCACCTCCATATAGACCAGAACCAGATGAGAGTACACCAGTTGTTTCTCCGATAAGAGATACAGTCTGTATTATTGAGAAAGAAAAAGTGACACCTGAATCAAGAAGTAGTAGTTCTTTCAGGGAGAAAGAGAATCGAAGTAGTGAGGAAAATGCCAGAAAATTAGCAAAAACGACAACAGAACTGACTGAGAAAATTAGGGAGTTAACGAAGAATCTGGAAGCTGTTACGGTGCCTGTAACTATAGGTCCGGTTATGCCCGTGTTTGACAAACAGAAGACAGGTGAAAATGGACTGGTGATTCCATATGTTTGGAATGATTTGACAAATTCAGTTGGTCCTTCAGGAGATTCAGATAAAAGAACAGGGAAAAGTGACCTGAGACAAACCAGACATGACACATGTAGTGAACTATTGGATGCTAGTGAACCTAGTTGTTCAGGGATGCCAATTTTAGAACCGCAGAAAAGAGTGGTTCCAGTGAGAAAAACTGCTGAAATAACAGTTGATGATTTGAATGATTGGATGAAGGTTCTTCAGAAAAAGGATAAGGATTCACAAGTTATTGATGTGGCTAAGTTACGTATAGAATTAGAAGAGCTTGTGACAGGAACAGTTCCAACAGAAATCCTGAAGAATCATCATGATGGTGAGCTGATGTTTATGTGTAAAAATATTACCTGGAGAGCAAGGAATACTCATGACAGGCTGAGAACAATAGCAAATGAGCTGGGAGTTGACATTGATAAAGTGAAAGCTTTACAGAAAACTTACAGGATGGATTTTACTGAGAAGGACATTGAAAATTTGAATGCTACTGGTAGAACAGGACAGATTAAAGAAATGGTAGCATTATTGCGAAGATGGGGTGATGTAGAAAAGTGGAAGGATAGGTGGTATAAGAAAAGAGAGGAATTTGTAGATAGAACAACTTATTCAGCATTTCCAGTAAGAGAAAAGGAGAAACCAGTGGATAATTATCCTATGAGAGAAATACCTGGAGGAGGATATGTACATGTTCCATGGACCAGACAGGATATTTTATCATTTACGAATGATTTCCCTCGATTGAGATAAAAGCCCGTCGAGTGGTATAGGCAGGTAGATAGGTTTGTGAAATTGTCAAAAGTGCTGTGGGTTGACCTGAATAGTCTGTTTGATATAATTGTTCCAGCAGATTTGTGGACTGAGTGTAAAATAGTTGTGAGTTGGCCTACTGAGGAGTATCCAAGAGATTCAAGAACAGGGGCACCAGATCCAGAAGTAATGAGAAAATATGATCAGGTGATGGTATACCTGAAGAGTAAAGTTCCTCCAAAAGAGACAGACTGGGTTAAGATAGATCGAACACAACAGGAAGCAAAAGAATCAGTTCATGCTTTTTACGAGAGGCTGATACTGGCTTTTAAACAATTCAGTGGAGATGAACACCTGGGTGACAAAGATTTGAGTCACTTTGTATACAGATTTGTATATGGTCTAAGACCTGAAATTGGTGAGAGAATTTGTGAGCACACAGTGGATTGGCAGAGTAAAAAAGTAGATGAGATCCTGAGACATGCAAAATACTTTAGTGATGAAATTGAAGCAAAACAAAGAAAGCTGAAAGAGAAAGCAATGTGGGCACAAGTGAAAGTTGCAGAAAGACAGGAAGCACAGTTAGTGGAACAGGCGAATAATCCAGGAAATAATGCAGGAAATAGACCCAGATATGCAGGGAAAGGAAAAGGAAGTCTTGAGGAAGCGAAGAAAAAGTTCCCTTGTCACAACTGTGGCCAACTGGGACATTGGAGATCTGAATGTCCTAATCCACCATTAGTGAGTAATGAGAGTAAACCTTTAAATCAACAGGTGCAGAACCAGAATGAAGGAAATAATCAACAGCAACAACAGAAAGTTGTGAGACAGCAGAGTCAAGAGCCAAAACCGCCCTTGCCGCAGAATAGAGGGTTACAAAAGTATAATCAGGATTCAGGATTCTACAATGATGAGCAGGTAAACAAACCAAGACGTTCTAACAAAGTACAGCAGTACTTGTTAAAGAGTGAAGGGAGTGAGTCTGAGGGTGATTATTGACGGTGCCGAGGAGAGGAAGAAGAGTGCATACTTGGTGCAACTCTAGAAATAGACCAGGCAGGACCATTTGTGGATGGGAAAATAAATGAGGAGAGTGTTACTTTTTTGGTAGACACAGGTGCGACAAGATCAACTGTCAGGTCAACAGATGTTAGAAATCTTCCTCTCTCGGATGAAGCAATCCAAGTAGTTGGTGTAGCTAATACACAAATCAGAACACGTCTTACTGAACCAGTAAGAGTACAGATAGGGAAATTTTCAGACATGCACAGATTTATTGTCTGTGATACGAGTCCAGTGAACCTGTTAGGTAGGGACCTATTGTGTAAGATGAACTGCACAATTTTTTGTACACCGGATGGAATAGCTTTTGAGACACCAGATGATGATGTTTTCTACCGAATGACTCTAGAAAATAGAGAGAGTGAGTTAATTGGTGCATTTGCTGTGTTTAATCCGGAGGATTTGCCTCATGAGCTGAGAGATACAGTGAAAAAAGCAGTTTGGGATTTTACAGGAGAGGATGTGGGATTGATGAATAATGTAGATCCAGTGAAAATTGCAGTGAAAGAGGGAATTACATATCCTAACATTCCTCAGTACAAAATGACACTAGAAATAATTGAAGGGATAACTCCTATAATTGAGAAAATGATTCAGCAAGGAGTTCTGAGAGAATTACTGAGTAGTCCGTGTAATTCACCGATAATGGGACTGAAAAAGCCCAATGGGAAATTTAGGATCGTGCAAGATCTGAGAAAAGTTAATCAAATTGTGGTGGCATGTTGTCCTATTGTGCCAAATCCATCAGTGATTCTGTATCAAATTCCACATAATGCTGAGTGGTATACAGTGATTGATTTGTGTCATGCGTTCTTTTCAATTCCATTGCATCATGACAGCCAGCCGATTTTTGCATTTAGGTTTGGCCAGCGTATTTTAGCATGGTGTCGAATCCCACAGGGGTATACGGAGAGTCCTTCGATATTCAATCAGTTATTGAAAAGATCGTTGGAAAGTCTGATCATGCCCGAGAGTTCAGTGCTAGTACAATATATTGATGACCTATTGGTGGCATCAAAGACACGTGAAGCTTGTGAAGTAGATACCATAGCTTTACTGAATCATCTGGCAGATGGAGGGTTAAAGGTATCTCCAGCCAAATTGCAATTTTGCAAGAAAGAGGTGCATTATCTTGGACACAATATTGAAAAAGGTCTGAGAAAAGTGACTACTGACAGGATCAGAATAATCAGAGAAATGAAAGCTCCAAAAACCCAGAGAGAAGTGAGAATGTTCCTGGGTATGGTGGGATATTGTCGTCGGTGGATAATTAATTTTTCCCTGATAGCAAAGCCACTGATTAAACTGACAAAAAGTGAAATGACAGATCCATTGGATCTAGATGCAGAACAATTGGCAGCATTTGAAGAGCTTAAAAGTAAAATGTGTGAAGCTCCAGCTTTGGGTATGCCTGACTATGAGAAAGAATTCGAGCTGTACTGCAGTGAAAGAAATGGATGTGCACTTTCAGTGTTAATCCAGAAACATGGACAATTGAGAAGGCCTATTGCGTACTTCTCATCAACACTTGACCCTGTAGCTGTGGGTTTACCAGGTTGTCTGAAATCTGTGGCTGCAACATGCAGGAGTCTGGAACAGAGTGAGGGAATCATAATGGGATATCCTGTAAGGGTATTCGTACCTCACAATGTGGCAATTCTTTTGACAAGAAGCAGAACACAGTACATGTCACATAGTCGATTGACCAAATATGAAAAAGTGATTCTGGGAGCATCAAATGTGACTCTCGAGAGATGTGTGAATGTGAATCCAGCGACGCTTTTGCCAGACATTGAAAATGTGGGTGTGAAAATGGAGGATGATCATGATTGTTTGGATGTGCTTGAGTACTGTACAAAACCAAGACCAGACATAAGGGATATTCCCTTACCTGAGAATGATCATGTATTGTTTGTGGATGGATCATGCCTGAGAAATGATGATGGTGTGCTATGTGCAGCATATGCGGTGTGCAAAGTTTCAGAGGTCATGGAAGCATCACCATTGAAGGGAGTAAAATCTGCGCAAGTTGCTGAATTAATAGCATTAACAAAAGCTTGCGAAATTGGGAAAGATTTGAGGACGACTGTGTTGACTGATAGTCAGTATGGATTTGGAGTGGTGCATGATTTTGGCCAACTTTGGCTACAAAGAGGTTTCTTGACATCGAGTGGAACTCCAATAAAGAATGCTGAAATGATTGGAAAATTGCTTGAGGCGATACAGCTGCCTAAGGAGTTAGCAGTTGTAAAGTGTGCTGCCCATGGTCAGGGGGAGGATTTCATAACGATTGGAAACAGGTACGCCAATGATGTTGCGCAATACTGCGCCAAGACAAATCAGTCCATTAATAGGGACAGAGAAAGAGAAATGTCTTTTCTTTCTGTGATGTTTACTAATGTCCTAGAGACCTGGGATGAAGTGAAGCAGTTACAAGATGAGGCAGGAGAGGAAGAGAAACGAGATTGGATTAAGGCAGGATGTGCTCCAAGAGAAACAGACCATGTTTGGGTCTACAGAGATGGCAGACCAGTGATGCCTAACTCCATCTTGTCGTCAATGGCAAGGATGTATCATGGCCAGGGACATTTGGTGAGAGACGCGATGGTTAGGTCGTTTAAACAAACCTGGTACAATGCAAAGTTCAGGACAATTGCAGAAAGTATCTGTCAGAGGTGTTTAGTTTGTCAGCAATTTAACACTGGGAAAAAGACAGTGGTGAGTCTGGGAACAATAGGCAGAGAAGGAGGTCCTTTTACAAGAATGCAGATTGATTTTATTGAGATGCCCCAAGTGAACAGACTGAGATATGTTCTAGTGGTAGTCTGTTTGTTTTCAAGGTGGGTGGAAGCTTACCCGACTAGAAGAAATGATGGATTAACAGTGGCGAAGTTACTGTTGAGGGAGTTGATTCCTAGGTATGGGTTTCCAGTAACAGTTGAGTCTGATAGAGGTAGACATTTTCAAAATGAGCTCATGGGTTTGATTTGTGAAGCATTGAAAATACAGCAGAAGCTACATTGTGCATACCGACCAGAGGCTTCTGGTGTGGTTGAGCAGATTAATGGCACGATCAAGAATAGGATTGGAAAGATGTGCTTAGCCACTGGCATGAAATGGCCAGATGTTTTGCCTCTAGTTCTGATGACAATGAGATCTACTCCAGATAGAACTACTGGTTTGAGCCCGCATGAGATAATCATGGGACGTGCTATGCGCCATGCATTCGTGCCTGTCAATAAGTTGGTGACAATAACTGATGACATGATTTTGGATTACTGTAAAGGCCTGGCTGACGCAGTTCATTCTGTGTTTCACCAGGTTGGAGAAGAAGCTACCACACTTGAGAAGAAGCAAGCTCATGATCTGAGTCCAGGAGACTGGGTGAGGATTAAGGTGCACAGAAGAAGAAATTGCTTGATTCCAAGGTGGGGAAGGCCGAGACAAGTTATTCTGACTACGACGACTGCAGTAAAGTGTGCTGGAGTGAAGCACTGGGTACATGCAAGTCATACTCTGAGAGTTCCAAATCCAAAAGAAGGAACTGGTAAAGAGTATTTTGAAGAGTCAGATTCTAGTGATGGTGAAGATACTGAAGATACGGAATCAGTGAGAAAAGAAGCAGAGAGAGCTTCAAGAGAATCACTGCGAGTATCAGAGAGAAGATCAAATTCTGTAAGAGAGCCTGAGGTTTCAAACAGCAGTGAAGGAAAAAGAAAAGAAAAAAGAAATCACACAGAGACTACTCCTGAATCGGAAGAGGAGGAGATTGAAGAACCACTTGAGATTATACTTGAAGAAGTAGGGTCAGAAAAAAATAGAGGGGGACAGATTGCGGAAGACCCCCGAGGAGGTGTAGGGAACATTCTTGATGAGTCAGGTGAAGGGACAAGTAGACAGCAAGAAGATTGCGTGTCGGAGACCCGAGGAGGGACAGGAGTAGGGAAGTCTCAAACAGTGGTGAAAAAATCTGTGGAAAAGAAGAAAGCTGCTGGAAAACGGAAACAAGAGGCACTTGAAACAGATGATGAAGATGAACAAACAGAGGGTCGAGTTCTGAGAAAGAGAACTTGGATTGGAGAAAGAAGTAATAAAGAAATAAAGCCGAAGAAGGTGTTAAGAGGAGACCGTTGGCCTAACAACAGAGTTAAGAGGCTGAGATACAGAGTAATAAGAGCAAATTTATCGAAAGCTGAACAAGTGAATGAAGTTTCGAGTCAAAGTTCAAAAGCTGAAGGAGAAGAATCAAAGGAGTTAAACGAACCAGTGGAAATAAAAAGAGTAAGAAGACCCAACCAAAAGTACAGATCACCGGAATGGTCTTATGTGGCACTGTCTGAAGAAGGAAAAGAAGAAACAGTGACTCGAGATAATCCGGAAGTGGTCTTGAGAGAAGTGGTTGAGGAAGATACTGGTGAAATTCTGAAAGTACTCTTGACTGACATTGGAGAAGAGTCGAGTACTGAGGATCTTGATGTTGGAGATCTGATACAATTTGATGTTGAAGAAATTGAAGTGAAGAATGACAAGTATCCAAACTGAGTGAAAGAAAGATTCACTTGGATCAAGTGAACGAAGAGATCATTTGGATAAACTGAAAGCTGAAGAATTGCTGAAGAATTGAAGAAGTTCAAACAGTAGTGGAGTAGTAGAGGCTAAACTAAAATGGCTAACATAGAGGATAATAGAAATAGATGTGCCTTCTTTAAGAGGTGGTGTAGGATGTGCTGCTGTTGTACTGGATTATTAATGCTTCTATGGGGTGTTTTAGTTTTATTAGTTACTTTTAGAGTAGAGTTTGGAATGCATATAGAAAATGTGACAAATGTAGAGAAGAATTCACAAGAAGTAGTTCCAATTAGAATTAGTAATGCTTACACACACAAAGATAGGTCAATTAATAACTTTTCTAGTAATGTTTTTTCGAAACTGTTATATGAATATGTGAAGACAATGGAAGTAAGGGATTGCTACGTTTGTATGCAATTACCTGCATCCGTTTCAGAGGGTGTTACTTATCATCATTTACCAGCTACATATGGTATTTCTTGTAGTATTTTAAGTAGTGTTTTTTATTTGTTAGGGAAAGTAGATTATAAGATGTCTAACAGAGATAGTATTTTGGGGCATTTGCCAATGAACAAAGAGCTGAATCCAGCTAAAGAAGCTAACACTTTTGGTGAGATTTTTATTGAAGAAAAAGGATTAACATTAGATTACATTTTTAAGAATAATTTAACTTGCAGTTTGAAAGAAGAGGAGAAAGCTTTCCTGGATATGGTAGAAGAAAGGAGAGTGAACATGCATGAGAAAGCGGGAAAATATGAAGTGAGTGAGACAATTTGGGACATTGAAATGGGAAAAGAGTTGAGAAATGGGGCTAGTCCAACTTTAGCTCTAGATGCACCGCAGAAGGGTAAACTTTGCATTACAAGAAGGAAATCCCAATATGATACATATTTTGTGGGGACTAGTGAGTGCCATGATACATACTTTGTTGTGCGACAGGTTGGGGTTTCAGAGGTGGAGAAGATACAATTTTTCCGGGAGTGTACTATGTTTGTGGGAACAAGGCTTATTACAAGTTGCCGGACCATTGGTATGGCACATGTTATGTGGGCCTAGTTTTTCCTAAGATTTTTCATACAGATAAAATAAGAGATGTAGAAGATATTAACTTATTAACACGTTTTAAGAGAGAAACTTGGTCTGAAATTGTGGGTGATATTTTTGGGGTTTTGATTCCAGCAGTGGGAATTTCTTTAAATGCTTATGGAATTCGGAAACTGTCCACAGTGGTTGATCGCTTATTGACAAATACCGCAGGAGGGTTTCTTTTGGTGAATACGGAATTAAGTGCCGTACGTGCCATGTCTATGCAAAATCGACTTGCCCTTGATATTCTATTGGCCAAGGAGGGTGGAGTTTGTGGAATATTGAAAGTTCAACATTGTTGCACTTACATTCCTGACGAAAGTAAAGACCTGAAGGTCTATATCAGAAATATTACAGATTTGCATGAAGAATTAGTACCACTTGAAGCTGGGAGTTTGTGGACTAAAATAGCTAATAAAATGATAGCTGTTAAGGATTTTATTGCAAAGATAGGTAGTACTATTATAGGTAGAATATTGTTTCCCTTGTCTTGTATAATTGTGGCTTTATTAATAATAAGATTGGTGTGTGTGTGTTGTAAAAACAGGGGAGGGAGGAAGAAATTGAATAAGGAGAAGAAAAATAAGAGGTTGAAAAGAGAACCTCAAGAAATTGAACTAGAAGAATTGAGGGAGAGTGTTTACTTAGAGACAAAAAGGGATGATGAAAGAGTGACTGGTGTTTAATGTTGTGTAAGGGGAAAAGACATTTCTGATTTCTCCTAAAATGGGACTAAAATTTTCACTAATTTTTTTTTTTGGGTTTATTTGGTGATAAAATCACCAAAGGGGGGATTGCTGGAGCAGAGTTTTCATTAAGAAAATTCAGGGGCTTTTGAAGCTCTAGTATGTCTATGCGTTTTATTAATTATTAATAAATAACAATTAATTATTTGTCTTGTGCAAGTGTGTTTTTATTAATCAATCCGTTTGTTTTAACATAAGAGAAAGTTACACGAGGGTTAGCATGCGTGTGCTGTTTCTGTTTCCTAAAAAAATAACGTGCAAGTTTTCATGTTTAAACGTTGCTGTGTGCTGTTTATTTTGAGCACAAAACGCTGTCTGAATTAATGCTTTTTATGTCGCGAGAGCTAGATAAATGCATACACATAAGGGTATTAGTGGGGTTAACACTGTTAAATCATTATGCTGTAGTAACGTTGTTTTTATTTCTTTTAATTGAGATGGTCTATTGTGGCCTATGGAGGCCTAGTCCATGATGGCTGATTTTGTGAGCCTGGCCTCGAGTGAATATGTGAAAACTGAGACGAGGGAGACCCCTGCTGGAAATGGTCTTGAAGCTAACTGACCATGGTCCATGTTGAGAAACTTTCCATGAGGACAGCAGCAGTTTTTGGGAGTTCTACAAGAGAAGTGAAAGTGTCCTTGGCAATCTTTAAAGACAAAGGAGCCTTAGAGGGAAACTCTGAACTGTGGCTCGATAGCCGAGGAGAAGCCGGATTAATTTGATACATGTTTTATTTTCTTGGTTCCTGTTCCGTAGTCTTCGATATGTGTATTTTTCCTGAGCGGAGGTTCACAAATGTTGCAATGTTGCATCCTTTCCTTCTCGCTCTGCTCAGCAAGTCCGGCGGACATAATGATTTTTCCTATGTTCCAATGTATCTTTCCTTTGTTCAATTTATTATAAAAACTGTTAGCTTAGAGAGGGTTCTTGCCACCCTTTTGCCACTTGCCATTTTGCCTTTGCCGCGTGAATCTGCGTTGCTGAGGATCGATGCTGAGGACTTCGTCTTGAGAGACTTTACCGAGAGACTTGTCCTGACCCGTTCTGACACTTAGTTAGAATAGGTAACTATGAGAAATGATTTATTCTGATTGATTTACTTTGACTAATTTTAGATAAAGCAATATAATTTTTAACATGGTGTTGAATTTTCTTTCTTGTCAATTATTGGGTTTATATTTCTGATTATTATTGTATATGTTGTGTAGATTATGTTATTGATTAGGACAGTCACAAAACCAGATCTGATCGACCTGATATCGATGCAGGGTGTTTAGGAGTTTTCTTTCACAGGTTATTGCTGGTAGAGTATTTGAGCGTGTGTTAGTGAAATGGGCCCTAGCGTATGATGAATGTATGTGCGTGTAACTGTGTGATTACTCTATCCGTGGTAGTGGGCATATTTTAGATACCCTGATCCCTATCAGAAGAATGAAGAGAGGATGTTTGGAAACAAGAACAGGGAATACCTTTTGTAGGCAGAACTCCTTAAAATCACACGTTCAACCCTATCAACAGTCGCCATTTAGATCTTTCTTGTAGCGATTATATATGATTACAGCACACAAATTATATTTTAGGCCTGCAGGTGGCGACAGGCGACCACGTCCAGAAATTAGTTTGGGGATGGTAACTTGTCTCCGTAACATCCCCCTTTTGAGTGTGCTCAAGTGTGTGCTAAGGGCCCCCACACAAAGTTTGAGGCATTTAAAAAACACACTGTGTGGCAAGAATGGCAAAATTATGGGACAAGAAAATACAAATTATAGAGCATGTTGCCACATATACAATGACAATGTTCTTTTTTTATTTTAACACCAAAGTAATAGGCAAATAAAACAAGCATTGCTTAAAAACGGATGCCCATTACTCTCAGAGAGTGTGCTCAGACGAAGTGACAGGCGCCGGAAGGACGGATGCAATGACGGGCAGAGGTGCGAGCGAGGAAGCGCGCGCGCTAAACGGAAATAAATACAAGCATTGGCCACGCGGCCGTGAAAATGACGCGCCCGTGAAAGTGATCGCGGGCTCTAAGGGTGCCCGTGAGCGAAGCACTTAATGAGCCATGACGAGACAGGAAAGCCAGATGGCGCCTGTGCTAGTAACTGTGCGCGTAACCGCAAGCTCCAGGCCACACAAAAAGCTGTGGTCGGCTTTTTGAAGCCCACTTACTAATGGTCTCGCCAGAGCAGCGCATGCGCTGGCTCAGGCGAGACCTAAAAATGGATGATGTTGCTCTCTGATGGTCAAAGGTACATGTCTGGCCTTATGACAAACCAGGACACATGACTCTTATAATAATCCGGACGTTCGAAACACCCAAAACAATCCCATACCACCCTTGAAGACTTCCCTGTGGCTGCTCAAAATGTACATAGTATTTCTTTACTCTAAAGCTACGAGTTTAATCGGATATAAAGTGTCTGGTCACAAAACCATACTGAATACTCCCTGATCTCTCCAATGATCCAAAACACTATAGCCCTCCTTGGCAACATATACATTTATGTAAATTTCCCAGTCCATTGAATTAACAGATTCCCAGAAATATCTTAACACATTGATATGGTTACCGCCAAAAGCAAAAGGATTAATATCAGAAGGTAATAATTGTACCCCTTTCCAGTCCTGAAGAAAAAGCTGATCCGAGATAATTGTGTTTGGAGAACCCGGATCAAAAAAAGCTGACCTTCAAATTAAACTTATCAATATCGACTTGCTAAACAGGATTACCCTTTCTTGTTTTATTCTCTGGACCAACTTACGTAATAGATAATATCACATTGCAAATTGCACTTTTGAGAACCCTCATCTAAATCCGGTTCTTCTACCCGATGTTTCTGAACATTTTTCTGGCCATTTTTACACTCTTTAGCAAAAATGTCTAACCCTTCCACATTTATTGCACTTTTTGTTCAAAGCAGGACAACTGCTAAATTTCAGAGAATTAAATTAGGATCTACAAGGATAACATCTATTCTTTTTTCTTTTACTCTCTACCAATACTATATGCTCTGGCAGATGAATAAACTGCACTCACAGGGGTCATGTTCAAAGTTGCATGGGCATTGTCTACTTAATTCACGTTTTTTGTTGCTATGACCGAGTGTTCAATAACCTTGTCTAACAACAGTTTGGGCTAAAGTGGGGGTTTGCAACACAGTAATTGCTCTTGATTTTTTTTTTTTTTAACCAGAACAATGCACAACTATTTGGTCTTTCAAAAAAATGCTCCAAAAGGTCATAGATTCATATGAGTATTCATTTCTTAATTTTGCTAAATAGTAAACAACTGACTCAACAGCCATTTGCTTTTTTGTGCCGAATCTGTGTCGCTCAACAATTATGCTTGGATCATCACTGAAATGCAAACAGCTTTGGTGATAACATCTCACTGCTCACATTCAGAGTTGTCAGGTATAACCCCAGAAAAATTATTAAAGTTGTTTAATTACTTTCTGAGCCAAGACAGCTGTTTAACAAGGTCACTTTTCTTCAACACATCGATAGCAACTTAAACACGTTCAAGTGCCCTGTGTCATTGTTTCCATTTTATTTGAGGAGATCCTGGCATTTGTAGAAAGCAGCTGGCATGAAGGCACTTTGCATGACAGAGTTCTTGTGCTGAGCAAGACTGAGTTAACAGATTACAATTATTCTGAAACATATACTGATACTTTACTCACAATTGACTTGAACCAATTATAATAAGCAAAATTACCCGCTGTCATTATTAATAACAAAAGTGAGTGGTATTGTTTATGCCCGTTTCCTTTGCTATCGGTCCTTTGAATGAAGCGCTTTGCAATATCAACTAAAACAATTGCTGAGGCAATCAAAACAACTAATATGGCTTCTCGGCTGCAGCAGAGAAACTGAAGGTGGCGCCCGGGGTCCGCGCAGTCAACAGGGGCTGCGCAGCCACTTGGGTGCCGGGGGAGCGTGGGGCCTCTTGGGGGGGCCCCCATGCTGAGAAATGCCAGTGCCCTAACACATGGGCTAAGAGGAGCCTGGCCTGCCCAGTGGGGGAGGTGACCCGGACCCCCATAAAGGGAGCTGGCAAGGGAGTGCCCATGTCTGCAAAGATCTGTCATCCGTAAGTGAAAGCAGCCGCCCCCCTTCATGAACACAACAGACCCCAAGGTGTAATACCAGGACCAGTTGGAAAGACCCAGAGGGACGTCCCCAACGTTGCGAGACCCGAAGACAAGGAAGACACCCTGGGTCCCGCAGCCGCACTGAGCTAAGATGTCGTAGGGGCTAACAGGACACTACAGGAGTCAACAAGAGGAATACGGGAACGAGCCCGGGATGGATCCAGAGACCTGGGTGACAACCCCAGATGGGTGTGGACAGAGGGAGACCACACCAGAGACTCACAGCAAGGCATCCGACATACTAAGAGTTCCTAAGTGACAGCCCTATCTGTAGGGCATAGACGGGTCCTGGGTTGAGTCACAGAGGAGAGAGACGCACCTCTGGGCGACGGACACTGACTGGGCCTAAGTAGTGAGTCACACACACCCCGGAAGGCTCTCAAAGAAACCCAACCCAGGAGGAACCCCTGGGTTCTACTTTACAAACGGATGAGACCACCGGTCCTGTATATGCCCAAACATACCCACAGCCAGACAAGCGGTGGCAGCCTGAAATCATGTTCTCAATCAGGCATAACCCAGTCACATGATCAACACAAAGTGGTGCTCCAACACAGCCAGCCACCTTCAATGGCCAGAGATAAGGAGCTGAGGCCACCGAAACAGGGGAAAATGGACAGATACGCGAAAGTCATTGCCCACCTCACGGGGCAAAGAGTGAAAACCTATCCATGCCAGACAATGCGTCCCTCTTACGGGTGATTCAGTCCTTCAGAGAGGCACTGGAAGGATGAATAGCTGAAGTCCGCTCGGATGTAACCGTACTACGTCAGGGTTTAGGCAATGTATCTGAAAATATTACACAGGCAGAACAACGCATATCAGAGGTCGAGGATGTATCCCATACCTTGCGTAAGGAAATCATAAATCTCAACCTCCGTGAAGGAGATCACCTGGAAGGTAGATGACACAGAAAACCAAGCTCGTGGGAACAACCTACGTTTCATAGGCTTTCCGGAGGGAATTGAAGGGTCAGACGTGATAGCCTTTCTAGACAAATGGCCCAGGTACTTCCTCCCGATGGCACAGCTCTCATCATGCTCTGTAATTGAGTGTGCTCACAGGATGCCCAGCTCCGACCACAAGCGGGAACACCTTCACAGACTCTAATAGCTTGCTTTTTGAATTACCAAGACCGCGATTTGATACTCCGGGAGATGAGATGAATTGGGGAGGTCTGGCTTCCCAATGCCAAAATTATAGTCTTTTCAGACTACTCCGAGGAAGTTCAGAAACAAAGCAGGGCGTTAGGCACAGACTGTCCCCCGTAAACAAAATACAGTACAGGAGGGTGGAGAGGTGTTTAGGTAGCACCATACAACAACAAGCGTTACTCCACATGATGTTTCTTACTTGTATTACAGACATGGTTCAATCTGAAACGTCGTGCTTCGCCGCTTTGATACTGCAATTTCCCGGAGGTCACTGCGAATATTCGAAGGCATTAAAGTGGAAGATAGTGAAAAAATTATTTCTATTCGCCATGGTTTCTGGACACACACTGCAACTATGGCAAGAAACAACATTGGCTAAATTACAAGTTTAAAACTATGCCCATCGCCGTACGCACTGATGTACGAGTAGTGCTTTATGAGAAAGAAGAAAGACGAAACAGTAGCATGTGCAATAAAAGAAAATCCATAAAGCAAGGCAAGGGTGCGGTACCACAGGCTGTTACTAGGTGTCCCTCTGGAATTCTAAAGGGACGTTTAAAAGCTACATAAGGTACTGCACCCTTAAAGCAGCTTACTAAAGGATGTTGTTCCAGCTCTGTTTTCTGTTGAATACAATATTAAGGTGCAATGCTTTAATGTTTATATGAAACAGCAGCTTTAACATAAGTGTTCTCAAACTGTGTTGCATCTGTTCACAGAGCCCTCTACTTTTTAAGCGTAACTTGAGTGGAAGATCAGTAGGGAGGGGTAAGAGGGATGAGGCTCTATGTCAGACCAGCCGACTTTGGAACAAAGGGTTCAAATCTTAGCGTTGCTTCACCATTCAGTGATTATGGGCAGTATCACTTAATTTCCTGGCTTTAAAAAACAAGCTGTGAGTAATAAAGCAGTTGCCGTCTGCACTGCAGCTACCAACGCAATCGCAGCGGCAGTCGCGCTGATTATAATAAAAATTTACTCCTTGGAAAATGGAAGCGCAGCGTCCCTGAAGTGGATGCTGTGATGATACACAAACCCAAAGTAAACACCCAAATAATAGTGCACGAACTAATATGTATTTGAAAAAGTGTAAGGCCACATGTGGCAGGGGCAGTCTGCTGAAAGGGTCTGAAACACCAAAAGGCGGAACTAATTAAACATGCTGGCCAAACAAAAGCAGCTATTTATGAAAGGCAGGGACAAGAACGAATGGAAAAGATGGGAGGTGCTTCCACCCACTGTCTAAATTACAGCATGCCGCGCAGAGTACCGCATGCACTGACTGCCCAGGATCAACCAAAAATTAAATAAATTAAAACCGGGAGCCCTATTTATAATCATTGGCATGGTGTAACATTTCGTGTCATAATCATGCTTTATGAGCAGCTGAAAATCACTAGAACTGGGACCAAACCAAAATCACCCCGAATAGAAATTGTTTGATGCAACCCCACATTGCATGAGTCTGCAACAAGCAGGAGAACTAAGGTGATTAGTTGGTCCCTAGCAGCCCACCAGCTCTGAGAGTGGCCCCTAGTCCAGCTGCAGTTTTTTCGTAAAGGCAAGGGTCGTCGCCCCCGGCCCACTGCGTCGCTAAACGTGAAAAATAAAATGGCACTGGAATGATTTCATTGTCATTTTATTTTTCACGTTTAGCAGCGCAGCAGACTCCAGCTGGGATTAGTGGGGACATGTCCTCCTCTGCTGCTGACTAGCAGCAGGGGAGATATGGAGGAGCAAGATGGACCTTCCAAAGTGCACATGACACTTTGGTCGGCTCTCTTAGGCAGGCCAAAATGACATGAGTACTTTGCAACTCTCCACTCAGCTATCTCAGACAGCTGGTGGAGACCAAGCAAAGGCCTAAGGGAGCATCCACCAGGACGCTCCACCCAGTCCTGCCACTGCTCTCATGTTGGTGAGAGTAGCACCAGGATTGGTAAATTGAAGTTCCTGGCATCTGAAGCCCAAGGAGCCGACAGAGGAGAGACCAAAGAGGGCATGGAACGTGTAGCAGGCAAGGTAAGTAACTTTATTTTTTTGCAACTCGCCTTGCCTGCATGCAAACGCCAACGCACCCAACACTTAGTTGCCAGGCCGCCCCACTGGTGCACATATGTGCCAGCCGCCCCTGCAGTTAGAAGCCTATTGGAGCGCTAAAACGTCCCTGGAAGCGTGCCTCCCTCACGGTCAGTGATCTACGATGGTGTAGTTAGGCTACTTATACCTACCTATCTGCTGAGAGAGCGAGCCTCTGATTTGCTTCAACAATTGTGCGAACAAGACTCCCCTCTACAACACTACCCAAAATATATAGCTGCACAAGTGCACACAGCACTTGACAAGAGGGAACACATTGCTATGATGCCATTTCCCAAAATGCACTAGTCCTCCGTCCCTTGCAGCTAGACTTTATTAGGTATGCAGGTATTGTATAGGTGCTGCTGGCTGTACTTAAGTGCCCGGTAGGAGGTGTGGTCGGAGGCGGGGTGTGGCTACACGTGCTTCTTGTTATGACTGCTAGGGAAAGAGCGGACTATCGGGTGTTAAACGATCTGCTATGAGGAAGTTGGAGGAGTGCCGTTTGAAGCGCGCGCCAGGGACGTGTCCCTCTAGGAACCGGTGCGCTATCAGCTGTTTCGCGCCACTTCGCTAGATGATGTAAACAACCCGCCTCCTGTTCGCTCCCTACCTCCTCGGCAAGCTTCCGTAGGGACTTCTCCCTCTCGTACTGCGTCATGAGCTGCTCGTTGTCCTCCTTCAGCAGCTCCAGCTCCACTTCATGCTCCTGGTTGTCTGCGAATACCGAATCTAGGTTTTCCAATACGGCCACCACCAGCGGCATCAGCTCCTTCACCACGTCCTCATCGTACTCTCCAATGAGCCGCTCGAACTCTCGGTATATGGAGCTGGCCAGCCCAGACACCCGCTCAGACATGACAGCGCTGTTGCCGGGGTCATCCTGGTACATGGTCCCGTCCTCCACCTCCATGGCCCTTCAGTTCACAGCCGCCACTATGCACAAAACTTCCTTGTTGTCAGTAGGATTGCCCACTAGGTCTAAGAAGGAAAATGGGCCGTATGAAGTTGCACGCTACGCGGTGACGTTGCACTGCTTTGCGCGCATGCTCTCCCACACCAACCAAGTCCCGGGATTCAGTACAGTAGTACCCTGAAGCGTTCTTGGTCATACGGTGGACGGTGTGCATGGAACGCGAGCACACTATGCAAGCCGCGTGGCCGGGCCACTTAAGCGCTTAGTTCCAGTCACGCAAGAGAGCACGATCTCGCCTCCCGGCTAATAAACTTCAGACTGCCCCCCTCTTCCCGAATACTCAGCAGTTTTCCCATCTCGGATTTGCCTGGAAGCGTATCGCCTGACAATGCTATCAATTTTGCTGTTTTAATAAGCCAAATGTCTCCACCACGGGCCCAGGGCATATGAGCAGTTCGGTGGGGAAGCAGGATTCGTGAACAAAAAATAAGCAATGTATTTATTAATTGTATTTTTTTGTTTAAATCTTTTTATTGCTTTTTCGTACGTTTTTACTTCACCCATGCAGGGTTACAGTTGCAAGTAGAGAAGGATGAAAGGAGCACAGTATACAACCATTGCTGGAGTGCATATATGCTTAGTAGTAACTTGCAATAATATTAACCGTGCAATTACATGAACAATGATAGACGTTACATATGCAAGTGTAGTAAGGCCAATCAGGAAGAAATGAGATTCCATATATAACATCAACCCTTTTTTTCTGAAGAACTATTAACTTTTACTTTTGTGGAGACTGCACTTATACTTGTTTCATTGTTGTTGGAACTAGCATCAACCTGAAATACCTTAGAATCTAATTTACTGGTGGGATCTTGTGTCAAAATTTTGGACGGGACTACAGATCGTTCAATGCTTCTTGCAATGTCCATAACCTCATCCAACGAAGGATTCTTACATGTTAAAATACGTTCCTGTATTTTCTTATTATGACAATTAAACACTAACTGATCCCGCAAATATGTATCCAATTGAGATGCAAATTGACACTTCGCCGCTAGAACACGTAACACGGCTAAATAATCCTCAATGGATTCTTCTTGTGTTTGTTTACGCTTAAAAAATAAGTGACGTTCCACCATAACAGACGGTTCATCTACATATTGTTTCCCCAACCTAGCTAAAGCTTCTTCGTATACATTCCAACCATCATCACGAGATGGGGATGGTACTACAGGTAAGTTATCAAAAACATCTTGCCCAGCATTACCTAGATGGTTAAACAACAATGCTTTTTTCCTTCCCGCAGAATATTTTGTTGCATCGATAGCTTCTAAATAATTGTCAAAAATACTAAACCATCTATGCCATGGCATAAGTGGTTTACCTGGATTAGGAAGAAAAGGTGGTGGCTGCATCACATTGTTGGATGAGGACGACATGTTTATAATTAATTCCTTGAAAAGTATAATATACTCAAATTCACAATCAAATTAATGTTCCTAAAAGACGAAATACAGGTTATTGTTAAAAAACAACAGAAGAATTACATTTGACTGTAATCTGGTAAGCAAGAACATGGAACTTAAACAAGGAAAGAAAATTGAAACACTACTCCATGAAATTGAGAATCAATTCAATTCAATAATACTTAATTTCGACCTGTTTCGGCCATAAAAGCAGCATTTAAAACACAGTACATTAAAATACACAATAAACATCATCGGTAATAAAATTTTCAGCTAGCAACCCAAGTTAGTCTAGGCACTGTTTCGAATTAAAAAACTCCTTTTTATCCAAAATGCATGAAGATACTTAGAAAGTGCAAACACAATGTAAGCTGCTGTGTTAGATTTAAAGATTCTAAGTGCATCTGCATATTTGCGGAAGCCCAGGTTCCTACATACAGGTATAATCCAGTGCTTCCGGGCTCTGCTGTACATGGGACAAAAGAAAAGGATATGACAATCATTCTCTAAGTCCGTGCCACAGCCTGGGCATTTGGAAACCCCGGTGCTAGACCACTTATTTGTGAAGCATGCAAGGGGGAGGCAGCCAAACCTCCATTGGATGTATAACTTTCTGGCCAGTACAGGATAAATTACATTCAAATAATCCTCAAAGAAGTATGCAATTTTAAACTCTAGGAATGAATTTACCATAGGACCATTACGTGAGTTATGCAACCATGCGCTAGTGCATCTAGATCTGTGTGACTGGGTGAGCAGTTTCCCTGAGATCTCACTGCAGGCAATTGCTGGCTGATGCCACATATCCGCAAGACCCATTAACGTTAATTCCTGTTTGACATAGGAGAGCCAGGGAATGTGCACAGCTTTGCTCAAATTTAATACTTCCTGCAGTTCAATTCTATATTGTGTGAGTTCAGGGGTTAGCCATAATCTCCTCCAGAATCTAAGGGGTTTTATAGATAGTTCCTCCTGGATTGGGAGTAAGCCCAGATCAAGCCGAAGAGGAATAAGGGGGGTGCTTTGTGGGAGCATTAGCAGCTGCCTCAGAAATCTATTCTCCGCTTTGGTTAATTCGGGACTCACAACGTGCCCCCATAGTTCCCCACCATACAGGGCCGCTGATCTTGCCCTGGATTTATAGATTTCTAAACCTGGGCTTATGGGCCTGTATGTTGAGGCATTGTTCATTTTCAATATTCCGCCCGCTATTTGAGTCAGTTTGAGCTGAGATTTTAGGAGATGGGGCACCCAGGAAAGGTTTTCGCTCAGCGTGACACCTAGATATAGAAAGGTCTGCACTCTCTCAAGCGAAACTGTATCCAAGATAGGAGGGGGTCTGGTGCGTCGTGGGGGATTAAAAATCATGAATTTGGTTTTGTCTACGTTGATTTGTAGACCATGATCAATACAAAATTCATGAAACCCATCCAGTGTGCGCTGTATCCCCATGGGTGACTTAGATAATAAAAGAGTATCGTCGGCAAACATTATGGCCGCGATTTTCTTACCTGCCAGCCTGGGTGCATCGTTGTTTGGGACTGCATCCAGGCGAGAAATCAACCCATTCACGTATAGGCAAAACAAGGTGGGGGCAAGGACACACCCTTGCCTAACTCCCTTGTCTACCGGGAACCTCGCAGACAAGACTCCTCCCCTTGCACACCTGACCTGTGCAAAGTTCTGTGTATGCAATCTCACTAGTATGTTCAACAGAGCATTAGGTACTCCCAAGACCCGAAGAACAGCCCACAATTTCCCCCTTGGCACGGTGTCAAATGCTGAACGGAGATCAACGAACACCATATAGAGGCTGCCACCCTCTATAGTGACAGTCTTCCAGTAAAGCATAGCTAGGCGGAATAGCTGATCCGTGGTAGATGTTTTACTCCTAAAGCCAGCCTGATAGGGTGACAGAATATCATTCTCATTGATCCACTCTTGCAGACGATCTAGAATAAGTCGCGCAAATATTTTTTGGGGGACATCAATGAGACTGATAGGTCTGTAATTTGCTGGGAGCAGGGGTGATCCCTTTTTGTAGATAGGTATAATTTCTGCTCCCAACCACGACCCTGGAATCTCTGCGCCTCGCAAGATATTATTGAATAGAGCGCACAGGTACGGTGCCCAAATCAGGGGCTGGTCCTTAAACATGTCACCAGGAAGTTTATCTAAACCTGGTGCTTTGCCCCACATCAGTTTTCCCAGGGCAATGGTAATATCATCGTGGGTGAAAGCCAGAGTCTCAACCTCATCATCTCCAGGTATAAAGGAATGAAAATGCAGAGCGTCTAAGTCGGAGGATCCTGCATAGAGAGACTTAAAATGGGATTCCCAAACCCCTGGATCTAGGTTTACTTCTATTGCATTGCGGGGTTCAGCAGTCCCATTATTTACAATTGCCCAGAATCTCCGCGATTCCTTACTAGTAAGTGCAGAAGCAAGATCATGCCAGCGCTCCCAGTCCCAGGCAATTTTTGCCTGTTCCATTACTTCCTTGTAAGAGCGTCTGAGGGCCCGAATAGTTGAGCTATCCGTACCATCCTTAATTGCATTTACCAGATTGGTTTTTGACTTCCTGCACGCAGCATTATACCAGGAGGAAGGGCGGGGCACCATAGGTTTATTGGAGGTTACAGCTGGATTAAAAATATCAGCTAACGTGTCCACCAGGTCCTGATGGAGAGTAAGCAAGTTCACAGAGGGAACAGAATGCTCTTCCGCGATCAGGATGTCCCTTGCCATGGTGAGGAAGGGAAGGATAGTTGAATATAATCTGGGGAGGGCATCCCTCTTATCTCGCAGTTTCGCCCATTTGACACGCCGCCTGTTATTGGATAAAACAAGGCCAGGGTCAGTTGGCAATTCGGGTTGTCGCCTTGAAACAAGAGGGGATACCATCTTTAACACCAGAGCGTTATGATCGCTGTCAGTCCTGGGCAGTACCTCCAGATCCACGATCTTTGGCCAAAGCCTGGTCTCGACCATGGCATAGTCTAGATGAGATTCATGATCTTTTTTATTGTACGTACATCTAGACGGGATGTCCGAGGGTTTCCTACCGTTAACCGCCCTAACTGAATTGTGGAGGGTAAGAGACAAAATCTGTGTAGCTAGTGGGGACCACGCCTTAGCAGGAGCAGAGTTGCAGGGAGGAATTCCCCAGAACTCGTCCTCTTCCAACAGGGCTCCCTCATCCATCCCTGGTAAGGGCTCATAATGGCAGTTGAAGTCACCTGCAATTATATACTGAATTTCCCGATTCAAAGAGTCGAGAAAAGCTGAAAGTTCCCTGATGGTTTGAGATTCCCTAGCCAATGCTGTGGGGCGGGAATAGACATTGATTAGAGCCAGTTTAAAGGAGGGTTGCCATGTCAGTAAGACACATAAGATGTCGGCTGAGTTGGTCTGAATTAATTCTGCTTTGCAACCCAGGTGGATACCAACCCACGTGGTCAGGCCGCCGGACGGCCTCCCAATGCCTCCCCATCGTGCCATGGTATTAAAGGCCACAAACCCCAGTCTGTGGACTCCCTCCCTAGCCCAGGTCTCTTGAAATAAAATCACATCATAGGTGTCTACAAAGGAGCCCCATTCAGGGCACTTGAGTTTGGTGCTTATTCCCGCCACGTTCCAAGATGTTATGGTCATGTGCTGAACGTGGATTATGGGTAAAGATAGGAGGACAGGCGAATGGGGTAAACTATCCGATGGATTAAATTCAATGGGGTCCTCGGGAGCAATGATATCATTGGCTAATTTTTCTGTGGGGTGTTGCTCACTGAGACTACAGCCAATACTCTCTAGGGAGTGACCAGAACTGATCCATCCAGGGGGAGAAGGTACCTCCCTGCTACAGGGAAGCATATTGCCTTCGTGAATTGCCTCAATCTGGTGGGAAACCTGGGTCCCATCTAACGACCTAATCAGTCAGTCCACCTGATCTAACTGACTAAACCTGTTGTAGAGGGGGATAGAAGTGCGGGACAAGGTATGGACTTCTCGCCTTGGTTTCCCGACACGCCCCCATCGGGAATGGGGTACAAGGGACCATTCGGTTTCTTGCCGTATCACAGATTGGCTAGGGTAGAAAAAAGTAAGTGGGCAGGTTGCGATTTTAGTTTCAAGGTGGAAGAATCCCCCCCTACAAATATACTCCACTGTTTTGGGGTCCCTAAAATTGACTAGGACGCAGTCACCTTGTATAGTTTTGGGGGTATGCCCTATCCACCCCACCCTTCTAACCATAATAATCTCACTATTGACGTGGGGGGGCAAAGGCCTGTGGGTACACAACCATTGCATCGTCTTATTTTTTAGGGAATTATAGTCTTCTGTGGTAGCTTCTCAGGGACGCCTGTGAGAACGACCACAAGGGGGCAAGATTCGGGAGGTAAATCAATTGTCAACATAGGCCCAGGTACCTCTCCCAGATCTACCCTTCTTGACGAACTTCCACTATCACTGCCTTTTGCCACAAGAGCAGATGCTGGGATAGTAGGAGCAGGTAGTTGAGTGTTAGTGGGCCTGTCTTCAATTTGAAGGGGTACTGGGTTAACAATATGGTCAGAAGCTGCCTGATCTGTTACAGGGTGGTTAGACAGTCGCTGAGTATTTGAATTATTTAAGGGTGCAACTGGGGATATCCCATCCGGCCTGCTATTGTGGTTGCATTGGCAGGAGCATTGCAATTGTGTGTTATTGTGGACATTTCCAAGTGCACCATTGATATAGATCTCAAGCTGTGCCAGATGAGTTGTTATACTATCTAACCTAATAAGAATGGGATCGAGTAGGGTGTGCAGCAATGAGTTAAGTTGCAACAATGTTACAACCCCTTCAGTTTGTAGCGAAATGTTGGAAGAAGCGCTTGCATCGACCGTAACAGTAGGGGCAGCTAGGTGCGGGGTGCATGACTCAGAATCTTCACTTAACATGATGGGAACTTCAGTGGTTAGATTATCCCGACGCTTTGAGGTTTTATTACCCCCAGGATAGGTTCTTTTCCCACTAGGAGCTTTGGATTTAATCTTCGAAGGCACTATCAGAGTTTTATCCTTCTTGTTTCGCAGGGTAGGGCCTGAGCACAGCGATGGAGGGGATCTAGCTTTCGGTGATGTTATTAGTTCATCGCAACTCGTGGTGTCACTCTGTGGTGTGTCATCTATGAATTGGGTCAGTGGGAGTGCGGATGATTTGGCGCCTGTACAGTTAGGAGTACCCTCAGTGGCTCGGGGAGTACAAACAGAGGCTAAAGGACCCAGAGAAGAACGTCTGGCCTGAGCGAGTTCTTGAGAAACCCTACGTTCCATAAGAACTATGCCCTGATCTATCACTGAGTTAGCTCTGATAATGAAATTATCTAAGGTGCCCGTGAGGTTGTCATTGCGAGCAAGATTCCTGCCCGTTTTGGAGGCCATTGCGCTAAGCTCAAAGTATAGGGGGAAAAAATGCGTTAGAGCACCCACCACTATGTCAAGCAATGCCTAATTCCCACTGTACCCGCTAAACTCTATCAACCAGCAAACAAAACAGCAGTATGAATATAAAGCCCAGTTCAAACCTGCACACAAGTCCGTGAATAGAAGGGACGTGGCCCGGTCCGGTCTCTTGCGGGCTCGAACGGGCTACAACGGGCCCGCCCTTGGCCCGGGCTTCGCCCGCGCTGCGATCCGCGCTACGGAAGTACGTAGCCGGAAATAAATAATGAGGGGGGCGGGGCTATAGGAAGAGAAGCAGGTGAGCCGAGTTAGCGGAGCGCAATGCTCCAAGGTCCTCGCAGTCCCGTCTTCTAGGCAATCCAAGGGCCCCACAAGCAGCGTAGCGTCCTGAGCACAGGGAGCGTGAAGGAAACCCAACCTGCAGTACACCAGCCAAGTTTTTAAATGATGATGGAGCCTGCGAGCGGCTCCCGCGCAGCGGGGGCCGCGAGGCGTGGCGTGGGTGGAGTGACCAGCGGGAAGAGGAGCAGGTGAGCCGAGTTAGCGGAGCGCAATGCTCCAAGGTCCTCGCAGTCCCGTCTTCTAGGCAATCCAAGGGCCCCACAAGCATCGTAGCGTCCTGAGCACAGGGAGCGTGAAGGAAACCCAACCTGCAGTACACCAGCCAAGTTTTTAAATGATGATGGAGCCTGCGAGCGGCTCCCGCGCAGCGGGGGCCGCGAGGCGTGGCGTGGGTGGAGTGACCAGCGGGAAGAGGAGCAGGTGAGCAGGTGAGCCGAGTTAGCGGAGCGCAATGCTCCAAGGTCCTCGCAGTCCCGTCTTCTAGGCAATCCAAGGGCCCCACAAGCAGCGTAGCGTCCTGAGCACAGGGAGCGTGAAGGAAAATATCAGTAATTGTGGTCCCGAAAAAAAAAAAATGGTCTGAAAACCAAAGCGACACACCCATCTCATTCAGTCTGCCCTTTCTGGAATACTAGGTTCCAAAGAACCACTAGCAGTATTCGTACTGCCTGACCTCGATGACACTGACCTCGCCCGCGAACTTTCTGGATCGTTACCGTGTAATGCTACCCGTGAAAGATTTCACCGATTTAGGTAGCCAGGCCTCCCTACCCACTGCAGCATGTTGCTTAGTGCCCTTACTACTACCTAGTAACCTCCACCGGACTAGAAGCTGCAAAGTGGCACAACGGCACGTGTGATACTTCTTACATGTCCTTCCTTTTTGGACAACAGACCGTACTTCGCAACGTGGTATTCTTCAAGCCAGTTTCAAAAGCAAAAACTACAAGTCCCATACATTAACATGTTGTAGTCCAAACAGGCAGGAGTGGTTGAATTACTGCATCACCCTTGCCACGCTGCTGCAACCACTTGGCGTGCCGCTTCTTTCACCGAACTACTCTAGTACCCCAGGCTGATAGCCTAACCTCAGGAGGCTACAGCGCTATGTCCTCAGCAATCCTTTTTCTGCATCCCTTACTGAGGATCATACGTGAGTCCAAATTCACTATGCAATAGGCATTAAGTGTGATATGAAGACCGTTGCTCGAAAACGCTCGATCACCGTTATGAACCTAAAACGGGATATCTTTCCATCAATAATGCTAGAAAATGCTTTTCATGCTGTTTTATTTCCCTTTTCAAGATGGCGGCTTGTGCGTAATTCACGCAGTGACGAATAGACGTGGCGACGAGATGATGCGATGACTAGAAACGCTTTGTTACGCGTCTGCTTCCTTGACACGCGAAGCAGAGAACGATGATGGAAATTAAAAATCAGCGGGTTGCAACGGTGAACTTGTAGCAAAGGTACGAGGCTTATTTTGATTCCAAACGAAACGTATTAGGAGATCCAACACTAGTTTAAAACAAACGTATCCGTGTCGAAAACTCCCCATGCACCATTCCGCCGTTTCTATTCCCAAATGATTTCCGCTCTCATACAGTTATAACGAAAGTTCAACAGCCACGACGAGCAAAGTTATTCAGCTTAAGCACAAAAAGCAGTGAGTTCATACAGGTCTTCCCCAATTCCAAATAGAGACCAAACTCACGTAAATGCCGCTTGTGGAAAAGTCCTTTGTCTCGTTAAACTCGTTCGTTAGTAAACTTTTAAATCTGGTCGGTGGGTTCCTCAAAATTGTCCCAATCGTCGCCAATATTTGTAGTAAGGCCAATCAGGAAGAAATGAGATTCCATAAAGGTTCGTCTTGTAAGAATAAAAAGGTTTATTCCAGAGGTTAACAACCCACGACTTTCCAACACAAGATACAAGTAAGAATGATATCTTACAAGTTACGTTCTAAACTCTAGAGTACTAAACTCTATTACATTCTAATATTTAAAGAGACATGTAAATTAATCATAACTATAGTTACTACATATTACAGCAATCCATAAGAAGTGCTTTTACAACTGATTACTCTCAACATTAGTTGGACTCTTCCCAGGTACAGTAAGCAATAATAAACATTAGCAGAAATAGACAGTTGATAAGAACATCCAGTTAACAGTTGGATATACATGAAGGTCTCAATACCCTTGTTTTAACTTTAGGAGTTCCTTATCAGCAGACAAGGTAAAAGATCTTTGGACAAAATACCTTGAAAAACCTGCCTTAAAACTCAACCAGTTATATAAGATCTGGTCATCTTGGTTTACTAAAGGAACTGCCCACTGAGCAACGTCTCCTCCTAGATAAGAAATAGTATTTTAACTTTTGAAATTGAAAGCAGTTACCAGAATTCACTGCTAAGAGAGACAAATACGTTCCTGCTGTACTTAAACAGAAAACTGAAACATATATTTCTAAGTTGACACTGATTTTTCCAAATCGAATGCGCTTCCACTGCGCTGCTTACCACACATAACAAAGGTGTAACAAAGGTCGTGAGATATGGGAACCTTTTATTACCTGGGCTCAGGAGAGAACGACTGGAACTGAGGGTGCTGTGTCAAACGCTGTCCAAACGGGGGATGGGTAATTAATAATGTATGAAGATTTGACGTGTACAAGATGGGCACTGTAAGATAAATCCTGGAACCTGCTGTCATATTTAGACGCCATTACCTATATATGTTTAATGTTACATGTACACTGTTTTTGAGCCTACGGGGCACATTGCTATGGTAGATACATGATGACTCAAGACTGATGTATGTGTTTTGAACTGTCGTATATTTGGCACTAATACACCAAATTTGTTTGTTGTATAAAATGTGCACTGCACTTATTTTGAAATATCAATAAATAAAATAAAAAAGGTGTAACAAAGGTCATATTCACCCAGCAGATTTATGAGCAACTGGGCTCCACAAGGATTCTGAATGCTGCAAAATTACAAACTCTCATTCCAAAGTTCCATGAATATGACAACTGCAAGTCCGAGAGAGCACTCCTCCTCTCTGTCCAGTGAGGAAAAATTTAAACAGTAAGCATTGGTAACTGGGTGTGGTTACCTTAAATACAGGAGACGTCCAGCCAGGTCAAGGCAAAGGTTCATGGTACTCTAGGTCCTATAAAATTAAGGTATGTTTTTTCCTTGTTTATTAGCCTTGTCCATGGGGATTCAAATGAAACTGTTATCTCATTCCTGACAGTTTGATATAGTGTGCAAAACCCTTAAGTTTGCCAATCTCAGATCCCTTAAACACTTCAGGATAAGAAGCAATAACGTTAGGTCCATATTCTTCCTCTGTAATCACCATCACTGGTCATTAACTCTTGTATTTAGAGTCATGTTGAGGAGTTTTTGATCTCTCCACCTTAAAAAGCAGACTCCCCTTTTGGTCACATAAAATTTATTCTCGCAGATCTCTCCTTGAATTTGGTGTCTACCATAAAATACCCATGGAAGTCAATCCCATTGCCATTGTATGTCATGGCTTTAACATCTTGTTTATTGAGTACGGAGACCTTAGGGGTGAATTACTTGTCAAATGTAGATTTGAGAATTATGGAAAATGGCGAACCAGAATCAGCCATCATTTGAAGTTCAACCTTGTGGATGGTGAGTTTGCACAAAGGAGGAGGCGGACGTTTGGGCTCCGACAGATATTCTAATTCTTGTACTATCAATTTCATCCCTGTGTGGGAGTTGGTACTTCCACATTCATCCCTTACTTTATCGTTACTTGCTTCTGCAACTTGAGCAATTGTATTCCTTCCCAACTGCTTTCTATCTTTGCACACTTTAGCAGAGTGCCCTAAACTTTTACAAACTCTACACTCCTTTTGAAGGGCCGGGCAACCTTTGAACTTAGCAGTATGAGAACTACTACCATATCAGAAACAAATAAATGTACCATCACTCTTCCGTCCCTTGCTTAAGCACACTTCCTTTTGGCAGTTTTTTCAATGTTGACGTCCTTGAACCATGCCATGGAGTGTTCAGTTGCTTTAGCTGACTTATAACTTCTAAGTAAGGATTTCCCATTACCCATATGTGTTATTTTATGGCTCTCTAATTGCAGCTTACCATCATTTGATATTTTATCATTTCATTCATCGTTTCTCCAGAACAACAAATTACTGACAAGCTACAAAGTGCAGTTAGAAATTCATCTAAACTCTGATTTTCCTGTTGGTGTCTGGTGCAAAAGTAATGCGCAAAGTAGGTTTAAAACGAAAGTGTAATCTCAGCATGGTTTTTTGAAAAGCGTCATATTCATCTTGGTCCACAGGAGCTTCAACTTTGGGTAGAGAACAAAACATCTCTTGACTCTCAGATCCAAATAAGTGTAACAGAAAGCTTTTTTCCCGTTCATTTTATGAGCATTAGTCACACACATATAGGTCAAAAACTCCTCTTTCCATTTTTTCCATTCAACAGGTGGATCGCCTTTATTTTGTGAACATTTTTGAGGAGGATCAAATTGCATGTCTGTGGTAATAGCAGTTTCCAACAACAAAGAAATGTGTATAAGCCAGATGAAAATAATTGAATATACAGTAAGATGTATAAAAAAAAGTGAAACTCCCACACACAGATGAAGGGATATATATGCCCACAAAAAACTCCTCATAATATATTTGAACTGCTGTGAAATGCAAATAGTAATAGGAGTGAAGGGCAATCAAAATGCCTGCCAATATCCAAAGAGAGGCTTGGAATGACGGAGATTGAGTCTCAAGTCTCCGCCGCACAAGGCTGCAAAAAGAGGTATGGTGTTCCCACAGAAACACTTCTGAGGGTGGGGAAATGAGAGTCACCCACCACTATTGATATCAAAGAATAAAGTTGGCAGAGCAATGGTGGGGTGGGAGCTCATCGCATCACTTACATGAAGAAACGCCTCCTTCCAGAGTTCAGCTTGAGTGCCGCAGCAATGTAACCACGAATGAAGTGGCACGCCACCAAGTCAGGATCAGAGGTGGTAGTGCAAACTATCCCACTCCTCGTCGCCAAAATTTCACCTGTGCTGCATAGAAACAGACACATAAGCAGAAGTGGAAGCACACATCGGAAGTAAGTCAACAATAATCGGGCCGGCTTTAGCGCTGGCGGTGCCTTGTGCAACAATCATTTTTGGTGCCCCCACACCCATGACTGCCTCCTCGGATTCTCTTACAACCACCGGGCAAAAGTGCCCTCTTTTCTCCAATTATAAGTTATTGCTAAACATAGTGCCCCCTCCTTCCCTAGGTCAGCGCCCAATGCGGCCGCACCAGTCGCACTGCCCTATCAATAATCAGCGGTTACTCTGGAGCTGCCCGGGGGTTCGCGCCATATGGGAGGAGGCCTCGAGGCACATGCTGACAGCCCTCCATAAGGCGCTCGTTTTGACGCCGAAATTGGGCATATTAAACATTTGGGAGGACAATGACCTAACGGAAGCGGAGACACAATTCACGACGTTAGGATACACGCTAGTTAAACGGGAGATTGCTAGGGGTTGGGGGGGGGCATTGTGCCACGTCCCAGCGGTTGGATGATAGAGCTTGATAGATGTATGCTGGCGGAAACTGAGGTTTATGTAGCCAGGGGATGTCCAAAAAAATGGGATTGGAAGTGGGAAAGTTGGAACAAATATCGAGGGGAACCTGTAGCATCCCCCACGGCGGAACTGGAAATGCGTCAACAGGCAGACGGAACAGGTTGATTGAACTGTATATTTTGTTTAATGACTTGGTACATATGAATGTGGGGTCAGAAAAGAACGTATCCTCAGTCTACGATGTATAACGATGTTGTTAAACCAATAAACAAATTTAAACAAAAAAAAAATAATCAGCTGTTATGGCCCTAACTCTCGGTCCTCAAAATGTTATGGCCATACTAACAAAGGGGAGTAGGGAAGGGTGCAGAAGGATATTGGAAAAGGGAATGGAATGAGTGAGTGATACAAAAAAACCAATTTAAAAACAATACATGTGTAATAATAAGTAAACACATGACAAACAGCCTTCCTGTACACAAGTGTGTGCAAGTCAGTGTCGCAGCTGTAGCCTGGGCTGTCTCTTAAGCCTTCACTAGGCCATCAGCCTACCTGATTTTTTCTTCGGCAAGAGGAAAGCTACAGGTGCTGAACGTGTACAGGCGCTGCTCCCCCTGGCTACTGGGAGTCACCAGGCTTCATTTGAGGTCAATTCTGTCATCACTCAGGCAGGATTATTGACTGGCAAAGAAGATGGTGAGCAGCTTCGAATAGTGAGTCCTACACGACCGTCATCTGAGCCAACCCCCAGGAGTAGTATGTAATTAAAATCAATATCATGGAGTCTACGCTTCACTCCATGGTGGGATTTCCATTGACTGTGTAAATTATGTGTATAGTCTGTAAAAACATTGATTGCTAGACACATGCATCGGACCTCATATTCAATTTTTTTTTATACCTTTTATGATGGCTTCCCAACTCAAAAGTTTAAGAATTGTGCAATTATAGCTTGTTTTGGCATACCTGATTTTGATGGAGTTGCAAGTGCCCCGTGATCTCCTTCAATAGACAGGTTTTGACAAATTTTCAATAACAAATTCTTTTTGAGGCCCTCTCTCCACTCGAGGAAACTTAAAAAAGTAAGGGTATTGTAGGAGAGTAGGATCTGCTTCACATGGGTACCCACACTTTTTGCTGGTGTTTCACTGTTTTTCGACCTTAGTCTGGCTGTGGCCCTGCCAATCAGGACCACAGCCTAGCTGCTTCCTCTCTAAAATGGTTTGCATGTACATTAGGTACATATCTAATTGGATTCTGGAGTGCCTTATAAGCCCCTAGTAAATGGTATACTATGTACCTAGGGCATAGGTACCTCAGAGGCCTACCAGGGGCTGAAGCATGTATTATGCCACCCCTGGGAAGCACTCCAAAATGTCACCACAGGTCTGCTACTGCAGCCTGGGTAAGGGTGTGCTTGCACCCCTTACAGTGGTATAGGCTACCTATATCCACATCAATATACAGACACATATAAACCTATAAGCCACTCCTATGGCAGGCCTTGACAATCCTGAAGGCAGAGTGCTTGGTTATATGTGAGAGGGTGCCCAAGCATGAGCTGAGCCCCTCTGCAGCTTTCGCAAATACTTCCTTATGGCTGTTCTGAGATACAGCCATACCATATACTCTTAATTGCATTATAACCTCGCGGTAAATGCTAACTTTGGAATGGCTGCATCAAAACATGTCGTGTTTGGTGTCAAACGCTTTGGAATACTACCCCCTCCCCCCCGCCAGTTCTGGTGGCGGGGGTAGCATTCCAACCTTCTAGAGGGAGAGACATGTTCACACTGGTCTAACCCGGTAGAACTTTCCTGAGCCCTGGCATCACAAAATGGATGCCTCTGCCACAGACACGGGTCTGGCCTCCTGCTGCTGACCGAAACTCCGGCAGGGGAGGCCTGGACAATAGGTTTCCTGTCGAAGGGAGGTGTAACCACCTCCCCAGACAGGCAGATGTGTATTGGGGCTGGGCGGGAGCACTCTCTGGTGCTTTGAAGTCCTGCACTGGGGGCACACTTGGTGTCCCTGTGCATAGTCCAGTTCAAACCGGTTGCAGGGGCTACCTGCCCCTGCTCTGGTGCGAAACTGGACAAAGGAAATGGGTGTAACCACCCCTCTTTCCAAACCCTCCCATAGGTGGGTCCCTAGAGTATGTCCAACCCCCAAACTTAGTATAAGTATGGGAACCCAGTCCTCGTGACTTTAGATTACCCTGGACGAAACTCTGCAACATATATCCTGGACCTTCGACTTTCTATTTCAACTAGAAGACGGAAGAAATCTCCCTTGGGGTCAAGGAGTGACTCCACTGCTTGGCAGGCACCAAAGAAGCAACTGACCGGTCTGCATCGCTGAAGCTCCCGCCGGATGCCGAAGTCTTTGCATCACCAGAGGTGGATTTCCAGACTTCCCCGAGGCAACCCTGAGTCCACAGCAAAGCTGAGGCCCGTGGCTATCGTGGTTGACGTGGAACCGTGACCGCTGGACACCGTGAACTTTTGCAGCAACACTATCTTCCTGGACCTCCTCGAAGTTGTGCTTTGGGCTCCGAGTAGCCCCAGCCTTGAGCACCTCCTGCACCGAAGATTGCTGGCCTCCACTCCACGAGTGACCCGTGGGCCAGTTTCAAGGGCAACCGCTCTAGGCTCCTTTGCGATCCCTAGCCCGCTGGCTAGCAGGTCCCCACGAAGGCAACTCCTCTTCTACTTGGGTTTTCCTGGTTGCTCCAGACGTGCCCTGACTTACCCTCACTGGGTGAGTCCCTCAGACCTTGCTGGTCTGCACCACAGTCCTTTCTCTGAATTCCTGTGACTTGCCGTTGCCAAGGCTTGTTGGGTCCATTCTGGTCGCCGACACCGCAGCACTCAACAGACTTCGTGGGAGACCTCGAATCCGGCTCGTGGACTTCGTCGAGGCCTCCTGGACCTTGTGGCTGAAGAGTCAAAACACCCATCAACTCACCTGAAGCACCCGACATCTGTGGGAATTGGTCAATCCTGCCCTTGGTCACTGGCTAGTTGCCCAGACTCTGTCCCCTCTGCTTTCAGGTTCCTTCCATCCTAGATCCAGGCTTGGATCTCTTCGGACACTTCTCCTCTTCACGGCAGCAGCAGTTCTTTGCAGGCTTCCATTGAAATCGACAACGCGACCCGGCACCAAAAGACACCTATGCACCCGGCTTCCCTGGGTGAGGTAACTCGAGTACTCCAGTGCACCCGTGGGTGCTAGCCCTAGAACTTCTTAAGTCCAAAAGGGTTTGGTCCTGACTCGATTCTAAGTGTCCCTAATCTTTAAATTTCCAACCGCCACATTGCCCATAGAAGCTAACGGTAACCCGCGGTTGTGTTTACACACTGCATACAGTCCCTGTGGGTCCCCTGTGTCACTACCATGGGTGGTTCCTTGGGGTCCCAGCGATTCTACAGGCTCTAGGCCTTGTGTCTATTCCAGTCGTGGTTCTTATACCACTTTTTTGGTATATGGTTTGGTACGCCCCTAGGACCGAAACGTGTATTTGTGCTATTACTGATACTTGCTAACTTGTAAACAAAGTACTTCGAACTCCAGTCTCATAAAGAGACTAGACGGGTGTGTTTTATCGTAAGTACATATATTTTGAATATATACCTGGTGTGGTTGTCCTTTCATTTGATCATTCAAGGGATTATAGACTGGTAAAACAAGCTGCTTTACATTCCTTCAAGACTTAGCCTGAAGGCTGTTCTCCATAGCTACCACTAGGATAGCTTTCAATAAAGGTTGTCTTTAACCATTCACACAACAAGGAGCTACAGAGGGAAATAGACCCAGGTCGCCCTCCTCTCAATCGATAATCATCTAAACAGGCCTGGGTCTCTGAAGGTATAATCACCATGGACTGTGGTTTAAACCCTATCACTTTAGGTGTTCTGTACTCCCCACTTTTCTAAATTTGAGGTAGTCACCAACAGCCATCCACATTCAATTTATAATTTATAAAAACTAAGTCAAGAATTTTACTTCCAGCAATCCCCCTAATGGACCTCTCAGTGTAAGAACTCACACATTTAACCATTCACCATAAGGGGTTGTTTGGACTGATACAAGGTGCCCACTAGAACTAGTGGACAGCATATATCAGGCCACCTTCTCACAGTTATTGTCCCATCATCATGTCTAAAGACTTTGGTTCACATTGAGCAACACTGGCAGGCCCTCCCGCTCAGAAGTATACTGCGTGATCTTGTTTCCCTGCTTATGTTCAGCTGCCTTGTCTTTGATGATTTTATCAGATTACATGGCCAGTGGTAACTCCCACTATTTTAGTGCCGAATGTCAGAATCTCGTACTCCTCAGGGTCCGGATGATGCAATAAGGGGTCCATCACTTGACATCCCCACACTCCAACTGGAAGTCAAGGAGTAGTAAGGCGATCAAGTGAGGGAAAGAAAAGGTTGGGAACAGCATGGAGGAGAACCTATAAACCAAAGGTGACACAGTTCAAACATACAAACACAATAATGCTACTCTCATGAAGTCTCACTAATGGGACATAAATACCTTATCCACCTTGGTACTATAGCAAGCCTGCGTTAGCCTCTGAGAACAGCCAGTCTCCGTTGGTGGATAAGTTCTACAAAACAGAATATAAAAACATGAGACCACACTCATACCCCACTCGTACTCCTGTACGGCTATAACCTTGTGCCTTACATATCCAAACTCCAGTATCCCTCCTGCTCACCAGGTCTAAAAAGGCTGAAAAGGTGAAAACAAAAATGCCAATGTCTTGCTTCAAGGAAGTCCAAATGAAAACACAAGACCCATGTAAATAAATGCTAATCGTGGCACACTCCGTCCGGAGGCCTAATGGACTGCAATATCCAGAAATGAACTGTTTCCAATTTTTAATAGCACAAAGTCGTACTCCAGAAAAGAGGGTACCCCAACCTACTCTCCAGCTTTGGCCAAAATCCAGAATTTCCTTATAGCGTTCGTATGGACCTATCGGTTATCCTCACCGCTGTCTCATGCACAGTTTGAGCTCAAAAGAGAAGCTGCCAGGCTCTGTGGTTAACTCATCGCCGTCCTACGCCTCAATTCCGGTGCTCACTCACCATTCGATGCTACCAGGCACCGCGGTTATCTCACCTCTGTCCCACGCCTTAATACCGCTCCAATCAGGGCCAAAATAAATGCAGCCAAGGTGCAAACAAGAGTGCCTCTCCCGATGTTGGCTCCGACGTCCGATCGAGCCGAAAAAGTCTCCGACATTAAGACAGAATCACGCACATTGATGAACGTGCGCCACGTCTACTGGTAGACGCTGGCTCCGCCCCACCTTGCCTTCTGGGACTTGTAGTTAACTGGCTAGGCAGGCATCGATCAGCGATTCCTGACAGTATGCCCCCCGCCGTGCGCCTCCTAGAACCAGGCTTGGAGGGATGTCTGCGGAAGAAGGACCTCACCACCGCGGGGGCATGTACGTTGGAGCATGGCTCCCAGGAATCATCTTTAGAGGTATATCCCTTCCAAGAAATGAGATACCACAGCTTGCCCCTCCGATATTGTGAGTCCATTATCCTCTTCACTTCGTACTCCAAACCCCCTTCGCAAGAGAACAGAGGGGGCGTCCGTCGACAAGCCCCCAACGCTGGCTTCAGGAGACTGCAATGGAATACCAGATGGATGCAGATACTGTCTGGCAACTTTAGCTTGTAGGCCACTGGATTAACCCGTTTCACCACTGCGTATGGGGCGATAAACCTGGGATGGAACATGCGATGTAGCTTGAATTTAATGTTCCTCGTGGCTAACCAGACCCAGTCCCCAACCTGGTACTAAGGATCGTCGGTCCTGTGTCTATCCTCCCATTTTTTGTACCCCAGTTTAGCTAACATCAGACGTCATCTTTATTCCTTGTGGACAGAGCGTAGGGACTCCATGTGTGCCCGAACGGAGGGCTGGTTGACCAGATGTGCTGGTAAGTCGATGGGCAAGGTCCTGGCACTGTAACCGTAGTTTGCCACAAACAGGGATACACCGGTAGAACAATGTACAACATTGTTGTATGATAACTCCGCCATCCATAATAGGCACACCCACGATTCTTGAGCCTCCTGGGCATAACACCTCAGATACTTTTTTAGTGTCTGGTTTAATCTTTCGGTCTGTTCATCCGTTTGTGGGTGAAAGCTTGTTGAGACAGCCGCCTCAATCTGTAGTGCCCTACACCATGTTCTCCAAAACTCGCGATAAACGGTGTGCCCCTATCGGACACGATTACATGTGGCAAACCATGCAATCTTATGACGTTCTCCAGCAGTAGATGAGCCGTCTGTCCTGCCATTGGTAGGTTTTTGCAGGGAATGAAACGATCCATTTTTGTAAGGCTATCCACTACTACCAGAATGGCAGAAAATCCTTTATCCATAGGTAATCCAGTGATGAAATCGAGACTGATGTTTTGCCATGGCTGTTGAGGGGTTGGCATGGGCATGAGCTTCCCTTTTTTCCTGGTGTTTTCCCCTTTTCCTCTTGCACAGTCTTCACATTGTGCGACCCACGATCGAACATCCTTGTTTAACGAGTCCCACCAGAAATGTCGTTGTACCAACTGCACTGTTTTACGAATTCCTGGATGTCCAGCCAACGGAGAAACATGACGCCAGCTGTATGCTTTCTTCCACAGGGCGTTAGTAGGGAGGTACAGCTTATCATTTTGAAAAGGCAATCCTTGTTTGATGCGATGATTGACCTCCTCTTGTGCCCATGTCTCCCACCTGCTGGCTGATCTGTTCATTGTCACCTCTTTCAGAAAATTGTCAGCCCGTAGAACACATAAGACTTTAGCCGGATCGATTATCGCCTCTGGTACTTGAGTGAGGGGCTCTGCAGCTGTTTCCTGCCTGGATAATGAATTTGCCTTGCGATTCTCCGTCCCTGGCCTAAAAGTGATGACAAAATCATATTCTGCAAAGAACAGTGTCCACCTCATCTGCCTCTGTGTGAGATGTCACGCTGTCTTCATGTATTGCAGGTTTCGGTGATCGGAATACACCGTGATTGGATAACGGGCCCCCCATAAGTAGTGTCGCCGTTCCTGGAACGCCTTTTTTATGGACAACAGTTCTTTCTCTGCAATTGTGTAGTTCTTTTCAGCCGCATTCAGCTTTTTAGAGAGGTGGGCTACAGGATGCAACTGTCCAGTATCTTTGTCTCTCTGGGAGAGAACGGCTCCAATGGCTTCATCTGAAGCGTCGGCTTCTACTATGAAAGGCACCTCTAATTGAGGATGTCTGAGCACTGGAGCAAAGGTGAAAGCTTTTTTCAAGTAGGCAAAAGCAGCAGATGCCTCAGTGATTCATAGAAAAGGAACCCCCTTTCGGAGCAGTCTGGTGATAGGAACTGCTACCTGGGAGAAATTCAGGATGAACCTGCGATAATAGTTCGCAAAGCCCAAAAAGCATTGGATGTCTCTCGTACACCTTGGAATGGGCCAGTCCTGCATGGCTTGTACCTTGCATTCGGCCATGCTCAACCCTTCTGGACATAGAATCACCCCAAGAAATTCCACTTCCTTCTCCCCAAATTCACATTTGCTCAACTTGCAAAACAAGTGGTATTCTCTCAGTTTCTCCAACACTAAGATGACATGGTTGTTATGCACCTCCGCCGACACAGAATAAACCAGAATATCGTCTATGTATGCGACAACGAAGCAGTCCACATATTCTTTCAAAACTTTGTTCAGAAAATACTGAAAAGCCGCCTGGGCGTTGCACAGCCCGAACAGCATCACAGTATATTCGAACAACCCGTAGCTTGTCTTAAATGCCGTTTTCCACTCATCCCCCTCCCAGATGCATACCAAATGGTATGCCCCTCTCAAATCTAATCTGGTGTATATCGTGGCTTCCCGTACTTGATCCAACAAAACTGAGATAAGTGGCAAGGGGTATCAGTTACGAACAGTATTCTTGTTTAGCATTCTGTAGTCACAACAAGCTCTTAACTCACCACTAGCTTTGGCTATAAAGAAAAGAGGAGAGGCTGCTGGAGAACGTGAGGGCCTAATGAAACCGATTTCCAGAACATGATCTAGGTAATCCCTGAGTTGTCGGGTTTCAGGATCTGACAATGCGTAAACCCTACAAATGGGAATGTTCACCCCCTCAATCAAATCAATCTGGCAATCATACATCCTGTGAGGCGGAAGCTGTTCTGCCTGTACTTTGCTAAACACATCCCTAAACTGAGCGTACTCATCAGGCAAAACTACCTACTTCTCCGCTGCCGTAGCTACACAAAAACGGGAAGTGAGAGCTGTAGCCGGTGACTTATGGTCCTGTATACAGTGTTCTTCACATTCCATCGACAGAAACTGTACAGTCCTGTTTTTCCAGTCTATGGTGGGATTGTGGTGCCAGAACCATGGCATTCCCAATATTACCTCATATTGCGGGGCGTCTATGATGTTCAAAGCTATTTCTCCCAAGTACTGTCTTCTCCCATCATCAATTGAAAGCTTGAGGAATTCCGTTTGGTCAGTAATGAGAGCTGATTTTAAGGGTTTCCCATCCACAGCCAAAACCTCCTCAGGGGTGTCTCGAGGTACACTACAGACTGCCAGCTGTCTCACCAACCCAATATCGATGAAGTTTCCCATTGCTCCTGATTCTAACATGGCTAGCACTTGATGTACTTGTTGTTTGTACTCTAAACCCACAGCCAACACTATGTGCGATTCTGTGTCTTTTACCCTGTTGGTAGATAAAGACGGGATTTTCCACTCTTTTTCTCCTGACAGCACCGAGGGAGTCATTCCTGATGTACCAGACTCTTTACCCAACACGGACACTGCAGCTTTCTTATTCCTATATGAAAAACCTTGTGACTTGAGTTTCAATGGGCAGTCACGTACGAAATGCCCCCATTTACCGCAATACATGCACAGCCCTTGTGTACGACGACTCTCTCTCTCAATGTGCGAGAGTGGTGCCCTGATGGCCCCTATCTCCATGGGTTCGCCCACAGTTTCGCTGTTCGCTTTCCTGGTGTTCTTGTCCGACCTATAGCGAGACCTATCACCTTTATGCCTCTCTCCTCCTCTTTCACACATGTGTCCATCTAGCCATGTGTCCATCATATAGGTAAGCGCTGTGAACTATCAAAATGTGGCGCAATCATTTGGATGCGATTCTTACAATAGGTGACTAATCCCCTTCCAACCTCTTCTTCACAGAATCGCACAGTGATCTTCATGATCACAGGAGACAGGACGATTGCCTGTGACCCTTCACCACACCGATCTTTTAACTGTTAGAAGACAGGAGTCGATTCCCTTCACTGGGTGAGTTGGCTGATACCCCGATGCTGACTCAATGTAATGTTTAATTAAATCACAGATCTTTTAAGTATTTAAGATCTAAACAACGCTTGCTTTCCCAATTAGGAAGCCCAATTTGGAAGAATTCTTGCAGTACACCATTGTTACTGCGTACACACCCGCCCTCTGAATCACCCCGGGCCCTGGTAGGTGAGTCCTTTACCCTACATTCATCAAATAGGACCTAAGTTTTTAAAAGAGGCTTTTCAGGTGTACATCCCTAAAAAAAATCTAAGATCAGCAGCTAGCCATCTTTTGACTGTCCCCCGCACAAGAACGGCCACCTGGGGTGACAGGAGATTTTTGGTAACAACGCCTGTGCTCTGGAACTTACTTCCTTTGCACATTAAAACTGCATCCACCCTTATTAACTTTCGCAAATTATTGAAGACCTGGCTTTTTAATCAATGAGAATGCGGTCTGATCTGTGCTGTAATCTGGAGTATCTCACTGCGCCTAGACACCTTAGGGTATTAGTTGCGCACAAAAAATTTCATAAATAAATAAATAAATAAATAAATACTAGCCTTGATTAATTCAGTTTTTCACCTCAACACACCTGACCTTATACATTACTATTCCCCAGGCTGTCCCCATTGTCCTTGTCCTGATGAAGACCCGCATTGACTAAGACAGTAATGCCCTCCTGGGTTGAAACGTCGACATATCCCCTGGACCAGCTGAAAGTCTCTGTATAAAGACCCATTTATTCAGTCTACAGAACTATTCAAACAGCCGTTGTATTCTGGCCTTTTATCCAAGAAGCGTCAATATCACGAAAGTCACTTTGTATATATTACGCACCTCACCACAGCACTGAGCACCACTTGTCACTTTGTCACAAATTACAGTTTTACCTTTTGTCGTGACAGCCATGCAAATTGAATGTGGGGATTTATAAATGACGTAATTTATAAAACTTTTCAAATACCCCCTCCTTTGGTCTCTATGTGTGTTGCTTATGAGAATTTGTCCTTTATGTGAATTAACCTATGATTGATCCAATGTTTTAAGAAATAGTACACACCCGACAGAACCAATTGTTTGTTTTGTACATCTAGCCTGAGCGTCAGACTGATTAAATCAAAGCAGGTAACAGGTTGTGGATCAATCTGAGCTATCATGTCCTTCAACTCATTGCACAAACCCTGATAGAACAGAGACATCCTTTTCTCTTCCGGCCATGCTGCTTCTGATACCAATCGATTGAAAGACGTGAGGTATGTCACTAGATCCTGCCTCCCTTGTCTTAGCTCTAACAACTCCCTATCAGCGTTAAAGGTAGTGGTTCACCTATTAAACACTTTCTCAAAATTAGTGCGGAAAGAATCCCAATCGGATTACACGGGGTCATTGTTCCTAACCAACAGAACCGCCTAATTGGCTGCATCACCTATCAAATATGAGATTGCGAAAGCCACCCGGGAGTGATTACTAGGAAAAGATGAGGGTTTACAGGAGAAGTGAAGCATAATTTAGGTTAAAAATGCCTGGATCTTCAGTGGGTCACCGGCATACCTCTCTGGGCTGGCTAATGGAATAGGTGGAGGAACAGTAACCTGTATTTGAGGGGTACTGGAGGCAGATGCATCAAAAGGATTCCTGGCCAACCTATTTACCCTGTCATGTAAAGCAGCGGTTTCGAGCCTGGAGGCCGCCAGTTCTTGTTGAACTGCCGCCAATGCTTGAACCACATCATCCATGGACGCCATGTACTGCCGCACCCAGACCGGGAGGAGTAACCTTTTGTGGGTGCGTGATTCTGTCAGAATCTCGTACTCCTCAGGGTCCGGATGATGCAGTAAGTGGTCCACCCCTTGACATCCCCGCACTCCAACTGGAAGTCACGGAGTAGTAAGGCGATCAAGTGAGGGAAAGAAAAGGTTGGGAACAGCAGGGAAGAGAACCTGTAAAACAAAGGTAACACAGTTCAAATATACATACACAATAATGCTACTCTCATGAAGTCTCACTAATGGGGCATAAATACCTTATCCACCATGGTACTATAGCAAGCCTGTGTTAGCCTCTGAGAACAACCAGTCTCCATTGGTGAATAAGTTCCACAAAACAGAATATAAAAACATGAGACCACACTCATACCCCACTCGTACTCCAGTACAGCTATAACCCTGTGCCTTACACACCCGAACTCCAGTATCCCTCCCGTTCACCAGGTCTAAAAAGGCTGAAAAGGTGAAAACAAAAATGCCAATGTCTTGCTTCAAGGAAGTCCAAATGAAAACACAAGACCCATGTGAATAAATGCTAATCGTGGCACACTCCGTCCAGGGGCCACATGGACTGCAATATCCAGAAATGAACTGAAAAACGCTGTTCCCAATTTTGAATAGTACAAAGTACGTACTCCAGAAAAGAGGTTACCCCAACCTACTCTACAGCTTTGGCCAAAATTCTGAATTTCCTTATAGAATTTGTATGGACCTAGCGGTTATACTCACCTCTGTCTCATGCACAGTTTGAGTTCAAAAGGGAAGCTGCCAGGCGCCGCAGTTAACTCCCCACCGTCCTACTCCTCAATTCTGGTGCTCACTCACCGTCCGATGCTGCCGGGTGCCGCGGTTAACTCACCGCCGTCCCACGCCTCAATACCGCTCCAATCAGGGCCAAAATAAATGCAGCCAAGGTGCAAACAAGAGCGTCTCTCCCGATGTTGACTCAGACGTCCAACCGAGCCAGTCTACTTGTGGACGCTGGCTCCGCCCCACCTTGCCTTCTGGGACTTGTAGTTAACTGGCTAGGCAGGCGCCGATCAGCGATTCCTGACAGAAGAAGTACAGCAGACAGAGCTACAATCTTCTAATTACTACTCAATTTACTAAGCAGTGTCTCATGTATTGCTGCAGCTGAGTTGTTCATTTGTGTCTCTTTAATGTGAAACTGTCACAGGGATTCTGCTGGTAAGCAAAACTATGCTTGAGATGACAGAACATCAGGATGTAGGGACTGCGTCTCTCCACCACGTCAGTACCTGGCAGCCCAAATCTGGGCTAGCTCACAGTGCCTCACCTGAACTACTAACCTTCTCTGTTTAACGGGTGATTTTGGCAAAACTAGAACATAAACCCTTAGTCCCCAAGGGAACTGTGGAAACAATCACTTTCTTTGTATCTCACTCATGCATACCCTTAGCAAACAAAGGAAAGACATGATGAAAGTTTACAATACATTTATATAAGCTATCATAGTCTATTATGAAGTAGATGTGCTGCAATTAGTAGCCTAATACAATTTAGCAAAGTAATTAACATTATTAGCCGACTGTATACAATAAACAACCCAACCATGGCAAATTATCTATCTGTCTCTGCCTATTCTTACGGTGTAAGTGAAGGGAATTAGTGATCTCTGGGATTAGCAACGGACCCCATACCTGGCTTGCGTTCATTCTAGGACAGGTCTCTCTGCCCGAATTCTCCCATAAAGGGACAAAACACAGTTTATATGATAAAGCTACTGTGTTGAAAAGCTGCAGCTGTGCTACTGTGTCATGTCTAGAACATTAGGGGCTGTTGCTAACTGAGCAGGAAACAGTACACCAAGACCTTGCACAAAATGTTCAGACTGAATCCAAAGTCACTGAATAATAAAACAATATGTACAGCATATTTCTAAAATAATGTCACAAAAACCAAAGTGTTATGTGTGGTTGTTTAAGCAGAAGTAGCCTAATACATCTAATAAGCTAAACTAAGAGAGAAACAAAGTGGGCCCAGAAGGGACATCACTACACCCCCTCCTTGTTCTGGAAAATAACCAGCCACTAATAAAATAATAAATGTCACAAGCAAAGCAAATCCAATGCGATGCTAAGAAGCAAATTAATCAAAAATATAGATATAATAAAAAATTAACAGAACATTTCAAAAGGGTGGCCAAATTAAGTTGAGGACGGGGCACTCAAGATTTCTTCCACAAGATCAATGTTTAATGAATCCAGAACGGACAGTTTCCGCAAATGATTATTCCTGAAGAGCCACATTCAAAAGCTCCAAAGAACAAACCTCATCCTCATTATCAGCCGATGCGGAGGAAGTAGCCTGAAGTCCCTCATCCGAGTTATTAGAGCCAATGTTCAGAAATCCTGGTGTAGAAGCACTCATCTCCCCAGTAAGCAGAAAATATCATGCATCTTAAAACAGCTGCAAGTTCATGGGACAACCACAAAAATGGGTCGTTATTAGGCTTGGGCAGTGAACTCTGCTCCGTTCGTGGAGTTTGCAGAGTTTTCTGCACTCTGCGGAGCACGCAGAGTTCTGAAACACTCTGCTCCCCAAATCGGAGCAGAGTTTTTTCCTCGCTCTTGCTCGCCAACGTTAAGTTGGCAAGTGTGAGTGAGGAAAAGCCCTCACTAGAACACCTCCCAGCACGTATGAAGGGGTTGGTATTCCTTTAAAAAAAAAAAAAGGCCAAATTTGTTACCGAAGTTTTAAATGCCCTGTGAATTGTAACATGTTTACAAACAACTGAATGGCTGACTGATAAGTCGCATTCCTTTCCAGTAAAGAATATCTCTCTGTCAGCCCGTTCACATTGGTAGGCAAAAGGGAGTGACCATAATAGATGGATAAAGCTTCCTCCCAGGGCTTCATATCTACCCTCCAGGAAATGCTCCTTGCAAGATGCAAACCAGAATGTGGAAAGCGGCAAAGGTATTACGACGTGAATTAACCATACCTTAAAGTATGTTTCAGCTACAGTAAATGACCATTGCTCTACATTATCGATATGTAACATTGTGTAAGTGGCATCTTTTTTGTCAATGAGTTGCTGTTTACGTGTCAGATTGAAAGGTAATAATAGCTGCATCAAATTAAGGTAATGTCATGGCCCGCGGCCATTTTAAAGGACCTGAAGTGTCCAACTAAACTTCATAATAGATCTAAGCTGACTTTGCCCATGGTATAATAAAGACATGTCATTTTGCATAATATTGATAACAGACGGCACAATGTTATTCAAACTGTAAATGCGAGCAGACATCGTATTAATGCTATTATCAACAACAGCAAGTACTTAATCCAAATTATCTTGATCAATTTGAGTTAAACGTGCAGCTGTTTCCATTTGTGACAATTTCCAAATTCCTTTGTAAATTGCATAAATAAATCTTTTAGAATGCGGGGACTTAGGACCCAACAAGAAATCAGATAGGTCCATGTCTTCAGACAGGAGGAAAGATGTTGTTTTACTGCAGACAGTATGGAATTTTCCATCCATTGTTGGCACCATTTTCCTACCACATAGGTGTTGACTATCTGATTCTGATCAGTGACCAGAAGTGAAACTATGGAACTGGTTGCAAAAGAGGGGTGTGGCAGAAGAGGCAGGAATATGTCTCTTTACAACACGAGTCATTACATTGCGTGCTTTTACAACGCGGTTGTTACAGCGACCGCGTGTTACAACGCTGTACCATTACAACGACTTGCTCTAGATGGCGTGCTGGACTTAGGAATAGTATAATTTACTATTCCAACTCCAGTGTGTGCAACAGTAGGGAAGGTGTTGGAATAGAAAATTATACTATTCCTTAGTTTAGAGCGCCATCTAAAGCAGGTCGTTGTCACGACTTGCGTTCTAATGGTACTGCGTTGTAACAACACAGTCGTTGTAATGACCGCGTTGTAAAGGTATCGCGATGTAATAACCGTGTTGTAAAGGCTGTTTCCCAAGAGGCAGTGGTGCTCAGCGACGGCATTCAAAGTTTGCCTTGTTCTACATCCTGGGCAGCACCAACTACCTGAGGCTTATCAGAAGTTCTGTAGACCGGTAGACCCTGAAGCGTGGGTGCAGGGACGCCTCGAAGGGTTGGCTGTGGCTGCAGCTGATCGGGGTTTCAGCATTAGACTCAGGCCGAGCGAGAGAGGGGTGTGGCAGCTGTACTTGGTGGCAGCGCTTGGAGCTTGCCATATTCTTCCCCTTGGGAGGCTCCATCTAGCAGTGCTCCTGTTGACGTGACCTGAAACTCAAGATGTGGTCTGTGGGATCACCGGCAGGCAAAGAGGGAAACTGCAACACTGCTGCAATTCACACAACACACTCTGTTACAAGATACAAGGGTGTTGGGATGAGAGGCCTGCTGGAAGCTCCCCCTCCTGCTTTGCTGGGCTCTTGTCCACTTTGCACACAGCCTCTGGTTTCCTCGTTCCCTTAGTACCACCTGCACCTCACCTTGCTGTCTATTTTACGCTTCCTCTTGCAGGACAGCTCGTTTCCTCAGTCCCACCCACACCTCACCTAGCTGTCTATTGGACATTTCCTCTTGCTGGACAGCTCTTCAAGGGAATAATCATTGTCACTTAACCCCACGGATAGCACTTATAATGCTACATTATTGGGGATTGTGGGGATCGGCTAAATGGATATTGACCTCTGTGCTGTATACTGTGTTGTGCTGTGCCAAGCTGAGCAGAGAGGGCCTTCGCTATCGCTAACCGTGAACTAACAACCATTAAGAATAAGGCCCAAGGAAATAGCAAGCAATAGCGACACCTAGCCAGTACAATCCACTGACTGGTTTGAATTGGTGGCTCAGGGAGACTGTGGGGACTGAAGGCGCACAGGCGTGGTACCTGGTCCCAAGTGGTGGAGTGTAGGGTGGCTGTTTAGTGACACCACATTGAGTTGAGCCTGGTGACATGGAAACGCCCCTAGTAGGTTGGGGGAAGCGTCTCTGTGCATGCTCCCCTCACTATTCACTGTTGTTTCGTCCTTTGCAACATCAAGCCAAGAGAAATGAGCCAGTGGGGTCGCTTATAAGACAGAAGTATCAGTGTGCAAACAAGAATCTTGGCAATTCCTTGAAAAATGAGATCAGGAAAAATCAGGCAACAGCTTGTCCAGAAACATCTGAATCAAATCCAAAGACAGTCAACTCAACTAAACTAAGTGAAGGCCAGGGCAATCCTCTGATATCACCAACACAGAACCTTTTTGTACAAAGCAGACTTAAATCATAAATTCACCTTCCTTAAAGACCCGGTGGCAGCAATGTACTCAACGTCAGAAAATCTTACAGGCCTTCCAACTCCACTAACCCCTCAAAAAGCGGAACCAATAATGAAACAAGACTAATGGTGCTGTATAGAACCAGCAATGGACGTGATAGTAACTTTGCCTAAAAACAAGCATTACACCAATGTGCCATTTTCAAAAGTTATTACAGCACAAGCCCAAGTTCATGCTCCAAATCATTTCCACTCAACCCCTAGACCTAGTACAATTTAAGAGACACCTCAGATAGTTAATTGTATCTCCACTCACCTCATAGAATAGGTATATCATTCTTGGTTATGATCAATCTCAATATCAAACAATACAGACCTTGTAAAAGTTATGGAAGCAAAAATGATCAATCTGGCTGATGATTCCACAGAGCAAGAGCAACTGGCTACTAATGTAACAACCATATTCCAACAAAGCACGCATGAAGAATACTCATAATCACAAAACTTCTCACCAAAGATCCTGGCAGTCCTTCAATGGATACATGCAGAAGACATAGTAACTAACACTCTGTGGTGCACCCAAACAAATGTGAGCAGTCTTGCAAGAACCCCGCAGAAAACAGCAAAGAACTAGCTGCACGGAAACCCAGGCTCAAAAGCGGAGAGCACCTCAGGCCTTTTGTTAAAATCATTAAATACTATACAAACATCAATCGAGGCTCTCGAGATGCAGTCGGATAAATTGGACATTCAGATAGATATCATGAATCTGATGGCTTCCCACATCTCAGGCATAAATGCTAAGTTGGAAAAACTAACAGACTTAGGGCCAGATGTACAACCATGACAATTTGCGACTCGCAAATTGTGCTCTATTGTAAGTCGCAAAATGCCATGTACAACAGTGTCACTGTTTGCGATTCCCAATGGGGTCGATAATTGCATGCATCATCAATATTCACGAAGCACTCGCAATTTACGACCCCATTGCGAATGGCTAGCCCTCCCAGGGATGGTGGTCTGCTGGGCTCAGCAGACCTCCATGTCTGGGACTGCTTTTAAATAAAGCAGATTTTCTAAAAAATGCAGCCCGTTTTTCTTAAAGGAAAACGGGATGCATTTAATAAAAAAAAGAAACGTGTTCATTTAATTTTTTTAAGGGCAGGTAGTGGTCCCTGGGGCCACTGCCTGCCCCTAAAAAATATTTCCCCCTGCATTTGCAAAGGGGTAGGGGTCCCCTGGGAACCCCTTCCCATTTGCAAGTGCATTACCATCCTCTTGAAGAGTGCAAAAACAACAGTTGATGGACAGAATGCGGAACAATGTCATACATTCACCCCAGTACAGAGATCTGGGCCTAAATCCATTGTTTTTTTGCTCACCGTGCCTTTCCAGTTTGCACCCAGCCATATGCAGCCCGAACTGCCAAGCCAGGACCTCCCTGGACTGGAAACAAGCATCCTAGGACCGGTTTCGGGGTTTCACCCCTCCGCAGCCAGGATAGCTTGACTCCAGTGGCACAGAGAGCACGGGACCCACGTCTGGGCATAAACAACAGTTGATGGACAGAATGCAGAAAAATGTCATGCATTCACCCCAGTACAGAGATCTGGGCCGAAGAGGGTAGTAAATTGCAAGTGTTTTGCGACCTCAATTGTGGTCGCAAAACATTCATACATCGGGTAGAGAGTTGCTATTAGGAAGGGACGCCCTTGAAACGCCCCTTCCTAATAGCAAGTCGCAATTCCTATTTAGCGAGTCACAAAAGAATTGCGACTCACTAAATTGGACTTGTACATGGCCCTATTCGTTTTTGCATGCGCAAACAGGTCACTAACCCGTTTGTGCATGCAATTTAGGGTCGTACATCTGGCCCTTAATAATTAGAGTTCAAGAAATCCAACCACCATTACAATTGTGATTGTGGTCCTATCATAGAGAAATGAAGCACCTTACCTGCTATTCTAGCAAGCATAATAGAAATGAAGTAATCACACCTGGCTGACGAAGCCACCAATAACCTCCAAACACAAGATCCAACTAAGCAACCACAAAAACTGGCAGTTGATTTACACTGAACCTCAGAGGCAAACACACCACCTGGGGATGCCCTAAAACATTCAAAAAGGTAAGAGTTGACAAAAGACGCAATGCAACCTAAGCAACAGTCACCATCAAGTAGTGTGTATCTGAAAGAGCCCAGGGCTTGTATTCAAACAAAGAGATTGAAAAAAAACACGCTAGGAAGGCTAGGAAGAAAACACCAGCACATGCTAAAGGAGAATCCATCAGAATACATCTGATGTTCCAGATAAAACAGGACAGAGGTGACGCCATTAACCCAAATAAGTCAACTGACTTGCATATAAGCAACTCAATGGAGGAAGAACTCTCAGCCTAAGAATCACTGGGCATGTTGACAACAACTAAAGGCCCGACTATTAACACACCCAAGATAGCACAAATCATTCCAACAATGGCTTCTACCAGCTGCGGAATAAAGTTATCAAGCAAATCCCATTGTATCTGGCAGAAAACCCAAGTAACTGGATCAGGTAGAGCTCTGCCCATACAGAAACGTGGAAAAGGAGCAAGCCTGCAAAGTGAATTTATTCCTGCACATGGCCTTTCTACACAACCGGTGAATAACGTTAGAGGGTGCACACAGGAATAAATTAACACACTGGTGCCTGACACTACGAGGCCCCAATCCACAGCATTAGCAAATGTAGCTAGTGGACAGCAAGTTATAATAGTTAACAGCAACCAGGAAATTAAATCATCAGTACCAGCCCCACTGTGGAGACAGTTGGATGGCTATTTAATTGGAGACTGAAGTACTATTGCTCAATATTAATAACATACATAGAACAACTCCCCAATTAAGAAGAGTGAATCAAAAATCAAATCACCAAGAAAGCACTATAGAAACAATTTTCACTAGGCAAGAATTTCTCCCCTTGAAGGGAAAAATAAACCAACAAATTCTTCTAAAACCAGAATATGATTTTCTTTTTTTGATAATCAACTTTACAGATTTTTTAAAACAAGGAAGACAAGCAATAATCAGAGGCAGCATATTACAGCAATTGAAAAACGTCATCATGTACCCCATACAGACAAAAAACAAAAAAGGGGGATCACCTGAGATGCACGATGTCCAAGAGGAAGATAAAATGAGAAACCCTCATACATATCTCACATTCCCTAGAGTGGGGTATCGTCATTCTAGTAATCCCAACCATTTGCCCCAAACTTTGTGATATTTCGCCAGGCACCCCCTGGCTTTATAGATAGGTCTTTCTTGTTCTGCGCACCAATCCACATCCCAACGTCATTTGGTCATAGTAGGTGGGGCAGGGTTTATCTAGCTGGCGGCGATGTCTCTTTTGGCCACCATCATGGCTGTGTTGAAAAAAAGTTTGTCAGGTCTGGACCCATCTAACCCATCCGTGATTCCCAGGAGCACATTTAGCGGATTGTGTGGGACATCCCAGCCTAGAATCTCTATGAGTCCCTTCTCAATGGAGTCCCAGTATCATATAATGACGGGGCAGAGCCATACCATGTGAAAGAAATCTGCTCGATCTTGGTTGCAGCATGCGCATAATGTGTGTGATCGCAGACCTGCATGATGAAGGCGTTTTGGCGTTAGGTATGCGGCATGTAGGTAATAGTTGGACCAGACGGAGTCTAGCTGAAATGGTAATTGTTTTGGGTGCCATCAGTGCGTCTCTTCAGTCCTCCTCCTCCAGAGGCCCGATCCACCCCTCCTATTGGTCCCTAAGTCAATCCAACGTATTTGGAGTGTTATTTGTCAAGGATCGGTGGATACGGGAGATCCCTCCCTTCCCCAGATCCCCTGTCATGGTTTGCACCTAGGGTGGGCTATATTCAGGCAGAGATGTGCCGTTTGATATGTGGCTTTGGAGGGCGTGGCGTAGTTGCAGATACCTATGGAACTGAGAGGAATGTAAGGAATATCGGGTTTGCAGGTCTTGAAAAGTGTGCATGTGGTTGCCTCCCCATATGTCTCCGATTTGTGAGATGCAGATAAGTTCTCAGGTTCTGAATCGCTTCAAGTTGCTGACTTCTTGGAGCCAGGAGACCTGCCAAAGCGGTGTGTATTGTGTCAATTTGTTCGACCATTGGGTATGGAGCAAGGAGGCGCGCCAGGCCAGGAGAACCCCTTGCGTCACCATAGGCAGAAATCTGGAGATGGGCACCCCGTACATCATCGCCTGGATTCTGGGTAGGCCCAAGTTCCTCAGTTCTACTCTGTATGCCGGGTCAGACCAGCCTCCATTGAACTAGTCGTGTATCGTAAGCAAGCAGGTAGCCAAATAATACAGGTATAGATTAGTCATGCCCATTCCTCCGTCAAAGGATGGGGATCCGGCAAGGCCATCTGAGGAATCCGACTGCTCCAAAGGAATTTAGTGGTCAAGCTGTCCAGCCCCTTAAACCAGGTCAGTGGGAATTGAAATGGAGTGTTTTGGATTATATATAGGAACCTGGGAAGTATCATCATTTTGAAGAGGGCGGCTCTTCCCAGAGGGTTTAGGGGTAGCGTCTGCCATCTGTGGAGGTCCGCTCGGGCTTTCCTCAACCAGTGGAGTCACATTAAGTGACCACACAAGGTCAGGTAGCAGGCTCACCCAGACTCCGAGATATTTAAAGGATTGCCTTCTAATAGGTATTGTGGATTGCCAATCAAAGCAGTCTCTCGAGACATGGAGAGGAGCAAGGAGAGATTTGGTGGGGTTTAAATGCAGGCCGGAGGCTTGCCCGAAAGATTGCACCGCCCGAAGACAATGGGGTCCATATTGGGCTGGCTCAGATAGGAAGAGCAGGGCGTCATCCGTATATAGAGCGATTTTGTCCTCATCAGAGCCTGGCCATTTCCATCCCTTAATTCGGTCATCGGTCCGTATAAGACATGCCAAAGGCTCCATCGCTAGGGCGAATAGGAGCGGTGAGAGAGGGCAGCCTTGCCTTATCCCCCTCCTAATAGGAAACGGCTCTGACAGTGCTCCATTGACAACCACATGTGCCTTCGGTCTGGCGTATAGTACCTTGACCAAATTGCGGAAGTGTTGACCTAGACACATCTCAACCAGTATATCCTCCAGGTATCGCCAGTCTACGGAATCAAAAGCCTTCTCAAAATCAATGAGGAATAGTGTTAAGTAAGGGGTCACTAATTGGCGATTCACTAAGGCTAGATGGAGGCGTCTAATGCAATGCCTGGTGCCCCGGAATGGCATAAATCCACATTAGTCAGGGTGGACCAGTGTACTAAGATAGGGCCTCAATTGGGTAGCCAGGATTGAAGCATATATTTTAACTTCGGCATTAATGATGGAGATAGGACAATATCCTGAGCAGTGCACTGAGGGGGGTTGTGTTCTGGGGATCACTACGATGGTGGCAGCGTCTGTTTAAGGAAGGAACAAGACATTTTTTAACAGGTTCTGTGTACACAGTTAAGAGATGTGGAACAACTGTTTCCCTATAGGCCACATAGTACTCCTGTGGGAGCCCATCAGGGTCTGGAGTTTTGCCTGCTGCGGTATGTGAAATGGCGTAGTTGATTTCTTCCTGCGTGATGGGAAGGTAAAGGTCAGCCATTTCAGTTTCACTAAGGTGTGGGAGGCAGATGCGTTCTTGATGAATCAGCTCTGGGAGGGAGAGACTACGGCGCTGCTCGGAGTAAAGTCTGGAGTAGTAGGCAGCGAAACTCTGGGCCATCGCCATGGGTGAGCAGTAAAGTCTGTCTTTAATCTCTGGGATTATTCAATTATTCACTTAGCCATGGGGTATGTAGCCAGTAGATGTAGAATCTTCCCCATTTTTGTCTCCCCATCCATACACTCTATCTGCAGAGGACCTCCACAGTAGCTTAGCGGCCTCCATGGAGATCTGCCTGATCTCATCTCTTAGAAAGGCAAGCCGTCTGTCTTGCGGGTCATCTTTCTGCTCTGGTGTACGGTTCTCGAGGAGTGTTGCCTGTGCCTCCTGGAGAGTGATCTGGGAGTTCTGGGTTAGTCGTTTGAGCTTAAGTTGGCCTTTGGCAAAGCCACGGATGGTGCTTCCCATAGAGTGCAAAGGGAAGAGACGGAGTCTTCATTTTAAGGAAGTATTACTTAAGTTATTTCCCCACTGTTTTCTTAAAATCCTTGTCTTGGAGGAACCATGCGTTCATCCTCCATGTCGCGGGCGGGCATGAAGATATAGTCAAGCCGTGCATGCATATGGTGTGCAGCTCATGTATGTGTGAATTGTTTATGCTGGGGTTGGCAAAAACTCCAGGCGTCGCAGAGGCCTAGGGTGCTTGCCCAGTTGGTTAAAAGCTTAGCGTGAGTAGATCTTGTGACCGTTGGGGCGTGTGCAGTGTCAAGATCCGAGTGCATAACTGCATTAAAGTTGCCCGTGACTATTGTCATCCCAGAGGGTAAGAGGACGATGAGATCTGCGGTGCGCTTTAGGGTGGAAGTCAGCAGCGATGGGGGGGGGGGACACAGAAACCAAGTTAAGAGCATTGCCTCCTATAGTACCCCTCAGAGCCACAAAGCATCCGTGGGGGTTGCTCGTGACTTCGGTGAGCACAAATGGAAGGTTGCGTGCTATAGAGATTGCCACGCCTCTTGACCCTCGACTGAACCCTGAGTGCCAAACTCTATTCAAGCCGTATCGTGCCAGGAAGGGGAAGTTATAACCTTTAAGGTGGGTTTCTTGGATTAATACTATATCATCTACTTGACGCTGCGCATACCGCAGGACTGCTGTACTTATAACTCTGTCCAGTAACCCATTGACATTCCATGAGATTATGCGGAGCAAGTCCCTGCCTTTACATGTATCTGTCATGGGGGGTAGAAGTGTGGATGAGAGCCCGCGAGAGTTGAGTTAATTTGGGGGGTGAAATACTCTGTGTGTGAGCTGCGGGGTTCCGATGTGTCTCTGCTGCATGGGCTTTTTGTGTGAGTGTCGCATTGCTGAGGAAGAGTGCTGGTGTGGTGAATGGGAAACAACCTTTACAACGCAGTCATTACATCGCACTACATTTACAAAGCAGTCATTACATCCCAACATACTTTACAACGCATGTCACTACAACACATCCATTACATTGCATGTCACTACAACGCATGACACTACAACGCATGTCACTACAACGCAGGCATTACATCGCATGTCATTACAACGCATACCATTACAACGCATAGTACCCCTACACTATCCAACACTTACCCTACTGTTGCACCCCCTGGAGTTAGAATAGTACATTTTACCCCTACACTATCCAACATTTACCCTACTGTTGCACCCCCTGGAGTTAGAATAGTAATTTTTACCCCTACCCTATCCAACACTTACCCTACTGTTGCACCCCCTGGAGTTAGAATAGTAATTTTTACCCCTACACTATCCAACACTTACCTTAAATGCAATGTAATGGTATGCGTTGTAATGGTTTTCGTTGTAAAGTTAGAAATCGATGTAATGGAATGCGTTGTAAATGTAGTTTTAAAAGATTTGTTGTAGTGGTATGCGATGTAAATGTATGTTTTGTAAAGGATGTTGCGATGTAAAAACTGCATTGTAAAGGCATGCGTTGTAAATGTATGCGTTGTAACAGCATACATTTGTGGTGAACAAGGTACAATAACGAAACTGGCAAAAACTGGTACAACGGTCCCTCCTCCCTCCCCCCACCCTATACTTCAAGAACGGAAGCATATGTCGTCTCTACAGACAATGTGGGAATGCCAAACTAAAATGCTTGGGTGTGGAGAATTGTGAAGGACTCTGCTCCCTGTATATAAATGATTGTATGACTTAGGATAACCATAATGCCTAGATCTGTGTAGCATGTCCAATAGTGAGTTACCTTCCATTTCACTGTCGCTACTGTGACACGATCCGTTCTCATAGGCCAGACTGGGCCTTTTGAGGATTACTTTCTATCATCCTATCTGGCTCCAGGAACCTGATAGGAACTTCGAGTTTGATATGTTTGTGCTCAGGACATTGAGAGACACCTTTTAGTAAGGACCGTTTATATATCCCATGTTTAGAAACGCCTCTTCTAAAAACGCGGTAGTTTCTTGCCTAAGATTTACTGTAGGCATTTGCGAGTATGTGTATTAGCCGTCTGGTTTTGGAGCAGCAGGGCCAGCTGGGTCAGACCTGGCTGGATGAGAGAGATCGGTGTTCAGAGCCTGGGGAGGGGTGACGCTTTGATCCGAGCAGGGTCGTGCCTGGCAAGGTGAATGATGGCTTCACCTCCCACTGGGCGTCTGATAGCAGACCCCCTCATTCTGAAAGGGCAGGATGTCACCTCGTAAACCAAGTGTTCCTCGACCCCACTGAACTGGTTCTGACTTGAGTCAGTGATTTGCGACCTTAGAGAACAAAGACTTTGATATATAAAATGCTGCGCTGGAACTTTGTCTGGGTGTGTTCCTTCTGGATGTCAAGACGAAACTCTGTCCGAGTGAACAGAGAAAAGGACTTTGAAACTTTCACCAAGCTTGCCGAAGAAACTAACCAAGGGTCTGAATCGAGAGCGCCTCCTGCAGAAGTCTCAGGGACATTAGACTTTACCCCGTCAGCCGTCGGAATTCCTGTACGAGTAATTCTGCTTGCAGGTGAGGCCTCCGTCGAGTAATCCGGAGCCTCTAATTCTACTGTGAGGACCGTGGACTGGGCACCTTTGAAACTTTCTCTGAACCTGTGTGGGCCGCGGCAGCTAAGAGAGAGCTGCCGCCACTGAGAGCCCGCCTGAATCTGCACCTTTGAAACTTTCGCTGAACCTGTGCGGGCCGCTGCAGCTAAGCGAGAGCTACTGCCGCTGAGAGCCCGCCTGAATCCGAACCCTTGAATCTTTTGCTGGATCCGTGTGGGCCGCTGCAGCTAAGAGAGAGCTGCCGCCGCTGAGAGCCCGCCTGAATCCGAACCCTTGAACCTTTTGCTGGATCCGTGGGGGCCGCTGCAGCTAAGAGAGAGCTGCCGCCGCTGAGAGCCCGCCTGAATCTGAACCCCTGAACATTTTGCTGGATCCGTGTGGGCCGCTGCAGCTAAGTGAGAGCTGCCGCCGCTGAGTGCCCACCTGAATCTGAACCCTTGAACCTTTTGCTGAATCCATGTGGGCCACTGCAGCTAAGAGAGAGCTGCCACCGCTGAGAGCCCGCCTGAATCTGAACCCTTGAACCTTTCGCTGGATCTGTGAGGGCCGCTGCAGCTAAGAGAGAGCTGCCACCGCTGAGAGCCCGCCTGAATCTGAACTGTTGAACCTTTCGCTGGATCCATGTGGGCCACTGCAGTTAAGAGAGAGCTGCCACCGCTGAGAGCCACCTGAATCTGAACCCTTGAACCTTTCGCTGGATCCGTGTGGGCTGCTGCAGCTAAGAGAGAGCTGCCGCCGCTGAGTCCCCGCACCCTTGCCAACGTTTGCATCATCGTGGTTCATCCTGTGGGCTGCCGCAGCTAAAGAGAGAGCTGTTGCCGCTGAGTGCCCGCACCCTTTGCCACTGGGCATCATCGTGATTTGTCCTGTGGGCCGCCGCAGCTAAGAGAGCGCTGCTGCCGCTGAGTGCTCGCACCCTTTGCCACTTTGCATCATCGTGATTTGTCCTGTGGGCCGCCGCAGCTAAGAGAGAGCTGCTGCCACTAAGTGCCCGCACCCTTTGCCACTTTGCATCATCGTGATTTGTCCTGTAGGCCGCCGCAGCTAAGAGACAGCTGCTGCCGCTGAGTGCTCGCACCCTTTGCCACTTTGCATCATCGTGATTTGTCCTGTGGCCCACCGCAGCTAAGAGAGAGCTGCTGCCACTGAGTGCCCACACCCTTTGCCACTTTGCATCCTCGTGATTTGTCCTGTGGGCCGCCACAGCTAAGAGAGAGCAGCCACCGCTGAATGCCCGCACCCTTTGCCACTTTGCCTCATCGTGGTTCATCCTGTGGGCCGCCGCAGCTAAGAGTGAGCTGCTTCCGCTGAGTGCCCGCACCCTTGTCAACTATTGCATCATCGTGATTTGTCATGTGGGCCGCCGCAGCTAAGAGAGAGCTGCTGCCGCTGTGTGCCCGCACCTTGTCCACCCTTGTCGAGGATTGTTGCTATCGTCTCATGGGCTGCCGCAGCTAAGAGAGAACCGCTGCCGCTGTGAGCCCACCACGGAGCTGCACGATGAGAGTAATCGCCACCACCAGCCTGGGCCGCCGCAGCCGCGTGCTGCTGCCGCTGAGAGCCCGCCTGTCCCCGAGTGCCCGAATCATTGTGGGTGCACACTACGGACCTCTGCAGCCCGGACTTGTGGTCGCTGGAAGTCCGCCTGTCATCGTCTCCGCTTCTTCGAGAAGATGCGTGCTGTGTCCCCTTTCACTGACAGGTGAGAGCCCGCCTGAATCTGAACCCTTGAACCTTTCACTGGATCCGTGTGGGCCGCTGCAGCTAAGAGAGAGCTGCCGCCACTGAGAGTCCGCCTGAATCTGAACCCTTGAACCTTTCACTGGATCTGTGAGAGCCGCTGCAGCTAAGAGAGAGCTGCCACCGCTGAGAGCCCGCCTGAATCTGAACTGTTGAACCTTTCGCTGGATCCATGTGGGCCGCTGCAGCTAAGAGAGAGCTGCCACCGCTGAGAGCCACCTGAATCTGAACCCTTGAACCTTTCGCTGGATCCGTGTGGGCTTCTGCAGCTAAGAGAGAGCTGCTGCCGCTGAGTCCCCGCACCCTTGCCAACATTTGCATCATCGTGGTTCGTCCTGTGGGCTGCCGCAGCTAAAGAGAGAGCTGTTGCCGCTGAGTGCCCGCACCCTTTGCCACTGGGCATCATCGTGATTTGTCCTGTGGGCCGCCGCAGGTAAGAGAGAGCTGCTGCCGCTGAGTGCCCGCACCCTTTGCCACTTTGCATCATCGTGATTTGTCCTGTGGGCCGCCGCATCTAAGAGAGAGCTGCTGCCGCTAAGTGCCCGCACCCTTTGCCACTTTGCATCATCGTGATTTGTCCTGTAGGCCGCCGCAGCTAAGAGACAGCTGCTGCCGCTGAGTGCTCGCACCCTTTGCCACTTTGCATCATCGTGATTTGTCCTGTGGCCCACCGCAGCTAAGAGAGAGCTGCTGCCACTGAGTGCCCGCACCCTTTGCCACTTTGCATCATCGTGATTTGTCCTGTGGGCTGCCACAGCTAAGAGAGAGCAGCCACCGCTGAATGCCTGCACCCTTTGCCACTTTGCCTCATCGTGGTTCATCCTGTGGGCCGCCGCAGCTAAGAGAGAGCTGCTTCCGCTGAGTGCCCGCACCCTTGTCAACTATTGCATCATCGTGATTTGTCATGTGGGCCGCCGCAGCTAAGAGAGAGCTGCTGCCGCTGTGTGCCCGCACCTTGTCCACCCTTGTCGAGGATTGTTGCTATCGTCTCGTGGGCCGCCGCAGCTAAGAGAGAACTGCTGCCGCTGTGAGCCCACCACGGAGCTGCATGATGAGAGTAATCGCCACCACCAGCCCGGGCCGCCGCAGCCGCATGCTGCTGCCGCTGAGAGCCCGCCTGTCCCCGAGTGCCCGAATCATTGTGGGTGCACACTACGGACCTCTGCAGCCCGGACTTGTGGTCGCTGGGAGTCCGCCTGTCATCATCTCCGCTTCTTCGAGAAGATGCGTGCTGTGTCCCCTTTCACTGACAGTTATCTGGTGCACAACGGGTCGCGTAGGCCCCGGCCTTGAACTCAGTTAGTGTCACGTTCTGGTGAATACGTATTGCCTTTTGGAGTACCTATTGGTTGACGTGAATTGTAGTTGTTGAAACGCTTTGAGAATTTCGAGTTAAACTGTTAGATAAAGATATTATTTTTCTATACCTAACTGAGTTGTGTCCTTTTGTACGTGGTCATAAATGCTTCACACACTGCCTCTGAGATAGGCCTCACTGATCGTGCTACGTTACAACAGGGTTGAGCAGGGGTTGTCAAAGGGGATAGCCCACTTGCCCTGATTTAGGAAGAAGGGTCCCTATTTGGACATTGGCGCCCACCATTGCCAACTAGAGACCTCCATTTCTAACATTGGCGTTCAGCGGTGAGGATCAGGACTTGCATTTATGATCCACGTACAATAACTGGTAAAAACCACTGTTGAGTGTAGACCAAAGCGCAGCCACAAATTGTTTTTAGTATTGTTCGGTTGGTTGTCTTAGTATTGAATTATTGACAGCAGCCATGAGTACTGCTAGTAGAGGAAGGCCAACGTCCAATGCTTCGGAGGGTCTCAGCTTTGAGGAGGAAAGATTAGATACCTCTACTGCCAGACAGCTGAAGTCATTTTGTAAGCAATTTGCAGTCCCCGTGATAGGCCTGTCTAGGAAAGAGGAGTACCAGAAGGCGCTGAAGGCCTGGTGGGAAGCCAGAGAGTCTGCTGGGGATGAGGAAGAGAATGCTGGAGGGCAGCAGGATGATGCAGTAGATGGGGGGAGCGATAGAACACCCTCCACTAGGTACTAGTGTATCCCAAAGGAGCCTGACCCCAGAAGAGCTGGAGGACAGGGAGAGAGATAGGAGGCATAGTTTGGAGATGGCTAAATTGAAAGGTCAGAAGGACCTTGAGAGTCAGAAGTTAGACATTGAGAAGAATCGATTGTCAATTGAACTTGAGAAAATGAAAATGGAGCATGAGAGAATGTTGAGGGAGATAGAGATCAGGGCGAGAAGTGTCCCGGTCTCCCTCTCTGGTGGCAGCATACCTTTAGTAACTCCTGAGAGTAGAGTTTACATTCCTAAAGATGTCGTTAAGGATTTTCATAAGAGTGAAGATATTGGGCAATGGTTTGCCGCATATGAGATAGCCATGGTGTCCCACCGGGTCCCTGAGAAGGACTGGGGAGCGGGGTTGTGGGGACGCTTTGTGAGTGAAGGTAGGGATACCCTGTTGGACCTGCCTAAGGAGAGCAGGATGGTGTATGCCCATATGAAGGAAGCTTTGATGACCCGTTATGGGTTGACCCCAGAAATGTACAGGCAGAGGTTTAGAACCTGTAAGAAGTTATAGTGAATATGTGTCGTATTTCTGCAGAGCAATGGATTGCTGGGTAAAAGGTAGCAAAGTGGAAACTTTTGAGCAGTTGCATGATTTGTTCGCGTGGGAGCATTTTTCTAGTAACTGTTTTCCAGAGCTAAGCCAGCACCTGATTGATAGCAAGCTGACTAACCCTAGGAAGCTTGCTGAGGAGGCGGACCGCTGCGTGAGCACCCGGGTCCGCAAAGGTTTTGTGGGAGTCTTCGCCAGAGGTGGGCAGGGTCCCCAGCAGAGAAGTGGGGTGACAAGGGTAAGCCGAGGGAGTTCCAGAGAGGGCCACAAAGTAATTCCCCAGGGAACCAAGCAGAGGTGTCCCAGCCTCCCCCTGAGAAGAAGTCAGTGTCCCCGACAGGTAGGCCTTTTCAGAGGGGGCCACTCACTTGTTTCAAGTGTGGTCAAGTAGGCCACCAGTATTATGATCCCCAGTGTCCCCAGAGGGACCCCAATGCACCCCCTCGTGCACCATCCCATGCACCATCCCGCCAGATTGCCAGTGTAGCCCTGGGGGGGAGGAGGTAGAGGTCCAAGGTGGGTGGGATCCCGGAGAGTTAACCCTTGTCTCGTTAGGACACTTTGAGAAGATCTCTAACCCCACACTGCCTAATAACACTAAGAAGTATCGGCAGTGGGTGACCGTCAATGGCCATAGGGTGGAGGCTCTCAGAGGGGGCCACTCACTTGTTTCAAGTGTGGTCAAGTAGGCCACCAGTATTATGATCCCCAGTGTCCCCAGAGGGTCCCCAATGCACCCCCTCGTGCACCATCCCATGCACCATCCGGCCAGATTGCCAGTGTAGCCCTGGGGGGGAGGAGGTGGAGGTCCAAGGTGGGTGGGATCCCGGAGAGTTAACCCTTGTCTCGTTAGGAGACTTTGAGAAGATCTCTAACCTCACACTGCCTAATAACACTAAGAAGTACCGGCAGTGGGTGACCATCAATGGCCATAGGGTGGAGGCTCTCAGGGACACCGGAGCTAGTGTGAATGCTGTCAGCTCCAGGTTGGTATCCAAAGGGCAGGTTGTCCCACATGCATTTTTCCCCGTAGTGTTAGCAGACAACTCAGAGAGCCAGTGTGAGGTGGCTCAGGGTCTCTTCGAGTGGTGGGGGGTCTCAGGAACTCTTCAAGTGGCTGTGAGGCCCACCATGCCTGTAGACTGTCTGCTGGGCAGTGATCTAGAGAACTCCCCGTGGGCTACGGTGGAGAGAAAGTCTCATTTGGAAATGTTGGGCCTGCCTGAGTGGGCATGACAGCTCAGAAGGGTGTTCAGGAGGGCCTGGAGCCTGAAATTATGGCCCGGAGGGAGCAGACCCTGAGGGGCATGCCTTGGAACCTACAGGGGAACAAGTGGCTGAACTGGGGGACCTACCAGAGCTGACCCATTGGCAGCAGGAAAGGGGGCCCTACAGGGAGGAATTTTGCGAGCAACAGAAAACCTGCCCTTCTCTTGACGGGGTGCGGCGACAGGCCACCGCCCAGGCAGCAGGTGATCAGAGAGGGTCACATTGGATCTATTGGGAGAATTACCTCCTTTACAGTGAGCCTAAGGTTGCTGAGCCTGGGTCACCCTGTGTGCTGGTGGTACCCCAGCGCTTCAGGACCTTCCTACTGGGGTTGGCTCATGATGTGCCATTGGCCGGACATCTGGGGTAGACCAAGACCTTTGAGAGGCTGGTCACCCACTTCTATTGGCCCCAGATGGGCAGGAGCTCAAATGCTCACTGCAGGATGTGTGAGACTTGCCAGTGGGAAGAGTGGGGGAAAGATTAAGGCCCCACTACAGCCCTTTCCCGTTGTGAGTACCCCATTCGAGAAAGTGGTCATTGATATTGTGGGGCCTCTGGATCCCAAGACAGCCATGGGCAACAGGTTCATCCTGGTCTTGGAGAACCATGCCACCAGGTACCCTGAGGCCATCCCGCTCAGGAGAGTGACAGCCCCTGTGGTGGGACGGGCACTGCTGGGGATTTTCTCCCGTGTGGGATTCCCCAGATAGGTGGTGTCCAATAGGGAAACTAATTTAATCTCCAAGTACATGAAGTCTTTGTGGGAGGAGTGTGGGGTGATGTATAAGTTCACCACTCCTTACCACCCCCAGGGTAATGGGCTGGTTGAGAAATTCAACTGGACCCTTAAGGGCATCATTATGGGCCTAGGCGAGCACATGAGGCATAAGTGGGATGTACTCCTGCCATGCCTGTTGTTTGCTTACCGTGAGGTGCCACAGAAGTCCTTAGGGTTCAGTCCCTTTGAGCTGCTCTATGATCACCCGGTAAGAGGGCCTCTGAGTCTGGTCAAGGAAGGCTGGGAGCAATCTCCCAGGAAACTTCCCCAGGATGTGTTTAGTTACATGCTGGCCTACAGAAACCAGACTCGGCGTTTCAGGAAACTTGCTGAGGCAAACCTGGAAGCCAGCCAGGAAGAGATGAAACGCTGGCACGATCAGAATGCCACTCTGATCGAGTTTCAGCCTGGACAAAAGGTTTGGGTCATGGCCCCAGTGGAGCCCTGTGCGCCTTTGAGGTGGTGGAGCGCAAGATTTCTGTTACCTACATGGTGGACTTGCGGTCTCCCAGGAACCCCTTGCAGGTCCTGCATGTTAACCGCCTAAAGCCCCACTTTGAGAGGTCTGAAGTGGGCGTGCTTCTGGCCACAGATGCTAGAATGGAAGAGGAGATCAAGCCCCTTCTTGACCTCCTGTGTGCAGAGGAGCGAGATGGGTCCTGACTCCTGAGCAGCAGGGTGATTGTCACCAACTGTTGGGCCAATTCAGTGATCTGTTCTCCCTGGTGCCTAGTGTCACTAATTGGTGTGTCCATGACGTGGACGATATTGACAGTCCTTCCATTAAGCATAAGGCTTACCAAGTGACTGACCGGGAAAGGGCCCACATTAAGGATGAGGTTACCAAAATGTTTGCCCTTGAGGTGATTGAGTCCTCTAGCAGCCCATGGTCCAGCCCAGTGGTCCTGGTCCGGAAAGCTGCAGCGCCTGGTGCCACCCCAAAACTTCGGTTCTGCGTGGACTATCGGGGCCTCAATTCAGTCACGAAGACTGACGCGCACCCCATCCCCAGAGCTGATGAGCTTGTAGATCGGTTTGGGGCTGCCAAATACCTCAGCACATTTGATTTGACGTCTGGCTATTTGCAGATCGCCTTGACTGAGGGAGCAAAGGAGAGGTCAACCTTCTCCACACCCTCTGGGCACTACCAGTTCCAGGTGATGCCCTTTGGAATGAAGAATTCCCCTGCCACCTTTCAGAGGTTGGTCAACAGGGTGTAGGGTGGGCTGGAAGACTTCAGTGCCGCCTACCTGGATGACATTGCGGTGTTTATCTCCTCTTGGGAGGACCACCAGCGCCACCTCTGGGAGGTATTGATGGCACTGCGGAAAACAGGCCCCACAATCAAAGCCAGTAAGTGCCAGATTGGGCAGGGTTCTGTAGTATATTTGGGGCACCAGGTGGGGAGCGGCCAGGTGGCACCCCTTCAGCCCAAAACCGAAACTATCCTGGCGTGGGAACCCCCCAAGACTCAGACGCAGGTGGGGGCCTTCTTAGGACTCACGGGGTACTACTGGAGGTTTGTCAAAGGATATGGCAACATTGTTGCACCCTTGACTGAGCTGACTTCTAAGAAGCAGCCAAAGAAGGTTAACTGGACTGGCACCTGTCAGAAAGCTTTTGACGCCCTGAAGACTGCCATGTGCACCGCACCCGTGCTTCTGGCGCCCGACTTTTCAAAGGAATTTGTTGTCCAGACAGACGCCTCAGAGCATGGTATAGGGGGCTGTTCTGGCACAGATCAATGAGGAGGGACTAGACCAACCGGTAGCCTTCCTAAGCAGGAGGTTACTTCCCCGGGAACAGGGGTGGAGTGCAGTTGAGCGTGAGGCATTTGCAGTGGTCTGGGCGCTGAAAAAGTTGAGACTATACCTGTTTGGGACTCACTTCCGGGTGCAGACAGACCACAGGCCCCTTAGATGGTTGATGCAGATGAGGGGTGAGAATCCCAAGTTGTTGAGGTGGTCCATTTGGTAAATAGACATAATATCGAAAAGAAAATATCGACTGGCCAGAATATCGAGTTTTTAATATAGAATGGACAGAATATCGAATTGCCAAAATATAGTGGTGAAGAATATCGAAAATCAGGTAAGAAATATCGATTTAAATATTATAGAAGTAAGTAATATCGACAGTCATAATATAGTAGTTAAAAATATCGAATTTTTTTATAGTGTTTTAAGTGTTAGTATATGTGTTAAAAATATGTATTAATATTGGAATGTATGTTAGAATATTTTTAAAGTAATGAATTTTATGTCATTTCATTTTTGTGTAATTTAATTCCGTAGCGGGTTGTGGGTTTATAGGGGAGTAGGGTGGGAAGTAATTTAATTATAGTACATTAAATAATAATTTATAGGAATTATTAATTATTTTTAATTTAATTTTGCATTTTACTTCTGTAGCGGGTTGTGGGTTTATAGGGGAATAGGGTGGGAAGTAATTTAATTGTTATTAGTTAATTATTAATTGGTATTGAAAATTAATTGGTTGTTGATTAATTATTAATTGGTAAATAATTTGTATTAATTGGTAATTAATTTGTATTAATTGTTTAATTGATAATTATGTTAATTGTATTCATTTAATTTTTGTAGCTTGTAGTGGGTTTATAGGGGAATATGGTGGGAAGTAATATAATTCTAAAACATTAATTATTTAAATAATTTGTGTATATTGATAATTAATATATTATTAATTAATTATTAATTGGTATTATTTGTATTTATTAATGTTTGTTATAGAAAAATAATCGGTTAATTAATTATTAATAGGTAATTAATTAATCAAAAATTAATTGGTATTTATAATGAATTAATTATTAAACATTGTGTGATTGGTAATTCATTTTAAAACATTTTTTGGTATTAATAATTCATTTATTTTTAATAAAATATTAATTTATTATTTTCCCTACTATTGCACTCACTGGAGTGGGAATAGTAATTTTTACCCCTACGCTATCCAACGCTTTCCCTACTATTGCACTCACTGGAGTGGGAATAATAATTTTTACCCCTACGCTATCCAACAGTTTCCCTACTGTTGCACTCTCGGGAGTGGGAATAGTAATTTTTAGTCCTACTCTATCCAATGCTTTCCCTACTGTTGCACTCTCTGGAGTGGGAATAGTAATTTTTACCCCTACGCTATCCAATGCTTTCCCTACTGTTGCACTCACTGGAGTGGGAATAGTAATTTTTACCCCTACGCTACCCAACGCTTTCCCTACTGTTGCACTCACTGTAGTGGGAATAGTAAATTTTACCCTCCCGCTATCCAACTCTTTCCCTACTCTTGCACTCTCTGGAGTGGGAATAGAAGTTTTTACCCCTACGCTATCCAATGCTTTCCCTATTATTGCACTCTCTGGAGTGGGAATAGTAATTTTTACCCACCCGCTATCCAACGCTTTCCCTACTGTTGCATTCTCTGGAGTGGGAATAGTAATTTTTACCCTCCCACTATCCAACGCTTTCCCTACCGTTGCACTCTCTGGATTGGGAATAGTAATTGTTATCCCTACGCTATCCAACGCTTTCCCTACTGTTGCACTCTTTGGAGTGGGAATAGTAATTTTTACCCCTGCGCCATCTAACGTTTTCTCTACTGTTGTAATCACTGGAGTGGGAATAGTAAATTTTGCCCTCCCGCTATCCAACGCTTTCCCTACTGTCGCACTCTCTGGAGTGGGAATAGTAATTTTTACCCCTACGCTATCCAACACTTTCCCTACTGTTGCACTCTCTGGAGTGGGATTAGTAAGTTTTAGCCCTACTCTATCCAATGCTTTCCCTACTGTTGCACTCTTTGGCGTGGGAATAGTAATTTTTACCCCTACGCTATCCAACGCTTTCCCTACTGTTGCACTCACTGGAGTGGGAATAGTAAATTTTACCCTCCCGCTATCCAACGCTTTCCCTACTGTTGCACTCTCTGGAGTGGGAATAGTAATTTTTACCCCTACGCTATCCAATGCTTTCCCTACTGTTGCACTCACTGGAGTGGGAATAGTAATTTTTACCCCTACGCTATCCAACGCTTTCCCTACTGTTGCACTCACTGGAGTGGGAATAGTAAATTGTACTCTCCCGCTATCCAACGCTTTCCCTACTGTTGCACTCTCTGGAGTGGGAATAGTAATTTTTACCCTCCCGCTATCCAACGCTTTCCCTACTGTTGCATTCTCTGGAGTGGGAATAGTAATTTTGACCCTCCCGCTATCCAACGCTTTCCCTACTATTGCACTTACTGGAGTGGTAATAGTAAATTTTACCCGCCCGCTATCCTACTGTTGCGGGATGAAAGGAGGCTCTGAAACAGGAGCTATTTCTCCAGGTGCTTTATTCTTTTTAGGTACATGTTTTCTATCTTTTGAGGGTCTATAGTACGGTAAGGTGCTCTCCTCGTCGAGTTCTGGGGTCCGGCGACTGGTAGGGGGCGTCTTCCCTCTCTGACTCCGCTCCAGGATGTCGAGGTCTTCGGGACAGGGCGGTTCTCCGGTCCTCAGGGCGAGGTGAGGGAAGAAAGGACAGAAGGGAGAGGCGTATCAGTGATTTGCTCAAAAGGTAATACCGTGAGGGGGCCCAGGGAGTGAAGGAGGATCACCGTGCTCAAAAACTTCTACCCTATGTGGCGAAGGTAGTGAGGAAAGGGTACGGTGAGGGGTACGGCTCTTATGTTCTAGGCACACTACGAAGACCCGCCCAACCCGCGATACGAGCCCGTACCTGCTGGTGCCACGCTTCTCCCTCGGAAACGTGGCGGGGCGAATCACGGGGTCGTTGGCCTCCTGGCTCGGCTACCGGCACCACAGCTCGTCGCCTGGTTGTCTCCTCGTTCTTCTCTTCCACGATACTCTCCACTCGGTCCTCTCGGTTCTCCTCTCGTTCTCCTTCTCTCTCTCTCTTCTCCGCTCCGGTGATAACACACACCTCTCGTCCTCGCCTTCCGGGATATGACGGCTCCGTCTCTGTGACGTTCTCGTCGGGGCGGGGTCTGCTGCTAGCTCGTCCCAATTAAAGTAACAGTGTTCGTCAGGCGTCTCGGCGCTGCCAAAGGCTGTAGGTCTGACCCGTGAGACCGGGTGCTGTGGGTACAGAGGGGATATGATGGGGGACACAAAGTCAGTGTGAGAGTGGCAGACGAAGGCACTGTCGGGGTCGGACTCACTGTTACACCTACGCAGAAAATATTGAATATTTGTAATTAATATTACGTTAATATATATGTATACATTTTTTTTTTACTTACATTAATTATTTATTAATTTTAATGTTATTTAAGTATTTTTAAGTATGTGTCAGTTAATTATATGTATTATTTCATTCATTTTACATTACTTTTAAGACATTTAAAAAATTCGATATTTTGACTAACTATATTTTTAACAACGATATTTTGGATTCTATATTTTTGTACTTACCTGTTTGGAGATAGGGATTCGATATTTTGGCATTCTATATTTTGGCATCGATATTTTTGTATGTTTATATTTTGGTAGTCGATATTATGTCAGTGATCCGGTCCATTTCCCTACAGGGTATGGATTTCACTGTGGAACACCGCCCTGGTACAGAACACACCAATGCTGACGGTCTGTCCAGATGTTTTCGCCTTAGTGATGAGAACCCCCAAGGGGATGGTTAGTTCTCCCCACATTTCAGCTGGGGGGGACGCGTGTTAGACCTGGCATGTCGTGGCTCTCCCTTCCCATCTCCTCTTCCTATTTTTTATGTTGGCTGGATTTAGATGCTCTGGACGCCGTGCCACTGCTAATCAGTGCCACAGCGCAAATGCTCCCTGTATATAAATGACTGTATGACTTAGGATAACCATAATGTCTAGATCTGTGTAGCATGTCCAATAGTGAGTTACCTTCCATTTCACTGTCTGTTGCGGGGTAAGCGAATGCTCGAGGCAGAGAGTTATTTTACAGGGGTGGTTTATTTAAGTTTTTAGGCAAGTCCCGGAATGTATACACAAAAAAATAGAAGAATATCCAATGGATGGTGGTCCTGTACGTTTTCGGGGAATTAACTCTTCGCTTCTGCTGGGGTCGCATTGTCTCTTACTGACTCTCCGATCAGCGATATGCGGGAGGAAAGGAAAAAGAAAAGAAAATACAGCCTTAATATCAGGCTACTTCTTGTGTTTGAAAGAGGGGGAAGTGAGGGAGCACCAGTGCGGCCGGACCGTGAGGGCAAGGGGAAACCAGCACCAGGATCGGGGTTGATCCACTATGTACAGGTACGGATCCCGCCCATCTTAGTGGCCACCCAGGGAGGAGTCAAATGCCCATCGCCCTGACCCCCGGAGCCGATCACGCACCTGTTGTAGCCACAAACCTCCTGGTCCGCGGCTGTGCGCTGAGCGGGGAAAGCCTCCTGGCTCCTTGGTACTCGGCCCGAAGTCGGAAGTCGGTTCTGCAGCAGCCGTCCTTCTTTCCCCCAGTTCCGCCTCTCTCAGGGTTGTCTCAGCGGCGGCGTCCTCGCGGTTCTCCTCTCCATCCTGGTTGAGGCTCCACCTTTTTAAAGCGGACAAATCTTTTCCTGCATCGTTTCCAGGGGCGGGACTTTGCTGCAGGCTGGCTTTGGTGTTAAAGAGCCAGAAGCCCGGGATATCAGATGTTCCCGGATTGCTAACGGCACTTTCCATGTCCAGGAGCTGAAAACAAGCAGAGGGTTTTACAAAGGGTGAGTCCCCAGAGTGTTCCACACGGTCGGGAAGGGGCGAATCCTGACACTGTCGCTACTGTGACACTATCCGTTCTCATAGGCCAGACTGGGCCGATTGAGGATTACTTTCTATCATCCTATCTGGCCCCAGGAACCTGATAGGAACTTCGAGTTTGATATGTTTGTGCTCAGGGCATTGAGAGGCAGCTTTTAGTAAGGACCGTTTATATATCCCATGTTTAGAAATGCCTCTTCTGAAAACGCAGTAGTTTCTTGCCTAAGATTTACTGTAGGCTTTGCAAGTATGTGTATTGGCCATCTGGTTTTGGAGCAGCAGGGCCAGCTGGGTCAGACCTGGCTGGAAGAGAGAGAGCGGTATTGAGAGCCTGGGGAGGGGTGATTCTTTGATCCGAGCAGGGCCGTGCCTGCAAGGTGAATGATGGCTCCACCTTCCACTGGGCGTCTGATAGCAGACCACCTCATTCTGAAAGGGCAGTATATCACCTCGTAAACCAAGTGCTCCCCGACCCCACCGAACTGGTTCTGACTGGAGTTAGTGATTCGCGACCTTGGAGAACAAAGACTTTTTAGGTGTAAAATGCTGCGCTGGAACTTTGTCCGGGTGTGTTCCTTCTGGATGTCAAGATGAAACTCTGTCCGAGTGAACAGAGAAAAGGACTTTGAAACTTTCACAAAGCTGGCCGAAGAAACTACCCGAGGGCCTGAATCGAGAGCGCCTCCTGCAAAAGTCTCAGGGACATTAGACTTCACCCCGTCAGCCATCGGAATTCCTGTGCGAGGAATTCTGCTTGCAGGTGAGGCCTCCGTCGAGTAATCCGGAGTCTCTAGTTCTACTGTGAGGACCGTGGACTGGGCACCTTTGAAACGTTCGCTGAACCTGTGCCGGCCCTGGCAGCTAAGAGAGAGCTGCCGCCGCTGAGAGCCCGCCTGAATCTGCACCTTTGAAACTTTTGCTGAACCTGTGCGGGCTGCTGCAGCTAAGAGAGAGCTGCCGCTGCGGAGAGCCCACCTGAATCCGAACCCTTGAACCTTTCGCTGGATCCGTGTGGGCTACTACAGCTAAGAGAGAGCTGCCGCAGCTGAGTGCCCGCACCCTTGCCAACGTTTACATCATCGTGGTTCGTCATGTGGGCCGCCGCAGCTAAAGAGAGAGCCTCTGCCGCTGAGTGCCCGCACCCTTTGCCACTGGGCATCATCGTGATTTGTCTTGTGGGCCGCCGCAGCTAAGAGAGAGCTGCTGCCGCTGAGTGCCCGCACCCTTTGCCACTTTGCATCATTGTGATTTGTCCTGTGGGCCGCCACAGCTAAGAGAGAGCTGCTGCCGCTGGGTGCCCGCACCCTTTGCCACTTTGCATCATTATGGTTTGTCCTGTGGGTCGCCGCAGCTAGAGCTATCACCGCTGAGTGCCCGCACCCTTTGCCACTTTGCCTCATTGTGGTTCATCCTGGGGGCCGCCGCAGCTAAGAGAGAGCTGCTGCCGCTGAGTGCCTGCACCCTTGTCAACTTTTGCATCATCATGATTTGTCCTGTGGGCCGCCGCATCTAAGAGAGAGCTGTGGCCGCCGAGTACCCGCACCTTTGTTAACTTTGCATCACTGGGATTTGTCCTGTGGGCCGCCACAGCTAAGAGAGAGCTGCTGCCGCTGTGTGCCCGCACCTTGTCCACCCTTGTCGAGGATTGTTGCTATTGTCTCGTGGGCCGCCGCAGCTAAGAGAGAGCTGCTGCCGCTGTCAGCCCACCATGGAGCTGCACGACGAGAGTCATCGCCACCACTAGCCCGGGCCGCCGCAGCCGTGTGCTGCTGCCGCTGAGAGCCCGCTTGTCCCCGAGTGCCCGAATCGTTGTGGGTGCATGCTACGGACCTCTTCAGCCCAGACTTGTGGTCGCTGGGAGTCCGCCTGTTATCTTCTATGCTTCTTCGAGAAGCTGTGTGCTGTGTCCCCTTTCACCTACAGGTATCGGGTGTGCAACGGGTCGCGTAGGCACCGTCCTTGAACTCAGTCAGTGTCACGTTCTGGTGAGTACAGATTGCCTTTTGGAGTCCCTACTGGTTGACTTGAATTGTAGTTGTTGAAACGCTTTGAGAATTTTGAGTTAAACTGTTAGATAAAGATATTATTTTTCTATACCTACCTGAGTTGTGTCCTTTTGTGGTGTTGTTACTACCGTGTTGTACGTGGTCATAAATGCTTCACACACTGCCTCTGAGATAGGCCTAACTGCTCATGCTACGTTACCACAGGGTTGAGCAGGGGTTGTCAAAGGGGATTGCCCACTTGCCCTGACTTAGGAAGAAGGGTCCCTATTTGGACATTGGCGCCTGCCATTGCCAACTAGAGACCCCCATTTCTAACAGAGAGGATCTAGGTGAGACATTCCTAAGATCCAAATGGCCTGTTGAGCCAGATCTTCGCGGAGAGTGGGAGCAGTTCAGAGGGTCTCGGACTTTTGGATGCAATTCGGGGCCTAAGGGTGAATCTGATCTGGCCCAACATGTTCCTTGTCCCCTGCGCGACAGTGTGCTTCTTCTGCTTGGCTTAGGTGACCCCGCTCGGGCAGCTTTGATTCAGACCCTGGGGGACTGGGTCCGGGTGTTCATTTTCAGAGGGCGGTCTTCTGTTAGCCATGTCCAAGCTGCCTCAGGGGACTGGAAGAAGAGAATCTTGTTCTGGAACTCCACTCGAAGACGTGCTGGAAAAAGTAGCCTATATTGGAGGTCTAACGCATGGAGTTTTTGTTTAACCTCGACAAATTATTGTCTTTGAGTCTGGACCTCTTGTGTGTAGTCTGGGAAGATCATTATTGAGTGACCTTGGTACGTGAGGGCTTTTTGCCTGTGTTCTTCGGTGAGGATGCAATCTCTATCTATAAAATTGAGAACCCAAGCAATAATAGGCCTGTGTGGTGCTCCTGGTGGGGGCCTTGGAGCCAGAGAGCTGTGGGCTCGTTCGATCGCAAACCATTGTGAAAAAGAATTTTTGGGCATCCACGAGTTTATCTATTGTTCGATGGAGTCACTCATCCGCCCTTGTTCTAAGCCCTCCGGAAATCCCACTAGGCGGAGATTATTGCGCCTCGATCTGTTTTCCGCATCTTCAGCTCGTTTGTGCAGTTCTTTGATGTGGGTGTGTAGACGCGCAACTTGTTCTTTTAACTGGTGGTCGTCGTCCTCCACTGTAGAGATATGGGATTCAGTTTCCGTGATCCGGGCCGGCGCGTTGCGGAGGTCCTGCCGGAGGAGAGCCATGTCTACTCGGACTTCGCTGGTTTTGTTCTCGACTGAGGTTTGCGAGGCACTAATTGCTTGGAGTATGGTGTTGAGGTCTGCTACCGTGGGGGCATTCTTCTGTTTGGGCCCACTCGTTGCCCCGGTCTCTGTGGTCGTGTATTGGTCCAACTTGGTCTGCGTTGGGGGGGTTTAGGCCCTTGGTCTTTCCCCATAGCAGCAGTTAGGTGTGTGCCTCTCCTGAATCCTTCGCCTCCAGGCTTCTCAGCTCAACCAGAGGAGAAGTAAGCGCCCTGGGCCATAGGGCGTAGGTGAGGCAGGAGAGACCAGCTAGGCCCGGCGGTTGGGGATCAGTTTCAATCTGCTTGCGGATGGCGGGTGGATACAGGACGGTGGATAACTGTTTTGACTTGTGACTCCGGACCCACAGAGAGTCCAGCGGTCAACAAAAACACCAGGTCTCAGCCTTGGTAGGGGTCTAGTTCAATCGAGGGCCCCCTGGACCTCCGCCTCCCAGTCAGGGCACCAGATCAGGCATCCAGCTCCGTCACTGCAGCAGTACTCGAGAGGTCCGTGTTAATGGGGGTCTACCACAAGTTTACACTCAGGCGAGAGACGAGGCCCCTCGGGCAGCAGCATGCCGCACCACACCGTAGCAGTCTCGCCAGGCCGCCTCCACCAACTGCCCATCGAGCGAGACCTTGAGAAGCGATGAGGCCCTGAGGCAGATGCTCAAGCCGGGTCTTGTGGCTAGGATGGGGTCTCTGGAAGGGCGTAAGAGGGGACGCGCTTCTTCTCGTACACTGCCCCCCTGATTGCTCCTCATTGGGGTATCTGGGTAGGGGGGACCTCTGTTCTCTGCCGCCGGAGCGCCACCACAGCCCCTCCTCTCACCTCCAGGCCACCGATGGCGAGAGTCCTCCCAGTCCCCTGTTAATCCAGGTTCTTGGACCCACCTGAATAGAGTCTTGACCAGGTCTCATCGGTCCCTGATTTTCTTGGAGTCCTACTCGGGGATTCGGATCAGCAGTCGCCTTAGTGGGGCGCCGGGCCAGCCGGCCCACGCGGTCTGCCAACCTCCGTGCGGGATGAACCACGGGCCATGGCGTCAGAGGTCCAGAGCCCCCCGATGTGCTCAGTCGTAGCGGGTGGTCTCTCCCCGGTGCACCTGGGTGGTCGCGGACGGTCTCAATGACCCTGGGTTCTCTCTCATCTCCGTCCCAGGCTGCTCCCTCAGGATCACTCGGGCTGCTTGTGATGCGCTCACGGCCATGGAAGCAGGTGCTAGGCGGGAGCGGATCATCCGCGCTGATTCAGGCCTCGGTGCAGCATGAGCCTCAAGGTACGAAGTGACTTATAGGCAGTCGTAAGCAGGTTCCCACCAGATCGTGCCTCTCCGCTGCCACCTGGGCCGTGGCTGGACCCACCTCAGCTTCAGGCGTCTTCCCCTCCGGTGCTCAGCAAGTGCTCCGCGGGTGGGGCTCGGGCCTGCTCCGATCTGTGGCAATCCCTGTGGAGGCTGTATGCGGGTTCCATACACGGGTCAGGAGTCAGGGCGGGTGACAGCAGCGATTCACCGCCTGGGTCACGGGGTGCCGCAGCCGATCGTGTTTCACACCAGAAGCTGACTCCAGCTATGCCTCACTGCCATTTTGGGTAGGCGGCCAGGCAGGATCCCACCGGACGGTGTCTCCGACTCCCCAGCGACTCCGCTTCACCTCGGGTCGAATCGCAGGAGTCTAGGGGCTTAGTCCTAGTTCTAAGTTCGTCCTTAGAGCAATGATGGTGTTGGATGGCTGAGCGGATGATGGAGGGGTCCAGAGCACTCCGCGACCGCCATCTTGACGCTCCAAGCCACTCCCCCCAGAATATGATTTTCAAGGGCTACAGGACATCCTCAACAGAGGAAACATACTAAGGCTACTCGCAGAAATTCCTGGTTTGAAGCACCTAAAAATATCAGATCTGTATCAGTTGAATTTATTTCTAATAAAGATCATAGACAAATAGAACAAACCCTTACTACATGGAGACTGAAGGAAATAGCACATTACATTATGAACTTCAAACAACAGTTCGAAACATGGTGCATGGCACTGTCAAAATACATAAAGTCTTGCTACCCGCTTGCTTTGTTGCGGACGACTGGGGCAGATACGGTCATGGAAATAGCCCCTGTGTACTCAGTCTTGCGGAGTGTTCGGGGAATATTGACAAGTATAGCACCAACAAGAAACAAACAGATTAGTGATTTGAACCTGAATCAGTGGAATTGGCTATCATCTGCCTTAAATGCCCCAAGAAAAGAGTGACTCACATATCGAAAGCCAAGGGCATCCGCGGGAGATGAATTCATAGAACATTGCAGGGGCAAAAGCTTTACTGTAAGACAGAACCCTACCACGAAATTAAGAGCAATATGAAATTATCGCACTGCAAGAGGCCTGGTTAATCAAAACATTGCCAATGGAAGGCTATATACTTCACCATGTTAAGGCTGTACATACGGAGTGTCATGGGAGACCCAAAGGGGTTTGAAGTTTCTGTATCAATAGCCTTAAATAGCAATTCCAAACAGATCCTGGCCTGGCCTACAAATAATTTGGTTTAGCAAGTGGAGCAAGCATGCGATCAATCCAGCCCTGCTATTAAATGTTTATGCGTATCCCATTCCCAACCCGGAGAAAAAGCAAGCATTTTATGCCATGCTAATCTCCAAGGTAACAGAAACAAGGTTTGCAAGCTCATTGTGGGAGATAATCCTGACAGGGACTTTAACACCAATCTAATTTACACTCCTGATGAAGGCGAAAAACGAACGGCAGAAAGTCTATTTTGGAATGCGCAACCACAGTTCTGCCTCCCACCAAAGCGTTGCGATGTGAAAGGGCAAAGGCCAGTAAAAGCCTTGGAATACCTAGGAATGGGAGTCATAAATGGAAGACCCCGTGATGATACTCCTCCAAAATGCACGTCCCATGTTGCAAAGTCACTATCTACAATAGTCTGCACATTCATATCCCTCGCATTAATTCCGCTCTTAGTGCAGTATTCAGTCAAATACACGACACTTAGCAATCACTCTTACCAACGTCTAACATTAGGTATGAGTCCTCCAATGCACATCTGTGCCCCAGCAGATGTCAGCCTGTTAAAATCAACTCATTTAAGGCACTTGAGGTGGACAAATAACTAATTAACTGGCCTATCCTGCTTAGGAAAAGACCTATGAGAGGTCAACAGTAAGCAATCAAACGGATGCATGTAAATACTGAATTTAGAAAGAACGATATTTTTAATTCAAAATACTATTGTGCTCTGCGCTGTCTGCTTGTCTCCAAGTCCGTGGAGGACTCGGGCGGCAAACCCTCAATTGGCCGGTGGTAAAGTTGCAGTATGCTCAGGCTGTAGCACTAGCCATCCGAGTCGGTTTTAGTTTATTAATACCATGCAGTCAGGCTGCTGCCTGCCTTCCTCGAAGGAAGCACGCGCGGCAACTTGGACTTGCTGGCCTCATGAGATGCAGTGACTCGCTCAGTAACTACGCTTTCTGCAATTTTTTACAAATTGTAATAGCAATGACCGGTTTTCCTTCTGGCTCGGCTTGTCTCCAAACACTCCCGACCGGAAGATATGTATTTCGGAAGTGGGGTGTGCAGGGGGGGCTCGCTGCATACCTGAGGCAGTGAGACTGCACATGCGACAGCTCTTCAGGGGAGTGAGTGCGGACAGACGAGTACAGCGCCACACTGAGTGGCCTCTTGGCAATTGGCCATGCGCCGACGTCTGCAGCTTCCACAGTGTGCAAACGCAAAGGCTGCCTCGAGGCACTATTGTTGAGTTGGATTAGTAAGTATGCCTGACTCAGTATAGTAGCTGGTCAATTGGGCTGACTTAAAGCCATGTTAGAGCTAACGTTTAGCGTGGGGCTCGCTCTGTCACAACCGGTGTTGTGTCCTACAGCCTCCTTCCTGGGTTGGGGGCGCGTGCATTATGTCGTTTATTTCACTTTGGCCCGGGTTCTGGCACAGGCAAAAGAAAGCATACATTATTATCGGTAGCCGTGTCAGGCCGTGTCTTATCGGCGCTCGTGGCTGCTCCATTGGTGATAAGATAATTGCCGTCTCCTGCAGACAGACAGTGCCAGGCACATGTGGATCCATGAGGCAGCACCTTGCCTGTCGATATGTTCTGGCAAGGCGTGTGTTGCTACGCTGCACGGTTATTTAGAATTGCCACGAGGTAGACATTCCAGCCCCTCACCAAAGGGCCAATAGCTTTGCAGCAGGCAGCAGCAGTTGAATGTACTCTTTTCTGGTGTGCTCGAGCCTGCCGTGGTCAGATCAAGAGAGCAGTTGGTATGCTGCATCCTAGCGCCAGATATCAGAGTGACAACTCTAACGACTTCATGTCTGCAGCTAGCAGACTTTCATGCAGGTGGATTTACAGCAGCCCTGAGACGGGCCCTCAGCACAAGCACCACTGCGACGTCACCAGTGAAGCGCTCTGCCAGGCAGACATGCTCCTCCAGGCACTTGTGAGCTGGCAGCCTGGGGGAGTCGTGCCCTAAATCTCTCGGATTCTGTACTGAAGTTCACTCTGAACGCTTCTGGCATATATTTTAACAGTAGTAGGCCGTAATTCCAATTAGTTTACAACAAAATGAGTCGGAGACATAGTTTTCTTAGTTTATATTTCACTCATTTGAAACGCACAAAAATGTCATGCGTGTAGGTTAACCTGTTACATCCACAAAGAGTGATTGAATGCATGAAATAATTTGAGATGAATCATGTGTCTTCAGTGACCTCTTAGAGTTTCTTGTTGCTCAAATGGGTGTACTTTCTGATATTTATGATTCCCTATATGTTTCATTTGCTCGCGAAAAAGTGTCACACATAGTCATTGAAAGGTCACTCATAATTACACTGAAATTATGAAAATGTCACACATAGTCATCTGAAACTTTGGCAGCTATGGGATGGAGTTTACAGCTAGTTTGATATTGCATGCACCCCCAATCAAAAGCAATAAGTGGCAAGCCGACAAGGGCTCTACAGGCCTCTCTTTCAAGTGCCAAACCTTAAAAATGGAATTAAGAAAGTTAATTATAAACCTCGAGATAATGAGCACCCAACTTATTTCATGGGAAAAAGTAAAATGATTGAGGAAACAATATAAAAAGCAGCTCTGGGAAGACCAGAAATGAAAGTAAGACCTGTTCTGGGCAAAGCTAATCTTTAGTGCAAAGCAGACCAAGTCCAGGTAATTCTGGGAGATCACAAACTGACTTGGCAGACCTAATAATGCAATAAATAATTCAAATGTGCCGGAGGAAGTGTGGGTCGAATACCTGGCCAAGATGTTCGATGGTGGTCCCTGGCTTGAGGTGTCAGACACAGGTGAACGATCATGACTTTCAAGCAACGAAAGGGGCTGCACTATTGTTACACATGGAACTGAAACACAGGAATCCTGAAGTACAGGTATCCATGGAGGGGACCCAAAATAGCAGAAGAATCACAATAAATGATAAAATAATACAAAAGATACGGGTAATAGTGATTTCAATACAACGTTGGACAAGCAGCAGTTGTATTCGCCCGATGAGGTTAAGAAATAAATAATAGCGGGACAGAGAAATGGAGTCGCTGGGCACAGCTCCATCCCACAGGGCAAATCTTTTATCTGCTTTATATAAAGAGGTTGAATTAACAGGTTCATCCCCATAGAGAGGTTTATTAATAAACCTGGTTTCTAAAGGTGGGGATCAAACCAATCCAGCCAACTGTAGTCTATTAGCGCTAATCGACTCAGAAGCTAAATACTACACGTTCTAATCTTAGCAGACCTCATCGGGTGGTCTAATAGGAACAACATGGTCTCAGTCAACCGGAAATGGGTTTGGCACAACCACAAACATCTTAGAAGTTTCTTTATTAGCAGAAAAATGCAAACAATTGCGGAAAAGGTTGCATCTTTGCTTTATAGATCTAAACGGAGCCTTTGACTGTGTTGATCACGGCATCTTGTGGAAAAAATTAAAGGACTGGAACATCCCAGCCAAGATTCTATGAGCCATTGAACAATTGTACACGCAAACCTGGATCCAAGTCAAACTGGGAGATGGCTCAAGGATTTTGAGGAAGATTGTCATAGAAAAAGGCCTGAAGCAGGGGTGCGTGTTGGTGTCGCATCTTTTCCATTTGTTCATGGCAGATTTTCTCCAAGGTTAGACCAGGTAAACTCACATCTACCACGTTTGGGCCTCTTTAGTCTATCACATCTCTCCTTTGTGGATGATGTTGTATTACTTAGTCTAACAAAAGTTGGATTGCAAAGATCAGGGTTTGAACTGAAAAATTACATAAGTGCCAAAAAACTTGAAATGAATATAACGAAAACGAAAACAGTGACTAACATGAGTCTACCAGGGCCCCCGGTCCATATCTGGCTGGACAAGATGATGTTAGAGGATGTTAACAGTAAGAAGTATCTGGGCGTATATATTGACAGCAGAGTAGATCATTAGGAGCAGAAGCAATATATGACAAAAAAAGGAAACGCCCTGATCTTTGCCTTCTGCACGTTTACCAAAAAATTAGACGGCCCCTCTTTCAAGCCATTACTATCAGTAATAACAGCCAAATTGCTACAGAGCGTGGCTTATGCAAGTGGTGCTTTGTATGGGAAAGATGCAACTCTCTTGGACAGACTGCACGTGAGTGCATTCAAGGGGGTATTTAGGCTTCTTCAAAATGCCTCTCCGGTGCAAGTCCACCTGAAATTTGGACTAACAAATGAGGTACTGGGGAGAATGTACACCACCATATAGTACTAGTACAAAATTAGATCAAATAAAGAAACTTCATTATTAAACAGCCCTCTATGGTCAGCCCCCGAAAAAGATCCACAATCTACATACCATAAATATCTCTATACGCTATACGTCACTAAAACTGATAAATACAGCCGAGTTTTAGAATAAGAATTTGCCTTTGTCATCTTTAGGCACGTGGTAAATAAAGCTGCAGAAATGCACTTGTATTTGGTAGACAAAAATAGCTTGAGCTGCCGTTCGCACGAGCGGATGGTGCTTAAACACTACGACAGTCTAAAGCCTGCTCCATATCTAAGTCAAGTCTCACATTCTCGGCACGTTTAAAGAAGGTTGATAGCGATTCGATTTGGCCAATTACCATCATTGGCGGACCAACCATCCTCGAAAAATAGTGGCTCCACAACATGTAAACTTTGTGGATCCAAGAAGGAGGACTTTGTGCATTTGAACTATATATGCTAATTTTTACAAAAGGCCCCTCTTTACAAAAGGCACGTGTCACTTTATCACTTTATTTAAAAACTATTTTAACGCTGGGGCATACGTTCATGGAGGGCCGCCATAATAGAAAGTCTTGAGCCTGCTGACCCCTAATTGAAATGCAAGCGGAAGAAATATCTATAGCTACATGAAAAAGCAATCCCTATTGCCAACAGCCATGGATCGAATGGAGAGAATGGCATTAAACTGTTATTTGATGGAACCTCTTGACAAAGATTTGCACTAATCAGAGGGTGGTATGACATTGGCACTTTTTCACTTTAGTAGTGAAATTTATTTTTCTTATTAATGAAATTAAATTGTTGCCGATTTTATCTATTAATGAACTGGAATTGTTGCTTATAATAAAGTTTTGACCATCATTTTATGACAAGTATATGTACTAATCAGATGGGGATATGATGTTAGCATTATTGCACTTTTTCTGTTGACTCAATGTTTTAACAAATGTAAATTGTTGCCAACTCTAGATATCAATGAACTTGAATTGCTGTATTGCATAAAGTTTTGAACATCATTTTATGTATTTTATTTAGTATACTGATTATCTGTAATTTTACAAGTAACATTGTTACAGTTTTAATTAACCAAAACAATTAAGAATTTGATTGATTAGTTGATTGATTGTATGACTATCCCTAAATGAGTGTAACGAGGGTCAGTTCTGCTTGCCTTAAACTCTGGTATGGAATTCAGAAAACGAGCATAACAACCATTTGTGTCCACAGGTCACAATAACCACCCGTTTGGATTTGAAAGTGTGGAATTAAATGTACCATTCTGCACCATACTATTGAGTTGTCCTTTAGTATAATTTGTTAAATCTTGCCAATTATCAAATGGGAAATGAAAGGAATGTTACATGCATTCATGCCTTTAATTTTAGCAGATCCTAGACAAATTTGTTGTTGAACTCTATCAATTAGAAAAAACATTTTTGTTGTAATTAAATAGGCTCTAAATAAGGTGTATGTTCCCTGAACTTGCCAATATTTAATACCCCAAACTGATTTAATTTAGGTGGAATTCTTCCAATACTCATAGACTTTTAAGGATAACCGTTTGACAAAGAAATCCATATAGATTAGCTTGGTTTGTATCAGCATATATTTCTTTGCTGGTGTCGGACAAGTTTTAAATAAAAGGATATTGCGTCTAGTGCATCATGTAAAAAAAAAATGTGAATTTATCCCTATATGTTTTTGAGCTCCCTTGCTAGGAATTGGACAATGTTCCTATTATGTGTATTTAAAATTTGTGTGTTGAACACTAACTGCTTGTAAATAATGATGTCCATAATGATGATAACAGAACATTTCACCATGTTTAGCAGAATTTAGACACAGGTCCTCACTTTCAAAAACAATGTAATATTCCAACTCTGAGAGTATGGGGTTTACAGTGTCAACACCTCAATTGTCGGAATGCAGCCCAGGTGCAATATCATCACTCATTGAGACCTTAAAGATGTAAGGAATCTGCAGGATTTCTGTAGGTATGAAGATATCATAGGAGACCTTATCCCAAACAATTCCATCAGCTACTAGGACAGCTGAAATGTTCACAAAGGACAGGTCTCTTTTCAGTTTATGTGAAGATGAGTGAGGCATCAACACCTCATCGACCAGTTCTGTTGCACAGCGTTCTGGAAGGTGGCCCTTGATTAGCAAGAAGAAAACAATCACAAATCCAATCCAAATACATAGAAAAACCATGGAAAGTGTTATCCAAACATATATCAAAGGAGGTACTAGATAAGTGTGTTTCAGCCATGAAATGAAAACATAGGCCGGTGTAGTAAGTGGAACTATCAAAAGAGTTGGATAAAAAATCATCTGATTCAACATAATAGCTAGAAGCAGTTCATTGAAAAACCGGGGCCACAGGTGCAGTTAGAGAACTGGTAGATTCCACAAGGGGTGGATCAGTGTAAACGACATCATCTGCAGGAGACGCAGTAGTAAGTACAGTACTAACTTCTGTCGTATGGCTGGCATTTGTATGGGTGATTGGAAATAACCGAAGTTCATTCTCTGCCCACCTCACCCCTCAGCTGGGGAGAAATAGCTTTGATGTTGCTCACAAGCTGGAGAGGAATTTCCTGTATGGTAACAAGAGGAGTTAGAGAACTGCCAAAGACTCCACATGGCCTACTGTTTAAAATTGCCCACATGATGTAACTAGATGTGATCAATGAAGAAAAACAATTGTCTTTCGAACCAGCAAGCCGTGGCAATATTATAATTCTTGTACCTTGAATGCCAAGGACAGGCACCGGTGCTCGATATGATGGGACAAATTATACTTCTTTACCAGCAATCTTTTCATGAACGATATCCTCAGTTTGTGGACTCCAGTCTGAGGGTGCTGACTGCTCCTTGATTCTAACAGAGGCAGACATCTTCAACTGCTCGTTTATTTATTTATTTATTTATTTATTTATTTGCAGGTTTTTATAGCGCTAGAATCGACTCCAACTGGAGTATCTCTGCGCTTCTGGCGTGAGGGTCCTGTATCAAGAGTGGAACATGCGGAAGGCATTAGATCCCATTTGTGAACAACAGGGTTTTTAGTTGTTTCCTAAACACCAAGTGTTCAGAACAGGAACGAATAGCTACAGGAAGACAGTTCCACAATTTAGGTCCCAACACTGAAAGTGCCTTACTTCCGTGCCTGGCCTTCTTGGCACGCGGCACTACCAGTAAGTGCCCATTGCTGGATCTGAGTGTTCTAGATGGAATGTATGGGATAAATTTCTTTTCCAGATAAAGTGGACCCTGTCTGTTTAGGCTCTTGTATATTAAGCAGCAAGTTTTAAATTTTATCCTTTGACGGATAGGAAGCCAATGGAGTTCTTCTAACAGAGGCTTTGATGCTGTTCTTTGGGGGGCATTGAGAACAAGGCGAGCCGCAGTATTTTGTATTACCTGAAGTCTATTCAGTACTCCCTCATTTGCAGAGAGTAGGAGACCATTACAGTAGTCAATCCGACTCATGACAAGGGCCTGCACCAGCGTTTTCCTGAATTGGTCAGGCAGCAATGGAAAGGCTTTACGCAGCAAGCTAATAGTATGGAAACATACGCCTGCGACATAGTTCGTGTGTTGTTTCAATGACAAATCCTGGTCAAGGCGAACCCCCAGGTTTTTAACAAGCTGCTTGGGCTCAGGTGCTACGCCTAGACCAGGAGGCCACCAATCAGGAGTCCAAAGTATTTTTGCTTCACCAAACAGCATGACCTCCGTTTTACTTACATTACACTGTAGGTAGTTGGAGGACATCCAACATGCCACAGCTTCCATGCCTGCAGAGAAAGAGCTCCTCAATTCCGGGGTAAGAGTCTTAAAAGGGAAGAGGAGCTGCGTATCGTCCGCGTAAGACACGGGGATGAAGCCAAATTTGCGCATCACTCTCGCTAGGGGCGCCACATAGATGTTGAAAAGTGTTGGGCTTAAACAAGAGCCCTGTGGTACCCCCTTCGAGACTTTCATCTCTGCTGAACGATACGTACCCATGGTGACAGTCTGGGTACGATCAGAGAGGAAGCTTCCCAACCATGCCAGAGCTTTGTTCTTAACCCCCACGTTCGACAACCGGTCAATAAGAATGTTATGAGACACGGTGTCGAACGCTGCTGATAGGTCCAGTAAGACCAAGATCACTGAATAACCCCTATCCTGGAACATGTGCAGGTCGTCTATAACAGATAGTAATGTTGGATTGGCCATCGCAGAAGTTTTGCAAATCCTGTAAGACAGCGCAGAGATCATTTGCGTCAAAGGGCGTGGCTGATGCCACGACGTCTGGACTGTAAAGGTCAGGAGCATACATTTTGATGCCAAAGAGGACCTTGTTTGGGGTCCAGCCTCCCAGAGATCGTTTCTGGAGATTATTAACTGATCTTTGTAAGCCACATAGGTGATGGATCCAATTATACCCTGTACCTAATACTCTAGTTGTTAAGGATTGCTTTAACCCCTTGAGTGCCCATGACGAGATAGTCTCGTCATGGGCCGCGGTTACGCTGTGCCCATGACGAGACTATCTCGTCATGAACCCCGCCCGCTAATTCAACGCCCGGCACAGGGCGGGGAAAGGGCGGGGCACACAAGGGGTTAAGTCATGGTTCATCCTCTCCACCACCAAATTTCCCCTGGGATGGTATGGAGAAGAGTAATGCACCTCTACAACCGGGGAATGCCATTTTATCCCTACACACTTTTGAACTGAAAGCAGGGCCCTTATCCAAGTGGAATGTAATGCATGCATGTATTCCAATAAAGACTTGCAAATCTTTAATAACAGTGCGAGTGTCAGACGAATGTTGTGTCCACCCCCAGAGGAACCTTGATCAAGAATCAACTGCAAGTAGGATACATTTAAACTCTCAATCCAAATTAAGAGGACCACAGTAGTCCAAATAAATTCAGTGAAATGTTTGTTGGAAATCAGCAGGTGTGTCTGCAGCGTGCAAGCCACGGTGTAACTTTTAATTTGTTCACAATTGTCACAGCAAAGGACATATTTCTTGGCCTGCTTATAGAAGCCTTGCCCTCAATAATGTTGCTGTAGTAACAACATTGTGGCTGCCACACCTGCATGTGCAGAAGCAACACCTTCATGCGCAGCTATCACTAAGGCTTGTTTGCGGTCTTGATTCCCAATCTCTAGAATTGTAACACAGGCTAGGTTTTGATTACTTAAATGGTTTGTATATTCTGCTGGAAAGCCTCTAGGCAACGGGGAGCTGTTGCAGGTAGTGGCAACATCAGCTAATATATCATTATCTATCCTTGTATGATAACGAGTTATTGCAGGAACTGTTGCAGTTGCAACTGCAGATTTGGCCGCTTTATCAGCCTAGGAATTCCACATGCTGATGACTCAATGTATGAATGACATGAGTCTGTGGCAACCGATCTTGTAGGTCTGCCACTTTTACCCAAAGCGCTTTAAGATTTATAGTGTTGCCTTTAGAATTTTTGAATCCATTCTGGTGCCAGTAATGCAAATGTTCGTAAAAATACCAGACACAATTATATAAATTGCACTCTATAAGTGTGGGGAATTCAGGATCTGTATGTCCTAGTGCAAGAAGTAAAGCTTTTGGTTTAGCCCACTGTGCAGTGCAGTCCCTAAGGACTGTGTGCACGGTTTTTCTGGTTGGAAGTTTCCTTCCAACATCACATCAAGAACGTTGACGCACACTGATGAGTATTGGTGCTTAGTACCAATAGCGGGTTGAGCAGACCCATCAGTATAAATTATATATTTATACTGCTCAAGTGGCATAACATTGCTGGGCATGGGATCAACATGCTCATATTGCAGAAACTCTTGTGTCAGTAAAGACAAGTCAAAGAAGAAGTCAACATCAACAGCTGTTAAGGATGTTGCCCATTGTTTCCATCTAGGATGGAGGGGTATAGCGATTGGAACACTTGCTTTTGTGACAGCCTCTAAGGCTGGAATGGGAGTACTTACAATTATGCATTTCCCTTGTGCAAGTGGCCTCTCTTTTACTCTAGCCAACTGAACTGCAGTCAGTATTTTCTCAGTGGATGCAAAACACATTTCCACATTTGGAATACATATTTATATGCAATCAGCACTGTTTCACCTTCATTAAAGGTGATGTATGTAAAACCAATGTCACCCGCGACTATACATATGACCAGATTTGTAGTATTCACACATGTTTGTAAGTGGCGTGTTGCAAGCAAGTTAGATTGTAGTGATCTGAGTATTTCGGTGTATTCTGATGTCCAATGCGTACTAGAAAAATCAGGATGAATTAATTAATGATTTAATGCATTGTGCATAATCAGGTATGTATGTTATGACAAAATTAAGGAATACTAACAAAGATTGTAGTTTCCTAAGAGAGTTTGGTGGTTGCAATAGAGCACACTTCTTTAGGAAGTGTGGTGCAAGGCTTTTCCCCTCATGGGTGAGTTCATATCCTAGAAATAGGACACTTAGAAATGCTATATTATATTTCGTAAAGTTAAACTTGTAGCTAGATTCAGTAAATCCCAGTATTATGCAATCTACTCTGGCTAAATGTGTGTTTAACTCATCATCTATTAGATAGATATCATCTTCATAAGATGATGTGTCTTGGTCACTATAATGTAGAATTGACACAATGTGGGCATCAAACAGAACTGAACTGTTCTCATACTCCATAGAGAATCGAGAAAAGCGACATTGGAAGCCCAGCACCAAGAAGACAGTCCAATCTCTGCTTTCAGGCGTTATATTTTGGCAGAAAACAACATTGCAAATATCCAAGGTTGTTTTGTATTTTTTATGGATTATATTATTTATAAACGCTGTTGTGTGTGCATTTTGTATTGCAAATGTGTTTGTATGACTATTTAAATGTCTATAGTCTAAGACAATACGATACAAAAGATCTGGTTTTAAGACAGGAAAAAGGCGATTTTTCATTTGGGAAACACAGAGTTCAATTACTCCTTGGTACTCTGATTGAAAAAAAATGTCCCTAACTGTTGCCTTAGCATCTCGTTTTATTGGGTATTCTGATTCTGGTTGCACTTGTGGACTCTACCTTATAGGTATTAAATGATAAGAAGAATCCTTATCCCAGCCAACATGTTTGCGATATAAAGCTGGGGCTAGTGCTAGAGACCATTTTGCGCAATATGCTTGTTTGACCTTATCAGGGACAAGCGCAGAAAATGCAGGTAGTATAACATCTTCACCTTGTGGGGATGTTCGTACAAACTCCGGGGGTCAACCTACCTCCGCCAAGAGAATGTTGTACAATAATGTTACATTTTCCCATATTATTACGCGAATAGTACGCTGTATGTCACCATCAATTTGTATATCCAAACCATATAATCTGTCTGAAGGGGCTACACGTCTATCTGGGGTGTCAACTGTTACATATTGATCAGTTGCTTTTGCTGCCAGAAACTCCTGGAGATTCTGATGCACTAAAGTAACCTATGCCGTACTGTTGAGGAAAGTCACCGCCCACCTCCTGTTCAGGAGGAGAGTTCTCATTGTTTGTGGCATATTTTGTGGTCAAAGTCGTTACTTTTTTTTCTGCAATCGGGGTTTAAATTAAGAAGTATTCTCCTCCCTCCTCATCTTCATGTCAGATGAGCGTTGTAAGTCCTTTTTGGGTTTCACATACTCTTTTTGTCTGCGTGCAGAACACCTTCTTCTCTCATATTGTTTTTCAGATGAGTCCTGAAAGGAATGAGAAGGACAAGTAACAGAGAGCTGATACCTATCAGGTGCTTTCAATTGTGTGATCACCTAAATTGTAGCATCTGTTAGAGGGCTTCTCTAGTTATAGCCTTTTCTTTTGATTTGGGTTTGTCCCATCGTTTTTTAACAAACTCCAGGTTCTACTTGGCAGTGTCCTTCTCGGAGCTAGCTTTGACAAGTTGTGTTTTACTGGGTATGGTTTTCAAATTATTGCGACCTATAGAAGTATATACTTCAGCAATAAATATAGGCAGCCTCACATTCCTGGTTGACTGTTGCAACGTCTTCGAGCTGCTGGCATATAGCAGGAGAAGCTGCTATGCCTTTAATGTTAGTCAGAATAATTGAGGAGACCACGGGAAAGTTCCCCATTACTTTCATCCCCAAATCCAGAGCAGCAGCTGCCCCATGTTCTTCTGTTTGTTTTAACACCTCAGGCAAAACTGACATGGACAGAGTGCTATGTGTGATGGTATAGACAGCAGCAAACACTGTGTCCCAAGTGTTAGAGACACCAATGTGGGGAACCATCTCATGGGGTAAGCACATAATCAATATTGTGTGCTTGTCTTGTGGCCCTATAAGGGGAAACACAGCTTCAATTTTATCTATTTTTTGGGCTATCCAAAAAGGAATTTCCTCATGGTCTGTGGGAATTTTACCCATAATTGAATGAATAATTACAGGACTTATTACTGCAGGCAACTGTTGTTGCTTTGCTAGGCCTGCCCTTGCTGGGACAGCCATCAAGGTGCATGAAACATACTGAGTTAAGCGTCTATATAATCTAACTAGACCAGTGTATAATTGCTGTGGCACATTGACATTGAGACCTTGTAGATTCAAGAATGATGTATAACTAGCCAACGCTGTCCAAGTGGCACCTTCATTACTAAGGGGACCCATGTGTACGGGAGCAAGTACATGTATTGGGGTGACTCAGAATTTAATTTTTTATGTTCCCATTGTGAAAATGGAATTCGTAAGATCTGATATGCTCTGTATGCTTGCGGTGGTGCAGGTGAGTATATACGCTCCTAATACTGTACAGCCCTCCTTTTTGGCCCACTTGACCCACTGCCTGGCCCCGTATTTGACCAGCCCTACTATACTGGGGGGAGACTTCAACAGTATAGCTGACATACACCTGGACAGATCCCATCTCTCGCTGTGAGATTCTCAGAGAACGCGCGCTGCTATACTCCTGGAGAACAGCACATCCCTGTGACCACGCCTACTCCTACTTCTCGGCCATACACAAACTCCATGTACGATTGGACACCTTTTTATGCACTGCAGATATACAGCCCATAGGACACACAGTCCAGTATCTATCATGAACGATATTGGACCATAACCCGGCCATACTTAGCTTACAATGGTTGCACCCCAGACCCGCATTTCCTACCAGGAGACTCCGCCCAGATGCACTAGAGGACCAGGTGTTTAGGGAGGGATTTGGGAGAAGATCACTGAATATTTCAGCGATAATGTAGGGACAGCCTCCTTTCTAATGGCTGAGTGGGACGCCTTTAAGGTGGTCCTGCAGGGTCAATGCATAGCAACAGGGCCGGCTCTAGGGCGGTGCGACCGGTGCCACCGCACCGGATGCTGACTCTTCCAGGGGCGCCCTGTTTGGAAGTATTCTATGGGTTTAAAAAGCACCTGCTGCTGCATTGCTGGCCTTGGGCAATTTTCATACAACAATAAAACTGTCAAGATAACTCCCGTAATTAATGTTCTTCCTGGAGAGAGAAGGAGTTTTGTTTAGTGGAAGTTTTAACTCATTTTATGGTAGCACAGATGGTTAATATGCATGCTGCAAAGAATGTGTACCAGGCAGATCACAAAGTGCATATAGTTTAAATAGGTCAGGGCTTTTGTCAGAGAGATCCTTTTGTTACTAGCAGTGTATAAGTTAAAATCCTAACATGGAACAATGAGCTAATAACTGTCATCAAAGAGCTGCATGCAAACTGCAAGGTATAGATTAGAGCATTATGATTTTTTCCTCCGTCTTTCCTTATTCTAATGTTTCAAAAAGGATTCATTCCGGTAAAAAAAAAAACGTATTATTAAAAGCAACCCCAACCATGAGGTTATGTTTTAAATACAGAGTTTGTGCTTCTTCAGACCAAGCACTCTTAAACTATACTCTCTACCAATATGGATGACATGTGACTCGCCTTGTAGTCTTCTGGCTAATGTAACATTTCCTATATACTGATTTACACACATATGGTTGATTGTCTCTGAGTAATGTGTGTTTGATGAAAAGTGCTCTGACACCCTACACTGGTATAGGCTGTGCTATATAACTAATTAAATACATCTGAGTGAGAGTGGTTATGGAGACGTGAGGGTCACCGTTAAAGGGTGGTAGTGAGGAAATCCGTGGGGTAGTCCATGGGGGTGCCAACAAACATTGTTGCACAGGGCGCCACCAGAGCTAAAGCTGGCCCTGCATAGCAAAAAGTACTATACCAAGGTCAGACGCATGCTCCCTCTAGAGGTTGGGGAGGCTGAAAACACCCTTAGGGAGCTAGAGCAGAAGCGGCCAGGGCACCCAGAGCTGCAACAGGGAGTACAAGAGGCTAAGGAGGAAGTAGCGCAACACACCGAAAGACTTAGGTGCTTCAATTTTAAACAATACATGGATCGTACACATACGGAGAGGGATAAATCTGGATCCTTTCTGGCGTGGTTAGCTAACACTACTGGCAAAGGCTCCCCCGTAGTGGAGATGGACGAGACCGAGGGCAATAGGCAATACGCCCAAGAGCAGATCAATATCATTTTTGCGCAATATTATGCCGAGTTATATCGAGGTTCAACAACCGGCGATAGCACCGCACCTCTAAAATACCCAGAGGGACTGCAGTTGCTGCGTCTAGAGCCGGAGGAGACAGAGGCAATGGGGATAGACATTACCCCGCAGGAAGTACAGGTGGCTATCAAGCATATGGCGTATAATAAGAACCCTGGCACTCATGGCTTGCCTGCGGAGTTCTATGCGATGTATGTGGGGCCGGATTTATTCCAGAGCGGAACACAGCAATATACATACGGTGGCTCCTGACTCTTATCGATATAGAGTACTATGATAGAACCACAGCGGCGGTGTTCGCAGTAGACATTGAGACGGCTTTCGATAGCTTGGATTGGCTCTTCCTATTCAAGGTGCTTAACGTGCTGGGCCTCGGAGGTGACTTTTCAGCATGGGTGAAATTGCTGTACACAAACCCGACGACCAGAGTACGTACTGGAATGGCAATCTCCCTCAGACAGATGGTGGAGCGGAGCACGCGGCAGGGGTGTCCCTTAACCACGCTACTGTTTGCCCTGGCCATGGAACAGCTGGATTGCTGAGTGAGAGTTGGGCATGACTACAGGGGGCTGGTGGCGAAAGAGACACAACACCATATAGCCCTGTACGCGGATGACCTCCTGATATTCCTCTGCGACACAACAGAGGATTTAAAGGGGGCTCAGACCAGGCGACAGCTCTTTGGCAGACTCTCTGGCCTGAATGTAAAATGGCCAAAATTGAGATTGTTCCCCTCGACGCCTAATAGACCTCCACCGGTTGAACAGGGCAGTCTACAGTGGGAGCCCAGCTGCTTGGCGTACTTAGGAGTGAAAGTATATCATGGATCCACTGAGCTCATGGATGGCAATGTGGGCAGAGCGATATGTTCTCTCCATTCCTCCTGAAGATGGTGGCACTGCCGTGTTTACAGTACTTCTTTGTGACCCTCCCGGTATGGATTACGCACACGATATTTAAGGACCTGGACTCGCTGATCATATCATTTATTTGGGAAACAGGCCGCAGGAGAGTGGCGCTGGCCACAATGCAGCACTCCACAGCGATGGGCGGGTTGGCAGTCCCGGACCTTGAAACGTACTACATTTCAGCACATCTTGACTGGCTGATCCAGTGGCTGACAGCTAGGAGGAATCCGGACAGAGCACAACATCCATTCAGGCAGCCTCGGTGTTTGCGAGAAAATACTGCTACTCATACAAAGGAGGTCTACGGGAGACACAGCAGAAACCAAGGTGCTGGGCTAAATATTTACAACGTGTTGACTACAGAGTACCCTACTCTCCTAACTTGCCCTTAACCCTACTTCGACACTTTCCGCAGGGGAGGAACTGGGTGGGTCTAGATGCCTGGGAGGAGGCGGGATGAGGGTGGTAGGAGACCTCTTTAAAGACTATGCATTGCTCCCCTTTGAAGAATTTCGGATGGAATATGACCTGCCCTGAGGCCACTTTTTACTGCACAGAGCTCTGACTATGGGATTGAGGAAGCACTGGGGCGCAGTCCTGCGGAACCTCGAGCGTTGGATTGCTGCCGATATGTCGCTGTAGGAGAGTAGGGTCTGCTATCCTATGGTCACCCCAAATTTTTGCTTTTTGCTTCACTGGTTTTTGACATATTGAGGCTGTGGGCCTGCCAATCAGACCCCCAGCCTGCTGTTCTCTCTACTAAATTAAAACTATGCACCCTAGGTGCATAACCAATTGGAAGTGGATCACCCTGTCAGCCCCTGTACCAGTGTACACTAGGTACCCAGGGCATTGGTGTACCCAAGGCCTGCCAAGGGCTGCAGCATGTATTATGCCACCCCAGGCTTGGCCTAACGATTTGACACAACTGGCTGATCACTCAGCTGGGGTAAGTTGGTGTAATCACCTCTTACTTAGGTGTAGTATACCTATACCTAACCTTAAATGGGACACCTGGTAACCTATAAGTCACTCCTATAGCAGGCCTTAACAATCCTGAAGGCAGAGTGCTTGGTTCCATGTGAGATGGTGCTCTGGCATGAGCTGAGCCTGTCTGCAGTGGTCGGAACAACTTCCTTCTACTGTTTCCAGATATCGTCATACCATATACTCTTAAGTGCATTATGAACCTCGCGGTTAAATGCTATCTTTGGTTTGGCTTTATCAAAACATGTCGAGTAAGGTGTCATACGAATTGGAATACTAACCCCTCGCCAATTCTGGCGACGGGGTTAGCATTCCACCCTTCTAGAGGAACACGACATGTACAGTGCCTGAAACCCGGGTAAAATCAGACATAGCCTCAGCTCCACAAAATGGATGCTGCCACCACAGACACAAGTCTGCCCTCCTGCTGCTGGGAGTCCTTCCAGCTTGGGAGGTGTGGACAAAGGGTTTCCTGCCAGGGGAGGTGCGTGCACCACCCCAGACAGGATTTTGTGTATTGGTCAGGTAGGGCTTGAAAGAAACCAGACATGCCTGTGGCTCACAAGGAGCCTCGGTGCATATGCCAGTTCAAACCGGTCCTGGGGCACACCAGTCCCGGGCCTGGGGCGAGCTGGACAAAGGATTGGGGGTGTAACCACCCCCCTTCCTGGTCCCACCCATAGGGAGGGACCTAGCAGGTAGTCCGGCCCCTAGAATCCGAATAAAGGTAGGAGCTGTGTCCTAAGACTTCAGACATCCTGGAATCAACTTGAAACTAAGAAGAAGACGGGAACTTCGACATTCTGCTGCACAGAAGACTGAAGAAAATCTCCCCTGTGGTCAGGGAGTGACCACCTTGCTAACGCAAGCACCATCCAGCGAATCACCGTCTGCTTTGCCGCCGCCTCCCGCCGGAGCCCGAGCCCAGAGACTGACAAGACCTGGACCTCCAGACCTCTCACCGCCCGATCCACAGTCCCTGCAAAGAGGAGACCCGTGGAGGCACCGAGACACGTGGAGCCAGCCATCTTGGAACGACTACGACAAGCTGACAAGTGCAACAACCGAGGCTCCCTCCAAGTTGTGCTTTGGGTCCTGAGAAGCCCAACCCTCGAGCAGCATCTGCACCAAAGGTGAGCCCTCCAGCATCTCCACGATCTGCGTGGGGCCCTTCTGCATTTTGCCACTCGACGCGCCTAACCGGTTGCTGGCCCGCTGGCTAGTGGCCATCTTGGCGACGAAATCTACGACAAACACCGCTGGTCTGGTTGCTCCAGACTGGCCCTTGCTCCCCTCCAAAGGAGCCGTTCCTCTGACCTTGCTGGTCAGAACCATCAGCTTAAACTCCTTGCCTACAACAATTGCTTTTGCCAAGGCTTGTTTGCTTCGATCAAGTCGCCGACACCGCCGACAGCGAGAGCCTGCGTGGGACAGCTCGTGACTCGACTCCTGGACGTCGTCGACCTTCAGGGACCACGTGGCTGCAGAGTCAAGCTACACCTTCCTTCCTGTTTGCACCCGACATCGCCTGGTACCCACCTTGTGCCACGCTGGTCACTGGCTAGTGACTGTGAACACTGTCCCCTCTGCTTACAGGTCTTCAACATCTCCGATCCACTCTTGGGTCCACTGCATCTCTCCCGGACCGACCGCCTGCAGCATCTTTGTCTTCAAGCTCAACGGAACAGATAGAAGAAACCCGACGCACTTTGAGGCCTATGCACCTGCTTCCTGTGGGTGAGGTAAAGCTGGTACTCCGGTGCCCAAGTGTAGTAATACATCTCTAGTGCCTGTGTTCCAAATCTTAAGTTCCTAGTTAACCCGGAAGATCTCCTTTGCAGTAACTTTGTACTTTTTACGCACCCATTGAAACCTATGGGAGCACGCGTGTGACTATTTGCTCTGCACACACCACCCGTGGACCTCCTGGTCACTAACTGACGTTAGCTCCTTGTAGGCCCAGCGATTCTAGAGGCCCTAGGCCTTTTCCCTTTTCTGTTCGTGGTACTTATACCACTATTTTAGTATATGGTTCGAGTGGCCACCAGGGCCTATCCATATAAAGTGCAACTTCTGTGTATTCTGTGATAATCTTGTTTGACGATTTGTGCTCCTGTGCTCATAAAGAGACTAGGGGTTACTTTGATAAATAAATACATATATATTTTGAATATATATCTGTGTGGTGTCCTTTCATTGGTATAAAAGGGGGTTGCATTTGGTAAAACAGCTGGCTTAACACGCATCACGAGTTTAGCCTCAAAGACTGCTTAGCCTACGCTACCACTAGGGCAGCTAGTCCGAAAAGGTTGACTTACAACCACACCATAAGGGTTGCTTGGCATGGTACAAGGTGATCACTTTAACTAGTGAGCATCATATACCAGGCCAACTTCTCACAGTCGCTCTGTCAGCATGAAAGATCAAAACAGTCTCCATGTCCAGAGCAATATGCTGCAACATTCAAAAACCTCGGGAGCGACTGCGATTGCAGTGGGAAGAGGACTTGGGAAACTCGATCCCTGAGACAGACTGGGAGACTAAAGTGGCGAGGATGCGAAAGGTGTCTAAGAACGTGCTGTTTAAATTAATAAATTTTATGTCCTTCACAGGGCGTATCTTACTCTGGCAGGAATTAGAAGATGTTTTCAAACGGAGACGGCAGCCTGCCCTACATGTGAGGAAAGCGAAGCACACGTACTGCATATGCTCTGGGACTCTCCCACCCTGAGCGCATCCTGGAAGGAAGTAATACATATAGTACAAGCTATCACAGAATGAGAGATCCCACATACCCCAGGCCACTGCTTATTAGGTTGGTTCCCACACACAGCCCAAACAAAATGAGGGGTAAATGCCAAGATTTTGCATATATCCTGGTCAAACGGGAAATCACCAGGATCTGGAAGTCGTCAGGGGGACCAAGGTTGGGAACTTGGAAGAGGGAGTTTGAAAAATGGGCAAGCACGGAAAGGAGGATTCTTTTAACCGAAGCAAGACCGAGTATCCGCTTATTGGACAAAGCAAGGGCATGGGGGCGACTGGTTGATGAACTAATAGCATTTGGCTGGGAAACAGAGAGGGCAGCCCCCTCGCAGTCTCTATTGCCTGAACGGGGGGGGACCCAGACCTGACAGCGTGAGGGCTAGTGGCATGCTCAAAACTAACCTCTATCACAGGCAGCCACAAGATAACGAAGATGTTAAGTGACAGACCCCATTGCATAACCATGCAACACTCAGACTATTACCTAGAAGTGGCTGAAACTCAGGGTGGGATAGGGTGTTTAAACAGTAGCACTTTGTTGTTGATGTGGGAAAGCCAGGAATGTTTGAATATCATACATTCAATGCACTGAACAAGTGATTTATAAGAAGCACTTATTTGAAAACTCAATAAAATCTGATTTAAAAAAGGCTTATAGGGGTGCATCATTAGTGTATTGATGAAATGTTCCTATATGAGCAGAACTGTGCCTTGGGATGACAGGACATCAGAATGTAGGGACTGTGTCTCTCTACCACGTCAGTATCGGGCAGCCCAAATCTGGGCTAGCTCACAGTACCTCACCTGAACTCCTAATCTATCTAGAGTAACAGGTGATTTCAGCAAACCTACAACATGAACCTCTAGTCCCAAAGGGAACCGTGGAAACAGATCATCACCTTTCGTATCTCATTCATGGATACCCCTAGTAAACAAAGGAAATACACTATAAAAGTTTACAATACATTTATTGAAACTATCGTAGTCTATTATAAAGCAGATGTGCTGCGATTGGTAGACAAATAAAATTAAGCAACTAAGTAACTAACATTACTTGCAGACTGTATACAATGAAAAACACAATCATGGCAAACTATCAATCTGTCTAGGCCATTTCTTACTGTGTAAGCAAAGGGATATATATACATTAGTGATCTCTGGGATTAGCAACGGACCCCATTCCTGGTGTGTGTTTGTCCCAGGACAGGTCTCTCTGCTGAAATTCTTTCTGCCCACAAAGGGACATAACACAGTTTATATGCTAAAACCACTGTATTGGAAAGCCGCGGCTGTGCTACTGTGTTATGTCCAGAATGTTAGTCGCTGTTGCTGACCGAACAGAAAACAGGACAACATGTTGTTATGTATTCAAGATGACCTTGCACAAAATGTTCATACTGAATCCCAAGAAGAGTCACTGAATAATAAAACAATATGTGCAGCATTGTTTGTTGTGTTGCTCTGCACTATCCTATTTTTTTGCTGCTTATGTTTCCAGTTTCTAGATGCTATGCTGTTATTTGCCAATCTTGACTCTACCTGTGTCCAGAGTGTGTTTTTTTCTGCATTGTAGTTTTTCTCCTCTGAGGACTTTTGGTAGTATTTTAAATTACAGGGACATGCACTTGACAGATTGCGACACTGGCAAGACACTAGTCAAGATCACAGAATGAATCAAGTTCAAACATTTTATTGAGGATGTAAATACTTTAACAATGAAATGCAAGCATTGACTACTAAAAATGCTGAACACAAGTCTTCCCTGGCGCTTTTATAACAAAGCATTCTAAATACTCCCCTGGCCAGGTTGGCTGAGTTAAAATTTCACGACAACCCCAAGCAATGCAAGGACATTTTTGGGACATCTGCACATTACATTTAACATTTAATCAATTTTTCTACTCCACCGATTGAGCCAAGGTAGGTTTCAAGATTAGCAAGTCCACAGGAAATGCCTCAACCTGGGCAATGCTGTTAGACACGGAAGGTAGACCCTTGCTGGATAACTATACAATTTCTGATAGCCCTAGAGAATTTGTTTGGTCGGCAAGATCAAAGATATTCTTTGCACGATAAACGGTAGAAAACTGAAGAAGGCTCCATAGATTTACAGACTTATATCAAGAAGTTTAAGGCTCTAGCCTATGAGACAAATTGGACATATTCCACACTGTTCTCGATATTTTGAAAAGGGCGAAGACGGCAGTGATGGCTCATATTGTTCAACCTGCGTCTCATAGTGACCTAATAAATATAAGGCTCCAAACAGACAGCAAAATCTGGGAGAGGAAGAAAGAGAGAATAAAGAATACAATAGCCAGCAAAGGTCCGTCTCGAATTTTATGCCAGTCACTTTCTTCTAGTTCTCCAAGAAACTGACTGGCAAAAATTCACCCCAAGCTGTGAGCCAGCTGAATAAGAAACCCATGAGGTTGTGGTTCATTTGTATGGCACTATCAGAGGAAGAAAGATTACTATGAAGAAAACTGGGAATGTGAATAAACTGCGATCAAAAAGAACATTTGTCAGGGAATTGCACTGTCCGCTATAAATAGACTTAGTAAAACAAGCTAGCTTGTTGTTGAGACATGCTAAGGCAGTGAGTGTTAAGACTTCATCCTTGCACCACAAATAGATTACCTAAATTCTGATTTGTAATTTTACAAGCCACCATAAAATTCAAGAATAAAGTGCTAGAATTAATGTGGATCGTGGAGCATCTGAAAGCATTCAGAAATTATATGGATATTGCGTTGACAAAAATAAATAATGTTCCTCTGTGTAGAAAAGAGATCCCGGTGACAATAGAAACTTTAAACGGTAACCCTTTATCCTCTGGCCCAGTGGATGAACAAACTAAGCCTGTACTGTTACAAATTACCAAGATCTCTGAAGAAATCTATTTTCACTTATTGGCCTCTCCTAGCTGCTTAGGAGTATACTAGTTAGCGCTTCATACTCCATTTATAAATTGGACAGCCAGAAAAAGTTGTGTGGGAAAATAATGTTGTATGGATCACTACTTATATCTTGAACAAGAAGAGTAAATGCACTCACACAAAGAGTCAATGTTGTCTCAATAGAATTCCATTCCTGCAAAATATGCTAAATATAAGTGCGAGAAAATGGATTATTAGTGGAGGTAGATGGCATTAAGGTCACTATTATGGTTAGGTCCAGTACAGGTTTCAGTAATTTAAACTTGCGCTCAACCGCTGGTAGCTATGGCACAGAGCTGACCGACTGTATTTAAGAAAATGTGTAAAGCATTTAGAGGCACAACACAAGGTCAGTCCCACTCCAATTCATACAAATAGAGAATAGTTTATAAAACAAAATGACACCAAAATGTCAAAAATCCAATAAGGGAAACCGGATATATGAATGTTTGGAGATTTAAAGCAAAATAGCCCCAAAAAGTGTCACATATTTGCGCTTGACTTAGACCTAGGCACAATTAAAGGCCAACTGTGATGGAGCGTGGGTAGGCAAGAGAAACCAGGTTCTTCCCAGTTAGAAGTTTTACCTTCTGGCTTAGACTCTGAAATGGGAGTCAAAAATTCTCAACAGTACAAGGCAGCAGGCTGTGGCTGAAAATGGATTCACGAGGCCGGATAGCCATTGGACAAGGTCCTAGTGAAGCCATTGACTTTTGGTGGGAAAGCTCTGGATGAGAGAAATTCAAAATTCATGCCCACAGAAGGTCCCTCGTTGGCTAGATACCATCAGCACCTTATACGTTCAGACTCTGTCACTTTTTGGGGATCGGATACCTCCAGCAGAGTAAGGTTATAAGCTGTAGCCAAACAGTGCTCCACGAGGCAAGATACCCTTGCTGTGATGTCCTACTGAAAAGAATCTGCAGCTCTGGAAAAGCTCAGAGTTGAACAACCTAATTTTTTGGCGCAGGGGCAATGCAACTTCTTCGTTGGATTGACTCAGCCTGTTTGTCCCGGTTCTCCAAAGGTGTTTTGAGCCAAAAATACTTCACAGTCCCAGTTTCACATTCCCAGGAGTACAATTTGACACAACCCAGGGACCCAGGAACTGAGGAACCGCACGAGAGGATCAAGAATCATTACTGCAGACACCACAAATAGTGTTCAGGACAAGTCTAGTTGGAATTGGTCAGCTGAGCTTTTTGGAAAAAACGTGTTCTTCCAGTTGTTGTAGCCATGTACTTGCCAGGAGGCCAGCCAACTGATCCTTAGATTCCATGTGTTTGTTCTGGGTAAAGGTGGGAAAAGGTCCAGCCCTTCAGATCTCATCTCTGGCCTCAACAGCAGGTGCAGTTTTCCTTCTGTCATCCACAGGTCCAGCAGTGTTCTAAAAAAGGTGCCCAGGGATGCCACATTTGTGCCTGACACTAGATTGTGGGTGGGGTAGACCCTTGACTACTCCTTGACTAATATGGAAAATGTTCCCTGTTGTAACCCTACACACCATTCCAGCTGTTCCTGTTTGCCTTGCAGTAAACAATCCCAAGCCGCACTACTCTACCTTCCCTTCTCCCACTGTGCAAAGATTGGGTGTCTACCCCCAGAGGTGTGGCCAGGGAAACGAGCAACCCTTTCTCTGATGTCACTTTAAACCAGTTCTCTACTACTGGGTTTGGTACATGCCTGACTAGGGGAATAAAGAAGGCACCTGCCCATGTGTCAGCTAACATTGGCTTGTGATAAGGTAGGCCTCTCCTGCTAGAGAAACAATAACACCTCCCCGAGAAACAATAACACCTCTTCACACCTAAGGTCTTTGTCCTACTGTGGGAGCAATTTTCACACTTAATCAAAAGGGCTATTGAGCTCCCAGATGACAGCCAGAGCTCATGTAAATGGGCCTCCAGAGGCCTCAAGAGGCTTATGGTAGGGATAAATGAACTTTCTAAAAGTATGTTTCCCTTAATAGTTATCACAATTTGATTGTACCATTAAATAGGATTTGAAATCACTATTAAAAAGAGTCTTTGGATTATTTTTCTAGCTGTTTATTAACCAAAATTAGCATTAATAAATTCAATAACGTAACCCAGTGCTTTCCTATGGAACAACCAGCCTTGCTACATCGAAAATAGCTTTTGTAGCTATTTTACTGCAAGGGCATGTGTAATATTACATTTCTACATGTCCTACTTTAAATAGCATGGATCCTGCCATAAGGCTTATAAGGCCTACATAGGGGTTATTGCCTACATAGGGGTTATTCATATTTAAAAGGAAGGTTTTGATCTGTCAAAATGGTTTATTTTGACATGTTGAATTGACATTTAAAACTGCAGTCATGTTTGAACTGTCATTTTAGTGGGTGGTACAAAGGGTGTTGCAGTCCACTACTTCCATTTAACTTACAGGTCCTGGTTACACTTTGTACCATATACTAGGGGCTTGAAAGTAAGTTACATATGCAACTTTGGATTATAACCAATTTTAATAAGTTTTAGGGATCCGAGCACAAGTAGTGGGGCCTGGTGAGCAGAGGCCCTGTACAGAGAAAAAAAACCATCAGCGTCAGTCCTTCCACAAAAAGAGGGGTTATCGTGCAAAAAGAGGCATTTTCATACATTAAGACCTTTTTAAAGAGACTTAAGGGAAAGGCTTGCTACCACATAAAAACTTTAATTGTTCTATTGACCTGGAACCCAATGCTATTGTTCCATTTTGACAAATGTATACTCCTTCTGCAAATGAAAGAAAGGCCCTTCCAGAATAAAAGCTTTCAATGTGGCTTGCTTGCTCTGTCCAAGTTTCCAGCTATAGTCTCATTATTTGTGTTCCAGAAAAAAGTAGTAATGAATTAGGCCTCTCTCGTAAATATAACAGCTTAAACAAGATTACTATAAATGACTGATGTCCACTACCTTTGATTATGGACATCCTTGAGACTGTAAAAGAAGCAAATGTTTTCACTAAATTAGATTTAAGGAGAGCATATCATCAGCTCAGAATCAAGGAAGAGGTGTCTAGGACCCCATTAGGCCATTTTGAATAGAGAGCTATTTTGGCAATGTAAAGCCCTCTCAAATTTTCAAATATTTTCAGATTTAATACTTCATTCCATGGTCGTTTACATGGATGATATTTTGATTTATTTCCAAGAACACTGATAAACATGAGAACGATGTTAAAGAAGCCTTAAAGAGGTTTAAGGAAAATCATCTTCAAGCCAGACCAGAGAAGTGTTTGTTTGAACAAAACTCAATAGAGTATCTGGGGTTTACACTTTGAGTTGAAGGGACCACTATGGGTGACAAGAAAGTAAAAGTAATCGTAGACTGGAAATATGCTTTGCTGTTAAGAGACACAAAGTCAAATAGACCTTGCTAATTCTTTTTTTTAAATTTATTAAGAACTTTTCACAAATCTTAAATCCAAAAACAGATCTTCTATAGAGAGGAAAGCAATTCCATTTGAGTCAACAGACCTCTCAAGCCTTTGCTCCATTAAAGAAAATACTAACAGAAACTCCAATCTGCATCCCACCACATACTGCCAAACTGTTTATTGTTGAGAATGACGACTCTCACTGTGCAGTCAGAACTGCACTTCTCCAGGTAGGATCAGATACACAGGGTCATCCGGTAGCCTTCTACTCCCAGAAATCAAATTCTTCTGATGCCAATTATTAAATTCTGGAAAAGGAACATATAGCAATCAAGTCTGTTTTTAAAGAATGGAGGCATTTTCTCTTAGAAGCTTTTCTTCAAATAATTGTCAGGACTGATCACTGTAGCCTTTGCTATCTGCAACAAGCTGAATTCCAAAACAGCAGACAGCCTCTGTGAGCGTATGTTTTTAAACAGTATGATCTTATAATCACATATATATATTCCCTGGAACACAAAACACTCTTGCTGATTGCCTGCCAGAATGTTTCCAGGGACTGACACGGTTCTTCCCAGAGAGCAAATACTTTATCCTCTAGAGGTTATATGTCCAAACCCATTGTAGACTTATTCCAAAAATTAGTAAAATCAAAGACTAAAGGAACACACTGCTATTCTTTGGTTGGAAATACAAAGATTTCTCCAAAGAATGGACTCTTTTTTGTATATGATAGACTACTCATTCCAAATCAAGATCTGCGAAAAATAGTAATGCAAGCCAAACATGATGCTAAATTAGCTAGTCATTGATGTCAAATGTCTACTGCAGATTTTATCTAAAAAACAAATCTGGCGGTTAACCTTTCGAAACAATGTCAAAGAATATGTGATTTCCTGTGAAATTTGTTCCGAGGCAAAAGACTCAACAGATGACAAATTTGGACATCTTGAGATTGCTTTTCAATGTTAGAAATTAATTTCCACTGATTAGTTTGTGGATCCTTCCAAATCTGATGGGTGCAGAATCATTATTGTTTCAGTGGATTATTTTAGTAAAGTTGCATATTTGTCTCCTGTGGTAACAGTACCAACTGCAGCTCAAACTGCTTTAGTTTTCCTTTCTAATATCATGAAACTACTTGGATTTCTAAGGAAAATCGCCTTTGATAGAGGAGTTCAATCTGTGTCCAAATTCTGGACAGCATTATGCAAAAAGTTGAACATTCATAGAGCTCTTTCCTCTGGGCTTCATCCTGTAACAGGTCAACAGAGAAATTGAGTAAGATCTAAGAAGAATATTTGCAATTTGCCCATGACAATGCTCAACATTCATCAGCCGAATTTAGTCTATTTATTTGTTAGTTATATATATCATCTTCAGGCCCTAACTGTATTTGTTAATTCAGAGTCCTCTGTACCAGCAGTAAAAGATGTTTTAGAAAATCAAAATAAAATATACAAGGTACTTTCTAAAAATTAAAAAAGAACCAAGAGAGACAAGTGAAACAGGCAAACAGATTCAGAAGCCCAGCTCCAAAATTTAAAGTTGGTGATTAGGTGTAGCTTTTTTAAACTCACTTACCCACTAGAATTAAGAGATTAAAATGTATGGCACTGTACTTTGGACCTTTTTTAATTACTCATATTTTGAGTTTAGTAACTGTTTGTTTCAAGTTGCCATTGTCTTGTCAAGTTGAGCCCTCTTCTCACAGTTCTTTGTTGAAGCCCACTCATCATTCTTACTTAATTGAGCTCCTCCTTCCTTCCAAATCCACATTACTTGAAGCACATGAGGAGTTTATTGCCAGAGAGATTTAGGTTTCCAGGATGTGTAGAAAGGAGCTTCAATATTTGATGTATTGGTAAGGAAATGCTCCTTTTGAAAGATCATGGGAGTCTGCCAGCTGGTTAAAGAATGCCATTGTCTTTATCCTGATAAATCAGTTCCTTTTGAAGGTGGAGTAAAGTGTTATGTTCCATTCCTACCTGTTCAGAGCTCCTCCACTACCGTGCCTGCCTTCTAACTGCCGGGAGAGCACTTATCACTGCTGATCTTGTCACACTGCCTTAGAGACCTGTTAGTTCTCCTTATGACATTCTTGATTGGGAGCATTTTGTAGCAGCCAATGAAGGGACACACTTCTTGCACGTCTAGACAGAGCTGGATTGTCTGCTGCAGTGGCTGTCCAAAGTGGGCAATCTGATCTTTAGCTTTGTACCTCCCTGATTCAGTAGTATGTGTGTACGTGCAATCCAGGTCGGTTACTTCTTTGGGGAAAATCATCTTTTCTCTTTTTTCATGAGTACGTTAACCCAAAACTTGAAGAAAAACCCACCTACAAAATTAGCTCTAAAGTGGAGTCAAATAAGCATATAGGCGACACGTAACAATACAACAATTGTACATCCAAAATTGTATTAAAAAAGTATTTTTATCTATGCATAACTTATTCCATTTTTGATTGTTTTTCTCCAGGTGAATAATATATATACTTAGTCAGACATACATATTTTAAACAAAATCATAATCTCCCAACCTTCATGCACATATCTTTCAGACACTCGTCATAAAAAGCTACCATTCATTCCCAATTAATACGTTCATTCATTAATACCATAAAAATAAAGCATACATAGAGCCTTCAGATGCAACATCCTAAACTGGATAATCCTAAATTTGAATCATGAGAACAAACTGACAAATAAAAATCCAAACTATATCCATCATTCATTTAGCATGTCGGTATAATGTGTTTAATATTCATAGACATTTTTCCTTTTCTTTTTTTCACCAAATACATATAATGAAGCTGTAGTATAGATTTGGATTCTTGATAGATGTCCCCAAGGCTTTTGTACTGGTGATGACAGGTGTTTCGGTGCTAGACCACTCACCTTCTTCAGGACACACACAGATGGAATACAAATGTACACCTCAATAAAAACAAGGAAAGGAGAGAGGAACTCTCAGTTGCCTTGATATAGATTCAAGCTTACATGGGCTGAAATACAACATGGGCAGAGACAAGATGATGCGGAACCGGAATGTTACTATCAATCGAAGACCGGCACCAAATCAATACGAAAAGAAGATAATGAAACAGAACAAACACTGAAAATAATGCCCTCTGGTAGGTATATATGGTACATAAGAACAAAGGTAGGTATGGCCAAAACGTCCTCTACCCTAGGGGCTACGAGATCACTATTCACATGAACATGGAGTAAAAAGAAGAAATGGGCTGATTTGAAGGAAGAACGGAGATTTCTCAGAGTGCTTTCTCTGCGAGCCAGTCCATCATGAGCTATCGCCTTCAGATGGAAACGCAAGTCAGTACCTTTAACCAAGCCAATATGGCTGAACTACTTCTGGGACATCTAGTTACCCTTTGTCTATTTAAGTGGGCCTGAATTGAGAGACAGTGAATGGCAACATTTTTCTTGTGTTGTTCTGCACTGTTCCAGTATGGCTGCTTCATTTTCAAATTTCTGGATATTCTACTCCTGTTTGCAAGTACTAACTCTGCCTTGCGTCCGGAAGTTTTTTCTGTTTTGCATCTTTTTTTCCCTTTGGGAGCATTTGGCTGCTCTTTCAAACTGCATGAGCTCCAGTAAAATAAATCCTGAAGTCTACGTGAGAGCCACAGAGACTCAAATGGAGGAAGGATGTCGACTGTACCTCAGAAACCTGCACTTGACAGCTCTGTACTTCAACCTCATCTCCATATAGCGTGAGGGCACCTTGACATGACATAGGACCCCCCTGAGAAGTCAATATGCACTCCTCGGGATTGTAGAGTTCTATGGATCCTCAGACATCAGATCACAATACATGCCAGGCCACAATGCGCCACAGAGGACCACCACTGCTAAAGCAGCACAATGTGGCAGAGCTCATCACTGTGCCAATCCAAGGCTACAGCGGCACCAATTTTGTGAGTATATTACTTCCTACCTCCCGAGCAAACACCTTCGGTTCTGTGGAGGTCTCTATAGAATCTCCACTTTTTGTTTTCCTCTCTTCTCCCTGCCAAACAACATCACCAGACCAGTTTCTGAGACTGCCTCAGCAATACTGCAGATCTATTACTGTGTTCCATACACTGGAGGTGTGTTCACGCCTGCCATGTGCACCAATCTTCATGGGAACTCCTCTAAGGTGCCATCTTGTTCAACTGGTCAGCCAAGGCCTGCGAATAGATAACATGGTTTCAAAGTGGCCATCAATTGTGTTTTGGTTGTAGAGTGTTTTAGGGTCTTATGAGTCCCCAGTGTGCAGGTATTTGGTGGATAATTGAATAGTGCAGCAGAGATCACAGTTTTATCTGTAAGCAGCCTACTTGTCAGTCATGCCCCCTTAGTACCAGAATTCCTATTTAGGAGTCATGGCATCATTTCTATTCTGTAATGTCTCAGCGAATATGACCATGGTCACCCAAAGTTGTTGCATCTTTTTAGCTTGCCTTAAAAAACACACATCTGAAGAATTATGAACAGTACACACCCTTACTACTGCAAATATGTAATCCTGAGTGTCTCTTCTATAGTTGAGGTAGCCCTCCAACATTTAGGGAAAATATTTTCAGATGGTGCAGAATATCAGTTAATCAATCAATCAGTACTTGTAGTGCGAGGCTTATCACTTGTGAGGTTATCCAGGCTCTGGGTTGCTGGGCTTAGTCAGACAGCCAGGTCTTAAGTCTCTTCCCGAAGTCCGTTAGAGAGGGTGATGTTTAGAGGTGGAGGGGGAGGATGTTCCAGCACTTGGTGGTGAGGTGGGAGAAGGAGCGGCCTCCACTGAGGCTTCAGCAGAAGCATGGTGTCTGTGCAAGGGCCAGAGAGGCAGAGTGAAGGTTTCTGGATGGTTGGTGATTCATTTATGCTGGTCCTTGGTTGCGGAGGGCTTTCTAGGTGTGTGTCTGCAGTTTGAATTGGCATCTTTTCTGGTCGGGAAGCCAGTGGAAGTTCCTCAGGTGTTGGGTGATGTGGGTCCATTTGGACAGGTTGAGGATTTGTGTGGCTGCTGAGTTCTATATTGTCTGTAGCCTTCTAATGAGTTTGATGGTGTTTCTTACGTGCAGTGCATTGCGGTAGTCCAGATAGCTGGTGCTGAGGGCTTGCGTGACGGTTTTCCTTGTGCTTATGGGGAGCCATTTGAAGATTCTTCGGAGCATGCAGAGAGTGTGGAAGCAGGCAGAGGAAACTAAGTTGATCTGTCGTTTCATAGTGATTCTGCTGTCCAGGATGATGCCGAAGTGCAGGAGTGATCTTTTGGTGTGTGGGTGGGACCAAGCTCAACGGGCCACCAGGTGTTGGTCCAGAGGGAGGCATGGTTGCCAAAGATCATCACTTCACTTTTGTCCATGTTGAACAGTTGTCCTTCATCCAAGCTGCAATGTCATTCATGCAGTTGTGGAAGCTGGTCTTGGAGGTGGTGGGGTCTGCTGAAAGCGAGATAATGAGCTGGGTCTTTTCAGCATAGGAAATCATGTTGGACTTGTGGGTCCGGATGATGTTGGCTCGGGACATCATGTAGGTGTTGAAGAGGGTGGGTCTGAGTGAAGAGCCTTGAGGGATGCCGCAGATGGTCTTGTGGGTTCTGAGGTGAAGTGGGGTAGGCAGATTCTTTGCATGCGTCCCGGTGGAATGATGCAATCCATCTGAGAATGTCCCCCTTGATTCTGATCTGGTGCAGTCTCTTCATGAGTGTGTGGTGGGAAACGGTGATGAAGGCTGCGGAGAGGTTGGGATGGATCTGGGTGGCCGATTCTCACCTGTTGAGTAGGGTGCTGATGTTGTCCATGGCGGCGATCAGGGAAGTCTCGGTAGTGTGGTTTGCTTGGAAACCGGATTATGAAGTGTTTAGGTTGTTTCTCTCCAGGTGTTCAGTGAGTTGCGGGTTGATGGACGTCTTGAAGGTGGCCTGGTCCGTCTCGTCTTTGTTGGTGCGCCATCTTCTCTCCAGTTGTTTGCAGTTGCGTTTCATTGTGCTGGGTTCCGGCATGTACCAGCTGGCTTGTTTGGAGGATCCGTGGGTTTTGCCTGGTTTGATGGGGGCAACTCGGTTGGTGGCATTGCTTATCCAGGTATTGAAATTCTCGACTGCCTGTTTCAGGTTGGTTGAGGCGTCGGGCTGGGTGGTTTGAGGGCGTCCATCCATTGCGTCTGTGTCACTATGCCCCAGCTGCAGGTGGAGGTGCTGTGGTGGTTGGGGGGTGATGTGTGGTGCTCCTTTGATATTAAAGTGTATGATGGAGTGGTCAGTCCAAGTGAGTTCTGTGATATGGCTGCATGTGACTGATGCTGGATGTGAAGATAGAGTCCAGTGTGTGTCATGCTCTGTATGTGGGTTCTGTAACCAACTGGTTAAGGCAGATGTTGTCCATTAGTTCCAAAAGGGTGGTGGAGTTTGGGTCTGTGGGGTTGTCCAGGTGGAAGTTGAAAAGATGTAGTACTGGGATTCGATGGCCAGTGGGGCGATGAAGTCTGTGTTGGCCTTGCAAAGACCGGTCCGTGGTCCTGGGAGTCTGTACGCAAGGGTGCCTCTGATGGTCATTTAGTCGTCGCCATCACATCAAAGAAATGAAATATTATGGAAGGATCAGCAGATAGAACAGCCTCCGATGCTAGGAACTGCCAGTGTCTCCTCATGTACACAACAGTGCTTGCATGCTCAACATGCAAAACATGAAAGTACGCCACCATCTAAGAACTCTGAACTAAACCGCAAACATAACAGCACTCTTTGGTGTAGAGAATAGTAGCCATGGTTGATTTCTCCCTCGGAACAGGAAACATTCATTTAACTAAAAATATTATATAATTATATAATTTTTGAGATTTATTATGAAAATGTTAAATTTCAAAGATAGTCACTTAGACTTACTCAGCATATTTGGATTATACACCCGCATGTTTCAACCTAACATGAAGTAAAGTTGCCCATCATAAGATAGTCTCTCTCCATCCCATCTTCCTTGTTATCAAGGTAAGTATTGAGTGCTCTGGGGTCAGTGAATGCCATCTATTTGTTCTGAATAATCTTCTTCACTGCAGGAGAACACAAATCATACTTGACTTTCAGGCCATATATTCTTGATGCAAGTGGATACATACACACTTGACACAGTTAATCAAGTTGTAAATGAATTTGAGGATGTTTTGCGACAGGCAGCACTGTTAAACAATGGTTGATGCTGTTCCTGACCATCACTATGTGCACAACTATTACTTATGCGATGAATAACACTGTTAAACAATGGCTGCTGCTGTTCCCGACCATCGTTAAGTGCACAACTATTACTTATGCGATGAATAACACTGTTAAACAATGGCTGCTGCTGTTCCTGACCATCGTTATGTGCCCAACTATTACTTATGCGATGAATTACACTGGTAAACAACTATTACTTATGCAATGAATTACACTGGTAAACAATGGCTGCTGCTGTTCCTGACCATCACTATGTGCCCAACTATTACTTATGTGATGAATTACACTGGTAAACAATGGCTGATGCTGTTCCTGACCATCACTATGTGCAAAACTATTACTTATGCGATGCATAACACTGTTAAACAACGGCTGATGCTGTTCCTGACCATCACTATGTGCACAACTATTACTTATGCAATTAATAACACTGTTAAACAACGGTTGATGCTGTTCCTGACCATCACTATGCGCACAACTATTACTTATGCAATTAATAACACTGTTAAACAACGGTTGATGCTGTTCCTGACTATCACTATGTGCACAACTATTATATGTGAGATTAACATCCTGCATTTGTCCTCTGCATGAGGTTGAAATGCATTGAATTGTTTGAAGGATTTACTGTTAATGACGCTTTTATTCGTATGGATATGTGTAAATGTTTTGGCAATCACTTGAATATTTATATATAAATATACATGAATGATGTTCAATTATTCTGGCATTTAATATTGCGCAGAATTCACTAGGTACGCTTCTGCACCAGTGTAGCATATCATGAATTTACTGTTTATATCATGGTCCATGTGCCTGTGTCTACACTCTTGCAATTCTATGCGACAATCTGGTCTGGTATGTGGTTTTCACATGAACATGACCACATCTCCATATATGTAATACCACTGTGTGCATATACCATTATTTATGCTCTTGGATTTTTTTTATTTTTTATTTCAGTATGATATATCTAATATATGCTAAGTGTTCGGATGTGAAGGACTGATTCTAGAATGACCACATCTGCACATTCAGATTTTCATTTTCATTTGTTTTTTCATTCTCCAAAATATATATTGTTTATTCTGGATTTCCTCCCCCCAAACGATTTTTCGAGAGTCATTTGATCTCCACGTGTAATGCGACTTTCCTTGTGAGTTTTCATTTATTTTTTACTTGAGTCATTATTAGCAGATAAAATGTATCAAATTTCCGGTCCAGGATGCATTTCCTTGCGGGAGCCGCACAATGAGACTTTACAGTTGCTTTTCATCACTTTTTGACTAGTATCATTACTAGATACAATGTATCCCTGTGCCGGCCCAGGACGCATCATTCTTACGTGAGCCGCTCGATGAGACTAGACCACACCATGGTTTTCACCGACACCGTGTAGCAGGCTGAGACTAGGCCACACCACTGTCCGTGGTCCGTCTCACCATCATCGTCGGGGCAGTGCACAATGTGCAAGTTCGCGCTACGACCGACGGTCGAATCCGGATTTATCAAGCTGGATTTCATTGCAGCGCTTCATTCTCTTGAAGAGTGGCTCGGAGACGGAGCGATTGATACATTCTCTCAGAGGTGAACATACTTCCTAACATACGCTTGAGGGCGCCTAGCAGTCGTCCTTTTTAGGTCTCGCCTGAGCCAGCGCTGCTCTCGCGAGAGCTTTTGTAAATGGGGGATTTGGAAGTGCAAACTAGTGCTTTCAGGCCTCCAAATACAGTGCATGTGCGCCGGGCGCGCGCACCATTTGGCAGCCTGCGTGATCATTTCGCGGCCACTTTGATGTTCTCAGTGAGCCCTGCGGCCACTGAGAACATCAAAGCGGCCACGAAAGTGCTCACCATATGCCAGCTAGCGTGCTTCTCTCCCCTACCCCCTCCCTTATCCCACTTCCTGATTGTTTTTTTTAACTGCAACATGTTTTTGTCAATGTTTGGAAAAGGAATCATGTGCAAGTCACACATATATAAACACATATTTTAATTCACACACACAAAAGGGCACACAATCCAGCTGCATAAAGCAAAACAAGCATTGGCAAAGCCAACAAGTCTGACTTGTATGTGCTAACACATGTAATACAGGTATGCACACATGCAATTTGCATGCAATAGCCTCCTTAGGTCAAATCTGTTGTCTTTGCCAATGCTTGTTTGATCTGGCAGACACATTTCAGTACCAGTATCCTGGAAACAATGGTCCTTCTCAGGCAGGTTATGTTAGAAGATTTACCGCCTACTGGTGGCCTTAAAGGTCCTGTGCTTGCGAGCCGTCAGTGTGTGTTTACTTCAGATCCAACTCCTCCTGCATTCGTCCACTCCAGGTTTGGCAACAGGCTTGGTGTCACTGTGCTGAGAGAAGACAGCAGCGTGCTGGCCTCGCCTTCTTCATCATTAGTGCTCCCCGCGAGCCACGACAGAGGGAGATGCGGAAGCCGACGAGAGCGCGCGCCACTGGCTTGCTTGAAGGGAGCCCGTTTTCAGTGACTGTGGGCGCGTGATTTGTACAATTAGATGCAACTTGAAACGATTCAGCTCTCTGAACGCTCATTCGATTTTATGATACTGGCAACGGAGGAGTGACCTGACATAATTTTGTTGCGTTTCATGAGCAGCACAAAAACAGAGTCCTTCAATTTAAAGGAATAGCTGAATTATTTATTACCCAAGTCAGCGGTTCTCATTACCGACTTTGGAAGGCTGATTGGCTGATACAGCTAAGAGTTTGATGGCTTTCAAATCCGTGATTAAACTACTTCGAACCCGCTCATCGACCCACCAAGCAATCTAGGCCTTTTGTTTTTTTGCATATTTATATAGCGCGAACTCGACCCGAAGGTATCGGAGCGCTTTACACGAGCACCGTATTTACATTGGCACGGGGAGATTAAGTGTTTTGCCCAGAATCACAGGATGTGGACGCGACCCCGAGGCTCGAACCCTTCTTTCCAGCACCAAAGTCGGCAGTCTAGCCGACGGACCACATCCTCTCCCCTGATAGTTTGACTTGGCACCGCTCTGTGAGTCACCTGTAACTTTTGTAATGCAACCCATTGCAATATTACAGACACACTACACATCACAACAGGTGTATTTTGTGTCAAAAAAGCTCTCTTTTATTTAAGTCAGTAGTCTTGATATCAGCACTGGAAGAATGAAAGGATGAATAGGCATAACGCTTTGCAGAGAAACAAACTTATTACTAAGGTGCTGATTTACAATTGTGCAGACAGCGTACTCTGTCACAGATGTGGCGGAATACCCTGTCCCCCAAAACCTTGCCCCTTCCACCTTATTTAGACTTGGGTAGACTGCCAGCTTCCGTTGACGGAGCCGCTGTAGGCTCAATCGATGGAAAGCTTCCGCCGACGGCCTGATGGAGAAGGGGCCATTAGAGGAAAGACTTTCCACCCCTCTCCTTATTAAAGGTAAATCCTGCTGGTGAAGGACGAATAAAATAACAAGCATTTGCAATGACATAGGTCTCGTAATTACGCGAGTTTGAGCTATTGGCATTATAAATGACAATGCCTTTTATTTATGTGTCTGTTTGTAAAGCATAAATAAAAGGCATTGTTATTTACAATGCCAATAGCTCAATCTCGCATAAATGCGAGACCTATTGCATTGCAAATGCTTGTTGCTATATTGAGATTCACAATCCCTTTGACTCATGGGAGTATGATTCTTCTTTTATTCTTCTATTAGACAAACGATAGAATACGTTCAGGATCTATACTGGTTATCTCATTCAATGCGAAGAAGACACCGTTTATTCGTGTTCTTTTTAATTTAAGGTAAGATCGCTTGAATTCCAGTGCCCATAAGATTACATTGTATACCCAGGTTCTGAGGGACACAAGGCTAACCCATTTTAATTAATGGGATGTGAAGAGGATACAGAGGAGGAAAGATTTATAGTAGATAAACAGTTGTTAGAAGCCGTTCCGTGGGTTCGTCGTCAGGATCGAACGGCGGAAATTCGGAAGGAAAACTACATTACCCAGAAGTCTGTGCATCGCGCCCGGGACGTGCCTTCGCTCTTCCGGCACGTGATGACGTTTCCAGTGCGGCGCGTAGGTGAAGAAGGGAGCAGACGCGCAAGGCTGTGCCGGATATTCCTAACGGTTCCTGAGGTGGAGTACGTTCTGGCGAGAGGCTGTTGCGGTGGGGTAAGGGTGCTCAGCGCACCGGGATGTTTGTTTTGGAATTCTCAGCGTAATATACGATACAGGGGGGATCCTGTTGTTCTTTGTGCATTGCTCCTGTTGCTGCCACAGTCTTTGGAACTTACGAACGCTATCACTCTAGGCGATTTAGATGAAGCAATCTAAGTGTGTGCCGAGTGAATGAGAGAGAGAGAGAATTCCCGCTGATAGGGAAATAGGATAACTATTTGCGCCTTACTCAGAAACATCAGAGTTTTGAGGTTATACATGCTGTATTAATTTGGGGAGCACTGAGTGACGAAGCCGGGTTGCGAACCGGCAACTATGTGCCTGAATCTTCCGTGGGCGAAGCCGTGTTGAGAAACGGTGGATGTGATGGAATAAACAAAAAGGGGATGTAACAAAACTTTCATGGATGTATTAATCCTTTTGGTACTTTGGCAGGTTCTTAGTTGGGGAATGTAAATACTGAAAAGCAGCTAGGCTGCAGCAAACCTCTGAACCCCAGCACTGTTCATGACATTCAATGAAATTCCTGGTTCTTTTCTTTTACAGGTAGTTGAACAAACTCCAGGCATTTTACATGTTCCATGTGTACTGTATCAACTACTCATAGATCTAGTGTATAACCTTGTGCTTACATTTTTACAGGTCTCCCTCCCCGCTGTCCCCATCCTTTCCTTCCCTCACTTGATCCGCTCTGTCTCTTGTGCTGTTATAGCTATCAGAGAGGAAACGATCAAGGGGTGGAACCCTTTTGAGCAACGAACCAATCCTGAAGAGGTCCACGGATTCCACTCGAAGCTATAAGAGCTGACAGAATATCCGGCCTTTAACTAGTTTTACTTCCCGGTTGGTTCGGGGCACAATGGCCACCCTAGAAGATGTTATAGCCGCTTTACAAATAGTGCAAAACGAGGTAGCAGCCTCTAGAGTAGAAACAGCGGCTTTGCAGGAGCGCGTAGAACGATTACAGCGTAATCCGTTTGATGCAGTAGGGAGTAGAACTCATGGTGGAGGTGCATGGGGAGGAGGCTCGTCCTCAATGCAACCTACTCCTGTTACTGTAGAAATTCCCACGCCCATTCCCTTAGCAGCCCCTGAAAGATTTCATGGGGATGAAAAGAAGGTCCAGGTATTTTTAACACAAATCATGATGCATTTCACCTGTCGTCCCAAGGTCTTTAGTACAACTCAAGCGAGAGTAGCCTTCCTGATCTCATATTTGGCAGGGGATGCTGCGCAATGGGCGGGTCCTTTGGTAAGGAAAGATGATCCTTTTTTGTACGACTGGGATGGGTTTCGGGAGGAGTTTGAACGAGTATTTGATCAACGAACCCAGTCGTATTCAGTAGATAGGGAATTGTTGGAATTAAAACAAGGGAATCGGGAGTTATTAGTATATGTGAACGCTTTTCAGCGTTTAGTGGCCGAAACACACTGGCCCGAAGATAAACAAGCAGCCATCTTTCACCATGGTCTGAGGGAAGAGTTGAAGGACGTAATAGCCCAAATAGACCCGCAACCCCGATCCTGTATCGAACTCATTAACCTAGCGAGACGGTTGGATCATCGTCTGTCAGAAAGGAGGGGGGATAGAAAGAAATATGACCGTCCTTTTGTGAGGAGCGATAAACCACGCTTACCGGTGGGGGGATCTGGTTCAGTAACGGAACCTATGGAAATAGGGTCAGTAAGGGCGACCCTTACACAGGAAGAAAGGGAACAGAGGAGAAAGCAAGGCCTATGTATGTATTGCGGGAAGAAAGGGCACTACGTAAAAGACTGCTTGGCTAAACCCAAGGCTAGAGAAGGAGGGTATGCGAGGGCCACTTCCCCGATCGTACCAAAGGCAGAAAACTAATAGGCCCAGGGATTGGGGGAGGAAATGCCAAGGGCCTGTATGAAATCCCTTCCGTGATAGGCGAGAAAGACCATTTTTTTGTGAGTCTGCACTTACGTCTCAAAGGAGAAAAAGTAGAAGTAAATGCTCTTTTGGATTCTGGTGCGACAGGCATCTTCATGGATGAAGACGTTGTGCAGAAGTTAGAGATCCCCAAGGTAGCTAAAGAACATTTGGAAACCGTTCTGACCGTAGACGGTAGGAACCTGGTTTCAGGACCCATTGGTTTTTGTACCCCTGGACTTGAGGTCTGCTGTGGGGAAAACCATATTGAATGGTTAACCTTTAATATCATCAAGACACCCTTGTATGGGGTGATACTAGGACTACCCTGGTTAACGAAACATAACCCTACCATACATTGGGCAGATCACAGCATAGTTTTTAATACCCCGTTCTGTGACCATAATTGTCTTCCGGAACACAGTCCCGTAGACAGGTCAGTAGGAAAGGAATACATGATCGCCACAGCTGCAGAAAAGGATGTGGTGTTACCTGAAATATACGAAGAATACGTAGATGTCTTTAATGAAAGACAGGCGAACAAGCTTCCTCCACATCGCCCATACGATTGTCAGATAGATCTTGTTCCGGGGGCGGTAGTGCCTTGTGGGAGGATCTATGCACTGTCAGAGAAAGAAAACGAGCATTTGCGAAACTATTTGGAAGAATACCAAGAGAATGGGTTTATTAGGCCATCCAAATCCCCAGCTGCGTCACCCCTTTTTTTTATACCAAAAGCAAATGGAGAGTTAAGAACTTGCATTGACTTTCGCGCCTTAAACAAGGTGACCATCAAAAATAGCTACCCACTTCCTCTGATATCGGTCCTACTGGACCAGGTAAAAAAGGCTGTAGTCTACACCAAACTCGATCTCCGAGGTGCATACCACCTCGTTCGTATGAGAAGGGGTGACGAATGGAAAACGGCTTTTCGCACCCGATACGGATTATTTGAGTATCAAGTAATGCCGTTCGGGTTGTGCAATGCGCCTGCCGCATTTCAGTACTTTCTGAACGAGGTGTTACGGGAGTATTTAGATAGATTCGCTATAGTGTACATAGATGACATTTTAATATACTCAGAAGATGTCAACCAGCATGAACAACATGTAGGAAAGGTGTTAGGTGCTTTGAGAGCCAATGCACTTTACTGTAAACTCAGTAAATGTGAGTTTCACGTTGACCAGGTGGAATTTTTGGGGGTTATGTTGTCAGCACAAGGGCAAACCATGGCCGAAAGAAAGATCAAGGCAGTGCAGAGGTGGCCTATCCCTACAAACGTCAAGGATGTCCAATCCTTTCTTGGCTTTGCCAACTTTTACAGAAGGTTTATCCTTCACTTTTCGGATATAGTGGCCCCGATCACGCAACTACTCCGGAAAAAGATCAAATTCGCCTGGACTCCAGAAGCCCAACAGGCGTTTGACCAGCTCCGAGAGGCCTTTACAACGGCCCCAGTGCTGGCCCACCCTGATCCGGAAAGGCCATACTTGGTGGAAGCGGATGCCTCAGAAGTAGCAATCGGGGCGGTGTTATCCCAGAGAGATCCCCAGAACGGCCTTTTGCATCCCATCGCCTTCATGTCACGAAAGCTCAGTGGATCAGAAATAAACTACACAATAGCGGAAAAAGAACTGCTCGCCATACGAGACGCATTTAAGGAATGGCGGCACTATTTAATGGGGGCCAAACATACCACTGCAGTGTATTCCGATCATCGGAATTTGCAATATATGACCTCTGCTCGCCTCCTCTCCCCCCGACAACTCAGGTGGATGTTGTTTTTTGAGGAATTTCGGTTTATACTCACCTACAGACCGGGGAGTGCGAACAAAAAAGCGGATGCCCTCTCAAGACAAGAAAGCACTCCAGCGCCTCTGGAACCTATAGCACGATCCATTATACCGCCAGAGCAAGCAATCTGCGTGGTGAAGTCCGAACAATTCCTCAATAAAGTAAAGACCGAAATGGAGAGGCCAACATGGAAAAAATGGTTAGTGGACCACCCGGATTGGAAAATCTGTGAAGGCCTCCCTATGAAAGGGAAACAGTTATTCATACCTACCCCGAGCTTAAGGCAGGAAGCTCTACAATGGTGTCATGCTTCTCCCACCGCGGGACACAACGGAAGAGAAAAGACACAAGAAAAGCCCTGACGACTTCCCTCGGGGGAGGGATGTACTGTTAGAAGCCGTTCCGTGGGTTCGTCGTCAGGATCGAACGGCGGAAATTCGGAAGGAAAACTACATTACCCAGAAGTCTGTGCATCGCGCCCGGGACGTGCCTTCGCTCTTCCAGCACGTGATGACGTTTCCAGTGCGGCGCGTAGGTGAAGAAGGGAGCAGACGCGCAAGGCTGTGCCGGATATTCCTAACGGTTCCTGAGGTGGAGTACGTTCTGGCGAGAGGCTGTTGCGGTGGGGTAAGGGTGCTCAGCGCACCGGGATGTTTGTTTTGGAATTCTCAGCGCAATATACGATACAGGGGGTTCCTGTTGTTCTTTGTGCATTGCTCCTGTTGCTGCCACAGTCTTTGGAACTTACGAACGCTATCACTCTAGGCGATTTAGATGAAGCAATCTAAGTGTGTGCCGAGTGAATGAGAGAGAGAGAGAATTCCCGCTGAAAGGGAAATAGGATAACTATTTGCGCCTTACTCAGAAACATCAGAGTTTTGAGGCGATACATGCTGTATTAATTTGGGGAGCACTGAGTGACGAAGCCGGGTTGCGAACCGGCAACTATGTGCCTGAATCTTCCGTGGGCGAAGCCGTGTTGAGAAACTGTGGATGTGATGGAATAAACAAAAAGGGGATGTAACAAAACTTTCATGGATGTATTAATCCCTTTGGTACTTTGGCAGGTTCTTAGTTGGGGAATGTAAATACTGAAAAGCAGCTAGGCTGCAGCAAACCTCTGAACCTCAGCACTGTTCATGACATTCAATGAAATTCCTGGTTCTTTTCTTTTACAGGTAGTTGAACAAACTCCAGGCATTTTACATGTTCCATGTGTACTGTATCAACTACTCATAGATCTAGTGTATAACCTTGTGCTTACATTTTTACAGGTCTCCCTCCCCGCTGTCCCCATCCTTTCCTTCCCTCACTTGATCCGCTCTGTCTCTTGTGCTGTTATAGCTATCAGAGAGGAAACGATCAAGGGGTGGAACCCTTTTGAGCAACGAACCAATCCTGAAGAGGTCCACGGATTCCACTCGAAGCTATAAGAGCTGACAACAGTTCAGGATACAGTTCTTCCTTAAGATAATCAAAGAGACTATGCTGAGGGAAACATCCATTACAATAAAACTTTCACAAGGCATGCTATTACATAGCATGCCATTACAACACAAGTGCCATTGCAACGAATTGCTATCACAACGCATGCTATTACTGCGCAAATGTTTTACCATGCATGCCTTTACAATGAATTTTGTTGTAAAGGCATATGTGTTTTACATGTAAGTATAAATTAAGTATATTTATCACACAAAGGATTCTGCTTGTGCTGTTTGGTGTTATAAAATGATAGGATTTGACCGAACCACCGAGTGCAGGCTTTCTCTTATGTTTGGAGAAGTGTGTGGATATTTAAATGGTGCCGGAGGTAGCACCTTTACTTGCACCACCTGTGATTTACTTATAGCCGGCATAACTGCGACTTACCTGTGGTTTATAAGGCCAGCTAGCCCCCGGGCACGGACTTGAATGGAGTTGGGGCTGAAGCAAAAACAGGAGTTCATCCCTGAGGGTTGGTTGACCCTCGTGGTGGGGACTTTGTTTCCTTGTCGTAAACTCCTTATAAATCTTCACCCGGAATTGGACCAATGCCAGGAGCGGGGCACTGTGCAGTCAACGGATGTGTGGTGGGGGTTTGGAGTCTGCAATGTTTTGGGAAACCTTGCAGCACAGAGTTTATGACAGCAACAAAATGACTGCTCTTTTTTGTGCCAAAACGTGATTATAAATTTCAAACTTTGATCATTACATTTCTTTTCACAAATAAAGCTAATGAAAGTTATTATTACCTATTCAAGGATTAATGAATGGACAGTGTTATTTGGAGTACCAGCAAAAGGAACACAGATGATAAATGCAGAAGTAACTCTTTTATATCTATTGTTGTGGCAGGTATATTTTACGTAATTAAGAGCGCAGTTTGGATTGGGAAAGGCTGGTAAGCCGAAATGCGTCTCCTTAAGTCAGTGACTTCTGTGCTGCCTGATTCATCACGCAAATGATTTTGCTTGCGCTGTTGGGTGTAATAAAACGATTGGATTTGACCGAACCTCCGAGTGCAGGCTTTCTCTTATGCTTGGATAAGTGTATGGTTATTTAAATGGTGTGGGCGGTAGCACCTTCACTAGCACCACCTGCGGTTTGGTGCTAGCCAGCAAAACCGCGACCTACCTGTGGATATATATATATATATATATATATATATATATATATATATATATATATATATATATATATATATATATATATATATAAATATATATATATATATATATTAACATATGTATTACCTACTGGCGGTCGCCAATAGGTAGTTATAGTTAGGACCTATTATCCATAGGAAATCCGCAACATTCTATTTGGAATAACTTTGGCGCCGGTTGACGAATCTTTGCAAAATTTTCAAAACTGGTGGGGCGCTCCGGTCCGCTCCTATCCTAAAAGTCTCGGGGTGATTCGTCAAGCGGGGGCCGAGAAAAAAAGGTGTCCCAAAACGTGTTCTCCCCATGCAATTTTCCGTAGGAACCGTTAATCGCAGCTGCAGCCCGAACTGCTGAATGGAATTACACGAAATTTGGCAAAGAGGTAGCCCTTGGTTCAGAATCGTGCCTTCAAGTTCAATTTGACGTCGGAGGAAACAAAAATATTGAGCTTGGGTCTTTCGTTTTGTCCTGCCAACAATTTTGATTACGCTAACACAAGGATGGATACATACAAGGGAGTAAGGAAGCTCAAATTAAAAAAATACCATATTTTACAGAACTCGCAGGAAACACAAGCACACAGCACCACAACCCTTGAACAGGCAAGTCAGTCTGATGCCTCAACATCGGATCTTTCTTTACTTCATGAGTTAGAGAAACTTTGGGATGACAACATGTCAGGATTCAATGGCAACCAATTGTTCGAACACAACCATGAGCGTGATCGGGAAGAATAAACTCATTCCCTTTAAACCGAAGTCTACCTTTACGCCAAGAGCACTATATGATTCTATTGATGCGTTTCACGAGATAGTGACAACCAATATAAAAAAACTCAACAAATCTGTGCTCATGGCGAAACGACAATATCGAGAACAAGAACAAAAATACAACAACCTCATGTTGAAATTGAAAGCCAACAAAGACCTAGTTATCCGGAATAGCGACAAAGGGAGCAACATAGTTTTGTGGTCTCAGCAGGAATACAAAACGGAGGCATTCAGTCAACTTAACAATAGAGAGTGCTATACCCGCACGAACATGGTGAATTTAAAATCGACATATCAGGCCTTTTACAACAAACTTGCAATGTGGAGGAAAAAAGATCTCATATGCGAGGAGGAGTACAAATTCTTGAAAAAAGATAAACCGACTACACCTTCAATTTATTTCATTCCGAAGGTCCATAAGAATATCACCAAACCTCCAGGCCGTCCGATTATAACAGCAAGATATGGACTCCTTGAAAATACATCCAAATATGTCGACTATTTTTTACAAGATTTTGTTAAGAAATTACCATTGTATGTGCGCGATACAAGCAACTTTATCAGAAAGATCAAGGACTTCAAATGGTGTGATGACTATTTATTAATGGCACTTGATGTATCTGCCCTATACACTAGTATCCAACACAATGATGGTATTAATACTGTTCAATTTTATTTGTCTCAGCGGCCTGTACAACTCCAGCTACACAGTGAGATGTTAGTCTCCATGATCGATTTTTGCCTCAGAAACAACATCTACGTTTAATAGCCTCCTATACCAACAAATAAGGAGGGTTGCTATGGGGGCCAGCTTCTCTCCCAGCTACGCTTGCCTACACATGGGCTGGTGGGAGGAGCTGGTCCTCAAGGCGGAGTACGCACACACAGTGGAGCATAACGTTAAAATTTGGCTCCGCTATATCGATGATTTGTTTCTAGTCTGGCGAGGGAGTAAAGAACAGGCATTACAATTTGTTAACCTGATCAATTGTAATTCCCTTAACCTTCATTTTACAGTAACGATCAGTGAGACGTCTGTTAACTTTTTAGACACTCAGGTTTTTGTGCAGAATAATAGGCTTGAAACCCGCCTTTACCGGAAAGAAACGGCCGGTAACTCAACCCTGCATGCAACAAGCTCTCACCTCAAACATCTAGTAAATTGCATCCCATACGGCGAGATGCTATGGTTGAAAAGGGTTTGCAGTACTGAGGCCGATTTAAAAACAGCACAAGAACTCAGTAGAACCAGGTTTTTAGAAAGAGGATATTCACCAAAAATCATTAATCAGGCTATCTCCAAAACCAGGATGCTTGATAGGGAGGAGCTCCTTAGAGACAAACAACTAATGAATATCCCCAATACAGCAGGGTTAGAAGAGAACTCTAATACTATCAATGAGTTCCGCCTCATCATGGGATACAGCAGACAGCATAGAGCGATCCACAAGATTATACAATCGAGTTGGCCATTAGTGCTAAATGACCCGGTGTTAGGACCCCTGCTCCCGCAGAGGCTGTCCATCACCCACAGCAAAGCTCTCTCCATGAGGGATTGTCTTGTTACCACCAACCCGGAGATTATTGAGAACACCTCCTGGTTGCAGACACATAAGGTTTTTTTTCGCTGCAAGACGTGCAAAGCATGTATTCATGGTGTCAATACGGAAACATACTCCACCCCATTCTGCCATAGACAATATAAGATTACAAAACTGTTAACATGTAAAACTGAATACGCGGTTTATGTACTCATGTGCCCTTGTGGTTTTAAACTCCAAGTACACAAGCGTATTCTCCAACATCTTCGAGCTATCACAAATCAAGATAATACATATCCAGTAGCTAGACATTTCAAAAAGATTCATCATTCCAATAATAAATATCTACGCAACTTTGTGATTGACGCAGTACCTCCCAGCAGAAGGGGTGGGGACAGAGATTATAAACTCAGGGAACTTGAAACTAGAGATATCCTCCAACTAGACACCAAACATCCTAATGGTCTTAATGTAACAGAAGATTTATATACATGCTTATAATGATGCAATATGATGAAGATAATGGGTTTTATGTATGCAGATACAGTTGGGCAAGGTCGAAGGAGTATGAATTGTGTATGTGGTATTTACCTGTTGATGCATTTTAGGATTCATTTTAGACTTATGGATTTTAATACCAGAGAGTCCTATTTATTGTTGATGGTTTTAGAGAGTAACTTATTTATATATTTATGCATACATAGAATTATTATTATTGTTTTAGTTTTGCAATTCTATTTATATTTATAGTTATTTATCTCATTGTGGGACCATAAACTCTATTTTTTTAACTTGACCAAAATATTTATGTATCTATAACAGGCAGATTTTGCACACTATTTTGCTCTATGCCTTTTTGCACATATTAAAACCCGCTTCTTGCACAGAAATATCCGACATTGCACATTGCACATGCACTTTTTTGCACTTTTTGCTTTTATAAGAGAGTTTTAAGTACCCTGAGTCAAACATGCAACCCCAGAGTTTCAATAAATTTAGTTTGACAACTGTTGATCAATGGGCTTTCCCGCACCCTCCGCCCACCCTGGGAGTTATCAGTATTTTACTTGTATGTCTCTGGAGTGTACAGAACAAGCAAATCCCTTTCAATGTATCCATACACATTGCAATTCAGCTATACAAATTTTGACTGTATACACTTAGAACTTCACGATACATTACAGAGTCAATAACTACTATACACTCGGCGGTATCATTATCGTGAAAGTTTCAGTTACAGTTTATGGGCTGCTATCTTTGTTTATGAAATTGATTTTATATATGGCACTTTTTAGCACTTTATTTATCACAAAATGTTCACGTAACAGACCACGTTTTTTGCAGTACTTCTTAATTATACGAGTGATGTTCATGGTATCTGTTTTGTATTATGTATTCAACATGCAATGCAACAGCCTTTCACTGTGAGCTACTGAAAATGAAAATGAGCCCCTGATAAACAGCATTGATACATATGGTATTTGACTGTTATCCCTGTACAATGGTAAACCAATCCTCATATAAAACCATAATTTGGAGGCTTCACCTCACGATGCATACAAAATCAGATTGTAGTAGGGTACTTGCAAAGAATATAATAGCTACTTATCTATAGTAGTAACTTGTCTATATCCATTGTACTGTTGACCACGTGGGGTTGATTTCCGTTGCACCGTCACTTTAAAAACACTTTGAAAATGTAAACCCATGTTGAGTGAACAAGGCTCGCGAGAGCTGAAACGTGTATCGACATTGAAGAATAAAATAACTTCAGCACGAAACTGGGTCCGTGTCCGCAATATTTGACTCCTATGATTTGGATTCTTGTCGAAACTAAGTGATATGTGTGTGTGTATATATATATATATATATATATATGTATATATATATATATATATATATATATATATAAAACCTACTGGCGGTCGCCAGTAGGTAGTTATAGTTAGGACCTATTATCCATAGGAAATCCGCAACATTCTATTTGGAATAACTTTAGCACCGGTTGACGAAATTTTCAAAACTGGTGGGGAGCTCCGGTCCGCTCCTATCCTGAAAGTTTCGGGGTGATTCATCAAGTGGGGGCAGAGAAAAAAGGGGGTCCCAAAACATGTTTTCCCCATGCAATTTTCCATAGGAACCTTTAATCGCAGCTGCAGCCCGAACTGCTGAACGGAATTACACCAAATTTGGCAAAAGGTAGCCCTTGGTTCAGAGTCGTGCCTTTTGGTTAAATGTGTCATGGTTTGTCTGTTGGCCCCCCCCTTTCTCCTGTCACCCGGATGCCTGTGTGCGCGTGCAATCTTACTCACGCGGGACGCGATCTCCTCACTTCCGGTTTCCTGGCAGTTAGCGGTCCAGCATTCCGTGCCAGAACCACCTTGACGTCACAAGCGCTTCTGGGGGAATCTGCATATCAGTTGCAGTTTCCCCCGGTTCGGCGCTTTGTATTGACGCCAGTCCTGATGTCAGATGCCTGCCTTGGCTCCAGGACGCTTCCCCAGGTAAATCGCCTGACGCGCTTGACAGTTGTCTACACTGCCGCGCTGGAGCGCTTCTCTGTTTGTGTTCACTGCCACGCTGGAGCGCTTCTCTGTTTGTGTTCATTGCCGCGCTGGAGCGCTTTGTGGTCCACTCGTAACTTTGTTGCCCGCACTGGAGCGCTTGTTTGTTTGAATTCTGCTCGTGACTTTGTTTGCCTGCATTGGAGCGCTTGTCTTTTTGCCTGCATCACAGCGCTGGAGTGCCTGTGTTGATGCCAGTGTCTCTGTCTGGTCTCACTTTAGCGCCAGTACTTGCTGCCATGCCCCAAGCGCTGGGGTGCTTGTTTTTCCCTCTGCCTTTAACCTTGCCACATCGTGCAGTAGCGCTTATTGTTTTGGGGTTCTTTGTATCATAGCTCAGGAGCGCTAATTATTCTTTATATCGTAGCGCAGGAGCGCTTGTTGATTTTTTGTACATAGCGCAAGAGCGCTGAATATTGTGACAAGACTTCTGTTCTTTTTTCTTGATGGTGACAGACCTATGATGTCCACGCTTGAGGTAACTGCTGGTTCCCGCATGAGTGTGTGTTAGTGTTTGGTAAAAGGGTTGTTTGTGCTGAGTGTAACAGGTGTTCCCTTGTCTCCCTGTCCCGCTGGTGCCCAAGGTTCATCCGAACAGAGGGACGTCCTCTACTATCTTCCTGACATCATCCTGCCATTTCTAAGCTACCTTCCCCACTTCCATCTTCATCCTAGATTGTTGTCCGATCCAGAGTGGGGTAAGGTGGGCGTGGGGGCGATAGCTCTTGTCGTCTCTGTGAGATCTCTCCGCAAGAAGCAGGTAACTTGTGGGGTACCCAACAGAATACGAAGCGCAAGTTAATCATCTCGCCCAGACGACATGAGCGATCCCGAGATCACCCTGCAAGACATAGCAGCTATGCTTGCGAACATACAGGCAGAAAACCTCAGTCTGCGCCAAGACATGACGGCCTTACAGGGTCAAGTAGCAGCTGGGGTTACGGGTCCCTGGCGTCCTTCTCCTTCTGCTAGAGTGAGGCAGGAGGGACTGCTACGACCTCCCTTATTCACCTATGGGAGCGCCTCCTCCACTGCGCAACAAGACAATGCCATACATGTTATAGCTCCCCATCCCGTTCAACTAGCTCCACCCGAATGCTTTTATGGCGATAGCACCAAGTACAGTGTATTTCTTCACCAGTGCCACCTGTACTTCATGGCTAGAGCTACTGCCTTTCCGGACGACGCTGCCAAGATCGCATTCATCCTCACCTACATGGGTGGCAACGCCGCACAATGGTCCATCTCCCTGGTAGAAAATGATGACCCCATGCTTCACTACCTGCCAGTTTTCAAGGAAGCACTGCGGCGAATGTTCGCCCGTCACACCTTTGTTCAAGCCGCGGACAACGAACTGCTTAATCTGAAACAAGGCAACACCGACATGCTCCATTATATCACGATCTTCAGTAGGCTAGTCATAGAAACCCGCTGGCCCGAGACCAAAAAATTATCCGTGTTCTACAGGGGTCTGCGCGATGACCTAAAGGACCTGATTTCTCAGATGCCTGATCCCCCGGATGAGATAGGTCCTTTAATCGATCTGGTGGTCAAGGTTAACTACAGATTACAGGAGCGAAGAAATGAGAGAACCAAAGGAGGCGAAAACCGGTTCCTGTCCTTCAAGGAGAAAACCTAAGATGAGCCAACCCTTTCTGGTGACGTGCCTGAACCAATGCAGATAGGCGGCATACGAGGACCTCTCACCAACGAGAAAAGAGAGAAAAGGAGAAGACAGAACCAGTGCCTATACTGTGGTAAAAACGGGCACTTCATCAGGGAATGCCCAGTAAAGCCTACCCGAGCTAAAGGAAGAAGGCTGTTTGCACTACCTGTATGGACAAGGCGGGAAACGGAGAAACCCAGTAGGTAGCGGGGTCCAGCTACTGGGTTCTTCGTCCAGCAAGACAACGACCCCTGCCTTTTTCAGTGGCAGCCACCACCTGGGTGTGGAGGTGGTTCTACGAGCCGGGACAGGACAGGTATGGCAGGTAACCGCCCTTCTTGATTCAGTAACCACCGGCAACTTAATTGACACCCAGTTTGTGAAGAATCTGGGTATGGCCACGGTAATGAAGACGAAACCGGAGACCGTAAAGGCAGTGGACGGTACTGACCTCACCTCTGGTCTTATCCGGTACCAAACTGAGGACTTGAGTATGGCATTCGAGGACGAACACACGGAAACCATCACTTTCGATGTAATCCATGCTCCCCAGTTCTGAGTTATTTTGGGCCTGCCATGGCTGGTGAGCCACAACCCACAAATAGACTGGGCATCCGGAATCCTAGTCTTGGATTCAGCCTACTGCAGCACCTCTTGTTATGATCCTACCGGCTCCTCTTGTGTGGGTACCATACAGGCCCCGACCCTATCCGTGACAGTAACCGGCATGACCACACAGGACAATGTACCAGAAGCAGATGCGTAAGAAAGGAGCCAACACCCTTCCTCCTCACCGTCCATTCAACTGCCGGATTGACCTGATCCCTGGCTCCACGCTTCCTTGGAGCCGGATATACTCCCTCACCGAAAAGGAGAACGAGCACCTCCGCTCCTACCTGAATGAATACCTAAGGAATGGGTTCATACGCCATTCGAGGTCCCCTGTATCCTCTCCTCTTTTCTTCGTGGCCAAGAAGGAGGGGGATCTCAGGACGTGTATCGACTTCAAGGCTATGAACGCCATCACCATCAAGAATAGGTACCCACTGCCGCTGATATCCAATCTACTGTACCAGGTGACATACGCCTCCATTTTCACCAACCTAGATCTCAGGGGGGCTTACCATCTAGTCAGAGTCCGGAAGGGTGACGAATGGAAAACAGCATTCCGAACCAAATTCGGCCTCTTCGAATACCAGGTAAAGCTTCGAGGGACTACATCGATATCTTCTGTATAGTGTATATCGATGATATACTGATCTATTCACAGACCATGGCAGACCACGTCCAACACGTACGCGCTGTCCTCCAACCGCTGGGACGACATGGGTTGTACGTCAAACTGGAGAAAAGCATCTTTCATACCGAGTCTGTCGAATTTCTGAGACATGTCATCACTCCAGCTGGTATCCGAATGGATAACAAAAAGATAGAAGCCATCCTGCACTGGCCATCTCCCACCACGGTGAAGCACATACAGAGGTTTTTGGGGTTTGCCAATTACTACCGCCGCTTCATCACAGGCTTTTCCAGGATTGTTACTCCCATCATTCGCTTGCTACATAAGGGGGTTCAATTCTGCTGGGATACTAAGGCCGAGCACGCCTTCCAGGAACTAAAACGGAAATTCACCACAGCCCCGGTTCTGAGACACCCCAACTCCGAACAACCATTCACTGTGGAGACCGATGCCTCACAGGACGCTCTTGGAGGTGTGTTGTCGCAAAGGGACGCTGAGACTGGTCTTCTACACCCTGTAGCGTTCTATTCCAGGAAACTCCTACCAGCCGAACGCAACTACACCATCTCTGACCGAGAGCTCCTGGCCATCAAGACAGCTTTCGAAGAGTGGCGCCACTACCTGAAAGACGCCAAACATCCCGTGATTATCTACACAGACCACCGTAACCTACAATTCCTTCGCTAGGCCCGTGCCCTCACTTCCAGGCAGCTATGATGGACTCTATTTTTCAATGAGTACGACTTCTGCATCACGTACCGCCCGGGAAAAGAGAACACCAAGGCCGACGTGCTATCCCGCCTTGAGGACACCAACGACTCTGTGTTAGCCACTGAGCCATTACCCATCATTCCCGAACATTGTTTCCAGGGTGTTGTGCTGTCTTCTGATTTCCTCTCCCGACTCCATGACGACGTCACACGGATCGATCCGTCTTCCTTGGCTGAGAACCACAAGCGTATTACTACACAGAACGGGTTCTTGTATAAAGGGGACAAGTGCTACCTTCCTCTGGTAGCTCGCCAACAGCAGGACCTGTACATGTGTCATGACCATGTTCTGTCCAACCATCCGGGATATCACAAGTCCGTGGACCTCTTACAGAGACATTTCTGGTGGCCCACGTTGGAAGAAGACACCAGGGTCCATATTGCGCGTTGTGCCTTGTGTGCCCAGGGAAAGTACGTGTCTGGACTGTCCGTTGGACTGTTGCATCCCATTCCTGTTCCTCCTCATCCCTGGCACACCATTTCCATGGATTTTGTAGTAGAATTGCCGGCCACCACGTTAGGATACACCACTGTCCTTACCATAGTGGACCACCTCATGAAAATGGCTCATTTTGCACCTCTGAAGAAGTTACCTTCGGCAGCCGAGTTGGCAGTGATTTTCCTGCAAAACGTGGTTAGACTACATGGCATACCATCTATGGGGATTACAGACCGGGGTACGCAGTTCGTGTCTCGTTTCTGGAATGAGGTGTGTGCTACCATGGATTTGGACGTTCGTTTGTCATCAGCATACCACCCTCAGACCGATGGTCAAGCCGAGAGAACTAATCACACCATGGAGCAGTATCTCCGTTGCTTACATCTGTCAGCAGAAAAGGAATGGGCAGAAGTGCTCTGGATGGTGGAATTTGCTTATAACAATAACAAGCATTCTGCCATCAGTATGTCTCCCTTCTACTGCCTCCAGGGCAAACATCTCAGAACTATGCCATGGGAAGAACCACAGAACAATCCCTTGCCCGCGGTTCAGGTGTACCACGCCAAGCTTTGCACACTCTAGCAGCAGGCCCGGTTTGAACTACCCAAGGCCAAGGAGTACTATAAACAGTACGCGGACAACTGCAGGAGGAAGGAACCCGTCTACAAAAAAGGAGACAGGGTGTGGCTCTCCATTCGAAACCTTAATATGCACGGCCCCAAGAAATTGTTGCCCCATTCTGTGGGTCCATATATGATTGAGAAAGTGGACAACCGTGTGTCCATGAAGCTCTTGCTGACTTCTCAGATGAAAATACATCCCGTCTTCCATGTCTCCCTTCTGCGTCCCGTTCACCCTGAGTGCAATGTGTCCTCCCCGCCTGCTCCTGTTCTTAGGGATGATCACATTGAGTACGAGGTCAGGGCTATTCTTGATTCCCGTCGTACCTGGGGTAGGCTCTTTTACCTGGTTGATTGGAAGGGTTATGGTCCGGAGGAGAGGTCCTGGGAGCCCTTGTCGCATGTCCGGCACGCTTCCCGGTTGGTTCGTGCCTTCCATGTCCGTCACCCGTTCAGCACTCGCCCTGCCATCCCTGTATGATTCTTCAGTTGCGTGCGGGGGTTCTGTTTTGTGCGGGGGTGCTGTCATGGTTTGTCTGTTGGCCCCCCTTTCTCCTGTCACCCGGGTGCCTGTGTGCACGTGCAATCTTACTCATGCGAGACGCGATCTCCTCACTTCCGGTTTCCTGGCAGTTAGCGGTCCAGCATTCCTTGCCGGAACCGCCTTGACGTCACTAGCGCTTCCGGGGGAATCCGCATATCAGCTGCGGTTTCCCCCGGTTTGGTGCTTCGTATTGATGCCAGTCCCGATGTCAGATGCCTGCCTTGGCGCCAGGACGCTTCCCCAGGTAAATCGCATGCCGCGCTGGAGCACTTGACAGTTGTCTGCACTGCCGCGCTGGAGCGCTTCTTTGTTTGTGTTCACTGCCACGCTGGAGCGCTTCTCTGTGTTCATTGCCGCGGTGGAGCGCTTTGTGGTTCACTCGTGACTTTTTTGCCCGCGCTGGAGCGCTTGTTTGTTTGAATTCTGCTTGTGACTTTGTTTGCCTGCATTGGAGCGCTTGTCTTTTTGCCTGCATCACAGCGCTGGATCCCCTGTGTTGATGCCAGTGTCTCTGTCTGTTCTCACTTTAGCGCCAGTACTTGAGGCCATGCCCCAGGCGCTGGGGTGCTTGTTTTTCCCTCTGCCTTTAACCTTGCCACATCGCGCAGGAGCGCTTATTGTTTTGGGGTTCCTTGTATCATAGCGCAGGAGCGCTAATTATTCTTTATATCGAAGCGCTTGTTGATTTTTTGCACATAGCTCAGGAGTGCTGAATATTGTGGCAAGACTTCTGTTCTTTTCTGTTGATGGTGACAGACCTATGATGTCCACGCTTGAGGTAACTGCTGGTGAGTGTGTGTTAGTGTTTGGTAACAGGGTTGTTTGTGCAGAGTGTAACAGGTGTTACCTTGTCTCCCTGTCCAGCTGGTGCCCCAAGGTTCATCCGAACAGAGGGATGTCTTCTACTATCTTCCTGACATCATCCTGCCATTTCTAAGCTACCTTCACCACTTCCATCTTCATCCTAGCTTGTTGTCCGATCCAGAGTGGGGTAAGGTGGGCGTGGGGGTGATAGCTCATGTCGTCTCTGTGAGATCTCTCCACAAGAAACAGGTAACTTGTGTGGTACCCGACAAAATGGTGCAAATCCGTTCAGTAGTTCCTGAGAAAATCAAAAGTAAAATCACATATATATCTGGGCGGAGCCTAACCACACATCTCATCGTGAGATCTGATTGGCTGTCAGCACTTCATCCAAGAAGTGTTGGCAGCCATCTTGGGACCAATATACATGATAGCACCTCATTAAAAAGCATTGCAGTTAATAGAAGGTTTTAAGACTTTAGTTACATTATAAATCATTTGTTGATGGTACCATACTCATTTTAGGAATGGTGGTGTGTTCTAAGGTGATTTTAACATGTGAAAAGCCTTCTGCTGGGATATCATGAATCATGTTTGAGAGAAAACTATTTTCTCATGCTTTTCCCACAGAGGTTTGGAAGGTGATCTATAAGCTAAACTGAGAGCATATTTTCTGTAAATTCACATTATCTTTCTCAGTCATGTGAGAATGAAGTCTGACATTCTCAGTAAAATATGTACATTTAACAAGGGCAGAGACTATCAGTTGATTCCTTTGTGTTCTACTGCATCTTCCCAGAGTGTTCTAAAGAACAACTAGAGCGCTAACAGTCCTACTTATGACAAACGTATAGCACACCTGAAGCCATCTTGATTGGAATAAAGTGGTAACTCTTAAAACATTTAATTTAAAAAGGAACAAAATGAGGGGGTTCATTTTGCCATAGAAAGTATGATTAGTGCTGCAGAAAGAAATATTAGGGCACATTTTGAGTGACTTCCCAAATCCTCTTCTATTTCATAAAAAAATTCTGACATGCAGACTGAAACATGCACTTTCAATACCAGCAGCAGACTTCCATGGTGAGCAGTAGCTTTACTACAGTGATCTAATGAGCAACTAGAGTGCTAACATTCTGAATTTATGGCAAATGTGTGACACATCTGAATGCCTTCTTGATGGAATCAAAGTAAAAAACTAAAAGTATTTCCTACTGAGGAGACTGTAGTAAATGAGGAAATTAGGAAACTTCATAACAAATAAGACTCACAAGATGGCCACCAGAGACAAAAGAGCCCACATGTAGCACAAATATCACCCAGATGTAGCCCAAGTATAGCCCAATGACAGAACGTCCCAGAGTGTTCTAAAGAACAACTAGAGCGGTAACAGTCTTACTTATGACAAAAGTATGGCACACCTGAAGCCATCTTGATTGGAATAAAGTGATAACATTTAAAACATTTAATTTGCAAAGGAAAAAAATGAGGGGGTTCATTTTGCCATAGAAATTATGATTAGTGCTGCAGAAAGAAAAATTGGGGCACATTTTGACTTCTCAAATCCTCTCCTATTTCATTAAAAAATTCTGACATGCAGACTGAAACATGCACTTTGGATACCAGCAGTAGACTTCCCTGGTGAGCAGCAGCTTTACTACAGTGATCTAATAAGCAACTAGAGTGCTAACATTCAGAATTTATGGCAAATGTGTGACACATCTGAATGCCTTCTTGATGGAACCAAAGTAAAAAAATTAAAGTATTTCCTACTGAAGAGACTGCAGTAAATGGGAAAATTAGGAAACTTCATAACAAATAAATCTCCCAAGATGTCCACCAGAGACAAAAGAGCACAAATGTAGCACAAATATCACCCAGATGTAGCCCAGGTATAGCCCAATGACAGAATGTCCCAGAGTGTCCTTAAGAACAACTAGAGCGCTTACTGTCTTACTTATGACAAAAGTATGGCACACCTGAAGCCATCTTGATTGGAATAAACTGGTAACACTTAAAACATTTATTTTAAAAAGGAACACAATGAGGGGGTTCATTTTGCCATAGAAAGTATGATTAGTGCTGAAGAAAGAAAAATTAGGGCACATTTTGAGTGACTTCTCAAATCCTCTTCTATTTCATTAAACAATTCTGACATGCAGACTGAAACATGCACTTTTAATACCAGCAGCAGACTTCCGTGGTGAGCAGTAGCTTTACTACAGTGATCTAATGAGCAACTAGAGTGCTAACATTCAGAATTAATGGCAAATGTGTGACATATCTGAATACCTTCTTGATGGAATCAAAGTAAAAAACTGAAAGCATTTCCTACTGAGGAGACTGCAGTAAATGAGGAAATTGGGAAACTTCATAACAAATAAATCTCCCAAGATGTCCACCAGAGACAAAAGAGCCCAAATGCAGCACAAATATCACCCAGATGTAGCCCACATGTAGCCCAATGACAGAAGTATGCAAAACACTTTTTGTTTTTTGTGTTTTTGCAGTTTTATATAGTGCCGACTGGTCAGGTATTGGAGTGCTTTACATGAGCATTGGTTACATCACACAAGAACAAATTCATTTTGGTTGTAGACATGGGGAGATTAAGTGATTTGACCAGAATCACAGAATGTCGAGCTGAAGCAGAAACTCCAACCTGGTTCCCCAGTTGCAAAGTCTGCAGCTCTGGAAGTAACACCACATCCTCTCCCCTAAGTGCAACATTTAATCAAGTGGTCAACTGGATAAAAAAACATAAAGATAACAAATAATTTAAAAGTGCTTTGTCGCTATTTGAAAACTCTGAAATTATGTCCTCATTTTAGTTTTTTAGAGCACGAACCATAATTTTGATGCAAATAAGACCCTCTCATATATGTAATTTCTAAAGGAAATGCTTTAGGTATTACAGTTTTGATTACATCAAGATGACGTCAGGCGTTCCACACTTTTGTAATAAATATAGAATGTTAGCAATCTAGTTGTTCATTAGGATACTGTTGAGAGGCAGAGGCCAGGGGCACGGACTCTGAAAATTGAAGGCAGGTAGGAGGGTACAGAGGCAACAATTTGACCACACTGGGCAGGCAGGAAGGTCATTGGAAGCACAACAGACTATGGAGGGCAGTGGAAAGGGGGGCAGGGGCAACAAACCAACAATACAGGACTGGCAAGAGAGGCTGTGGCAATATAATAGACCATTGTGGGCAGAAGGAAGAGTACAACCATACATGCCAACAGACCCGATTCAGCCAGGAAACGTCCAATGTTTTTAAGCTGAAATGGGCTTTATTTGATCCGTCTCATGTCTACAATCTCCTCTTTTTCAATGTAACTCAAAGGGGAAAATCAATACCCTAGTTTTTTTTCAAAATCCCCCTCTTACCAAGTTCAAAATGTTCGCAAGTATGGTACATTGGATCATGGAAGGCAGGAGGAATTGGGGTAGGGACATGGACTTGGATAACAGAGGACAGGAGGGACATGGGGAGGTGCACCAAACTGACCGTACAGGGCAGGCATCAGGGTTTGCAGCAGCACAATACACCACACAGGGCATGCGGGACGGGAGTGCAGCACAACAAACCATAGAAAGCAATAGGGAGGGGACAGGACCATGCACATGGACAACAGAGAACAGAGGGGAAAGAGGCAATGGTAGCTAGCTGAACATAATGGACAGACAGGAGAGAAAGCTGCAGCATAACAGACCATAAAGGGCAGGAGGGACGGATAAGGGGCATTACAATGGAACAGACAAGCCAGGAGGTAGGGAATAGGGGTCTGCACATGGAAGCAGAGGGTTGGGGGTAAGGGGGCTGGGCAGGAGCAGCAAGATGACCATGGAGGTCAGGCAGGATGGGCACTAGAAGCAAGACACACCATGGAGAGCAACAGTGAGACTATGATAGCATACACACAGACCATGGACGGAAGGTGGGAGAAGGTCAGGGGCAGCTAGCTGACCACACAGGGAAGGTGGGAGGGGCCATGGCAGCACAGAAGACCATGCATGGCAAGCAGGGGGGGTAGTGGCAGCACTATGGCTATGATGGGCAAGAAGGAGGGTGCAGGGGTATGCACAAATGACCATGGAGAATAGAAGCCACGGTCAGGACCTGGGCACAGACAAGAGAGTTCAGGGGAAGGGGCCTCACAACAGACCACGCGGGGCAGTCAGGAGGAGAAGTTGCAGCATAACAGACCAGGGAGGGCAGAAGGGTGTAGCAGTAAAATGGACCATGGAGGACAGGAGGAAGGGGATAGGGGCATGGAATGTGGACAGACAGGGTGGAGGTGGCAGGGACAGGTTACAGTCGGGGAACAACCTTTACAACGCAACTTTTACAACGCACTACCATTACAACGCATTTTTTACAACGCATAATCCATTACAACGCATGACATTACAACGCATGACACTACAACGCATTTTTAAAAACTACCTTTACAACGCATTCCATTACAACGCATACTACCATTACAACGCATACCATTACAACGCATAATATTACACTATACTATCCAACACTTACCCTACTGATGCACCCCCTGGAGTTAGAATAGTAATTTTTACCCCTACACTATCCAACACTTACCCTACTGTTGCACCCCCTGGAGTTAGAATAGTAATTTTTACCCCTACACTATCCAACACTTACCCTACTGTTGCACCCCCTGGAGTTAGAATAGTAATTTTTACCCCTACACTATCCAACACTTACCCTACTGTTGCACCCCCTGGAGTTAGAATAGTAATTTTTACCCCTACACTATCCAACACTTACCCTACTGTTGCACCCCCTGGAGTTAGAATAGTAATTTTTACCCCTACACTATCCAACACTTACCCTACTGTTGCACCCCCTGGAGTTAGAATAGTAATTTTTACCCCTACACTATCCAACACTTACCCTACTGTTGCACCCCCTGGAGTTAGAATAGTAATTTTTACCCCTACACTATCCAACACTTACCCTACTGTTGCACCCCCTGGAGTTAGAATAGTAATTTTTACCCCTACACTATCCAACACTTACCCTACTGTTGCACCCCCTGGAGTTAGAATAGTAATTTTTACCCCTATACTATCCAACACTTACCCTACTGATGCACCCCCTGGAGTTAGAATAGTAATTTTTACCCCTATACTATCCAACACTTACCCTACTGATGCACCCCCTGGAGTTAGAATAGTAATTTTTACCCCTATACTATCCAACACTTACCCTACTGATGCACCCCCTGGAGTTAGAATAGTAATTTTTACCCCTATACTATCCAACACTTACCCTACTGATGCACCCCCTGGAGTTAGAATAGTAATTTTTACCCCTATACTATCCAACACTTACCCTACTGATGCACCCCCTGGAGTTAGAATAGTAATTTTTACCCCTATACTATCCAACACTTACCCTACTGATGCACCCCCTGGAGTTAGAATAGTAATTTTTACCCCTACACTATCCAACACTTACCCTACTGTTGCACCCCCTGGAGTTAGAATAGTAATTTGTACCCCTACACTATCCAACACTTACCCTACTGTTGCACCCCCTGGAGTTAGAATAGTAATTTTTACCCCTACACTATCCAACACTTACCCTACTGTTGCACCCCCTGGAGTTAGAATAGTAATTTTTACCCCTATACTATCTAATACTTACCTTAAATGTAATTTAATATTATGCGTTGTAATGGTATGCGTTGTAAAGGTAGTATGCGTTGTAATGGTAATGCGTTGTAAAGGTATTTTTTAAAAATGCGTTGTAGTGTCCTGCGTTGTAATGTCATGCGTTGTAATGGATTATGCGTTGTAAAAAATGCGTTGTAAGTGCATGCGTTGTAAAAGTGTGCGTTGTAACGTCATACATCCGTTACAGTCATCTGACAATGCGTGGCAGCTCAACAGAACACTCAGAGTAGATAGGAGTGGCAGGTCCATGGAACATAGTGGGCAAAAAGGATGGAGCAGGGGCATGCACAAAGACATCGGAGGGCAGGGGGAAGGAGAATAGGGGCAGCAAGCTAAGCACAGAGACTAAGCAGGAGGTCAATGATGGGGCATAGAATTGGGCAATGGAGGGCAGGAGGAGTGGACTGGTACATCAGGCTAAATGGAGGGCAGTGGCAGCACATCAGACTATGAATGGCAGGAGGGAGGAGGCTAGTCCATGGATTCAGACAACAGAGGATATGGAGGAGGTGGATGGGGCAGCAAGCTAACTGTTCAGAGAAGGCGGGTATTAGGAACTTTATTGTTTTTAAAATGTGTGTCTGTGCGAACTACTTAAAATATGAACAAGTATGCAGCATAATCTCACTTTTATTCAGGAAAAAGAGAACGTTTGTGACTGTGACTCCGGGTTCACTTGGCAGAAACACCCACTGACCCTCCACCCCCCATCGCAAAATGTAATGCCCGTGAAAAGGGTAGGTGAACGGGGTGTTATATAGAATATAGTCTGAGAGCACGATTGAAAATGAAACCTAGATATAGTGTATGGTATAAACTATGCACCAAAAAGTGTGATATAAGATGAACCGTGCGTGAAATATGATATGCAATACATTGTGCGCAATGACAGATTCATTGGAGAGCGCGAGATAGCACAGGTACTAGTGCGTGCTATGCGATATGCACCTTGGAGTGTAATATCCACAGAGCAGTGTTGTGTAACCTAACTAGTCTCTAAAGTTGTAATATAAAATATGTGCTGGGGAGTGTAACGTTGCATATGCACTATGACAAAGATATGGATCCCAGATTGTAATATGTATGGCATAGCACTGTGCGTTATAACATAGGCATTGAGGAAGGCACGTTAGATGGGGCAATATAACCCGTGCGAACGCAAGTGTGGCATGACATATTCATGAGGTGGTGTTACAGTGCATATGGGCTAGAGAGTGTCATAGCATACGCACTAGCTGGTGGAATACAACACAGGGGTGTGTGGCACTCGGCGGGCACTGGTGGGTGTAACACAGCATTGGGCTCCGCCAGGAGCACGCTGTGACTCTTAAGAGAGGTTTGTCTCCTTTCCAGAGAGTAAAATAAAAAGTATTACACATCCGGCGGTGGATGTGTGTTTTATTAACCGTGAGGGGGGTTTCTTGCATAGTTTTGGTCAAGTTTTTGTCAAATCCCCTTTGAATGGCTTGGTGTGCGTGTGTATTAAATGTGCCCGTCAATAGCTACCCATGTTTGTATAAATATACGACAAGGGAGTACCCACCGGTGGGGGTTCCGGGATTAGGCACGGTAGGGCGTCGGACACGTCAGAGCTTCACTAGCGGTGTAAAGACATTCCACGTGGATTCATTGTATGCATAGTCGCCTTTTAATGAATATCACGCAAATCATCACGGTGATAGGTACGTACGGTTTGTCCAGCATGTCCTAGGTGTTTCTATAAATATATAAATTAAAAAAATAATGAAAAACAAAGGCCGGCCCCAGGGGATGGGGTCCCCAGGGCCATAAGTGGCCTGATGAGGGGGGCAACGCAGCCCCCCTCCTAAAGAATAAAAAAAAAAAAAGGCCATGCCCCGGGGGTTGGGGTCCCCGGGGCCGATTAAGGCCTCGGGAGGATGGCTACGCGGCCCCCTTCCAAAAAATGTTTTTTGTAAAAAAAAAATTAGGGGGCAGGCCCTGGTGGATGGGGTCCTCAGGGCCAATAAATTTGAAAAAGAAGGGGGGCCACACAGCCCCCCTTGTTAAAAAAAATAAAATAAATAAAAGACCGGCATCGCGCTGGATGCCACGCCCCCTCCTTGCAGCACTCTGCAAATGCGCCCCCTGGCAAGGTGTAAGTTGGGGAATTAATTCCCCTTCAATACTGAGGGTCCATGAGGGCCAACTAGCCCAACAGGTTTATCTCCAGTATGCGCCAGGGAGCTGCGTTGCAGACAGCTGTTCTGATGCCACGCCCCTTTTTACACCTCTCTGCAACGCAGCTCTGTCGCGCTTACTGGAGGTACCTAGTGGGCTAGTTTGACCCTAGGGACCCTTAGGATTCAAGGGGACTTAATCTCCCAACTTAGAATGCCCACAGGGCACGTTTACACAGTGGTGAAGGGAGGGGACAGGGCCTGAGGTGACATGTGCAAAAAAGCCCTGTGGCGCGTTTTAAGTTGGGGAAATAATTCCCTTTCAATCCTGAGGGACCCTGGGGGCCAAGTAGCCCACCAGGTGCTTCCAGTAAGCGCCACTGCGTTGCGTTGCAGAGAGGTGGTGCAGGCTGTGCCCCTTTTTACACCTCTCTGCAATGGCGCTTACTGGACGTACCTAGTGGGCTATTTTGCCCCTAGGGACCCTCAGGATTCAAATGAACTTAATCTCCCAACTAAAAACAGCCACAGGGCGTGTTTACACAGTGGTGAAGGGAGGGGACGGGGCCTAAGGTGACGTGTGCAAACACGCCCTGTGGCACGTTTTAAGTTAGGGAAATAATTCACCTTGAATCCTGAGGGACCCTGGGGGCCAACTAGCCCACCAGGTGCTTCCAGTAAGCGCCACAGCGCTGCATTGCAGAGAGGTGGTCTAGGCCATGCCCCTTTTTACATCTCTCTGCAACGCAGCTCTGTGGCGCTTACTGGAGGTACCTAGTGGGCTAGTTGGACCCTAGGGATCCTCAGGATTCAAGGGGACTTAATCTCCCAACTTAAAACGGCCACAGGGCGTGTTTACACAGTGGGGAAGGGAGGGGACGGGGCCTGAGGTGACGTGTGCAAACGCCCTGTGGCGCGTTTTAAGAGGTAGTTGTAATCCCCCTGCCCTATAATGTACTAGGGGCTTACAGAGGAGGTCATGCTAATGACAGGGGGACCCCAATGCATAGTGTTCCCTAGTGTATGTAGGTGTTTTCACTGTATTCTAAGTGTATTTTAACATAGCACTGGCTCTAGGACTGGTGAGTCAGACTCAGTTACCACCAGTATCCGTCTGGATGATTTTGCAACAAGGCTTCTTTCTGCTCTTCTGTTTGTTCTTTCTGCAAGTTATCCTTCTTCCTGCACTTTTTTTCGTCTTTGAGGACTTCTGTTGCTTCTTTCTGCATTTCTTTTTTTCTTTCTGTGTGTTTTTACTTCTTTCTTCACATGTCCTATCTCTGTAGGCATAGTTAGAAATTAGCATTTAAAAAACCTTTGAAATTCACTGAAAAAACCATAGGTTTCAGGCACGTTATAGTTAGGAATTAGCATTTAAAAAACCTTAGAAATTCACTGAAAAAACCATAGGTTTCCGGGGCGTTATAGTTAGCTGGACTTTTCACTCGTACAAAACCATTGAAATTCCCCCGTTATAGTTAGTTCAGCTAACTATAACTTGCGCGCCCGCAATGCACTGCTGATGATGTCACATATTACATCACTCATGACATGGTCAGTGACATCACTCATGACATCACTGATAACATCTCAAATGACTTCACTGATGACATCATCCTTGTGATAGAGTGGCAGTTTCCTGCCGCTAAAGCGGCGATAAGCTTAACGCTGTTCTTGATAATATGCCCCTAAGTGAGCCAGGCAAAGTGTGTGTTTTCGTAGCACTACAACAACACTCTGTGAAAGGTGAGGGCAGGTTTGTGTTGGAGTTGGCTGCGTGTGGTCGTCTCCAAAGGCGCAACCAGAGTGACATTTTGGGGGAGGCTAGTTCTTTCAGCAATAGGCAGATGTAGGGGCTCTAAAATGGGGTGAAAAACACAGAGCATCATTTACAAGCCAATGGTCTTTTGAAGACCTGTGAAGTACTCGGGTGCGGCTCTGTGTATGCTATTGGGAAGCTGTCTCAGGGAGTCCGGGGCAATGGGCGTTGTGCGCCTGGTGGTCTCTCTGCTAATCACGCCATGATAATGTTGCTCCTGCGCTGCAAAAAGAGAAGGGAAATCGTGAGAGAAAATGGCTCTTTTTAAAGGATTTCTTTTCTCCTACAATGCGACTCACCTGGCATGATGTCTCCACTTTTTTAGTAGTGAGCAATGTGCATGGTCTCACTGTCTCACTACAGTCCAATAAAAAAAAAACAATGGACTACCTTTGCGAGGCCTGAAAATAGAGCCCCATAGAGATCCGTTGCTAGGCCCCCAAAAATAAACTGCCGGTGCTCAGACTCCCTCCCCTCCAATTAGCTTTGGGTGCAGTGTTATGTTTGCGAAGTTGTAGATAAAATTGTTAGGCTAATAATGGTCATTTTTCTGTGTGCCGTTTGGTTGATAATATCATCCTAAGTATATAGATCACAATTTTTTAAAATATTGTCCATAAATTTGTCTGCGGTGGGTTGCAGAGGGAGGGTGTGGGGTGGTGGGGTACGGTGGAAAGGTGAAAAGTACGAGGTAGTGCAGTTACATATAAATTGTAAAGGTGCATGTAAATAATTAAATATAAATACTTGCTCTATGGCACTACCCGTCATCCTACTGCTCCCCTGCCGTGTTCCATCACGTTGCAGCACTGCCTCTGGAAGCCGTCAGTAGAATTTTTGTAATTGTGTTATTATTGTAATATATTGAACTGATGTAAAAAATAATTGAATCTATTTTTTTTTTCCGAAAATTATTTTGTTTGGATAAAAATGTGAAAATGCCTAGAAGAACTGAGAAAAAAAGACAAGAAAAGAAGCATTTAAATTTGCAGAAAAGAAAAGATTTTCAATTACAAAAAAATGAGAGCACCACACAAACAGTTTCTTTTGGTAAAAACACTAGACAATTTCTGCAAAAAATATTACGAACATTTAATGAAAATAACATCACACAAAGGAAAAAGAAGAATTTTGCAAGTAAGGAGAAGGAGACTTCAATTTCAAATACAAGGAAAAGAAAATATGATAAAGAAACAGTATCTATTACCCGGAGACAAAAACAATTTCAAGAAATTCGTCAGAGACTTTTTCGAACTAGAGTGATTCAGAATTTAATGAGAACATGCTGCAAATATAAAAAGAAAGTGCTGCAATTCAAACACAATTCCACCTGTCCACATGAGTCCCATGTAGTGCAATGGCCAATCATCTGGTTGTGTCACCCAACCTATGTGCTGCTGCAATGTTAAAAAAACAGACCCCAGTGACAATTGAGGCCTCATATCTCCCAGGTATCACAGATCTTTACCTGCAGAAACCCAGGCTCCCTGTATTGCCACATCAACACAGCAATGAACATGGCGTAGCACGTACACACCACACGGCAAGCGTAAGTCCCACAGGTAGTGGCCACTGTTGTTCCTGTCGGCCCTACATGTACGTCTCTTAGACACACACCCCATCAAGGTTGATGCATATACCACATGGATGTGGCGACTGTCACCCATTGGTAACATGTAATCAGACACATCTGAGACACAACATGCACACAGACTGTGGGTGCACATCAGTATTGTGGCTACAGGTCTCACTGTGACGTACATGCCATCACCCCCAGGACTCAGGGTGTATGTGACATGTCCTAAACATATCCAACCTGACACAGTGGCCTTGACTCATGCCCATTACTGTACAATTGCACATCACAGTGGTAATGTGCACAACACACAAAGGATTCTGCCCCATGTACACGTGCACAGCCTGTGAGTGGCTGCACAAAGTGCCAGCCGAAAAAACTGCTGTGGCCCCCCCAAACACCCAGGGAATGCAGCCTTACATGCCATGGGACACTGTGTGGCCATTGCTATATTGTGGCAGGTGTGCGCAGGTGTCCATGGCCAGTATATGTGTGTTGCATCCGTATAATAGTCACACAAATGAGGTCCGACGTGGGTGACAATGCGTGCGCATTGCACGGGTCATGTCTGAGCCGTGCGTACGCTTTGTCATTGAATGCAATGGGGTCCGACGCGGGTGACACTGCGTACGCATTGCACGGGTCATGTCCGGGCCGTGCATACGCTTTGTCATTGAATGCAATGAGGTCCGACGCGGGTGACAATGCGTACGCATTGCACGGGTCATGTCCAAGCCGTGCGTACGCTTTGTCATTCAATGCAATGAGGTCCGACGCGGGTGACAATGCGTACGCATTGCACGGGTCATTTCCGAGCTGTGCGTACGCTTTGTCATTGAATGCAATGAGGTTCGACGCGGGTGACACTGCGTACGCATTGCACGGGTCATGTTCAAGCCGTGCGTACGCTTTGTCATTGAATGCAATGAGGTCCGACGCGGGTGACAATGCGTACGCATTGCATGGGTCATGTCCGAGCCGTGCGTAAGCTTTGTCATTGAATGCAATGAGGTCCGACGCGGGTGACACTGCGTACGCATTGCACGGGTCATGTTCAAGCCGTGCGTACGCTTTGTCATTGAATGCAATGAGGTCCGACGCGGGTGACAATGCGTACGCATTGCACGGGTCATGTCCGAGCCGTGCGTACGCTTTGTCATTGAATGCAATGAGGTCCGACGCGGGTGACACTGCGTACGCATTGCACGGGTCATGTTCAAGCCGTGCGTACGCTTTGTCATTGAATGCAATGAGGTCCGACGCGGGTGACAATGCGTACGCATTGCATGGGTCATGTCCGAGCCGTGCGTACGCTTTGTCATTGAATGCAATGAGGTCCGACGCGGGTGACACTGCGTACGCATTGCACGGGTCATGTTCAAGCCGTGCGTACGCTTTGTCATTGAATGCAATGAGGTCCGACGCGGGTGACAATGCGTACGCATTGCACGGGTCATGTTCGAGCCGTGCGTACGCTTTGTCATTGAATGCAATGAGGTCCGACGCGGGTGACAATGCGTACGCATTGCACGGGTCATGTCCGAGCCGTGCGTACGCTTTGTCATTGAATGCAATGAGGTCCGACGCGGGTGACACAGCGTACGCATTGCACGGGTAATGTCCGAGCCGTGCATGCGCTTTGTCATTGAATGCAATGAGGTCCGACGCGGGTGACACTGCGTACACATTGCACGGGTCATGTTCAAGCCGTGCGTACGCTTTGTCATTGAATGCAATGAGGTCCGACGCGGGTGACACTGCGTACGCATTGCACGGGTCATGTCCGAGCCGTGCGTACGCTTTGTCATTGAATGCAATGAGGTCCGACGCGGGTGACACTGCGTACGCATTGCACGGGTCATGTTCGAGCCGTGCGTATGCTTTGTCATTGAATGCAATGAGGTCGGACACGGGTGACAATGCGTACGCATTGCACGGGTCATGTCCGAGCCGTGCGTACGCTTTGTCATTGAATGCAATGAGGTCCGACGCGGGTGACAATGCGTACGCATTGCACGGGTCATGTCCGAGCCGTGCGTACGCTTTGTCATTGAATGCAATGAAGTCCGACGCGGGTGACAATGCGTACGCATTGCATGGGTCATGTCCAAGCCATGCGTACGCTTTGTCATTGTTACACCTTAGCTCCTGCACCCGTTTCTGAGCCCAGATATTAATACACTACAAGACCCAGAAGGCTGTGGGAAGGGGGAGGAGGTTGTGTGCACTTGTAAATGTCACCTGATCAGTGAGGCGGATATCTACCACTCCTCTGCCTGCTATCGGCGCTTGACAATCCTTCCTTCGGATGGACCACGCCTCCCTGCAGCGGCTTCGGAAAACTCCCTGATCGTCTGTGCATCGTGTAGCGCGTAGCTACTTGCCTCTTGTTTGTCCCGTTGGTGGGAAGTTTCCTATCTACGCTACGTGTCCTCGGTACTCTGGTGCCTATCTCCCGTGGCACCGGCGTACGCTTTATTCCCTTTTTCCTCCTTGGGTTCTGGGACGATTCAGACGCCCGACGTTGGATTGCCTTCCCCGCCTCCTCCCGACCTAATTCATTCCGCTGATTGACTACACCCTCGTCTTCTCCAAAGACGGCGGTTTCTGCCTCCTGAAAAAGCCTTCGTGAAGATAGTTCTCAGCGAATACCTGGAGAATCCTCACGCTCTTGTCACGTTTCTATCCCGCTGTCGTTAAGGAGCCAGTTGTGCGTTCATGGGATACAGTTCAACTCTCGCCAAGATCTTGTGCTCGGTGCTTCATGGAGCGTGAGAGGCTCGTGTGAAGCAGTTCTCGTGCGTTCAGAAAGACATTGTGCAGAACACTATCACTGAAGCCTTTCCTTTGCTGTTTGGACTTGGTGAGCAGCTATTCAGGCCGTTGGTGTCCCTACGCTTCTGGACTATTACAAGCACCTTTACCCGCCCTACCTCCACGGTGAGTTTTGCAAGAGCACACATCCTGGGAGAGAGTTTAGGGGCGAGTATAGGTACTAGGGGGAGGGGGAAAGTATACACTTGTGCCACACACGTATACACTCAGTAACTTACTGTTCCTCTCTCCTTTTCTATAGGAACTCTTCACTCCTGAAACCCTGCTTCATATTCACACCCCGCTTCTATTTTGATGGTCCGCACTGGCTCCTCTCTCCCCGTGGGGTAGTTTATCTGGGTTGGTTACACATACGAACTAGGTAGTGCCCTAGGGGGAGAGTGGAGACCTATCTTCGCTCCCGAGGTTGGAACCTCTGCCAGGAACCTTGCGTCCTGACAGATTGTCAAGCCCACTAAACTCCCTAGCCCCTGAGCGAAGATGAATAAGGATGAGACACTGGGTGGGGCCATGGCTGACCCTAACTCAGTCGTATCCATGTCTGAATTAGCACTGGTGGTCGCTAACTTACAACTTGAACTCCAGGCGGTTAAAAATGATAATTTGCGTCTTACATTAGAATTGAACACCTTAAAAGACCAACAACAGCCCAGTACTTCCGATGGCGCAGTCAAGCAAAAGAAGACTTATATTCAGCCAGCCCGGTTCCAAATGCCCCCTTTAGGGGCTGATTCCCCTGCGGGGGTAGCATCTGCACCTGTAAACGTCACAGTTGTGACCCCTCCTCACACTCCTCTGGCCATGCCTGAAAGGTACTCCGGAGACAGCCAGAAATTTGCTGTGTTTATGAATCAGTGCCATTTACAATTTTTATGTAGATCTGCTGCATTTCCTGACGACGCGGCTTAAGTGGCTTTCATTATTTCATATTTATCAGGCAACGCAGCCTTATGGGCGGTTCAATTAGTGGATAATGATGACCCTATCTTGTACAACTTAGCTCGGTTCAAGGACAGCATGAAAAACCTTTTTGCTCGTCATACCTATATGCAGGCCAGCGACAATGAGTTGTTGGGTTTGAAACAAGGTTCAAAAGATTTGGTGACCTATATTACCACGTTCAATCGGCTGGTAGCCGAAACCCAATGGCCGGAAGACAAGCGAACATCTCTGTTCTATAGAGGGCTTAGGGACAAGTTAAAGGACATCCTCTCACAAATTGTGAACCCCCCGGAAGACTGTCCTTCGTTCATAGATTTAGTAGTCAAGCTGGAACATAGATTGAGTGAGAGGAAAGGAGAACGCACGAAAGGCGACTTTTCCCGTCTCCTAATGACTCGTGGGGATAAGAGGGAAGTGAAGGATGGAATAGAACCCATGCAGATAGGGGGAATACGCGGCCCTCTCAGTAAAGAAGAAAAAGAGAAGCGGCGAAAACTTGACTTGTGTCTATACTGCGGTAAAGCGGGACACTATGCTAAAGACTGTATGGCCAAACCAAAGAACAGCGGAAGGCCAGCAGGAGTCAAGAGTAGTCTGGCGGTGCAGTCGGAAAACTAACAGACTTGGAGATAAGAGAGACCTGTTCTTCAAGTCCGATGATACCTTCGGTCTCGGCATATCTAGCCAATACATCCTTTGTCACGCCTAAACATTTAACTATATCTGTAGTATTATTCTTATCTGCTAGTAACAAGACACCTTTGTCACTCATGCTGGACTCAGGAGCCACGGGTAACTTCCTGGATATTACTTTAGCAAAATCCCTTGGCATAGAGTTCTTACCAAAGACACATCCCGAGATAGTGAAAGCGGTAGACGGTACAGAGCTTTCATCTGGTAAAATCACTTTTCAGACACCAACAATGGTGATGGTTTGCGACAATGGTCATACCGAAAACATCCAGTTCGATCTAATAGCAGCTCCTAATTTTGGTGCTATAGTAGGAGTGCCTTGGTTGCAAACTCATAACCCCCTCATCGATTGGGCCACGAGAAAGATCACCCTACGGTCCCCCTATTGCCTTCAACATTGCTATTTGGACACACTCCCTACCAATACCTCTGTTGCCTGTGCTCTCAGCTGTTCTGATGGCTCTGCGTTACCTGCGGAGTATCGTGAATTCGCGGCTGTTTTTGATGAGGTCAAGGCGGTGGCTCTCCCGCCTCATAGAACATTTGATTGTTGCATTGACCTGATTCCAGGGGCCGAACTGCCTGTGAGTCGAGTCTATGCCTTAACTGAACCGGAAAGCAAGTATTTACAAGAATATTTGCAGGATATGTTACACAAGGGTTTCATTCGCCATTCTACATCTCCGGTCTCCTCCCCACTTTTCTTTATACCTAAGCAGGAAGGTGGCTTGAGAGCCTGTCTGGACTATAGAGCCCTGAATAATGTAACAATAAAGAACAAATATCCTCTCCCTCTCATTCCGGGTCTTTTGGACCAAGTTCGGAAAGCTAAAATCTTCACTAAACTCGATTTGAGAGGCGCATACCATCTTATCAGGGTGAAAGACGGGGACGAATGGAAAACGGCATTCCGCACGAAATTCGGACTCTATGAGTACTGCGTAATGCCGTTTGGCCTTTGCAATGCCCCGGCAGCATTTCAGTTTTTTATCAATGAAATCCTGAGAGAATACCTCGATGTGTTCGTTATAGTATACATTGACGATATTTTGGTATATTCACAGAACACACAAGAACACGTTTCTCATGTTAAGAAGGTTCTCCAGAAACTCCAAGACAACCATCTCTTTGCCAAACTAGAAAAATGTCTCTTCCATGTAGAGAAGGTAGACTTTTTAGGCTTCGTGATTTCACCTGACGGCATCCACATGGATCCAGCAAAAACCAAGGCCATTACACAGTGGGCCAGTCCCACTTCCGTTAGGGAGGTGCAATCTTTCCTTGGTTTCGCCAATTTTTACAGGCGTTTTATAGACCACTTCTCAGAGCTCATTACACCCATCACCAGACTATTAAAGAAGGGAGTAGTTTTTCATTGGGACGAGACGGCTGAAAGATCTTTCCAGGCTTTAAAAGATAAGTTTGTGTCGGCCCCAATTTTGAGACACGCAGATGAATCTCAACCTTATTATGTGGAAGCTGATGCTTCTCAATATGCAGTTGGGGGAGTACTGCTACAAAGAGATCTCTTAACTGGTACGCTCCATCCTGTAGCATACTACTCAAAGACTCTGGCCCCCGCTGAACAAAATTATACGATAGGGGAGAGAGAACTACTTGCTATTAAATTGGCCTTTGAGGAGTGGAGGCACTATTTATTGGGTTCACCTCATGTCATAACCATATATTCAGACCACAAGAATCTACAGTTTTCAGGTCAGCAAAGGCACTCACGCCCCGTCAGATGCGATGGGTGTCCTTCTTTAGCAAGTATGACTTCGTCATAAATTTCAGACCTGGCGCAAAACATGGCAGAGCGGATGTTCTATCTCGCCTAGGCAAGGAATTCAAGTGCACCATCGAGACACCATTGCCATTGATACCCGCCCATAAGATAGTGGCGGCTGAGGACAGACAAGAGAACATCCCCATTCCTTTTCTTGACAAACTGATTGAAGCTTACACCTTCCTCAATAAAGACGAATGGTTACAAGACCCACTGAACACAATCGAAAACTCTTTGTTTTATCACGAAGGATTATTGAATATCCCTTCTATAGAGTTACAAAAGGAAATAATCCAGTGGTGTCATACTCTCCCCCTGGCAGGACATCCAGGGGGTGATAAAACAGTACAATAGTGCAAAAGGTGGTTTTGGTGGCCTAATATGTCTGTAATCATCCACGAGTTCGTTAAAGCCTGCCCCGTGTGCGCGAGACAGAAATCCCTTCGTTGTGCACCCGCAGGGTTATTACATCCCTTACCGGTTCCTCAAAGTCCTTGGTCTTTCATCAGTATGGATTTTATATCAGACTTACCACGATCCCAGGGGTTTACGACCGTCTTGGTAGGAGTTGATATGCTTACTAAGATGGCTCATTTCGTGCCCCTCAAGAAACTACCCACAGCCAAGGAGTTAATAGACACTTTTATCTCACATATCATACGTTTGCATGGCCTGCCCTCAATCATAGTTTCAGACAGGGGCCCCCAATTTATTTCTAAGTTCTGGCAGGGCATTTGCACAGCCCTTCATTTAGATCATCTCTTGTCCTCTGCGTATCATCCGCAGACAGACGGGCAAACAGAGCGCACCAATCAAACAATGGAACAATACCTAAGATGTCTGCTAAGCACGGTCACTGGGGAATGGGCCCAAGCACTGCCATTGGTGGAGTTTGCGTATAACAACTCCACTCACTCAGCATCTAAAATATCCCCCTTTTTCTTTTCCTACGGGTATCATCCCCGTTTCTTGCCTTTGTTTCTGCACCCTTCTGTTGCTCAATTCCCCACAGTAGCGGAACATCATGCCAGGCTCACTCGGATATGGAAACAAGCAATACACAAACTCACGGAGACTAAGGAAAGAATGAAGAGACAAGCAGACACACATAGAAAACCTGCACCAGAGTATCAGCCAGGAGATCAGGTTTGGTTAGCCACCAAAAATGTAAGGTTACCAGGACCACGTAAGCTACAACCCAGATATGTAGGGCCCTTTGTTGTGCAAGCAGTCATCAATCCTGTTGCCCTGAAATTAGAACTCCCTGGGGAAATGAAAATCCACCCGGTGTTCCACACCTCTTTGATTAAACCCTACCTAGAGCCCTCTTGTACAGAGCCACCCCCTCCTCCTCTTCTCATTAACGGGGAAGAAGAATACGAAGTCAGGCGTATAGTAGACTCTAGACGGGTCCAAGGAAGATTACAATATCTAGTGGATTGGGTGGGTTATGGCCCCAATGACAGGCCCTGGGAACCAGCTGCTCATGTACATGACCCTACTTTGGTCAGCAGATTCCATGCCTTGAACCCTAGTAAGCCCAAACCGGTAGGAAGACCTTTAGGGGGGGGAACTGTTACACCTTAGCTCCTGCACCCGTTTCTGAGCCCAGATATTAATACACTACAAGACCCAGAAGGCTGTGGGAAGGTGGAGGAGGTTGTGTGCACTTGTAAATGTCACCTGATCAGTGAGGCGGATATCTACCACTCCTCTGCCTGCTATCGGCGCTTGACAATCCTTCCTTCGGATGGACCACGCCTCCCTGCAGCTGCTTCGGAAAACTCCCTGATCGTCTGTGCATCGTGTAGCGCGTAGCTACTTGCCTCTTGTTTGTCCCGTTGGTGGGAAGTTTCCTATCTACGCTACGTGTCCTCGGTACTCTGGTGCCTATCTCCCGTGGCACCGGCGTATGCTTTATTCCCTTTTTCCTCCCTGGGTTCTGGGACGATTCAGACGCCCGACGTTGGATTGCCTTCCCCACCTCCTCCCGACCTAATTCATTCCGCTGATTGACTACACCCTCGTCTTCTCCAAAGACGGCGGTTTCTGCCTCCTGAAAAAGCCTTCGTGAAGATAGTTCTCAGCGAATACCTGGAGAATCCTCACGCTCTTGTCACGTTTCTATCCCGCTGTCGTTAAGGAGCCAGTTGTGCGTTCATGGGATACAGTTCAACTCTCGCCAAGATCTTGTGCTCGGTGCTTCATGGAGTGTGAGAGGCTCGTGTGAAGCAGTTCTCGTGCGTTCAGAAAGACATTGTGCAGAACACTATCACCGAAGCCTTTCCTTTGCTGTTTGGACTTGGTGAGCAGCTATTCAGGCCGTTGGTGTCCCTACGCTTCTGGACTATTACAAGCACCTTTACCCGCCCTACCTCCACGGTGAGTTTTGCAAGAGCACACATCCTGGGAGAGAGTTTAGGGGAGAGTATAGGTACTAGGGGGAGGGGGAAAGTATACACTTGTGCCACACACGTATACACTCAGTAACTTACTGTTCCTCTCTCCTTTTCTATAGGAACTCTTCACTCCTGAAACCCTGCTTCATATTCACACCCCGCTTCTATTTTGATGGTCCGCACTGGCTCCTCTCTCCCTGTGGGGTAGTTTATCTGGGTTGGTTACACATACGAACTAGGTAGTGCCCTAGGGGGAGAGTGGAGACCTATCTTCGCTCCCGAGGTTGGAACCTCTGCCTGGAACCTTGCGTCCTGACATTCATTGAACGCAATGAGGTCCGACGCGGGTCACTATCATGCATACGCATCGGACAGGCATGGTCCGAGACAGGCGTAGCCCTTGGCCATTGAATCGTATGGAGACAGGTGCATGTGTACATTCAAAATACGCATTGTACAGTCAGTTGAACGAGCCATGCGCACCCATTGGCTCTGGACTGTCATGGAGACGGATGCGTATTCAAAAGTTGTACGAGTTGTGCACTGGAAATTCAGTTGGATGCCTACAATAATGTTGCAATTTCAAGTGTTCCATGAAGGTGAAGATTTGAACGATGCGGAAGGCATGTACGAGTCGTACTTTTAAATGGATTGGACAGATTCATAGAATGCAACCGTGTTGGACCTATCGCTTGGGACACATGGCACAGAGTCTGCCTTTGCAGCACAGATATAAGGCTGGCTAGCCCCCAGGGAGCTCACTTGCCTGCACTACATGCTACTGGACCACATCCCTGCTACCACTGCTGCTGTCTATGCATCCTCTGGATCCTGCTATGGCACGTACTCTGGAGAGGGCCCCAGCCTTCACTGAGGAGGAGAACCAGGCCCTGCTGGACGGGCTCCTTCCAGAGTACAGAAAGCTCTATGGGAAACCAGGGGAGCAGGTGAGTGTGCAGTCCACTGCCTTCCTAATTATGCATGTTGTCTGACTAGCAGTACTAGCAGTGTGTACACCAGTGGCAAGCAGTCTCAATGACTGCTTTCATCCCCTAAAGTGTGTAGGTACATGCAATGAATAGTTTTCCTGCTGCTAAAGTGCATTATTGCAAGCTCAAACTATCCAGGCATTGTTAACATGTCAGACATGCATGTGCTTTTGCCACACCCATGGTTGCACTACCTGTGTAATTTATTTCCCTTTGTGATGATGACATGTCTATCCAAATGTGTGCTGCAGCAATCTGGGGCATGTGTGTTAATGTACTTTTCACGTAGTCCTCCTCACAGATTGATGCCCACCAGAAGCAGGAGATCTGGCTGACCATCGCCCGAGCTGTTAGTTCTGTGGGGGTCTACAAGCGCCGGATCCACAACTGCCAGAAGAGGTGGCAGGACCTTCGGGGCTGGACCCAGAGGATAGCTAGAGTCCAGCTGAACCTGTCACATCCACGCAGGAGGGGTGGACACCGGACCCTGACTCCCCACATGCTCCGGATCCTGGCAGTGTTCTTCCCGGACCTGGATAGGCAGCTGAAGGCCAGACAGCAGCAGGAAGGGGGTGAGTCCATGTCTGATCTGTGTACTATGTCTGACATGCAATTAGCAGTCTTTTGTCCTGCTCACACTTCTACGTTACGTAGCTCTTGTAGTCCCAAACTCAGATCCCTCATTTGTGTGATGCACCCTCCTCATCTGTTCCACAAGTGTGGCCCCTCCAATCAGTTGCTTGTGTCACTAGGGCACTGTGTCCCTGCAGTCAGCTATGCTTCAGGTACCGGTCAGCATCAGTTCCCGTGAATCTGTTGTGTGTTTCATGGATGGGTCAATTGTTTACACAATGCCTGAGATCTGACATGTGATCTGCGTGTGCCCTTGAGATGTGTACCAATTGCTGGTCTGACTCGCAACATGTGGCTGGGGTATTCCAAACAAACCCATGCAGCAGGGGACTCCAATTTAGGGGCCTCAGGAGTATGTATAGCAAGTATGTCTCACTTGCTTAGCCACCTGACTCCTGTCCAGGGCCAAACACTGTTCCACTTAGTCCTGACCAGTCCTGGCCAGTCATGCCCCCTCAAGGGCATTGACAAACACTCTGTAATCTCACTCCTGTGTATGAAATTGCAGGTTGTGCTCAGTGACATGTGCCCTCAGGTGTCTGCCTCTGTGTCATCAGGGTGTGGCTTGTTGCTACGTACAACTGGGGTGTCTATGATTCAGAGGGTCAGCATGACATCTGCGATGTGACTGTGAGAGACAAGACCTGTGTGACATATAGGTGTGTGATCATCTGACAGCACACAATGGTGTATGCAACTGTGTCCTTCATGCAGCTGGGTTACATGCATGGCAGACTGTGATGTGTTAATGTACAGGGATTTGTGTTTGCTGACACTCATATGTCTGATTTGCATGATGTGGGGTATTCTGGGTCCTGGATATGTTGTTTGCATGGGATGGGCAAGTGCGCCGGTCATCTGCTGAGTTTGCTTTACCCCAGAGCTAGGATTGTGAGTCAGTGCATATTGTTGTTGTCTGGATGCCCTGCCCCTGTGACAGGAGACAGTGTTGACTGACTTTCAGGGCATACCAGTGCCATGGCATTTAACTTGCTATGAGTGAACCTGCATTGTGTTCAAGTGTGCACCATGCACCACATTGTGGCATTGACCATCAGGACAGGAGTACATCATAGTGTGTGTTGCTGGCATGCATCACAAGCATGTGGAATGAGTCTCTGCCCATCCCTTCACCCAGACACCTGTACTGAGTCAGTAGCAAGAGATGTACTGTGTGTATAGTGACATACTCCTACATCTTCACTTGCATGGACAACTGATGTGTGGGTGGTGCATGTTGGCACATTGGGGTGTTAGCATCCAACATGCAACGGACATATGTGTGAAAGTCAAGGAGGGATATGTGTGCCATGGTTGGTGTTGAGAATGACAATTGTCTTATCCTAAACAGTGTTGACACTTTGAGCTGTGTTCAGCTGATGATGCCAGGGCTTGCCCTGTGATGTGATGTACTCACTGGTGTGTGCAGTCGGTGCAGGTGACTGATGTAGTTCTCTTACTTCCTATTCCTATCCAGATACATCCACGGCCACAGGAGGGGACAGCTCCACGGACCAGGAGGAGCCACAGAGCCTTACAGGGACAGGAGGAGAGGAGTCGTGTGGGCCCAGTGGCACGGAGGGCGAGTTGAGCCACACAGAGGAGTCGTCAGCACCATCCCCCCAAGCTGAGGGCCACAGCAGCTCTGAGGATGACTCCCTTGTGGAGGCGGGTGTCAGCAGCCACCAAACCCCAGCTAGTGAGGCTGTCCCTGCCCCGCCACCGCCACCACCACCACCACCACCCCCCTCCCATTGGCTCCCATCCCAGAGGTCCCTGTGGGCTCCCGTGTTTGTGAGCATCTCTCCTTCATGCCAGGCACTGCATCCCCTTCCCCATAGTCCCCTGCTGCCCTGAGTGAGGAGTCTGTGGACTTACTTCGACAGATCCATGTAGGGCAGACGTCGATGCTGAAGGTCCTCCATGCACACACAGGTCTGTTGACACAACTGGTGTCATTCATGGAGGGCATTTCCTCGGGCATGTCTGCTCTACAGAGGACCAATCAGTCCGTGGCCTCCTCCCTGACGGCAGCAGTGTCCCTCCTCCAACAGTCCCGCACCCCTCCTACCCCTGCACCACCCACGATTCCTAGCACCCTACCTGTCCCAAACACAGAAACCCCAAAACCAAGGTCTAGACATGCACACAAGCAAGCGCAGGGGACTGATTCCACACTCACAGGGGCTGGTTTGCTAACACACACACAGTGATCCACAACCACTCCACAGTCCTCCAAGACCTCTCCCTCCCAGCCCCCTTCCCTTGCCTCACCTGCAACCCCATCCCCCCAGAAGCTCTTCCTCTGTGACCTTGGCCTCTTCCCCACCGACCCTGCAGATCCAGATTACAAGGGGAAGAGGAAGTCCCCACACACAGAAGGGAGTGCCCCTCACACCCGGACACTATCCCCCAGGCGCAGTCAGACCGAGACGCCCACCCGCAAGTCCCCCTGGCGCCAGAAGAGCAAGACCCCCCGCCACCATGCAGCTCCAAGGCAAAGTCTCCATCCTCCATCCCCCAGGCCACCACTCCAGAGGTTTCCTCACCACTCCCTGCCCCGGGTTCCCCCACACACAGATACATCATCCCCAAAATGCTAAGGCCATCCCCCCCTAGCACTTGCTCCTCCACACCTGGTCAGACAGTTGGTGCCACTGATGTGGGGACTGTGTTCCCCCCCCTGCCCTGCCGACCTCACCTGTCCCCCATTCCGCTCCCATGGATGTAGGCACTGCTTTGGAGTGCACTGCAGTGGTGAGCCAATCCACTTCATCTGACCTGCCCACTGGAGTTGTGCCGGCACCCACCCCATCTGACTTGTGCCCCACAGTTGTGACAGCACCCACCACTTCAGTCAGCTCCACTGCAGTTGCAAGTGTCTCGCCTGCATCCACCACCTCTTCACTGCCTCCTTCTGCTGCCCCCTGATCCTGTCCCGGCGGTGCCTGGCCTGTCCCCATGTATGCCCCTCCGAGGGGATGACTCCGGTCCTTAGCAGTACAGACAAGCAAGGTGTGACAGTTGTCACTCTAGTTCACTCCTTGGCATTTGGACATGGACTGGCCATTGGCCTTTTGTTTGCACAGGCGTTTAGATTTTCATATACTGAATTTGTCACTCTAGTTCACTCCTTGGCATTTGGACATGGACTGGCCATTGGCCTTTTCTTAGATCAGACGTTTCACTTTTAATATGCTGAATAAAGCTTTTTTCTTTATCCCTGTGAACTTGATTTAGCTGTACATTATGTTGATGTTGTTTTACATGCCCTTGCACCTGTAATGCTTGGTTTACAATGTTGAATACTGATGTGTTGATGTGAGGTACTCCCTGTGGTCCATGAGATAGGTATCCTATTCTGGTGGGTATCGATGTCATCCTTTGCAGCTACCTGGGTGTGTCAGGATCATCTATTTGTGTACATCTCCCTGTGAGCATTTCATTTGCATGGTCACATCTGTGGCTTGCACCCCTGCACATATGATGTGCTTCCCATTGTCCAATTTGTCACTTCCACATACTTTGTGCTCATCAACACTGGACCTATAGGTGTGGGCATCATTGTAATAGGAGCAACTGGGGCCTCTGTGCAACTTGCTAGACATATGTTTTGGGTATGTGCAGATGACTTAGGGGAGACTCCCGTACCCAAGCTGTTGTGACCAGAGCCTTCATTGTGTGGTAACTGATGGCTGACTGACCAAGTGTTCTGCAGACATGAGTGGGACTTGCGGTGAATATGTTTGGCACAGCTGGGCTCCCACAGGAGTTGTGTCCCCTCAAGTAAGTGTGTTGTCCAGTGACATGGCCTGGGCCCATGGTGTGTGTTGTATGAGCATGTGTGTGTGTCCACAACCCTGTTCATACACAGACAGTGTTCCCTTGATATGTTCCTGTTGTTGATGCTTGCTGAGTGGTACTGGGTTCATCCCACTACTTTTCCAATGGGCTACCAGATGTGTGGGTGCATGACACACTACTGTTAATTGGTGTATCATCATTGGGATTTGTCAGTTCTGAGTGGTGATGATGTTGTCAGACACAGATGGGACACAGTCAGGGTTCCTCAAGGTACTTGTTTATTCGCAATATCATGTAGTTGTCCCTAGGTGGTAGTTTTCAGTGATTGAGATATTTGTATGTGTGTGTGACTGCTCCCACTTGTCGGGTTCACGGCTGCGATGCTGGCAGGTGTCAGCATGTGTGCCTTGTGTTTCTCCTTGGCATGTGCATTGTCCTGGGACTGTGGCAGGGATTCTGAAGGTTACATGAGCTCTGAGGTCATGGCCATGTCCCGCATACTGTGCAGTATGTCTGTCATTCCCCAGGGTTGTAAACTGTCCTTGTGTGATGTGTCTGTGCACCTTAGTTCATCCCAACATTCCTGTGTTTGTCATGGGTGCATGGGCAATGTCACCTATCCATGTGGGCTTCACAGATACACATTGTTGCAGTTCAGGGTGTGTGGTGTTGAGGGTGGACTGATGTAAATGTTTGCATGGATGGTCCCCTAGCTCCCGTTTGTCCATGGATGAGGGACCATGCTGAGTGATTTGTGTTTATGTATGTGTGATGTACGATTGTGGCATAGGACACATGTCTGGGTTTCCCAGTTTGTACGACATCTGCCTTTGTCATCACAGTGGAGGTGTCATGCATGCTTGTGTCACCCCGCTGTCTGGTCCCTGGGGGTAGTGGTGCTGTGTGTCGGTATCTTGCTGTGTTAATTGGTGTTCATTCCAGCTTGTGTCACATGTGTCTGTTGTGCTCCCTCTCATCTCCCAATGCCTGATTGCCCATTGAGGGTGTCCCAATGATGGTTTACTTTTGTATGGCACTGTGTCCGCATCTGTGTCACTGTGGTTCAGCCCCCCTCATGTGTTGTGTAGTTGCCTGGGGATACTGTGACACACACACACACACACATGTTGTGTCCGATGTGCAGTGTGAGTTTGCCTGTTTGTGTTTGTGCATCTGCACAAGTGCATTGGTATTGCTGTTGTGGGGCTTTGTCTGGATGCTGTTTCTGTGATTTTGCATGCTGTCCCTGTGAGTCATTTCACATCATTGTGCAAATTCATCCTGGTTGTTGGGTGCCATTGCTGGCATGGAATGTGAGTTTGTGAGCTGACACTTACAGTCTACACATGTTTTTTTGATTGGTGTGTCTATTTTCAAGATATGTGCATGTTTGGTGATGGTCACTTCTGCTGTTGTGTCATTGCACGCTGTATGCATTGTCAGCCCCCATGTGTGGTGCTTGTCTGCACATGGCAGAGAGTGTGTTATGTTTTCACAACACTGCTAGCCTCACCACATCTCTGTGTGTATGGGACACGAACACTAGTTTGCCCCAGAAGTGTTTGATGTGTTGGGAGCAGGGATCATACATGCTGGGGGTGGCAGGGGTGATGGGCAACATAAGCCCTATGGCTGGGGGTGGCAGGGGTGATGGGCAACAGGTCCCCTGTGAGTGGGGGTGGCAGGGGTGATGGGCAACAGGTCCCCTGTGAGTGGGGGTGGCAGGAGTGATGGACAACATAAGCCCTATGGCTGGGGGTGACAGGGGTGATGGGCAACAGGTCCCCTGTGAGTGGGGGTGGCAGGGGTGATGGGCAACATCAGCCCTATGGCTGGGGGTGGCAGGGGTGATGGGCAACATAAGCCCTATGGCTGGGGGTGGCAGGGGTGATGGGCAACAGGTCCACTGTGAGTGGGGGTGGCAGGGGTGATGGGCAACAGATCCCCTGTGAGTGGGGGTGGCAGGGATGATGGGCAACATCAGCCCTATGGCTGGGGGTGGCAGGGGATATGGGCAATAGGTCCCCTGTGAGTGGGGGTGGCAGGGGTGATGGGTAACAGGTCCCCTGTGAGTGTGGGTGGCAGGAATGATGTGCAACAGGTCCCCTGTGAGTGGGGGTGGCAGGGGTGATGGGCAACACCAGCCCTATGGCTGGGGGTGGCAAGGGTGATGGGCAACAGGTCCCCTGTGAGTGGGGGTGGCAGGGGTGATGGGCAACATAAGCCCTGTGGCTGGGGGTGGCAGGGGTGATGGGCAACATAAGCCCTATGGCTGGGGGTGGCAGGGGTGATGGGCAACAGGTCCCCTGTGAGGGGGGTGGCAGGGGTGATGGGCAACAGGTTCCTTGTGAGTGGGGTGGCAGGGGTGATGGGCAACATCAGCCCTCTGAGTGGGGGTGGCAGGGGTGATTGGCAACAGGTCCCCTGTGAGTGGGGGTGGCAGTAGTGATGGGCAACAGATCCACTATGGGTGGGGGTGTTTGTGGTGCTGGCCATGCAACCCCTATGGTGGGCTGTTGTTAATGGCCAGGATGCGGATCCCTTGTGTGTGTGTGCCAGTTTGCGGGTACGTGTCGTTTGTGTTGTAGGTGTCTGACTTACCACCTGCGCCGTCGGCGTCAGTCCCTGATCCGGTCATAGATGTAGTGTACTGGTATGACCTGCGCGATGGGATTCATGATATGTTCGTATCGTACACGCTGCTTGTTGCTCCATCTCGTACCCGCTGCAAGCTGGTCCGTCTCGTAGCCGTGTATTGATTTGTGGCGCGAATCGTAGCTGATATGCTTGTTTTCCAGATGCTGTGACGTCCCGTGCGTGACGACCCGTCCGGCGCGTAGGAGGTACGGATCGTACTTGTCATGCCGGAAACTGCTATGGATACTGCTTCCGGGCGACTTGGTTCATCTTTAGGAGTTACGGTTCGAACAGAGAATGGGGCTTGATTCACAGCCTACGTGTCGGTCGTGTTTTTGGCTTTTATGCTCATCGTACTTCCTCTACAGGACGGACCGGCTCCGGGTACGTGTCGGTCGCACGGTAAGGCTACGGACAGCTGTCCGACCGGCCATCGGAATCGGCCCCCAAATGTCGGTTTGGTTTTCCACGTCCAGTCATTTGTAAAAGAAGAGTAACTTCTTTTTTTTCTTCTGTAAGGCACACAATAACTCGGAAATCTCCAAAGAATACCTACAACTAACAAAGAACAGAAGTGTCAAAGTATATCAATGACTACAATCCAGTCATTTTAAAAATGTGGAATGCGAACATGGACATCCAGTATGTTGCAGATAACTCAATTGCTGTTGCCCGTTATGTTACATCATACATAACAAAATCAGAAAAAACAGAGATGAAACAAATGTGGGAAGAAATTGCCCAAGAGAAAAGCGTCAGCAAAAAATTGTACAGCTTTACTTTGAAAATGCTTTCCCACCGAGAAATTGGATCCTATGAATGTTCAGACCGCTTGTGCTCTTCAAGTTTATATTCAAAGTCTCGTGGAATCATTTGGGTAAGTTTAGGTCTTGCCTGCTCACGGAATGGAGTGTTGAAACCATTAGAAGAAATTGAATACTTAGCAGCAAATGAACCAGACAGTACAGACATTCTTAAAACTAATATGTTGGACACATACTATCCGAAAAGGAGTCGACATCTGGAACAGCTATGTCTGTATGAAGTACTTCAACATTACAGCTTCAAAAGAAATGTTTAACAGAATTTAAAAGAAGGAAAATATGCAGTAGTTGGACGTCATGGTTCTTTAGTAAAACATGCAAAGGGTAATCTTATAAACCACAAGAAACTCAGTTGTGAAACTCCAGATAAGCAAGAATTTTACTATTTAGCACTTCTCCAACTCTTTAAACCATGGCGTAGCGAAAGTGAATTACTTGGAGACTTTGACTGCTATGAAGATTCTTTTAATGCATGTAAAGATAGCATTGCATGTACAATTTTCCCTACATATTTAAAAATCTTGAATGATGAAGTTGAACAGGAAAAGACTATTACAGCTGAAATAGCTAATGAAAGTTCTCAAGATAGTCAAAGTAGTGGTCAATGTAGTCAAGATCCTCTTGGACAACCAATTCTAGAAAATGAAGCAGTGATTGCTATGCATGAAGTCGAAATTGCAATGCAACAAGCACACGAGGAGAATATTACATTGGAAAAGTTAGAAGAACAACTAAATGTTGAACAGAAAGAAATATATGTACAAGTGAGAGAACAGATAGAACATGGTTTGTTGCATGAAAAAAAAGAATGTATGTGTTCATCTTTTAAACCTCTTCTGATGTACATCGGTGGTCATGCTGGGACAGGTAAAAGTTTTTTAATTAAAGTTTTGACCAGTTATCTTCAAAAAACTACTGGTTCACATTTATGTTCTGTGGTAACAGCTCCAACTGGATGAGCTGCACACAATGTTAAAGGAGTTACTTTGCATTGATTACTGATGTTACCAGTTGAGCATGATAGTAAATTACAATATCAGAAGTTGTCTGGAGAAGCTTCTCATGAAGTGTCAAGAGTGCTGAAGAAAATGAAACTATTAATTATTGATGAGGTGAGCATGGTCTCAAACGTAATGCTTTCTTTTGTACACTTAAGCTTGCAATAGAGATTAAAAACAGATTATGACGTTCTCTTTGGAGGAAAACATTTAATTGTATTAGGAGATCTGCTACAAATAACACCTGTAAAAGGAGAACCAGTGTTTAAAACTCTTCTACATGAAGACACAAAGAAATCTCTGGGAAGTATTGGAAATGTGAATCTGTGGTTAAATTTTGAATATAAAGAACTCACTCAGAATATGTGACAAGCAAGAGATGAAGATTATAGAAATATTCTAAAAGATGTAATAATTGGTGTTCTAAGCAAACATGGTAAAGAAGCTTTTCAAAGTCGCCTACTAAAGAACTTGTTTACAAATGAAAACACACCAGCAGAAGTAATGTACAAGAAAATGAAAGAAAAAAAGTCTATAGTTTGCTTAATGCATACAGTGGAAGAGTGCTATAAATTTTAATAGAGAGTTTATGAAATTGGATAATGAAGAAATAGTTCACATTGAAACTTTGATAAAATCGAGCATCAAGGAATAACAATTATTCTTTCAGAAAAACTACAGACTAAATTGGATTCTTTGGAAAAGTCTGTATCAAAGACTGCTGGCTTACAACAATTTTTAGATGTATGTTTAAACTGTCGGGTAATTTTGAGGCGTAATCTGAATGTAGAAGAAGGTTTAGTGAATGGAGCAATGTGGAAATATGTTGATTTTGTGAAATATCAAAATAGAAATGGAATTGAATTCTTGAAAGTTAAATTTGATCAGATTACAGAGGTAAGACAGATTGCGCGTTGAGCTGTACGTTTTTTGCTTGTAAATGACTTGCATGTTCGTAGAAAACAGTTTTCTTTCTGTTTAGCATAGCCAATAACTATTCATAAATCTCAAGGTTTAAGTGTAGATAATGCTTTGATAAATGTAGGAAGAACTGTGTTTAAAGAGGGAATGGTATATGTTGCATTATCTCGAGTTAGAACGTTGTCTGGTTTGTATTTAATTGATTTTGATGAGAACAAGGTTAGTGCTGATGTTAATTGTGTAAGAGAATATAATCATTTGAGAAGGCTTTATGCTCCAAGTTTAGGTGAATATTCTATTTATGAGAAATGTGTTGTGTGTTCAAAACGCAAACATGGTGAAGAATCAACTATGGTTGGAAAGCAGAAACAAAATAAAGAGAAAAGAAAAGATGTAAAGAAGCAGAAAATACGTGATGATGTTGTCGGATTCCAATTAGAAAATGTTTCTGGTGTCAACTGCTATGGTAATGTTATTCTAAAAGTTATATTATTTTGAAGATGTTTATGGTGAAATTATAGAAAGTCAGGAAAAAAGATTGTGTTCGGCACTTAATATTTTATTTCAAGAATTGAGAACTGATAGAAGTAAGATCCATTCTGCTTCTGGTATTCGCCAACTGTTGGATACATGTACTGGATCTTTGACGTTCAGTGCTAATATACAACAAGATGCACAAGAATTTTTGGTAGCTATGCTTGAAGTACTAGAAGATAAAGGAATTCAGATTGAGAGTTTATTTGGTCTCAGTTACAAATGGGAACATAAATGTGAACAGTGTTCGGAAACTTCAAGCACTATAGCTGACAGAGAACGATTTCTATATTTGACAATACCTGACTGCAAATCTGTACCATTTTCCAAATTACTAAAAGAAGCAGATCACAAGATGATCTGTTCTCATTGTAAATCAACAATGCTATCTACATTATGCCTACAAAGATATGGAAAATATTTGATTATAATGCTACAACGCTGTAGACCAAATGGAAGAAAAGTGGAAACCAAAATTAAAAATGTTATTGCTAGTCAAGTATCTATTTCTGGAAGAACTTTTGCAACAGTTGCTATTGTTTTCCATGATGGAAGTACTACCACAAGTGGACATTATACAGTTTATTTAAAGTGTAATAATGGTTGGAGTCACTGCAACGATACACACTTGGAAATGAAACCGAGATTGCCTTATGAATTACCCAACTCATACTTGATATTTCTGAATCAAAGATTTTAGATACACCATTCGGCTTCGTGGGAAGATTTAAAGATACTTTAAGGAATTCATACTGGATGCTTTCAAAGCGAACTTTTTGATACATTATTTGGTGTATTGGGAAAATGTTCACAGAAACTACGAAGTAAAGGTAAGATTTGAAGATTGGAAATAGTATTGGATGTGTTATTTGTGTTGATTTTGTATTATATATGTGACAAGTAGGGATTTGTTTTTTTTTAACAATCTAGTTGATTATTTTTTTTCCCCTGCTGTTTATGATGAAACTACTCTGACATCACTGTGAATAGTGAAGTTAAGTATTAGCTGATGACAGCAAAAAAAGGGAGAAAAATTGCTTTCTGAATGTTACATTATTTTGTATTATTTAAAAACTCACTGTAATTTGTGAAATATATTACATTACATAGTAGTTTTACAGTTTATTTTATGTTGTTGAAAAGTTAGAAAAAACAGTAGTAATGACAAATAGCACAATAGTAGTTCGCTATTTAAAAAACCTTCGAAATTCACTGAAAAAAACCATAGGTTTTACAGATGTTATAGTTAGAAATTTGCATTTAAAAAACCTTAGAAATTCACTGAAAAAACCATAGGTTTCAGGGACGTTATAGTTAGAAATTAGCATTTAAAAAACCTTAGAAATTCACTGAAAAAAACCATAGGTTTCAGAGATGTTATAGTTAGTTGGAAATTTGACTCATATAAAACCAGAGAAATTCTCATGTTATAGTTAGTTGAGCTAACTATAACTCGTGCGCTCACAATGCAATGTCCAACTAACTATAACGTCTCTGAAACCTATGGTTTTTTCAATTAATTTCTAAGGTTTTTTAAATGCTAATTTCTAACTATAACGTCCCTGAAACCTATTGTTTTTCAGTGAATAAATATATATATATATATGCTGATCGTTTATTAAAATATTCACCTGCACCTATTTCGTGCTCTGTAATCGTCTGTTCCGGTCCTTGTTCTATCCTGGAGGAATTTTGGGACCTTGGTGGCGAAGTTTGTTGATATATATATTATTATATACACTGAGAGGCCCGCCTCACCTAGGAGATGAACTTTTGAATTGGCCAGAGTCTGCTGAGGGAATCTGTCCCAGGGCACGCCGTGCTGGTGAACTGTTTTTATTTGAAGGCAAGTGACAATGAACAGAAACCGGGGTGGTCGCGGAATATTCCTGTGTTACTCGGACCATCAGATGCAGCCACAGTATGGTACTATACCCAGTGAAGGCTTTGTTAGCATTTGGTAACGAGTAAATACAAGGTAAAGTTTTGCCAAGATCCACATTGAAGAAACTAAGAACTACGTACATGTGAGAGGCATTCTGGGAATTGCAGTCCTAACTTGTAGGAGTACGGGAATGAAAACTTTGTAATTACACATATGGAACTTTTAATTGCAATTTCCTGAGAGACTGTTCATGAACAAAAAACAAGGAAAGTATTTTCCATGCATTAAGAAATCGTAAAATGTAAAAATGAACTGCCTCTTTAACAAATAAGTGGACACTGGTCCTTCTTCAATGTTGTAGTCACGTTTCAAATAAGCCAACGAACCCTCCCCTGCAATGTTGCATATGATTAAGAGGTTGCTTACCTCGAAACGCGTTATGCTTTGTCTGCCGAAAATAAAGGAATTTAAACAGCGCGATGGAGTGGCCTGTTTCACGCAGCTGAAGGGTGCGTGTGTTCTTTGGGATTTACAAGGTGTCTGACACACCTAAACGGGCCCCGACTCGAGAGGCTGTGGTGCTTTTCTCTGTCAGAAAATTTCGTTTGGCTTTATATGTATGAGCGCCCGCCGGCTGAATCAATTTACATGGACAAGGATTGAATGGCAGGGCCACACTGAGAGGCCCGCCTCACCAAGGAGATGAACCTTTGAATTGGCCAGAGTCTGCTGAGGAAATCTGTCCCAGGGCACGCCGCGCTGGTGAACTGTTTTTATTTGAAGGCAAGTGACAATGAACAGAAACCGGGGTGGTCGCGGAATATTCCTGTGTTACTCGGACCATCAGATGCAGCCACAGTATGGTACTATACCCAGTGAAGGCTTTGTTAGCATTTGGTAACGAGTAAATACAAGGTAAAGTTTTGCCAAGATCCACATTGAAGAAACTAAGAACTACGTACATGTGAGAGGCATTCTGGGAATTGCAGTCCTAACTTGTAGGAGTACGGGAATGAAAACTTTGTAATTACACATATGGAACTTTTAATTGCAATTTCCTTAGAGACTGTTCATGAACAAAAAACAAGGAAAGTATTTTCCATGCATTAAGAAATCGTAAAATGTAAAAATGAACTGCCTCTTTAACAAATAAGTGGACACTGGTCCTTCTTCAATGTTGTAGTCACGTTTCAAATAAGCCAATTAACCCTCCCCTGCAATGTTGCATATGATTAAGAGGTTGCTTACCTCGAAACGCGTTATGCTTTGTCTGCCGAAAATAAAGGAATTTAAACTGCGCGATGGAGTGGCCTGTTTCACGCAGCTGAAGGGTGCGTGTGTTCTTTGGGATATATATATATATACGCACAAAGTTCTGCTCCCATGAAACAAAATCTCTCAGACGCTCCTTTATGCTAAGTGTTCAATTTAATGGCTTTATGACGCGTTTCGGCACTCTACCTTTCTCACAGTCATCATTTACAGGCCACAAACTTCTGTGTTAAATTCAATACAGAAAGTGAAAATGTACTCCGCCCTACAATGATAGAGGAAAGCGTGGGCCATCTTAACACAGAATAATATGTCCTCAGTTACTGTGCAACTCTATATAAATACATACAGTTTAAATGTATACTGCATATAAACAATAAAGTACTATTTAGTGCTCTGCCATCTGTATTTAATCCCCACTAATACATGATAAAATAATAAATATCCTTACAATTGTTTATAAATTACAAGAGTGTCATCATATGTAATAAAGGGTATAATGCCCCAAAACCAATTAAGCTCAAGTGGTCAATGCATGCAAAAACACTTTACACATGAAAATGAATGAATAAAGCACAACTCTGTTTACATTTATAGAGTCACCCGAATAACTTCCACATATATTTCATCATACTGTGAACAATACTAAATTCTTGAAGTATTCGAAGACAGAGGGCTCCCCGCTATTCTCTATCACATAAGTGCCTGTAACTACATAAGAAAATAGAAATATAAAATATTTCAATAAAGACCTTTTAAAATACCAGAAACTGCACAAACGTATTCATTCATGTACTTTTTATATCAACCCAGATGGATAGCCAATTCCTCACTCAAATTTAAGCCCTCTGGGGTTAAGGTCTCAAATCAATAATATATTTGGAGGAATCCAATTCCTGCATTTTGTGATGTGCAGTACAAAGAGACTGATAGTAAATGTGGAAAGACCAAAGTGCTGGCTTTTGGGAAAATAAATATAAATTAGAAATGGCACCCAAAAAATTGAGAATTAGAGGTAGCAAATAAATATAAATAGCTAGGGATGTGGTTTGGGGAGAAACTACAGTGGAAGGAACACAATGAATCTCTAAAAGTAAGAGCATTATCCTTAGTACGTGAGCTTAAAAAATTTAACAAAGATCGCATGGCCCCTACCTAAGACCTGTTGTATCAGCTTATCTTGCTATGATTTGTCCACAATTCCAATATGGAGTGGAACTGTTAAGCCTAAGTGGTTAACTTGATTGGGATTATGAAGGAGGTAAATTTATAAAATGTTTACTGTTGCTACCAATGCCGACAATGATGCAGGCTACAAGAATGGAGACAATTGTAAAGACCTGGAGCAATTTGGCATATGTGGAGGTAGTAAGATTTTGACTACGACTGAAAAACAGAGGAAGTCAAAAGATTTCCACCCTCTGAAAAATGAGATCGTGCATAGTGAGCTGAAAATGAGGTTAGAAAGATTCTAGGAGATATATGTAGGAGATTAGCATTAAATGTAGGAAACCAATACCTAAAAAATAGACACCTTCAAGGCGGATCTCCACATTTTAACAAAAGGTTGTACTAGAGAACATGATATGAGGTACGTAATTAGAAAAGCATCTACCCAGTTCACGCAACACTCATAGCAAAATGGGGAAGGGTTGCCATATATGGATGAATTATCGAACCCCTCCCTTAGACTAGAGGTTTTAAGGTTCAGAATTAGATTAAACCCTTGGTATGTGACCCACTTGGTGAAAACTCTTTTAGTAGATGCCAACGTAAAGTGTACATGTGGGCTAAATTTAAAGTGTGTTTGTCTGCACATTTGATTGAACTGCCAAACGCTACTGTTTGAACAAAAAGTATTTTTAAAGTCAATTCTTTTGAAATATGGTAATTTTAAGCATAGGCAAGTGGTCGAGTTTTAGACAAAGATGAGGGGCCTGATTCACAGAACTAACTTAAGACAAAATCCTAAACTTACTACCATTTTGGTATTCACAGAAGACACTTACTCACTTCGGTATTCACAGAAGTTAGGAGTCCTAACTTTAGGACTCCTAAATGCCTTCTGTGAATACCAAAAGGCTTAAAATTAGGATTTTTCTCAGTTTAGGAGTCCTAAAGTTAGGACTCCTAACTTTACTACTACTAAACTGAGAAAAATCCTAATTTTAAGGCTTTCGGTATTCACAGAAGGCATTTAGGAGTCCTAAAGTTAGGAGTCCTAAGTTTACTACTACTAAATTGAGAAAAATCCTAATTTTAAGACTTTCGGTATTCAGAGAAGGCATTTAGGAGTCCTAAAGTTAGGAGTCCTAACTATGCAACTACTAAACTGAGAAAAATCCTAATTTTAAGGCTTTCGGTATTCACAGAAGGCATTTAGGAGTCCTAAAGTTAGGAGTCCTAACTTTACTACTACTAAATTGAGAAAAATCCTAATTTTAAGACTTTCGGTATTCACAGAAGGCATTTAGGAGTCCTAAAGTTAGGAGTCCTAACTATACTACTACTAAACTGCGAAAAATCCTAATTTTAAGACTTTCGGTATTCACAGAAGGCATTTAGGAGTCCTAAAGTTAGGACTCCTAACTTCTGTGAATACCGAAATGAGTAAGTGCCTTCTGTGAATACCATAATGAGTAAGTTCCTTCTGTGAATACCAAAATGGTAGTAAGTTTAGGATTTTGTCTTAAGTTAGTTCTGTGAATCGGGCCCGAGGTATTTAGGTGTGACATGTGCAATAGGAAGATTTTTGTTAGCTTTAAAGATTTTTTTTTAAGGATTTTTAACATGAATTATAAGGTATCTATAACGATGTATTTTAAGTGTGCAAAGGAGTGTATACTGTATATGCACTTTAAAAAATGTTTAATTGTTTTTCTGTTGAGTATTGTTTTAGGGTTGTGTAAAGCGTGATGTCTAAATAAAAATAATTTTTGATAGACTAACTGAAATACTGAGCATGTGCTCTCTTCCAAATAGATTACACTGCTCCTCATAACTCAACACCTTAATGTCCTTCACCCAATGATTACGTGTCTTACAGAAGTAATCCTTTAACATCTACACATGACTGGCTGTCCCTGAACTTTAACCTATACTTCTCAGGGGTGGGGCCATGTTTGATTAAAAGGATTTCCTTTATGATTGGGTACTTCATCCTGTCAACCTTCCTTAGGGCCAACAGTGAATCCCTCTTCACAGTGGGTGTATGCCTTCAGAGACGTGCTCCTCAGTCCTCCTCAGGGACCCTATACATTTCTATAGCTATCACACAAGCTTCAAATCAGTTGTCTATGTCATCCCCACCTCAAAGTTATACACCAGGTCTTTGGGTATGTGGACCCTTTTGTCCTCATATGTTGTCTCTGCCACCATTTGTACTGGACTCTGTCACCTTCTTTTTTTTCAAGACCAGTTCTCTCTGACTCCGTTAATGAGCCAGCAAAATGTTTTTCTTCTGCAGGGCCCTGCCAGCTGCTATCCGCTCAGATTTCAAAGACAGCTTCTTTTCTGCGAGGATCTACATGCCTCAGACTTCTTTTTTGCCAAGGCTCTCTCTGTCTCAGATGTCTCCTTCTCCACAGCTAGTTTCATCTTGATCAGCTGTACTTGAAATTCCCTTTCAGCACCCCTATCCTCCAACTCCTCAGCGGCCAGGTTGTGGGAGGACACACTCCTCCCTGCTCTGGCAGGGGACCTCACTCCAGTGGGCACATTGTGCTCTTCCACTTGCTGCAGCTCCAGGCCTGAGGTCATGCCATTTGCTTCCTCATCCTCATCCCCCTCTTGTTCTCCTGATGCAACTTGCCTCCTGCGGACCTCTTGATAGGCTCTGAGGTTCACTTTTGTGCCCCATTCCCAAGGTGAGCCCCTATCCGTGCAGATGTTCTTCAACTCTGCTACCTTGAGGTTATCAGTGGTTTTGAAGTCCAACTCCATCTTTTAAGCAGGAGTCACAGGTTTGCAAATGTGAGGCAGGAATTACATTTGGAAAAAGGAGAAAAATATGACCAACAGGAGTGTTCTGAGGACAGGTTCTAAAGGTGCCACTTTTATCCCCAATACCAGCCTGTGGATGGGGGATGCCCCTTTTCTGGGATTGGCTCCAATCTGTGTGGGGTGAGAAAGGGCAGGCAAACCTAGGTGTGAAATGCATTTGTCAGTGGCAGGGCAGACAGACAGCCCTTAGAAGTCAGGAAGGGCGTGGGTAAGCCCTGATGCTACCAGTTTGAAGTTCAGGAAGGCTGAGTATAACCACCCAGGACATCCTGCTCAGGATAGCAACACACTGCCTACACCCAGGGCCCTTTTGTTTCCACATCTGGAAGGAATACACAACACACCACAGGAGAGTCATTCACAGTCAGGTGACTCTGGACACTGACAGGAAGGCACATTTGGTTTAGGCAGAAAAAAGCCAACTTTCTAAAAGTGGCATTATCAAAATTGCAACTTAAAATCCACCGTTGCCATTGAATAGGGTTTACAATTATAATTAATTTAAGTGTAAACAGCATTCCTATATCTGGTCCCAACCTAAATATATTTCTTATTAAGTGTAATAGGATAGCTTAGTAATAGTCTATGGGAGAGATAATCTTACAGCAGTGAAAAAAGACTTTAGGAATTTTCCCTGCCAGGCAGGACATATAAAACTTAAACCCACATGTCCTATTTTTTAAATACCGTGCACCTTGCCCTATGAGCCTTTAGGGTCTACTCTAGGGGTGACTTATAATTACTCAAATGAAAGGTTTCAACCTGGCAGTGGTAGGGCGGAGACATGTTTTACAGTGCTACTTTAGTGGGTGGCACAATGACGGATGCTGTCCATTAGTAGCATTTATCTTACAGGCCCTTGGTACATGTAGTACCATTTACTAGGGACTTACAAGTAAATTAAATGTACATTCAGGTGTAGGCCAATTTTACCATGTTTCCAGGGGACAGCACAAGCACGTTTCCACTGGTTAGGAGGGGAAAGTGCATAGCGTAGCGTGCTAAGAGCCATACAAAAACATGTTCAGCAAAGAAAGGCAAAAAACGAGGGTGACCCTGAAAAAGGGTCTGGTCCAATAGAACTCAATGCACTCTTTTGAGCTTAAAGTGGCTCTGTAGGTCAAATCTTCAATTCGAAATGATAACAAAAAGCTGCCTTTTTCCATAGCTTTTACTAGGAATCCTCTACCCTCAGTGATTGCAATTTTCCAAATCAACCACATTTGTTTTCAATCACCAAGGTCCTTTGTGAATGAAGCCCGGTGTTTCTTTTAGTTTATTGGCTCAATCGCCTTTCCTTCTTATAAATTACAGTCTGCACTTCCATTACCATCCATTACCAATGCAGTTTTGATGGTGCTAATGTTGCAAAATTGGATTTTCAGTCATTTCTCCCAACTTGATTCTGAATTCTTTTTGGGAAACCTGGCATGAGGAGCAGCCATCACAAAAAATGTGCGGTAGTGAATCTTTTGCCACAGAATAAATATTTATGGAGCCCAATAGCTCATTATGTTATGCACGTGTTATAAGGAGCTTCTGCTAGAGAGAAGAAACATCTGCCAGTGTGAAGGATTGTCTATTAGTGACAAGTACCAATGGCAAACTCAAGGCTGTTGTGGCTTATGTTAGAATGTACTGTCACTCTCTGCCAGATACGACTTAAAAAGTGGCGATAGATGAGGATCTCAACATCACCTCAAATAAGCTCAGTATCACTATCACCAAGGGTCTGAAATTGATGGAGCTCTAACAGTGATTCATGTGACCACCTTGCAGAAGTTAAGCAGGCTATCAGATCTATAGTTCACAAAAAACAAATCATCTGTTCTAACCAGGGCATACAATTCCTTTACGAGATGGCTGACCAAATCACTGCTTTATAAACTGAAGGGACTTGGAATACGAAAATAAATCCCAGCTTGCTGCCACAGCAGGTGAATAGTTAAACCATGAAGCCCATGTGGCTAATTGTCCCTCTGTGCCAATGCTCCTCTGGCAGTAGTGTCATGTAGGTTTGTAACCAGGCCTATGGAGGCGGAGGCGCGACAGAAGCTCTGGTTACTGGACAATCGACGGCCCTGGTTCCCATGCTTTGCTTCTGAAGACATTTACATTACTCATTCTTCCTTAATATAGGCCTCATAAATATTACCCCAAGACCGGGGTATCCCAGCGCTGAGACTCACTATTGAAAGAGGTTGGCTAAGAGTGGAGGGCTAGAAGAGCCATGCTTTGACCTGTTTCCTGAACAAGACTTCAGATGGGCTTTAGTGGATGTAAGAGGGTAAGGCAGTAAGGCAGTAAGCTGTTCCAGAGCTTGGGGTAAATGTGAACAAGCTTCATCCTGTCTAGCTAACCTATAACGACGAATATCAGCAAGAGAGAGAGGTTGCTTGTTCAAAGGGGGCTGCCGGGGAATAGGAGCGTACCAGTTGTCTAATGTCTTGGGGTCCAGTCATTGACAAGGCATGATAAGCAAATCCAAGGCCCTTGAACGTAGACCTCTTTGTGGTGGGGAGGCACTGCAAAGTTTATAGATGCGAGGAGCTGGGATGGCTCCTAGGAACATAGAGTATCAGGTGAGCTGTTGCATTCCGAATGGAGTACTCCCCAAATAAGGTACATTTCCATAGTCTAGTTCATAGATGGTGATTAACTAGACAGTAGTTTTCTGTCTGGAAGGCAGTAAGATGTAGAATTTTCCTCAGACACTGCAAGAGTTTAAAGTAGCAAGCAGCAATGGTTTGGATGTGGTGGTTGAAAGGGAGCTTGTCATCTAGCCACATGCCAAGGTTTTTAACACCTTTCTTGGGAATAGTTGGAGAACCAAAACTATCAATTTATCAAGATGAACAAAGGTCACCTGCAACCAGCACCACAGTTATTTTCTCTATTCAGCTGTAGGCAATTGAGACCCACCCAGGTTTCAACAGCTGAAAGAAAGTTTTGGAGCTGAATACAGTTGAAGAAAGATTAATTTGTAAGAGAGACAATGAACTGAGTGTTATCAGCACAGGAGAAGAGAGAAGGGCCAAAGGGCGGATAATTTGTGCTAGGGAGCACATTTTGACATTAAAAAGTATGGGGCTCAAGGATGAGCTGTGATACACCGCATGATAAGGAAAGGTAGCAGAGTCGAAGCGCTGCATGAAAACTTCAAAGGTTCTGTCATGAAGGAAGGAAAAAAAAACATCTTGGGGCGATTTGCAAATGCCCACCTCGAAAAGTCTGTTAAGCAGAGTGCAGTGAGAAGTGCAGCATTATCGCTGAGGTCTAAAGTAAGATGCAAGTTTTCTGTAACTGCCAGAAGTGCAGAGTCAGTGCTCTGCATCCGGTGGAACTCTAATTGCGAGGGGTATAATAGATTGTGAGAGCCTAAAATAGTGAGACAGTAGCTTATTAATTTGCTTCTCGAGGATATTAGCGGGAAATGGAAGGAGGGAGATGGGTCGATAGTTCCCTAGTACTGATTGGTCCAAGGAAGGCATCTTGAGGGTCGGAATGACCTCTACATGTATCCTATCCAAAGAACTGAGGTGGGTTCCAAGTTCAAGGGAGAGATTAAGGAGTTGTTTAAGGTGGGGTAAATGGCGGGAGCTCCAAGGCTGAGCAAGTGGGGAGGAGTAGGGTCCAGTGGGGAACCAAATTTAATTGATGTGACAAGACTGTTCAGAGATTCTACCTCACTAGAGGAGAAATCTGAAAAATAGGGAATTTAAATATTAGAGGGGTCAAAGGACTCAAGTAGGAGGATTCCATTCCCTTCTGATGGAAAAGCTGAGTAGATGGTGCTGATTTTTTGGGAGAAGAAAATGGCCAAATTGTTGCAGATCTCTAAAGTGGCTGGGGGGGGGGCGACTGGCAACAGGATCCAACAGGGATTTGACTATAGAAAATATTTCCTTAGAAGAATTAGCAGCTCAAATGATTTTGGCAGCGTGAAAGTCAGTTCCAGAATCCATGATGGGCCTTTGATAGGACTTAATGACTAATTTGTAACTCACTTTGCAGCTAGGGGTGTAGTGTTTTCTCCATGAGTATTAAAGTGATTTGCATTCTCTTTGCAGAGAGTTAAGATGTACGTTAAACTACGATGAAGAGAGTTTAGATCTCTGATTGCGGTGAATAATCAGGGAGACGGTGGAATCCAGAACAGTAACTTTCCAGTATGAGAAATTATCATTAGGTTTGGTTAAAGCAAGATGGAGGAGAGAGAGGTACAGACAGAACTTGGGCCAGAGTTGATGAGACAAAGGTATGGCTGCTCAAGCCTTTTTGGCACCATCTAGAGAAACAAACACTGGCATCACAAGGAGATCTGACCATTGTGACGGAGAGGAGATGCCACATTGTGTTCAGGGAAATTAGAGAGGCAGGGTCGAGAATATGATAGCTGATTGGAAAGGGAACTTGATAATTTGGTAAAGGAGAATTTTAGCCAGATTGTTAATAATGATCTTGGCATTCACACAGTTTGGATCCTCCAAGTGATAATTGAGGTCACCTACGATGGTAAAATTGGCAAACATTTTTTTGATAAACAATTTTTTCAATTTTAGACAAGGTAAAAAGACCAGCATTACAGTACAGCTCAGTATTAATAAGAAATCCCACATTTGATTAGGTGGTAAACCATGATAGATCATGACCCCGAGAGGTCCCAAGTGATACACACAGTCAATCAAGCAGAACATATTTAAGCTATCTGACCCAACCATTTGCCCCAGACCTTACGGTATTTAGTCGGACAGCCCCGCGCTTCATATAGGGTCTTCTCTTGTGCGCCACACCAGTCTACCCCCTTGCGCCACTTCTTGACACTAGGCGGAGTAGGAAGTCTCCAGTTGGCGGCTATGTCTCGCTTAGCTATGATCATCACCGTAGTAAAGAACAGTTTTTCATTCTTGGACCCGTCCAGCCATCTGTGATCCCCAGGAGCGTGTTTAGTGGATCATGAGGGACCTCCCAACCCAAGACCTCTGTAAGTTCCTGTTCGATACACCCCCAGAATTTCACCAAGAGGAAAATTGGCAAGTATTAAGACAAAAACAGTGATATCCTCAATAAAATTTGAGGTAAAGGTATGGTTGGGTGCTGGGAGGCCAGGGAACAATAAGTAGGTGCCTAGAGAATGAGAAGGACATTGATACTGTGAGATAAAATATAGGACATGCACAGCATGGAATAGATAGATCAGACGTAACATAGATCAGAGGTAATTTGTAAATAATATTGAGGCCTCCTTCATATTAGATTAGGTGGTCTAGCCGGAAGATTGAGTAATCTTTAGGGAACACAATAGTTATGTTCAACAATGAGGACTCATTGAGTCTGGCCTATGTGAAAAAGAGGAAATCTGGGTGATATTTGGAGATAAAATTGAGCATGTCCTGGAAATGCTTGCTTAGGAATCAGACATTAATACAATAAAAGTAAAATGTACCTTTAGGCATGAAAGGAAGTTGGGTGAATCCCTTGTTGAACGAGTATTTATGTTTCTGCAATGTCTACGTATGTGTATGTGTGTAGCATTTCTATAGCACAAACCTAGTCGAAAGGCAGAGGAGCGCTGTACATGGTTATAGACCTGTAAGCCTTAGGGTGGTCCTTCCCCAAACTATTTGCTTTACCTCTCCATTTTTACTGATCCCATTTTTGTTGGCTTAACTAGTGCTAAAGTGTGTGTGCTAACTCCCCAAAACATTGAAACATTGGCTTACACCCAATTGGCCCATTTAATTTATTTATATGTCCCTAATGAATTGTTACTACCTGTACCCAGGGCCTGTAAATTAAATGCTACTAGTGGGCCTGTAGCTCTAATTACGCCACCCACTTAAGTAGCCTGTCAATCGTGTCAGGCTTGCCATGGCAGCCTGTGTGCGCAGTTTTAAATTGCCATTTCAACCTGCCAAAATAAACCTTTTGCCAGGCCTAAACTTTATTTTTAAATATATATAAGTCACATCTAGGGTGGGCCCTGCACAGCCTATGGGCAGGGTGAAGTACATTTACCAAATTGGACATGAACATTTAAGTTGTACTTGTCTTGGTAGTGAAAAACTTTTTGTTTTTCACTATTGCAAGGCCTACCTCTCCCATAGGATAACATTGGGTTAACTTATTACATTTAATCAGTGATGACTTTCAATTGGAAGCAGGTATGGATATCAAGTTTCTTGTCTAAAGAATTGTCATTTGAAACCATCTTTAATAAAAGAAAGTCTGATTTTAAGTCACAATGGCGCCTTTAGAAAGTTGGCGTTTTCTTGTCCCAACCATTTGGTGCCTGCAACCTGTATCCAGTCACATGACATAGTGTTGCTGGCAGTTGACCCAGCTCTTCAGCACACCTCTGAACCTGTGGAAGACTCAGGAGGACTGCTGTTCTGCTGCAAAAATGACTGCTACTCTTCTGCCTGAGTGAGAAGGATTGGACCTTCCTTTTGAACCCAGTACCACCAGATTGACTCTAAAGGCTAGTTGTCTGGTCTCCTTAGTAGAGTATCAGGGACAGAAAAGGCTCCCATTACCTTTCACCCAGCACTAGGACTCTATGAGTCTTTCCCCCCAAGTGGAGCCCCTCCAGTCCTGGAACCTTGGAAGTGGGCCTCAAGTTGCTCTTTTAGCCCAGCTGTTGAACAGAGCCATTGTAGTGTGACACATCTCCTCGCAGCTTCAGAAACATCTTTGTGTGATGCATCCCTGATGCAAAATATCACAGCGCAGCTCCTTGGAACTGCCGATGCACAAAGCACGATGATGCAGTACTTCACAGTGCAAGCATTTATCTATGGCATCCTCAATGGCGCAGGACCTTGCATCGCAAGCCCCATTGAAGGCTTCATCGGACCTACTGCTGTGTTATGTTTCTTGTAAAAAAATGCATATATATATATATATATACATAAATGTCCAAGAGCCGGAGTTCAGGGGCTAGGGTATGCGGCGGGTTGAGTCGGCCTCCGGTTGCCCTAAATATCACAGCAGAATTCCCTCAGTTGAAAGATAAGTCGGATTTACTTGATGCAGTTTTAGTTGCCAAATATGGTCCTCTCTATAGCATTTCGGCTGTAGCCTTGACCACGGTTAAAGTGAGGAAATGATGGGCCCATTACATACACATGGTCAGTGACATAAAGAAAGGATAAATGTTAAAGTGTAAGTGATATTCAGAAGCCGAGAGCAGCTGCAATCTTAGCATACATGAAAAGTAAAACATAAGAATGTGTTCAAAGCTAACCAATGCTAAGTACATTCAATAGGTACATTGTATGTAAAAATACAAAACAGAACAGTTGTGAGAATAATTTCTCCTGCATACAAAATATTGGCAGGCTGTATAGGATGGCATTACCTAGTTACAATGCCAACCTGATTTATGCATCCTATACACAGTGATGGTGGCACACGCTAATAGGCACATGTGACTATAAGAATTTGGATGTAGAGAAAATGTCTACAGAGACCAACTGCATAGTGGGACACACGGTGTGTGACGGGGAGTCAGCCCAATCATACTAATGCTGGAACTATGCATACTGCGTTCTGTAGAGCATTTCAACAGATTCCAAATGCATTATGGGACCCGTAGTGTGTGGTGGTGAATCTGCACACGAAATCCATGCAGTTTAAACATGTACTGCCCTGTACTGCATCTGTGCTGGAACTATATGCGTACTGCCTACTGTGAAGTAGGCCAACAGATTGCAAATGCATTATGAGAATCATAGTGTGTGACAGTAAATCTGCGCATGAAATACATGCAGTTAAAACATGTAATGCCCTGTACTGCGTCTGTGGTCACCATAACAATATCGGCTGCAAAAAGGGGGGACTATCCACCTCGTGATGAATACATTCAGAGAGAAAAAAAGATAATCACAGCACTGACCGATTGGAACATGCAATTCATAAACACAAGTATATGACAGATTGCATGGATTGCTTGTGGATTGCAGTACCCTGTTAACAATTAGGAAGCGCATATACGTAAGTAAATACTTATTTTTATAAAATAGTGAAATACAGCGCCTTGTTGTAAATCCAGAAATCCCACATAGCGTGACACCCAAACTCGTATCTCTAGCAGATATGTTGCCATACGATATGCAAACATTGTCATAAGTGGGAATCATAAACCCAACTTAATTTGTTGATTAAAATTGTATCAAGTATATCCTGGAGTATCCGAGTTATCCTGCAACTGAGGGAATTGAGCTGTGATTTAAATATATATATATTACTTAATGGGGAGCGCAATTACTAAATATGTGCTTTCCTGGCAAGCTTATCCTAATGTGGCATGTAAGGCAGAATGATGGTAAGGACATTTGTTTTATGAATGGAATCGCCAGAGGCAATGAAATACTCCAGGTAGTTTTGCATGCACTGAATTAAAATGCATTATGGTACTGTGATTTAATGCGACTGTGAACATCTACTAAAGACTTACTAACTGCACCTTTGTGGTCTTGATAGCATTGGTGCATGCCCATGAAGCCCACACATCATTGACCAGCAAGGAACCAATGAGAGCAAGGCAAACCTCGGTACAAAAGAATACGGCGAGATAGTGATTCCATTTAATGACATTGATAAAGACAAGGTGTTGTCGAACCGCGTCTGCCAATTAAGAATAAATAAATTTGAGCAGCTGAGAGCTCCTGGTTCTTTTGGAACGTTGGTGAGGAATATATATATATATATATACATGCTCGCAAGAGGATGAATGGCTAAAACATAGCAAGATGACGTCCCAAAGTTTCAAACGACGAGCCTACAATCATAACATAATAACAACAAATTTGAATAAAACCTCAATGAAACCAAGGGCAGAGATATTAAAGAAGAAAGAATTAAAAAGAACTGAAACATCGGAAACAATCTGCCTTATTACCACATATTCCATGGAAGCAAAAGAGATTAAGAACATTCTAAGAAAAATTTGGAAAATCTTGCAACTGGACCCCACAGTGGCCCAAATAATGAGTAAACATCCCAACACAACTTTTAGAAGAGCAAGAAATTTGAAGGATCAACTCGTCCACAGCCATTTCCGAAAGAAAAATAAATCAGGTGGGTGGTTGAAACAAAAAGGCTTTTTTTAAATGTAACAACTGCAAAGTATGGCAAATTGCTAAAAAGGCAAAAGAAGTTAAATTAGAAAATTAACCAACTCATAACATGCAAAAGCCAATTTGTGGTGTACATAATTGAATGCCCGTGTGCTCTAAAATATGTTGGGAGTACAATTTGTGAACTTAAAAAACATATTCTGGAACATTTCAGAGCAACAGTTAACAAAGATCACAGTAATGCAGTGGCCAAACATGTGGAACTACACCATGGTGGAGATTGGAAAAAAGTAAGGTTTTGTGCAATCGAGACAGTAGAACGCCATGAAAGGGGTGACGATAGAGAACGCAAGTTGAGGAAAAGGGAGTCACTACATATTTTAGACCTACATACTCTGACACCTAATGGATTTAATTAAGATGAAGAGCTATATTCACACCTGTAATTTTCTGTTTTTGCTTTCCCAAGTATCATTAAGTATATATATTGGACAATTAGCATTTTCACAATTATACCTAAATACACTTATGCACTAATTACAGGAATTGGAACCACAGCAGGTTAAACACAATGAACAAAATGAATTGATTTACAAATTGTGTGACCAGCATATGTACAAAGAGGGTCAATAATACGCACAGTGTATACCCGCTGGTGGGTCAGAATGAATTAACTTGATCAGAATGAATAGTATAATTGTGAGTGACACCGATCCCGGATGAGATATTAATAGAAGTATCCTACTTGTTACAATAACAACTAGTGTTTTACGAATTATTGTTAAAAAGATTAGCAACCCTATAAATCATGGTTTGCACTAATTGCTGGTCTCACTCGCATTTGAGGTTATTATGGTAAATTCAATGTAGAAATGTAAAAACCGCAAGACCAATTAAAAACATCAATCCAGTTGATACAATTGTGTTCTTTTGAATATAATTAGATTGTTTTATTTCTGTCCAAATAATATTGCACATGATTTTCACATTGCACTTTTTTCTAAATCGTTTTTTTAATGTTTTTAACCATTTCACATAACACTATCACTCCCATAATGACATGCGTCATAAATAGGAAGTGATGTTGGAACACTTAGAAATGTATTTAATTGGTTTCAAAATGCTGCCCAGGCACCCGTAAACAAGGTCTCTGCAAGACTGAAACACATAGGGGCTTTGTTTGGTCCTGGCTTGTATGGATTCTTTAATGAAAAACATAACAACTGTGAGTGACTCGTGAGTGCAATCGAACTCTTCTGTATAGAAGTTTTGGAATAATTTAACGGTGTGGCTCTGCTTTATTTGGTTTGCACCGCCATAGAAGCGCCAGAAAACTTAGCGAAAAGCCAGCTGTTGAGGAGACTATAACTACCTACAGGCGGTCACCAGTAGGTAGTTATAGTTAGGATCTAGTTTCCATTGGAAGACCGTCTTTTCATTTGCCAATAACTTTGGCGTTGTTTGATGAATCCTTGTGAATTTTTCAAAACTTGCGTGTCCCCGATTCAGCTGCTGTCTTGAAACTTTCAAGGTGATCCAGGGAAGTGCCTTTTGTGATTTGGTGTAAATCCATTCAGTAGTTGCGGAATCATTTAAAGAAATGTCCAGTTGTACATATAGGGATGCAGAGGATCTGCGACCCTTTTCGATCTGATGCTGAGACGACCACCTACCTGGGGCGTCTTAATAAATGAATCCAGGGGAGGCCTATACAGCCTCCCCCGCTGCCCACCACCTCCTCAGGGCTTATTTATTTTTCAATGGAGGAGCTTCTATGACCCCCCCCAGCCGGTGGACCATCACCTCCCCAAGGCTTTATCATAAAACAATGTGGGTGTTCACGCGGACTCCTCGCAACCCCTGGGACCACCTCCTCACCAGGGCAAAATTCAAGGAAGGAGGGGGGCCGCATGGCTTCCCTCCTGGAGCCACAGATGACCCCCAGGACATAGCTGTTTGTTATGGTTTGGCTAGAGCTTTACCACTCCTGCCAAGCCATAGCAAATGCTCTGTTTCTGCTTCTTAAGCAATAAAAAAAATGTTCTCCTTTTCTAGAAGCAGAGCAAAATTGCTTGTACACAAAGGAAGCTGCATGTTTAGCAGCTCCCTGTCTGTAAAAACAATGCCGGCAAGCCAGCAGGGAACGCAGAGTCCTTCAGGCTCCCCCGTGGACCTCATTAGTGGTGAGTAGGCACACTAGGTGGGACCAGGACAACCACAATAGAGGTCATACCCTGGGGGGTGGGATGCCCGTGGCTGAAATCGGTCTAGCAGGTGGGGGGGGGGCACGCACCCCCTCCCCTTATTGTTTAAAAAGAAAAGCTGGGCCCTAAGGAATGGGGTCCCTGGGGCTGAAATCGGGCCGGGAGGAGGGCCGCCCAGTCCCCCTCTCCCATTCAAAAAGGCCTAGCCCCGGGGGATGAGTGATGTCATGGGTGATGTCACTGACTATGCCATGAGTCATGTAATATGTGAGGCCATAAGCAGGGCATTGCAGGTGCGTGATTTATAGTTAGTATAACTGCTAAATTTCACTGGTTTTGTACAAGTGAAATCTGAGCCTAACTATAATGTCCCTGAAACCTTTGTGTTTTTTCAGTGAATATACATAAATTTACGATGGCAGTGTAATGTTCTCTTTGGAAAAAAACAGAGAACAAGGAAACAGATATGAGCTGAAAAAAAGGATGTGCAATCCCACAAAAAAGTATCTCATTTTTGAAGGTATATGAATTGGTTGCAGTTCTGACATTCGAGTCTCTGTTCTCATAGTTTTCATAGTTTTTACTGCTTCTATTCTTTACTTCTTGATTATTCATGGAATATGGAGTGTTTAAAATTGATTTTAAATGTCTATGGGAAAAGACAATTTGTTTTTTTTAAATCCTTATCGATGAATTGATGTCATTTATTTCCAATTTGCACTATTTTGTGGAAGTGAGACAGGAAGGACCACATTATGTACAACCACAGCACTTGCACTTTATATGTATAGATGAGAATGACTCCTTTGCAAAAACAAAATTAATTTGAGTACTTGTTTGAAATGAGGAAAAATAATTTTGCTGCATGTTTACAGCACTTGCACTTTATAACAAAAAGATATATGACAATTATTAAAAAGACAAAATAGCAAAAGTACAAAAAAAAGAGAATTTATGGGATAAATAAATATGCCAGTATTTCAGTTGAATTAGATACTAAGGCATGCAAAGTGTTTAGTAGTGTCTTTACTATGTCCATGCTAGCTGTAGAAGCAGCGTGATGACGTGGAGTAAGAGTGGCATCTCATGTATGTGAACAAGGCAGCATTTACTGCCGAAATGCGTAATTCATAGAAGTGAGCAGTTAATAAAATTAAATTGAATCCCAACGGTGTTGGTACCTGTTTTGTCAGCAAGAACAGGAGGTGGAAGCATATATGTATATAGAAAATTGAGGATCATACTGCATCGACCCCACAAAAATACTAGTTCCACAATAAGTCTAGGGATTAACTGGCATCATACAGACTCACTCCAGAAGATATTATGAAGGAGAAAGATTATCACTAGCTAACATAGATAAATCATCTGTCAGATGTTCTGATCAGTATTGGCTTGAAAAAATATTGGCTTCACCCTGAAACATTCACGAAGGACAGTCTTGAAGTAGCAATGAAGGCATATAGTAACCACAAAAACTAAGTGAACTTTAGTCATACAGGATGCTTGGTAAAACATTACTTTTCATTTAATCAAGATCTGGTCCCTATCTATTGTATTGAGGACATCTACCCAGTAGCACTTTATTAGCACTTTATTTAAAATTTTGACTGGGAACAATATCAGTGGTTTCAGTAACCAGGTGAGAGATCAGATCAGTGCCGCTGCTCTTTGAGAGGTCGAGAGACACTATTTAATTTTCTCCTGCTGGGCCACTTTACGTACCGCCTTCGCAAATATTATCTGCAACCATTTTTTCTAACATTTAAGATCAGAACTTGTAAAGAGGCAAAGGTTTTCTGTATGGGAACTGATGACAGAGCTATCATAGTGGTGGTCTCATCCTACTTTCATGCAGCAGGGAAACAAAGAGCAGAAGCACGTTTAAAACTGAATGTTGATAGGCAATCTTGTAAGGCTGTTTAGTGGCCAAGATTGTTTTTATTGGGCAATGTCTAACAGAGTCCCATTAGACTAAAATAGCACTCAAGTGGTTATATATTATTTACCAGCTTGACTGGCAGGGAAAGTCTGCAATGTTACACAGGTTTTATCACTGTAAGTAAGCACCTAGACAAGACAATTGGCTTAGCATTTAGTTGGCCTGGTTTTAAAATGTTCCATTTTATATTGTAACTTGGTAAGAGGGGCTAATACTCACGACCTAGTCTTGATTTGTTATAGTGCCGGAATTTGCTGACATATTTTTTAGTACAAAAAATGATAACTATTTATTTCTATTCCTCAAGATAACTTTATCAGTTGAGGGGCCCATTGATACACGACTGAATGTAATTTATTCAGACTCGTAAAAAAAAGTTTTTTTCATATTTATTCATGTGCGCTTTTTGAGTCTTATTCTTTCTCCATTTAAGGTTAAAATCCTTACACCACTATGTGAACCTGTATCATGATAACCTACACTGGTTCAATCAAGAGAAGCAATTTATTAAAATGGTAGGCTTTTATAATGTAAATCATGTTATGTACAAAGTTTTAAAGGATACATTGTATCATTTTATTTGTAGGAATGTTTATGAAAATAATGTGTTTGGCATGTAAGCAATAAACATTTGATTTGATTTGATCCTAGTCTCTCAAAAGATCACATTTGATCTGTAACTACAAAATGTACTCACATATAGAAATAATCCTGTATAGATGGTTAAACAGAAATAATATAACACGATTAAATGTGAAAAAGTGCATGCCATCCTCCAAAAATTGCAGTATAATACACAGCAAAGAAGAATATACAACCCAAGTGGGTTACTGTACCATCATAATTGAATCTACAACAGGAGTTTGGCTTATATACGCTAAAGCCTACTACATCTGATGATAAAATGTATATGCCTGACAATATTGGTAAAAAAAATAGTAGCCTTGTGAGAATCAATGCAAATTTGTGAACAGTAACATCTCCCAACCCCTGTCAAGAGCATGTTCCTCAGGAGCAGTACCCTCCAATGCCCACCTTCTGGCAGCACCAACTCTGTGATTAATGACACCAGAGGTTCGGAGGGGCGGGATAAGGGGGAGGGTTTTAGGGTGGATACTGCGAGGAGGGAGACCTGGAACAACAATGAATACAGGTTACAAATGTGTCAAACAATCTCAGGAAACAACAAATAATTGTTGATATATTTGTGTGTATTCTCTAAAGTTTCCTTACCTGTGAGGGATTCAAGTGTTAAACATCACACCATGACACAGGTTACTGACTTTCAGGTTGTTGACATTTGTGTAAATGGTTCACTGCTTTAAGATTTTCTCTTTTACATCTATCTTGGTCTGTAAGGTCTCTAATGTCTCTGATACTTGTACTTGTAAAAGTTATCCTTTTACACACTTATACTGCCCTTATTGTTGTATGTCAACAACGCTGTTTTATGTTCACAGCATATCAGAATCAAAAATCATGTTACAGTTGAATTTAGTTTTTTCCTGGAGTTTCTTTACATCCTCACGCATATTGCTTTTACACAATTATTGATCACTTATATGTCTATGGGACTTGCTTTACTCTATATATCAATTTACTCAGCTTTTCGTTTGATCGATCGCACTTGGTAATTAGGTCTGTAATTAATTAATGCAGTGCTTTACAGTGGTTTAGGAATAAAAACACTAGGTACCTTTCATGTTCTTTATAACACTATCAGTATTTTGTCTTTCTCGCTTTACAATCGTTTTAAGTCTATAAGTTACTACCAGCGTGGAGCGCAGGAGAAAACTTATCGTGATTCCGACAACTTCAGGCGCTCACCTTCTGACTGCTGCCAGGATTACAACTCAATCCCAATCAAGAGCACTGTGCTGCAGGCAGAGTCGGGTTTAAGTAGCTTTTCCTTTTTAGGTCGAGCCTGGGCAGGGCATGTGCTGCTCTGAGAGGCATGCTGTACTCGAGTATTGACTTGAAGCGTCGCCCACTCTCCGCACATATTTTTCATTGGCTTGTGTGATTGTCCTTTGTAAATGCTGGCTTCTGATTTGTTGATAGGCTTGTTAGTCCCTCCTTAGTACGGCCTTGTATTCATTTGTAACCTCCCACGAGGACTGGCCCTTTTACTTCTGTTGTATGTCTTATTTAGTTTGTAAGCACTATTTTCTTAAATGAGTTTCTCTTACTGCAGGCACGACATGCTTTCCTGCAACATTCAGCACGCCATGTGCGCTTTCACTTTCCAAGCAGCCCGGGACAATGGCGACCGCTTCTTTGAAGTGAAATAGGTCTCGCATTTACAAGAGTTTGAGCGATTGTCATTGTAAATGACAATGCCTTTTATTTATGTGAAAATTAGCACAACAGATAAATAATAATAATAATAATAATGGGTCTTGTAGAGCGCAATGGTGACGCACAACGGCGTGTCCCCGCGCTGAGAGTGTGAGCGTGTTCAGAGGGAGTCCTGCGGGGAGGGCCACTATCTGGTGTACAGATATGTTTTCAGCTTGGCTCTGAAGATAAGCTCTGATGGTTCCAGACGCAGTGCTACTGGAAGTTTATTCCAGCATGATGCGGCGAGGTACCTGAAGGACCTGCCACCCATCCTTGCTCTGGACACCTTTGGGATAGTTAGGCGCCCTGAACCAGAGGATCTCAGCGCGCGGGATGGCTCGTATTGTGTCAGGAGACCCTGAAGAGGAGGGGGTGCCCTGCCATTAATGATCCGGTGACAGGTGCAGAGGGCCTTGAATTCTACCCTGCTCCTGACCGGAAGCCAGTGCAAGGCTTGGAGCGCGGCTTTGGAGGCTGATCTTCTAGGAAGTTTGAGAACTAGCCGAGCAGCGGCATTTTGCAGGACCTGTAAGCGGCTCAGATTCTTCTCGGGGATACCTAGATAGAGAAGGTTGCCATAGTCCATCTTGGACGTGACTAAAGCATGCACTAATGTTCGGCGGGCTCTAACGGGAAGGAGCTCCAAAACCTTCCTGAGAGTCTTAAGGATCCCGAAACAGGTGCCGACCACCCGGTTGACCTGGGGGCCAAAGGTAAGATCGGAGTCGAACCAGACACCTAAATTCCTCGCCTCCAGGCAGGGGGTAGGTGTTGGTCCCAAGCAAGGAGGCCACCACGCCGACGTCCACGCCGCCCGGTCTCCCCCTACCACCAGCACCTCAGTCTTGTTGCCGTTAAGTTTAAGGCAGTTGGCAGACATCCAGGCAGCAAGATCTTGCATGCATGCTCTGAAGATGTCCGCCGCAAGGCCGGGAGTACGCGATAGGGAGATGACCAGCTGCGTGTCGTCGGCGTATGACACCATGCGCAGACCGTAGCTCTCCACTATGGAGGCGACCGGGGCCACATATAGATTAAAAAGCGTTGGGCTTAGGGACGAACCCTGTGGAACCCCCTGATCCAGTGCCATTCGCCTGGAGTAGCAGTCACCCTGCCTGACTTGGAAACCACGGCCCGAGAGGAACGACTGAATCCATTTTAGCGCTGCGTCACCCATCCCTGCTTTGTTCAGACACTGTAGCAAGGTGGAATGTGCTACAGTGTCGAACGCAGCGCTGAGGTCCAGCAGGATCAGGGCCATAGTGTGGCCCTCGTCGGCCCCCTGTCTGATGGATTCGGAAGCCATAAGGAGTGCTGACTCAGTCGAGTGTCGAGGTCTGAATCCAAACTGGGTGGCGTGAAGGAGATTAGACTCTTCCACAAACTGCATTAACTGCTGGTTCACCAACTTCTCCGCCACTTTCGAGAAGTAGGGAAGGAGGGAGATGGGACGCAGATTCTCCAGTTTTTCGAAGCTGATATTAGGCTTCTTGCGGAGGGGGAGCACCACTGCTTGTTTCCATTCCCAAGGCACAGTGCTGGACCTGAAGGAGATATCCAACAGGTGCCTAATGTATGGCTCTAGTGTTGTCAGGCTGTCGGCCAGCCGTTTAGGAGATGCTGGGTCCCGTGGGGAACCTGATTTCACTGATCTACATATGTTGATCAGGTCTTCAGCTTGCGGGGTAGAGAAATTGAGCAGCAACTTGTGACCATCTTCCTCTCTAACTGACGCCTCGAACTTTCCATCTGCCGCTGGTTGGGCAGGGAAGGTGGTATAGATTTTGGACACTTTGTCACTGAAGTAATCAGCAATGCGGTTGCAGGCAGCCACAGAGCAGTCCTCTGATCCCGCTGAGGATTTAGGGACAGCAAGAGATTTGTATACACAGAACAATTCTTTCGCTGAGTTCTCTGCATCCAGAATTCTTTCGGCATAGTGGGCAGTTTTCGTTATCCTGATAAGATTATGATATGCTCGTCTGTGGATGAGGTATCTCTCTCTCTCCTGATTGTCATATGCTTCCCTCCACTGCCTTTCAGCACGCTTACACTCCCTCTTGGCACCCCGCAATTCCTCATTAAACCATGGTGCCGATCTCTGTTTACGACCATCCTTCTTTGGATGGTCTAACGGGGCCGTTTGGTCCAGCGCAGCCGTGATGCGGTCGTTAAGTAGTTTGTTTACCGAATCCGCATCATCGCCTCCAATGGGGCCATTGGCTATCAGAGCCTCATTGAATTTGGGCAGAGAAAACTTCGCCCATTTGCGCCTGGGATGGTTATAGGGAGTGGGAGCAGTGTCCTTGTTCTTAGGGAGAGAGATTTCAAAAGGCACCAAAAAATGGTCAGTCCACGGGAGAGGCACTGGGGGGGCCACCCTAACTTCCTCCCAGTTTGCAAAAACTGGGTCGAGCAGATGACCATGTAGGTGAGTAGGAAGGTGGCCCTTTAGCTCTAACTGTAGTGCTTGAAGATCCTGCCGGAACTCCATCGCTCCCTTGTCTAGTGGATCTTCGAGGTGCATGTTAAAGTCTCCGAGAAGAAGAAACTTATCTCTCCGCAGCACCATCTCTGTGGCACATTCTATGAGAGTGCCCTTAAACCTAGCCAAAGGGCCAGGTGGTCGGTAGACTAAATAGCCCTTAACAGTTGTACCCCCATTGATTTTTATTGTGAACATCCCCACCTCACTTGCCGCCAGGTGGACGGATTCAATTTGACAGGCAAGGTAGTATTTAAATACAAGTGCAATACCTCCTCCTCTGCCCTCAGGTCTGTCCAGTCTTACCATCAGATAGTCATCCGGCAGTGCCTGAATGATATCAGGGTCGGAGTGTGTATCCAGCCAAGTTTCTGTAAGAAATAACAGGTCCAATTGTCTGTCCACGAGCAGGTCGTGGATGTCAAACTTATTGCAGCGCAGCGACCTCACATTAAGCAAGCCGCACGAAAGGGTGGGGCTGTCCCGGGTATCAACCATTGCGGTGCAGAATCGGAATTGGCAGGATCTGCAACCTGTGTCCACCCCTGTGTGCATGCTGTGGAGCCCGTCACTACATGTGACGGCGGACAGATTCAACAGCTCGTCCCTACTCCACCGAGTCCGGTTAACAGGACCAGGGGCTATGGCCCTGGGCCGTGTCCGGTCGCGGACGGGCGCAGACGGGCTTGGCTTTGGCGCGGCTTCGGCGCGCGCCCAGCGTGCCCGCTGCGCTCGTCCGCTGCGCTTCCTTGGCCAGGGTACCATTTTGTAGAATCAAGGGCGGGCGGGTCTGAGCACTAGAGTGCTCGCCCAGCTCGTCCCCCTCACCCAAGATGGCGGGAGCGATGAGGAGGGAACGGGGGTTCGCGCCCTGCTTCTGCAAGTCCGTATAAAAACACAATGGAGCAGTTTTAACAAGCACTCAGTGTAAAATCAAATAGCAGCAATTTTAAAAGATAGCAGCAATTTGTGGGCATAAAACAGTCCCGGCTTTCCGCCTCAGGACAGCACTCTTACCATGCTAACAATCAGCGGGGGCACGGGTGCAAGGAGCTTTTGTAGAGTCAAGGGCGGGCGGGTCTGAGCACTAGAGTGCTCGCCCAGCTCGTCCCCCTCACCCAAGATGGCGGGAGCGATGAGGAGGGAACGGGGGTTCGCGCCCTGCTTCTGCAAGTCCGTATAAAAACACAATGGAGCAGTTTTAACAAGCACTCAGTGTAAAATCAAATAGCAGCAATTTTAAAAGATAGCAGCAATTTGTGGGCATAAAACAGTCCCGGCTTTCCGCCTCAGGACAGCACTCTTACCATGCTAACAATCAGCGGGGGCACGGGTGCAAGGAGCTTTTGTAGAGTCAAGGGCGGGCGGGTCTGAGCACTAGAGTGCTCGCCCAGCTCGTCCCCCTCACCCAAGATGGCGGGAGCGATGAGGAGGGAACGGGGGTTCGCGCCCTGCTTCTGCAAGTCCGTATAAAAACACAATGGAGCAGTTTTAACAAGCACTCAGTGTAAAATCAAATAGCAGCAATTTTAAAAGATAGCAGCAATTTGTGGGCATAAAACAGTCCCGGCTTTCCGCCTCAGGACAGCACTCTTACCATGCTAACAATCGAAACAAATGAAAGGCATTGTAATTTAAAATGCCAATAGCTTAAACTCTTGCGAATGCGAGACCTAGTGCGTTGCAAATGCTTGTACAGGATGGCGGCCGCGACCTTGGTTAAAGACACAGCTGCATACTTTCACAACAATTAGAACGCAAACAACATAGTTATTTGGGGCAATAAAATCGATATACTCATCGCGAGCGTCATGGCATTACACATTACTAAGAAAACAATTTCATCAAGCACTGCCAAAATCAAAGGTAATCCAAATCTCTGCAAGGTTGCAAAACATCTCTCTTCACATGGGACTATAAAGGTGAGGTTTTGCATAGACTACTGAAGAGAGCTTGGCCACATGTGGTCACAATGATTCATGAGGCGGCCACACCACCCTTGGCCTGCGCACCAGTAGTTTGTGAGTAGTCAAGGAATTTATGATGCCTGAGAGTTAGGACTGAGTAGTCATGACAACCTCCACACCTATTTAAGTGTATTCATATAGGAAAATCCAGATGACTATTTTGAGCACCCTAAGGAAAGACCTGAATAAAAGTCTACTCTTTAATAAAGGCATGTATACAATTCGTCATCAATGTTGAAGCCATATGGTTCCTGCTGTCCAACTCTAGAATATTCTTTTTTTCCAATTTATGTAATTCCTTCTCACTATCTCCACCTCACTTCTTTTTGGGGACTTTTGCTATACAGCTGTATTTCAAATCAGTGGGATCACTCTGATGGCATTTCTCAAAATGCTGGGCAATGGGATATCTATGGTCTTTGTTCATGATGGCTCTTATGTATTGTAAAACACATTTGTGTACGGGTAGATTACCTTTTATTTCAATGGTCTTTTTGAAGGACGTGCCTAGTATACTCAAGTTCTCCCCATTTTTGCAGGATTTGCTCTTTGTGCATTTTCTAAAACCATTCTTGGGAGTGAGCCTGTCAAGGGTGTACTTGCTCAGGACTTGCTTAATGCTAGAAGGGTCCACCTCCAGGCAGCTTCAAGTTTGAATGCCGTTATGGCACAGATTATTGGAGTGGCCAGATGAGGGAAAGGGTGTTGGGAAGGAACAGCGGGGAAGGCGATCTATAAGAGAAAACCAATACCATGACTACACTTTCTATAATCTTATCAATTCTATATTCTATCAGTAAGGGGAGAATATATTCACCTTAGCTGTCCTGTATTAGGGTATGAAGAGGGATAATGTATCTAGAATAGAAAGTATAAAGTATGCTTTGAAACATACTATTTGAACTTCATACCTTGCTATGTTATATTACTAGTAACCATACATGCTAATACACAGTGGACCTACCACATCTCACTCTGTAGTGTTCATGTAGGTCGCACAGCATTATCTTGATTGTTGGGAGGAAACAAGAATTGTAGTTTGTTATTATTTTCCACTATATTATGAACTGTTCATATGCGGGACATGCCACACAACTTTTTACAGTACATAGTCTAAGTTTTTATGCTTTCAAAAATACAATTGCAAACTTGTTAAATATTGGAAACATCCCAAAGAAGCATGACTCATTACATCATGAGTTCAACAGGTCCAAAAATGGAGTTTTCAGGAATGCGTCCTTAATGCTCTTACCTAGCAAAATAAAGACTTTCCCATCTGATCTCAAGATTCATGTTCTGCAGATAACTTGCTTGCCTTCCACTATCCACGATAATTTACAAGAGGTCTGAAAACTCACAGGACTTCTTCCTCTTATTCAGAAACACAACCGGATTCCAACTGCATCTGCTTCTGACTCAGGAACGGAATAACGTACACGGGAGGTTAAGTGGGGCTAGTTTTTATGCTAGTGCCCCACCCATCATGGCTGCCACGTTCAGCGACGTTCTCTTGGAGGCGGAACTTCCTGATGCCACTGAACATTGGCACAGGGACAAAGGGAAGAAACAAAAGATGAAAGCAGCAGTGCAGCGCTGCGTACACGTCCAGCAGCTAGACTGCATCACTCTGATCTGCATACACATCCAGCAGCCAGACTGCCCAGCGATGCCCTAAATGTAATGGACACGTGGACAGCGCCACCAGTAGTGCGCTGTGAGGTAAGTACCATGACATTTGCCACATATCCTGCGTAGCTGGAGAGAGCGCCGCGGAGTATATTGGGCAGTCTTGCAGCGAGATACAGACACCACTACCAGACAGCGGTGGACTGGTAGTAGTGCCCCTAGAGCCGCAGCCCATAGATGTGCCCCTAGAGCTGCAGACCATAGCCATGACAGAGCCAGATCCTGTTTGTGGTATCGGTATTGAAATCTCTCTTTTCCAATAATCCCTCATGGATTTGGATTACCTATATGTAATATGTGGGTGTTTGGTAACAAGAGTACCTAAAATAGGGTCCTCCCTAATCAAGTGCCAATGCTTTTGTAAAACCCGACGGACTCTGGCATGCTCGGAGTTATATGTAGTAATGAATCTGTGCAATTGATCATTATTAACTTTCTTTAACACAGATTTCAAGGGATTAAACAGGGTCCTTTCCCTGTTCTGTTGTCGGGCCCTACTTGAGGCTGCTTTCAGTATTCGTTGTGGATATCCTCTCTATGAAGCAGCCCATCATCTCTCTTTCAATCAAATTATAGTCTTCTTTCAGTACTAAAAACTCATTTGGCTCTGTAGAATTCTTTTTCTTTTTATCAGGGGGGTTTGGGGGAAACTTCTGGGGTGGAGGATGGTATTCCCAGCTGTAGTTTTTCTAAAAATGGTAGTTCCCAACTTCTCATTCCCCACCCGAATTAATACATGACAAAATTCAATAGATGTTTTGCTTGTTCTACCTGTAAATCTTAGATTGAGAGAATTGTTGTTTAATTCTGACATAAACAAATCTGTTTCGGTTTCAGTGCCGTACCACAACGCAAACAGATCATCTATGAACCTCAACCATGTTATGGTGTTTCCAGGCAAATTTTCCATTTCAGGACCCCCAAACTCCTGCTCCTCCCACCACCCCATATGCAATTTTGCATAGCTGGGGTTATAGCAGGTGCCCATAGCTGAGCCTCTTTGTTGTTGAAGCATCTTATTATCAAACACAAAGATGTTTTTAGCTACACACCACTCCTTCATTTCTAGAAGCATGGCATTATGTGCTGCATTACCTATTGGTCTCATGCGAAGAAAATGGTGTGCCCCCTAAGGCCATCCTGGTGACTGATGCTGGTAAACAATGTTGAGACATCTAGTGACATTAAAAGCATATATTATTCCCATTTTACATCATAGATGTATTCAAAAAATCTGCTTAGTCCTTGAGTAGTTAGGGTTGAAAAAGTGATCAATGTATTTAGATACGTTCTCAAATACATAATACATTTTGTGCAGCAATTATTGGTCTTCCAGGGGTCCTATTGAGATCTTTATGAACCTTAGGTATCATATAAAATACAGGTATCATAGGGTGAACTTGTTTAAGATAGCAATATTCATCCCAACTCAATAGTTCCTGATCTCTCCAGGATTTCAGCTTCCAAGTAAACTCCTCTTGAATGAATGAATGAATGAATGAATGAATGAATGAATACATTTTATTGCTGGTTACTTAAAACCATAACATAAAACCTTAGCATATAACAGAGTTTTAAAAAGATATCAGCATTTAAAAGAAGGCAATAAATAAAATCCGTGGACGTCAAGCAGACTTGCAATTGACTGGGACTCTAAGTGGTGGGGCCGTCAGCAGTAAACGAGTCTGTTTGATGAATTTGCCAAACGAGGCCATATGTTTTACTGTGTTCAGTGTGTACAGTTGAGAGATTGCCTCCTTGGCTGTACGGGTGCCCAGTTGTAATAGAATTGGCCGTAGATAGAGACTGCGGGCTGTGCGCAAGGCCCGGCAACAAAGTAAAAGATGGGCCAGAGACTTGTGTTTGTGATCGCAGAGCCGGCAGCCCTTAGTCGCCGTTGTTCTTCGTTTGGTGTTGTATATTTCTTGAAGTGGCAGAGGGTGTAATCTGGAAGCCAAGATCCTAAGTAAGGCTGCTCTGCCCACGGCCTGCGTGAGGTGATGTTTGGAATTGAACCCTTTTTGTGGCAGGGTTTGGCTTTCATGCAGGCCTTTTTTGTCCAGCAGTTCCAGATCTAGAGCGCGAGAGTGGATGCGAACTTGTTTTTTAAGTGTACATTTGATGGCGGAGTACTTAATGATCTTGGGGTTCCAATTCTCCAGGGCTAATTTGAGCTGGTCTGCTCCGGCTGCGAGGGCAGTTGACCATGGATTCCCAGGTTCGCAGAAGATATGTTTTAAAACCGCCTTCATGGATTTCTCTTGGGCCGCAGTAGTAAGAAAGTAATATTTACACAGAGAGGCTTCAAAGAGAATTCTAGGCGCACTAATGTGTTTCGGGTGCACGCGGGTAGGTGAAACAGCCTTTTGTGGGCACTGCAATTTATTTTTTCTAGTTCTTTCGTTAGTTTTCCAGGGAATGCTAATTGAGCGTAAGTGAAGGCGGGCATTAGTTTTGCGCGTAAAACTCTTCGAATGGCCGTCGTAGTTGGGCTGAGCAAAGTGGCTTGTAATTTGCAGAGACCATAAGTAATGCATTTCCCTTTCATTTGAATTTTGTGCAGTTGGGCACACGGACGCCCAGATTCAGTGAGCCAAACGCCCAGATAATTGTATTTTTGTGCGCTTTCCAGAGTCAGCTGGCCAAGGCTCCATCTTGCTAATTTCTTTTTCGGGTGATGGCCGAAGATGACAACTTTAGATTTGGATTGGTTGGCCACCAGCTTGTGGGCCGCGTTGTAGACTGCCAAGGCCGACAGAGCTTTTTGTAGACCTATTTTGGTGTGGTCTAAGTGTACCAGGTCGTTGGCGTATTGAATAAGCTGTATCTTGGTGTCCCCGATCCTCGGCGTGGCCAAAGCTGCTCCTGTCAGGGCTTGGCCCATATCAGCAATGTACAGATTGAACAAGAGCGGTGCTAAGGCGCACCCTTGCTTTAAACCCCGATCTGTTTTTATTTTCTCTGTTGCTGAGGTGTTGGAGAGTTTAATTCTGACCCACGTTTTTTTGTCTAATGATTGTATAGCTTTCAACAGCGCGGGGTTAATGTTCCAAAGTGCCAGCTTCTTCCAAAGGATTGTTCGGTCTACACCATCGAACGCTGCTGAATAATCAATAAAGCAGGCGAAGAGAGGGAGACCTTTGCGGATAACTGCTTGATGGACCAGGTAAGAAAGGGCTATTATGTTGTCAATCGTCGATGCCCCAGATCTGAACCCTGTTTGAAAGAATGGTAAAAGGCCTTCGGAACTTGCCCAGTGGATTAACCAAGATGGAGCTGGCGTAGGCCTTGCCCTCGATGTCCAGGAGGGCAATCATGCGATAGTTGTTCGGGTTGGATTTTGGGCCTTTCTTGTGAATCGGATGAAGAAGCGACCCTCTCCAGGAGTCTGGCACATCCCCCAGAAGCCGGCATTCTGCATAGAGAAGCGTCAGGGTCACGGACCAGAATTCTATATTTGCCCTGAACAGAGAGCCGGGCAAGCCGTTAGGACCCGGGGCTCCGTTGTGTCTGATTTTTTTTTAAATTCTGGTGACTGAAGCTGTCTCGAGGTCAACTTTGAATTTGGCGGAAGAGTCTGATTCGCCAATCCCAGCGTGGTCGTTATTTGGGTTGAGACTATGTTGATCGTCTTGATATAATGTCTCTACGTGACTGATCCAGGACCGTGCATCAAGGGAGTTTTCTCTGTGGTTATGACCTTGAGCGAGGGTGTTTAAATTGCTCCAGAACTCTTGGGTTTTGCAAGGTCTTAACAGATCAAAAATCCGCAGCCATTGGGCATCTGAGTGATTGCGCTTTGCAGCCCACACCGTTTTTGAATGACTTTTGCGGCTGTTTTTAATCGCATTTTGTCTTGGGCGGAGCCGGTTTTTCTGTGTGTTCTACGTAAGGCGTTTAGTTTTCGGGCACTTTCTTTGATTGCCGTGTTGGTTCCTGGTTTGTGGGGTACCTGCATTCGGACACAAACTGCTGAGTTGTCACGGAGCACAAGGGCTAGATCCGGAGCTAATCTGTCCCATTCTTTTATTACACCCCCCGTGTTGGGACTTGATGGCCAGCCTTCCCATGCTTGTTTCCAAACCTCGAACTTGGTGGCCGGCACAGGCCCCCATTTAATTTGTCTCGGAAGGTTGTACAGTTCTTCGCCAGTGGAAGTCCCGAGACAGTTCATCCTGGGGCAGGTTTCCATTGTGAGGTTCAAGGTAATTGTTAGGGCAGCGTGATCGCTTTCAGTGCGTGGTTGAACTATGTAGTTTGACAGTAGAGGTTGTAGATTTTTGCTTAAAATGATATAGTCAATCGTTGTTTGGTTGTTGAAAGTGGGGGCTATGGCGGCCATTGGATGAGTTTTTAAATAGACCACATGAGCAGTAGCCAAGTTGTATGATTTAATTAAAGCATTGAAGGCGGTTGTTGCCCCAGAGGGATGGCTTTGGGAGGCCCCTATGTTGTGAGTGTTGAAGTCCCCAAGGATGACAGAGTCAAGTAGGGGGTATTGCAAAAGTAAGGCTTCTAGCTGGCTTATCAGCAGTGACCTGGAGTCCGTGGCCCCCTGATTAGTAACAACAGGGACTTCCTACACCTATATACTTTAGTTTAAGGCTGTGCGTCCATATGAATAAAGTATTGCCCACAGACTAGGTGTACAAAAAATATATGACTAAGTCATTTATTGAATTTTTTCATTTTTTTGAGAGACTAATAATTGTCCATTTTGGATTGAAAATAAATTACAACATTTAAACAAAATCATTATGTCAACAACAGAGCACACCATAACGACATGAATAAAAAACATTAAAGCACCATACAAAAACTGACAGAAATACAAAAAAGAATCATGTGATACAATACAGTTTTTTCTAAAAAAGACAATACATCATAAAAAGTACAACAAAATACAAACGCCAAGACAAGCGCCAACGCGCGTTTCGGAGCTATACAATATATACAGGCTCCTTCCTCAGGGCGTATAGGGTAGGTCTTTCAGGCGACAGCACGAACTAAGCACATTTTCTTGACAAACGTCAAATGGTGAAGAAGTTGACAAGGATTCAAAATTTACACCCGTAGGTCTGTGGGCAAAAAATATGGATAAGTACATATGCTAAGTATTTATAACGGTTTAAGGCTGGAATACACAGAGAGAAGAAAAGAAGCAGATAAAAGGTGATGAACAAAGAGTGACCCAGACTAGGCAAAAATCTTTCTTTATATATAGAGAATAGATATACACACCAAAGGAATTCAAGGTGCACGACAGAGAAAAAAATAATGAAAGGGATAAATAAAAAAGTGAATCAGAAAAATGATAATAGTAGTAGTAAGAATACCAATCACCTATGTGCGCCATTTTAGAAAGTGGACCACCTACTTGAGACGTTATTAATTTCCGCAAAGGCATCCAAGCTGGGATAGCTAATATAATTTACTTTATGTAGCTAGAGGGAAAAGATGAGACATAGGTGAAACAGACTAATGGAAAAACGGTCGTTCGCTATATTTATCACCAATTAGGTTAAAAGTAGGCATACTGATGCAAATATTTATACGCAAATAAGAACAGAGGAAGTGACACCGAGTTTATAAATAACATGGAGTAATTAGAGTTAAACCTTTAGAGTATAGACTTAATTACTCAGAACATAATGTGATAGAATAACGCGTTCACCTGAATGAATATCCTAGTAGTCTCAATAGGGGCCTAAGCGAATTTACACAGGGATGCCGTCCTAGGATTCCTTGGTATCCACTCTTTATTTGAAAATAATCAACAACCACTGATCAGGTACGTGGCAAGATGAATTCTAAAGAAGTAGAAGGAAAAACATTTATATCTCAAGGAATAGGGGAAAAAAAGTGCCGCTATCTACAATAATGTTGCACTAGAAGTAGCGTGAGTAAGTGCACAAGGTAAGCTGAAAGGACTTATATACAGTCATTTTAGAGATCTGAATGTGCTCGCTTACATGAAATTCTGAAGAATTAAGGTTCTACTATTTAGAAGCTTCCACAAGTTAAGAGCATCGTTGATAGGTAATGGAAAAACAGCCGATCAGGTTCTGTAAAAAGGATCGAATGTAAATATAATGAGAAGAAATGCAAGGGAATCCATCCAGCAAAGTTAGAGAACAGGCAAGGAAATGAGGTTCCAAGGGTACACTTACCGGTAATAGAGGAAAAATGTAACCTGGAAAATCGGCAACGTGACCGACCCGTAGTGTTACTCGGAGTGCCACGAATATCCTTAGTAAACAGAATTCAGCGTAGTATCTAAAGAGATTAGGATATTGAACACACAGGGAAACCGGAAGATTAATTACAAGTGTCCCCGATATGCTACCCAGGGGGAGGGATCAGATGCTAACGGACTAATAGTTGCTTACCTAGAGTAGAAGATGATGGCAGTCTACGGGATCAGCAGCGTCAATGCTACGGCAGAGATCGGAACCGATCTGAGCGTCTTCCTTAAATGGAGTTAGGCACAGCGGCTGCGCAAAAATTCGACAGAGATAGAAAGAGGACTAAAGGAAGTCCAATGGAAATAGCTGGTTGAATTTGACGAAAAGAAAGAAAGGACAAAAAGTACTACTGTCCAATTACCAGTTTCGATGCCACAAAATGGGAGGCCATATTAAAACGGGGAAGAGCTAGATTCCAAAATGAGGGTCTTCAGTTACATACACAAATAGGCTTTAAGATAGGAAGCGAAACAACGCACAGAGTTGACTATTTAGACTAAGATGGTAAGAATAACGTACAATGGCCAAAGATCAACTAAAATTAGTCCGTGAAGAGTAAACAATAATGAAATGGAGTCTGCAAAATGAAAAGGCTCACAGCACAATACTGTATATCTCACCAGGCAATAACTAGATGAAATAAGTATTTAGGAAGCAATGATGACACTGGCAGGAAAGGTGAAGAACTATTCCTTTTAGGGCTAGTACGCAAAAAGCAGGAGTAATTATGGCCACGCTTGTCTTGGCGTTTGTATTTTTTTGTACTTTTTATGATGTATTGTCTTTTTTAGAAAAAACTGTATTGTATCACATGATTCTTTTTTGTATTTCTGTCAGTTTTTGTATGGTGCTTTGATGTTTTTTATTCATGTCGTTATGGTGTGCTCTGTTGTTGACATGATGATTTTGTTTAAATGTTGTAATTTATTTTCTATCCAAAATGGACAATTATTAGTCTCTCAAAAAAATGAAAAAATTCAATAAATGACTTAGTCATATATTTTTTGTACACCTAGTCTGTGGGCAATACTTTATTCATATGGACGCACAGCCTTAAATTAAAGTATATAGGTGTAGGAAGTCCCTGTTGTTACTAATTAGAATTTTTCCCTGACACTTTCCTCACATATTTCTTAGTTCAGGGTCCCTCTGTTGTAGCTTATAGATTTTCCCCGGCACGTTGCCGTGAGGGTTTTCTCGTTGCTCTATAGGCTGGAATCTAATTCTCTAATTTTTTCTATTCTTATATTTTGTCTATATATGCTTTTGTATTCTATCCTTACTCATTTTTTTGACATTTCTGTTTGTTTAGATTCAGTACTTTTCCAATCATCTCTGGTAAGTCATTTCGGACCTTGTGTAGATTTCCTTATATCGATTGGGTTGTCCTTTTTACTATACATCTATAGCCTCCTTGTTTCCTTAGGTCTCTAGATACTCCTTCTCTTCGTACCATGGATAAAATTAAAACCTTTGGGTTCACGGACGAAGATTTTTCTAAATTATTGGGTGGTAGTTCTATTACCGATAAACAATTCACCATCGGAAATAATTCAAATGATGATTGGTTTAAATTACTGAATCTCAAGAAAAAGACTAGAAGAACTGAGTCCCATGCAGAATTCATGTTGGAGTACCTAAAAGCGGGAGTCATTCCCAATGGACTCCGAGTAAGAAACATACCAGGGCTATTTGTTGAAGTCAGGAAATTCTTGGAAAAATGGTCTCTCATAGCAAATAGATGCTCCCGAGACTTAATGATCCTTATTATTGAAACAGCAAGAGAGGTGGTGGAAACCTTACTTAAAGAGATTGCAGAATTGGAGGAAACTCTAAAGAAAAACAACCCTTTAGAAGAGGCAAAAAAGAAGCTTGAGGAAATTAATGGTGAGATGAGCTCATTCTCTGAATACTTAATAAAGAAAAAAACGGAAAAACTAAGAAAAGACATCAGATACTTTAATGAGGAAAAAGTTTATCCGTATCTGGCCTCTAACTACTACAGAAATGAACAAGACCACCCTCATCAAAATGAGCGGCAATATTGGTCCAATAAGAGAGTTGTCACTTTTTCGGATACCTCGGGATCTGATACTGACAATAGTCCTGGTTCCTTCGGAAACTTTGGACAAAGAAGAACTAACTACCAGGGCCCTAGAAGAAATGCCCATTTTTTAGGCAACAGACAAGGCCATATCAGAGGACGATACAGAAACCCAGAGAGAGGTTCTTACCAACAATCAGAGAATCCCCCCCAATTCCTGCAGACTCGCAGGAACCAATATTGGAGAGAATAGAACCTATGCATGACAGTAACTTTGCTCTGGATGTATCTAGTGATATAGCTCTAGTCCCCATCCCTTCTACCTCTAAGGAATCCACACCTAAGGGACTTGACATTCCTGTTGATAGCGATTTTGCTAAATACCCTCTGACAATTCCTGTTTTCAATCTCTCTAAAATTAAATTAGATACTTCTGTTCTCAAACTGTTATCTTGAGGACTTTCGTTTGTCCCCACCACCTATCTTGACAAATTTAAAGTAACAACTGACATCCAGTCCTTCTTCCGCAAGATAAGACTCAAAAGATTCTTTGAAGACAAACCACCTCAAATTGAGGAGAATAACACTGGGTTCCGGCCTAAATCCATTTTTACGCCATCCTTAGATCAGATCGGGGCTGAAATTGATATCTTTGAGAGAGTGGTTAGTTCTAAAATACAAAAACTACTCACCTTTGTACCCAAACCAGAGTACAACCTAGACTACTCAGAGTATCAGGCCTTTAAATCATTGGCCAACAACTCTGAACTGACTATTAAGCCGGCGGACAAGGGAGGAGGGATTGTAGTCCTTGACAGCACTATGTATAAACAACAAATTCAAGCTATGCTTGACATCCCTGAACACTATATTAAATATAGGACATACCCGGAACGAGGTATCAAAGCCCAGATTCTCAACATTACTCAGAAAGCTTTGGAAAGAGGGTCTATATGTGAACAAGAGTTTGACTATTTAAATACAGAGTTTCATCGAATACCCATTCTCTACGGAATTCCCAAAATACATAAAAACTTGACTCTCCCTCCTTTTAGGATTATTGTATCCACTATTGGATCACTTACTGAGCCGCTATCCAAATATATAGATGCCTTTCTACAACCTCTGGCATCTAATCTACAGGGCCACATTAAGGATACAGGACATCTTATTAGTGAAATTGAGGGCATTCATTTTAATACTCACACTGACTTCCTTGTGTCTATGGACGTAGAAGCCCTATATACTAATATTCCATTAATAGGAGCCCTGGAAGCGGTTAAACTAACTCTTATCAATAACAACTGCCCAGGTGATCGATTGTTTTTATTGGAATGCCTGGCCATCGTCCTAAAGGAAAACTATTTTGAATTCGAAGGTGAAATCTTTAAGCAAATACAGGGAGTAAGCATGGGCGCTGCCTGTGCGCCTAATGTAGCTAATATCTACATGGGACAATTTGAAACTATGTTCATATTCAATGAGATAGCCCCATTCAGTGAGAACATCCTAAGGTGGCATCGATTTATCGATGACATCTTCTTTATCTGGAGAGGCCCTAAAGAACAGCTAGATGAATTTATTCTGTGGATTAATCTCTGCGATACTCATCTCAAATTTAGTCCCAACATTAGTCAAAATAAAATTGAATTCCTTGATATTTGGATCGAAAATGTTGATGAAAAGATTGAGGTTAGTCTTTATACCAAACCTACAGCTAAAAACACTCTTCTCCAGTACTCAAGTTACCATCCTCGTAGTCAAAAAGATAACATCCCGTTCAGCCAATTCCTGCGTCTCCGCAGGAATTGTACCACCATACAGAATTATGATTTACATGCTGAACAACTTAAAGACAAGCTCTACAACAGAGGGTATCCGTATAAATTGATTAAAAACGCCTACAAAAGAGCCAAATACTACGACAGAACAGTTTTGTTCCAGAACAAAGAAACCAAAACTGAAGATAAATTGGTGTGTGTGACTACCCACTCTAATATAAACCATAAGATCAGACAAATCATCAACAGTGAATGGCATATTCTTAATTCGGATCACTGCAAAAAGACTCTCCCTAAGCCCATCTTTGCGTTTCGACGCAATAAGAACTTGAAGAATGCGTTAGTTAAATCCAAAGGATTTGTCAATAATTCATTCATCCAGAAATCTATCACAGGTACTAACCCCATCACGGGCACACATAAATGTGGCTGTTGTCATGCCTGCCAATTTGCCATAGTTACTGATAAACTAACGTGGGACAAAAAGACCTTTTTCTTCAAAGACATGACAAATTGCCGTACCCAACATGTAGTCTATCTTATCCTTTGCCCATGTGGCCTTGGCTACGTGGGCGAAACTAGTAGGGAATTTCGAGTTCGACTTAGTGAACATAAGTCGGCCATTTCCAATCAGCGCCCTGGTGCTCCCCTAGTTTCACATTGGGCTGAAAAGAAACACACTATTCCTGATCTCCGCTGGATGATTTTGCAACATATTCGATCTCCCAAGGATGGTAACATCGACGCCTTTAGACGCAAAAGAGAAGTCTTCTGGATGTTTACTTTGCAGACCTATGAAAGAGGTCTGAATGAACACCTCCCATGGGAAAATGCAATTATATAAGCCTCTAATATTGCTGGGTTACGCTTTCATGTGGCCTTAATTCCTCCTACTATTTGCGTGCTAGCCCTAGCCTCTAATATTTTCAGGTAACATCTTTATGTGGCCATAATTACTCCTGCTTTTTGCGTACTAGCCCTAAAAGGAATAGTTCTTCACCTTTCCTGCCAGTGTCATCATTGCTTCCTAAATACGTATTTCATCTAGTTATTGCCTGGTGAGATGTACAGTATTGTGCTGTGAGCCTTTTCATTTTGCAGACTCCATTTCATTATTGTTTACTCTTCACGGACTAATTTTAGTTGATCTTTGGCCATTGTACGTTATTCTTACCATCTTAGTCTAAATAGTCAACTCTGTGCGTTGTTTCGCTTCCTATCTTAAAGCCTATTTGTGTATGTAACTGAAGACCCTCATTTTGGAATCTAGCTCTTCCCCGTTTTAATATGGCCTCCCATTTTGTGGCATCGAAACTGGTAATTGGACAGTAGTACTTTTTGTCCTTTCTTTCTCTTCGTCAAATTCAACCAGCTATTTCCATTGGACTTCCTTTAGTCCTCTTTCTATCTCTGTCGAATTTTTGCGCAGCCGCTGTGCCTAACTCCATTTAAGGAAGACGCTCAGATCGGTTCCAATCTCTGCCGTAGCATTGACGCTGCTGATCACGTAGACTGCCATCATCTTCTACTCTAGGTAAGCAACTATTAGTCCGTTAGCATCTGATCCCTCCCCCTGGGTAGCATATCGGGGACACTTGTAATTAATCTTCCGGTTTCCCTGTGTGTTCAATATCCTAATCTCTTTAGATACTAAGCTGAATTCTGTTTACTAAGGATATTCGTGGCACTCCGAGTAACACTACGGGTCGGTCACGTTGCCGATTTTCCAGGTTACATTTTTCCTCTATTACCGGTAAGTGTACCCTTGGAACCTCATTTCCTTGCCTGTTCTCTAACTTTGCTGGATGGATTCCCTTGCATTTCTTCTCATTATATTTACATTCGATCCTTTTTACAGAACCTGATCGGCTGTTTTTCCATTACCTATCAACGATGCTCTTAACTTGTGGAAGCTTCTAAATAGTAGAACCTTAATTCTTCAGAATTTCATGTAAGCGAGCACATTCAGATCTCTAAAATGACTGTATATAAGTCCTTTCAGCTTACCTTGTGCACTTACTCACGCTACTTCTAGTGCAACATTATTGTAGCTAGCGGCACTTTTTTTCCCCTATTCCTTGAGATATAAATGTTTTTCCTTCTACTTCTTTAGAATTCATCTTGCCACGTACCTGATCAGTGGTTGTTGATTATTTTCAAATAAAGAGTGGATACCATGGAATCCTAGGACGGCATCCCTGTGTAAATTCGCTTAGGCCCCTATTGAGACTACTAGGATATTCATTCAGGTGAACGCGTTATTCTATCACATTATGTTCTGAGTAATTAAGTCTATACTCTAAAGGTTTAACTCTAATTACTCCATGTTATTTATAAACTCGGTGTCACTTCCTCTGTTCTTATTTGCGTATAAATATTCGCATCAGTATGCCTACTTTTAACCTAATTGGTGATAAATATAGCGAACGACCGTTTTTCCATTAGTCTGTTTCACCTATGTCTCATCTTTTCCCTCTAGCTACATAAAGTAAATTATATTAGCTATCCCAGCTTGGATGCCTTTGCGGAAATTAATAACGCCTCAAGTAGGTGGTCCACTTTCTAAAATGGCGCACATAGGTGATTGGTATTCTTACTACTACTATTATCATTTTTCTGATTCACTTTTTTATTTATCCCTTTCATTATTTTTTTCTCTGTCGTGCACCTTGAATTCCTTTGGTGTGTATATCTATTCTCTATATATAAAGAAAGATTTTTGCCTAGTCTGGGTCACTCTTTGTTCATCACCTTTTATCTGCTTCTTTTCTTCTCTCTGTGTATTCCAGCCTTAAACCGTTATAAATACTTAGCATATGTACTTATCCATATTTTTTGCCCACAGACCTACGGGTGTAAATTTTGAATCCTTGTCAACTTCTTCACCATTTGACGTTTGTCAAGAAAATGTGCTTAGTTCGTGCTGTCGCCTGAAAGACCTACCCTATACGCCCTGAGGAAGGAGCCTGTATATATTGTATAGCTCCGAAACGCGCGTTGGCGCTTGTCTTGGCGTTTGTATTTTGTTGTACTTTTTATGATGTATTGTCTTTTTTAGAAAAAACTGTATTGTATCACATGATTCTTTTTTGTATTTCTGTCAGTTTTTGTATGGTGCTTTGATGTTTTTTATTCATGTCGTTATGGTGTGCTCTGTTGTTGACATAATGATTTTGTTTAAATGTTGTAATTTATTTTCAATCCAAAATGGACAATTATTAGTCTCTCAAAAAAATGAAAAAATTCAATAAATGACTTAGTCATATATTTTTTGTACACCTAGTCTGTGGGCAATACTTTATTCATATGGACGCTGTGGACTTGTAAGCGTAAGGGCTTTTAGTCCGAGCGACACTGTCAGAATACTTCCACCGACACCCGAGAGTGAGGGTTTACGAAGGAGGGAAGTGAGGGCGGGACGGACAGGGGCGATGGAAGAGGTAAGTAAGAGAGGGGAGGGGATAGAGGTGCAAGGTGTTGGGTAGTGATCGGAATTTATACAGTGCTCGTGAAAAGGGGGATACGTATACTGTGTCTTAGTGCGCGTGTCTCCTATGCTATGTACAGTTCTATATTTACAAGAGGGCCACGGAGAAAGGTGACGTGTACTTACGTGCCCCGCCGCAACTCTCATCCAAGTTGCGGCCGCTCTCCAGCCTCCTCCTGAGGATGCCACCAGTCTTCCGTCCAGACGTCCTCGTCCTCTTCCTTGCTTCGGTCCAGCCGGGCTATGCCGCTCTCAGTCGGGGGTTCGTCGCTCTCCGTTTTCTCCTGCCACGAGTCGGTTGCTCCGAACGCCTCTCCGTCGTTCTCGGGGCCTTTTCTACCTTCCGGCTTGTTGTCTGGCGGGTCCCTTCCGGGGTCAAGGTCGGGTGCTTCCGGGTCGATCGAGGTCGTCCAGTTTCTGCGTCCGGGGTGACTGGCGAGTGTTTCCGGTTCACCCAGTCCAGGAGGCGGTACCTGCAGGGAACGAGAAAGAGAGGGTGTCCTGTGTGACCGGGACGTTAATCGACCGGGCGCGGGGGACAGGATCCCCGCGCCCGGACATCGCGGTAATGGGGTACTGGTAGCCTCCTTTCCACATCCCCTTTCCCTAGCTGTCTTTCTAGTAGGGGGGCTGGGGAATGGATACCGGGACAGATAATCAGCGTTGCCCTGTTGTAGTCCTTTCCTGTGTACGGTTTTAAATCTAAAGGGCTGTAGGGACAGAAACCACCGAAGGACTCGGTCATTGTGACCCCTATTACGGGCCATCCATTCTAGAGGGGCATGATCGGTGTATAATATAAATTCACGCCCCTCCAGATAGTACCTAAGGCTTTCCACTGCCCATTTAATGGCTAGGGCCTCTTTCTCTATCACTGCATAATTGACTTCTCGGGGAAAAAGTTTCCTGCTGAGGTATAGTATTGGTCGTTCGATCCCTGTCGAGTCCTTTTGTGAAAGAACAGCCCCTAGACCCTGATCAGAGGCATCAGTCTGCAGGATGAAAGTCTGGGTATAGTCCGGGCTGACTAACACCGGCTCCGAGAGTAGGGACTGTTTCAGTCGTTCAAAGGCGTGGACCACCAGGTTTGAGGGATGTCTGAGTAGGTCTTCAGTTTTCGTGGATTTCTTCAACAAGTCCGTTAAAGGGGCCGCGGTTTGGGAGAAATTCGGGATAAACCTCCTATAGTACCCTAATAAACCCAGAAAGGCACGAAGGTCCTTCCGGGTTTGGGGGAAGGGGATGGCCTGAATGGCTTTGATCTTATTTTTCTGGGGCCGTATGAGCCCTTCCCCCAACAGGTATCCAAGGTATTTCACGCTCTGGGCAGCTAGGGTGGTCTTGGAGGGGTTGATGGTAAAGCCACTGTTTCCCAGAGAGGCTACCACAGAACGTAAGTGGTGTAAGTGCTGCTCCCAACTGTCGCTATAAATGACGATGTCATCTAGGTACGCCCCGGCATACCTTAGGTGGGGCTGTAGTACCAAGTTCATGGCTCTTTGAAAGGTAGCCGGGGCACCGTGAAGCCCAAAAGGCATCACCCTAAACTGAAACAAACGCTCAGGGGTGGAAAAGGCAGTCTTGGGTTTATCTATTTCTTTGAGGGGGATTTGCCAGTAACCCTTGCAGAGGTCCAGGGTGCTTATGTACTTGGCTTTACCTATGCGTTCCACCATTTCGTCTACGCGGGGTAAGGGATAGGTGTCGAAGGCCGATATTTTGTTCACTTCTCTAAAATCTATACAGAATCTGGTGGAGCCATCCGGCTTGGGTACTAGCACTATAGGGGAATTCCAGCTGCTATTGGAGGGCTCTATGATGCCCATTTTCAGCATTTGATTTGTCTCCTCTTTGATGATGGCTCTACGAGCTTCCGGGATGCGGTAGGGCCGTTGTCTCACGGTTTTTCCTGGTTCCGTGTGGATGGCGTGTTCGTGAAAAGGGGGATACGTATACTGTGTCTTAGTGCGCGTGTCTCCTATGCTATGTACAGTTCTATATTTACAAGAGGGCCACGGAGAAAGGTGACGTGTACTCACGTGCCCCGCCGCAACTCTCATCCGAGTTGCGGCCGCTCTCCAGCCTCCTCCTGAGGATGCCACCAGTCTTCCGTCCAGACGTCCTCGTCCTCTTCCTTGCTTCGGTCCAGCCGGGCTATGCCGCTCTCAGTCGGGGGTTCGTCGCTCTCCGTTTTCTCCTGCCACGAGTCGGTTGCTCCGAACGCCTCTCCGTCGTTCTCGGGGCCTTTTCTACCTTCCGGCTTGTTGTCTGGCGGGTCCCTTCCGGGGTCAAGGTCGGGTGCTTCCGGGTCGATCGAGGTCGTCCAGTTTCTGCGTCCGGGGTGACTGGCGAGTGTTTCCGGTTCACCCAGTCCAGGAGGCGGTACCTGCAGGAAAGAGAGGGTGTCCTGTGTGACCGGGACGTTAATCGACCGGGCGCGGGGGACAGGATCCCCGCGCCCGGACATCGCGGTAATGGGGTACTGGTAGCCTCCTTTCCACAGACGCACAGCCTTAAATTAAAGTATATAGGTGTAGGAAGTCCCTGTTGTTACTAATTAGAATTTTTCCCTGACACTTTCCTCACATATTTCTTAGTTCAGGGTCCCTCTGTTGTAGCTTATAGATAGTCCGTGGCCCCCTGCCCATGGGGGTTTTGATAAACGCTGATTAAGAGGATGGGAAGTGGGCCATTGGTCGAGTGAAGCCCTTTCAGGATGCCCGCCAGGAACAAATGTGAGGTAAAAGGTGTTTCAGTGAATTCGATACGCAGCGAGTGCTTGATGTAGATCGTAATCCCTCCTGAGGGTCTTCCGAATATGTTGGCTTTTATGGCTGGTTTACAGAATTCGGCGTACCCCCTTAAGGAGATGGGTTTTACTGCCCAGGTTTCTTGGGTACAGATTATGTCGGCGCCTTCTAGAAAGTCCACTGCCGCTTGATTTTGAGTTAATTTGGTTATCCCTGCAACATTCCAGGACATGATGTTTAAACTGCTAATGGTCAGTGGTCGTGTAGAATGCTTTTTGGGGGGGCGACTATTAGGTGCTCGGGTTTAAAGCATACGGCAACCAGGACCAGTCTTTGCTGATGTTTCCCATTACACAGCAGAAACGTTTGCCCTGACCCAAGTTAGTTGTGATTTTAATTGGTGTTTCATTGGCGGGACTGGAGGTCGTCCCCCCTTTGGATCCAAGTAGGACGGAGACTACTTGCGGTGCTGGTTCCCGTGCAGCACTCGTGCCCTCCTGCCACCCTGTGTTCCCCTCTGAAGAAGCCAAACAGGTCTCCAAACCGCAGGTTTTCAATATCAATGGGTATTTTTCTAAGGATTGAATCTTTATTTTTATGCCCCAGCTGTCCATTAGCGTATGGTGATTTTTCATAATCTCTGCCGGAATTGGGCTAGTAAAGGTTAGCTCAGTGGTTTTGTTGGTCTCATTAGGGCCTCGAGGTAGGAAAGAGACGCTCTCGATGTCTGTTGTTTTTATCTTTTCCAGGCCGGGGATGTTTGCACAGAGTTTCAAAAGATTGCTGCGATTGAGGGTGTCCCATTTGCCTTGTGAGACATACTCTGGATATAGCAAAATTTTCCGTTCTTGTTGTTTTATATGGGACTAGGTCTGAGTCCCAGTTACCGGGGTTGGGGCAGTGGCCAGTGTAGAAGGAGTAGTTAGGCTGGCTGCCATGCCCTCAGTGGCTCGTCCCCAATGGGGCGTGAACGTTGTTGTCCCAGCGGTGAGCCCTAGCATTGACTTAGATGGCACTGAGCTTATGTCCGTGAAAGTATCCAGGTTGGTATTAATTAGCAACTCTTGTGGTTGTCTGTTCTTACTTATGGTTAAATGATTTCTGAGCGAAGGGTTTTTCGTCTCTGCTAAACGATCGCTGGAGGATCCCTGTGTTGCTTCATTCACCTGGATAGTATGTAACACTGTCGAAATCTGTTGAGCACCCGGACCCGAAGGGGCTGCCCAGCAAGGGGCAAAGGAGGCCGCAGGGCCCAAAGTAGGGTCAAAGGTAGTCGTGCCAGGAGCGTCGTGACATGCTGAGTTTGTTGTTATTATATTGGTTGCAGTTTGCGTGGTGGCCCCCTGGAACTCGTTGGAATGTTCGTGCGGCTCTGAGCAGGCGGGCAGTAGCCATTGTCGGATTGAACCATTCGAGACAGACTTGAGTTTGCACTGTTTGTTGAGTTTTTTTAATCTTTTTTTATTTTTTCGAGAGAGATATCGAGTAACTGGGCCTGCCAATTTTTCAATATTGTATTCGTCATTGTTTTTGTCTCGGGGGAGATTTGGAAGGCGGGTGATCTCGTCAGGTTTGGCGCTGGGCTCCAAGCCGAGTCTATTGTCTACTTCAGCTAAGTTAGCTGGATCAAGTTTGCCAGAGTAAGCATCTGTGATGTTAAATAGCCCGTCTGTTTTTTGGTGAGCGAGTTCATTATTCCGTGATCTTCGGGCTTCGCCTTTAAGATCGTCAATAAGCGTGCTCATTATGTCTGGGAGTTTTTCTAGCTTGAGCAATATGGGGCTGAAGCCACAGCTCACTGGTTTGATCGAGTAGGAGGTGTTTGTCTGTGCTCTGTGTATTAAAGAGTTCAGGTTGTCCAGTTTAGTGTCTATCCCAGAAATCAGGCCAGCCACTGTCTGTAGTATGGTTATTTGAATATCGAGTTTGTCGGCGTGCAATATGGCTGCGTTTGCCATAGAAAGTAGAGCCTCATTAATTAGTGTTAGATGATTGGCAATTATAGGTGACTGCTCCTCCTTGCATGTGTCTCTACTCCCAGGACAAGGGGACTGAAAGTCGTTAGCCGGGCTACCGGGCGCTGAAAAGGTAGTAGCCTGGGGGTGTATAAAGTCAGAAGTTGGGCTGATTGTGGCTCTCATAGCAGCGTTGATCTCATTGCCCCCGTCTGTAACCTGGCTCTGAGTGAAGTCTACCAGCTGGTATGTGGGAGAACAGCTTGGGCTTATATCGTTGCCTGATTGGAGACTCATTTTGGTGGGCTCAGTTGAAGTTGGTCCTTGAAAAATGGTTACTTTGGGGGACAGTGGGGTGATCGGCCGACTGGATGGAGCTAAGCACAGGGATGTTTCTAGAACTGTGGCTTTAACGGTGTTGCTAGATGCTTCCATCAGGGTCGTGTCCGCTCTGGAGTAGTTGGCTGAGTGCGCTGTTGGGGCCGTGAGGTGGATAAAATCTCTTATGTCTCTATAACCTGTGGACTCAAATGTCGTCTTTTGGGGCTTTGGACTGAGCCCGCTGGCCAAGTGATTGGCTGGGATGGAGGCCTTTGCTTGGCATGGTTTTGTCTGTGTCCCCAAACCAAATGTGAAGGCACCGTCTTGAAAATCTTCCCCTTGGCCTGAACCTCGGTCGGAGTTCGTTCTGCTGGTGGGATAGAGTAACTTTCTTTTTTGCCTCCTTGCTGATTTATGAGGGCGAGGCTTCTCAGTGCGCTGGACCAGGGTCGAATTTCTCGTCCTCATGTTAAATAGCGAATGTTAAATGTTCAGTGGCTGGGGGCGGAGTGTAGTAAAGTCTGTGGCTCCAAAGCTTCTTCAATTCTTAACTTTCCTTCCTCTCTCGCTCCCGTGCTCCCTTACGTAACTAGGTCGGTGGGCTTACCTCGGGCGTACGAGACGTCCTCCGTTTCCAAGGGTGGTAATAGCAGTAGGCGGGGTGTTGATAGTCAGGCTGTAGTCATACGGGAAAAACCTCCTCAGGGCTGCCAGCCGGAAGAAACAACCTGCGGATGACGGGGGGGGGGGTGACTGCCTGCCCAGTCCTTCACAGCCCTCCTCAGCTTCACTCCAGTGACCCGTTGATGAGTTCTGTCGTGCCTCGAAGTCTGGAACCCCAGTTGCTGCCTGCTGTTCACTAATCGCTGCGAGAATTGCAGGGTCGGGGTCAGGAGGCTGCACTGACGGTGGCGTGGCGTACGGCAGACGAGGCACTCCCTGTGCCGATCTTGTGCCGATCTTGTGCCGATCTTGTGCCTCGCGCTGTGCGGCCCTCCACACTCCCAAGCCTACTCCCACACCTGCAACCTGCCGCTAGGTGTGTGGAGGGAGGGAGGGAGGAGCCGGCCAGCCAGCCGGTGGAAGACGCCGAGACCAGACCTCCAGACCTCCAGTGCCCCCGAAGTCAGGGAGAGCGGCGGCTCAACGGAGCAGCGGCCCACCAACGGGACCGCACGGGCTCTGACGTTACCCTTAGCGGTCTTAGCGGACTTGGCGGTCTTGATCCTGGCCCCGCCGCGAATGCTCAGCGGTGGCAGCAGCAGCGGCAGCGGCAGCGGCAGCAGCGGCCGCAGTGGAGGACGCGGCTCAAAACACGGGCAACTGGAAAACCGGAACCGGTACCAGCACCAACCAAAGGGAAAACTCCTCTTTAACACTCACATATTCCTCCATCGTGACACGTTTGTAGCATTCCATATCATTAAGTTGTATCAACACCTCATTCAGATACATTTCTTTATCCGACAAGACAATGTTTCCCCCCTTCTCTGAGGGTTTCACCACCACATGGTCTAGGTTTGTGAATTTCTTTAAGTTGAAAGAAATATCTTGTCTGTATTGTCTAGATGTTCTCTCTTATTGGTGGATGTCCAATTAATGTGGTGCAAGTCTTTAATGACATCCTCTAGGTTATCTCTGGTTGTCTGTGGGATATACCTGGACCAGGGTGAAAAGGAGTAACTTCACCATCCATGTTGATCATAGCCAGTTCTTGAACCAAATTGCCTGAGGATAACTGTTGGCTCTGATTTCATTTTGCATTCCTCTTGCAAAGCCATGAGGTCTTCCAGTAAACCCATATCTGATACTAATAACTTGGAACACATACTAGCTCTCCTCGGTTCATTGTTAGGGATCACTTACGGAATCACTTGCGGGGACATTTCCCTAAGTTTATGCCTTTTTTGGCAACTTCAGTTTGCGAGTATATTGGTATAGATCTATTCTACTTTTGGTGTAGTTGATTTACTCCTATGGCAATATGAAAGGCCCAATTCCAAAGTTGAAGTATCTTCCTCAGACAATGGTACCTGGCTTAGGTACACAATAGTTCTTATGTGTTTGATTACTTGATTGATTGCTTATGATTTCTGGTTGTGCTCCCTGTTGTTTCTACTCATGTTCCTTCTTTGCCCCTGCCCACCCCTCCTTTGTTTCCTCCTCCTTGCGGTCTCCCTCACCCTCTTATTGTTCTGTGGTCTGTTCTTGATTCTGTTGTAAAGTATATAGCTCATCTGAGACTGTAAAGCTCGTAGCTCCTCCTTTACCTCTGGTGAGATTTTCCTGTTCAACTTCAGACCCTGTGTCTGAACTAACCTCGCTACAGGAGTGCTTTACTGCGTTTAATTGATGTCTTGAATTCTCTGTCTCCTTATTGTATCAAAACGCTTTGCAAAAGTATAGATCTGGCCTCTTTGGTAGTCCAAGCGGTCAATCAAGAATATGCTGGCTTTTCTCTCTTCAAATCTTTGCTCGTATTTCAACAAGCACCCTTACAAATTACTTTTGAATTTTTTATTATTCTCACTTGGTTTGATTCTTTCTCCAAAATAATGTTCAAATCTTTAATCTTATGTAGAACTATGGCTCTTTTGACTTCAGCATACTGAAGCAAGAGATTTTTCTTTTTATCAACTTCTCAAACAGCAGTAGATTTTTCAAAAGATCATTACTGTTTCCTGCTGTCGCAGCACTTGCCTCTGTTACTTGGTTTTCGGAGCTAGTTTCTGTAAATAATTTCAATGCCTCCTGCTCCCTTACTGGTAAACCAAAGGAGGCTTGGGTCCGTACGCTACCTAGATTGGACCACTTCATTTTTATAAACACACAAAGTATCTACACAGCTCAATTTAAACAAATGTTTAAACAAAACGAGCCTGTGTCCTTAATTCAGAAGCCTGTGTGATTTATTTCACTTTTCTTTTTTTACTTTAAGGAGAACAAGATTCTTACATTTTGATAATGTCATCGTGTTGGGCAACACTTCTTTATGTTTGCAATCATATGTAACAAACACTGTGAAAAAGTACATAACAGACTAATCATAAACAACATAGTCAACAGGTGTAACATATCAAAACATAACAAAACATATATGACCAGTCCCTTATTACAGTTAGAAACACTTGGCGGACAAATGTGATTCAACAAAGAATGTCTTATATGTTCCTGCCAATGATGTTGGCTCTGGGAGTTATAGTTTTTGTAGGGTGTTGTCAATAAGAGAGAAGTATTGGTACAAGTATTCTCTTGTGGCACACCCTGTGAGTGCCTTATCCTAAGAGCTGGTGTCAACGTGTTTCAAACCCCATCTTGTTGGGGGGTTCTCATCAGGAACTGGACTCGGTCGTGGCAACTTCTATCTTTTGGAGGTACAGGAGGGCTGTAGTGGTATCCAGTGAGAATCCTAAACAGATCTTCAAAGTAAGGTGCGGAGGTTGGTTTTTAAAGCACTTGCATCTTCTTTCTGCATTGAATGACTCTTGTGTTTCGGCCGTCCTGTCTTGTTATGAATAATCCAACTGTACATAGGAGCTCTCTCAAGTCAAACGTTGTGGGCCTCAGCTCCAATTGTTTCTCGGTTACTCCTTTACTTAGCTTTTTTGTTTTCGGAGCTAGTTTCCGTAAATAATTTCAATGCCTCCTGCTCCCTTACGGCACATTCCTCATCACTCATTTCCTCTGTGATTTTCACTTCATAATTAGATCCACTCTGCTCTGCGCATGTCTATGTACGTTTTTCAGCAGCTTGGTGACAACCGAGTGCGACGCTCCCGACTGAGATGCGGTCCTGAGTAATTACCAGTGGCTGTGATTAATTTAGACATTCCATCCATCATTTTTTGTATACTTTAGTACTCTCCTGTCTGAGCATGGGATCTATGTAAGATTTCCGGTGAGGCCTGACAATGGGACATGTACTAAAAATTTATTTCTCTCAGGTGTCTTGAATAACCCGTCCATCGGAGAAAAGAACCCTCTTTCCAAGAGGCGCCCACAATCCAAGCATCATGCTGGCCTCGACTGCATCTCTAGGCATGGTATTGAGAATCTACACAAGACTACTGCAAGGAGTCTTAGTCCCAGATAATGACAGTGCTCCCACTCAAGGGCCACATCCTCAGTGGTGAAGATTCTGATGTATTCAGCTTACTGGAGCGGAACTCATGCAGCAGCGAGGGGTGAGAAAACTGAAGACCGGTCCATATGATCGCTTCTCAGGGGCAAACCCTTTTCAATTTACAAAATGATACAATTGTCTTATAACAATTTGTGTATCTAGAATCTATTGCACTTTATATTCTTTTTAAGTATGCATCTGAATTGGTCCAGGATTTGGGCCAAGACGTGTCTTTGCAGAACATAATTTGAACAAAGACATATAAAACACAGAATGGATTTTCATGGACTAATGTTAACTGTGCAGCTATGAACTCTTTAATGGTAAATGGTCAAATAATCTTGGGTTGCAAATTCGAAACTTGCATCATATATAAATGTTCTAGGCTTTTCGACCCACTATAGACATGTGCTGTTTTTTTTTCCTGTCAGCATGTATACTGTAGCTAACCTTGTTTTTACTCATACCTCTTGTACTGAATTTTGGATTTCCTGGAGTCCAAGCAAATCTTCTTGTACTGAGGGGACTAATGTAGACAAGTGTGGGTCTAACAGTGATGTTGTAGGGTGAAGGTCATACATACAATGTCAGAATTTGTGGATATTTACCAACAGAGTCTGTAGAGCATCTGCCACACTCCCTAGAACACAGATCTGCCCATGCATGAGCAAGCACAAACAGCAGAACTAAATCCTGCAAGGGAACTGGAATGGGAGAGAGAGAAGAGACAGCTGAAATGGTGTGGTTTCACCAGTCACATGTCTCTTGTACTTTAAAGAAATCACAATAGTATTTTCAAAGATGAATTCAAAACATATATCGAAGGTCAATAAATGAAATAGTAGGTCTGATTGGCAGTAATGGTCGTTTTTCGCCACACTAGTTTATCAGTAACTTCTATACCCAAGCATGCCAACTCCCGAGGTCCAACTGACAACAAAAACCTCCTCAAAACATCACAGTCAACTATACAAATGATGTTCATAATCAGTCTATCATACTCTCAAAAGAGACCATCAAAGATAGATGTATTTTAAATCCTTTATTTTTCCATTGTCTCTTAACCTGTAATTAAAAAGAGATGTTCACCTAGCCAATGTGTTTTGTACCCAGTGTGGGACTTCATCAGGGCTGTAAAAACATATACAAAACATATTCACAATAAAACCTTTTTATGAAAAAACAATCCAGTAAGAAAGACACCTTTATCTACATACAAAAGATGAGTGATCCACATTTCTTGAGGGCTGAAGTGGTGAAATATATTCCAAAACATCACTTGTGAAATGACAAAATTTGCACACAAAGAGCCCTTCAGGTCCAATGCATATTACACAAAGTACCCACTTATTTATTACATGTTTATTTAATAACATCATTCACATTCCTTTTCAAAATATACAAATGTATCAATCTCAAATACCAAATCAAAAGAACATTATCAGTATTGTTATATTATTTTACCTACATGAATTTGCAGCCACGTCTCGAACTGTGCTTGTTATGTCGAGACATTGTTCCTATAATCCAATTCAAACATTAATTTCTGAAAAAAGCAAAAATAATCCCACCCACAAACATTTCTAAAATCAAAACAAACTTTATTGACCATCTTCTCAACATCGCCAAATGAGATTCATCTCAAACAATTCACCAAAATATCAATATATTCTAAAGATGTATCAGCAAAAGAACTATCCTGAACTCTAAACATATAGCTGCACCATACTTTTAGCTAACAGTCGATATATTACTATAAGGACTATCTACTTACCCTTCATTGGCAAAAGTGCATATAATCTATCACTGCTCCTTTGTCCAAATTAAACCAGAAGTCAAAGAAAAGTATAATCATCACACTGTATATACCTGTAACAATTATTAGAAAATACCCCCACTTGGCACAACTATCTGCACCATGAAGGTATACACAACAAACAGCACACTATACTAGCTCAAATAACAAGGTGTATAAAAAGGCATCCACAAAGAATGCAGACTCAAGCAATCCAAATAATTCATGGCGTGATCACAAGCAGAACGCTCACATGACCTATGCTGTAAACATATCAATATATCCAGTAACAGAATCAATGTTTAACCAGTAATCCCCTTCAACTAATTCTGAGTCTTGTCTCCTTAAAAGTCGTAACACATAAGTCTCCAAAATTACACAAGTTCGAGGAATACAAACATGTAGGGAATCCAGTCATGTTACAAACATCCTGTGCGCCAATGTCTCCATAGATTTCCAGATGCACTCGCCAGTGACGGCTCCTCCTCTATAGTGGAGGAGCGTCGTCCCACTGCTTTTAAGCAGTGCGATGTGGAAACATTATGCCTGTGCTGCTTTGCCGGCGGGTCTGCTCTCAGAGCTGGGCAGGGGAGGAGTGGTTTGCCAACTCCTATGGGCAAATGACTGTTTGGCTGGCCCTCTCGGGCCGCCCAAAACAGTCATGCGCACTCTCCCTGTTCTCCATGTAGGCTGCATTACAGCCTGCGTGGAGAACATACCCAGGCCCCCATTCCCTGGCTGAGTGTCCAACCAGGTAGCGTTGTGATTAGTCAGGGAAGTCTGGGTGCTTACCAATCACAATGCTGTATTGCAGTGTTGTAATTGGTCAGTGGGGCCCGGCTGTGCTTCCTGTTTCTCAAGTTCGACAAGGAGAGCAGGAGCAGAGACGCGGGACACGGTGGCAAGGTAAGTTTATTATTATTATTTTTTATATTGCGCACCCCCTCCTGCTCGACCTGCCCGCGGGCCCCCAACCTGCCACCCCCCTGCTCCCGCACCCAGCCCCCAAACTCGCGGGCCATTCCGGCCGCCGCTAGCACTTGTCAAATGACCAATAGCCAAACAGCATATTCAAGGTCTGTGCCATTTATAAGGGCCCACCTCCTCCATGATTGGACGACCCATCATGCCTTGATAACTTCCTGTATTCACATGTCAATCCACCATATTGGAATGGGCACATTTTGCAATTAACATACTAATATGACATTATATAAAAATCTTGAGAGAAATTAGGCCTCTCCATATAGGTCTCTCTCAAGAGTCACACTCTTCCTAAAATTAATTCTCTATGGTTGTTGGTGGTATTTAGTAGAATTGGGCTGTACTTATAGCCGATTTAGTGTTTTTTTTGTTTTTCAGAGTTTTTTATAGCGCAAACTTGACCCAAAGGTATCAGATATCAGAGCGCTTTATACGAGCATCAGTTGCGTTACACAAGGACACATTCATTTATGTAAGGCACAGGGAGATTAAGTGATTTACCCATAGGATGTTGATCGTCGTTGCTGAGACTCTAACCCGGTTCCCCAGATTGGAGATTGACCGCCCTAGCCGTTAAGTCACATGAACAATCACATAATGCTTTCATCCTGAATTTTATTTCTTATCTAATTGTTATTTTTTTTATTGTCATGTGATCAGAAATGTGCTTTCTAATGCATGTTAAACTTTCTGATACTTGTTAAAAGTCATTGCTGCACACTACTTTATGTTCTTGCCTCACTTAGAGTTTTGGTGGTACTAGTGTGAAACTATTGGCCTGCATTAGTAGCCAAAATTGTATTTAAGCCAACAATTGTCCTTCTTCAAAATTAAATTGTTCGCATAATGTAGTTTCCTAATGGCCAATCATCTAACTCCTTATTTATATGTTTGTATTCTTCTGTTTTACTTATTCTTGTATGCCAGTGTATGTGCAAAATTGTTAGAGCTTGGTTTGTTGGGCACAGTTTCATGTTTATGGACAGACAGCATGCTAAGAAAGTAGGTATTAAAAATGATTTAGGTTTGAAAGGAGTCAAACTAACATGGATTGATGAAAGAGGTTTGAAATGGAATTAGTTACTACCTCTACTTTCCTCTGTTAGTACATGTGACCATCCCTACTTTATGTTTGTCCTCTATGGTGCCCATGATACAGGACACTTAAGTTGAATTATATTGAAAATTGAGATGAAGGAGACATTTCCCATCTTAATGTTTATGTTTCCTACCACACATTTTGTGTTGTCAAATATTTGTCAGAGACAAATGTGGAAGTGGTCTAGAGAAATTGCTGCTAAATTACCAAAGACTAAAAGACATGTGAGCAAGGCAGTGTCAATATTCATTCATGATCATAAAATGTCTTCCAGTTTTCATTTATATATAAAAACCACAGTCCTGAAGCAATATATTTTCTTGCAAAATCAGGTGCAGACCACAGCGTATCGTTGGATTATTCATGCTTTATTGCAATGTCCCACAGCATGATGCGTTTCGACTAGGTCACCCCAGTCTTGATCACATATATATAGATATATTTTTTGTATTTAAAGAGGTACCACATTACTTTCTAGATACTTTTTAAATAAATATATATGTCAATAAAACTACTTTTCTCAGAGTTTGCTAAACTGCCTCATTTGTTCCTATATATTAGGAAAACAGTAATAAGTCCTGGACATGCCCGAGTGTCTAGTTTTCAGTAATTTGCAGGTCTGTAGATTTGCCTGGGTGCCGGCTGAGCTACAGCCCGAACTCTGCAGCCACCAACATTACAGAAAAGGGTTGGTTTTTGGTTGGAAGAATTTGCTCTCTTCGTGTTGAGTTTTGGGCCTTTTCCTTTTGTGGGCACTAGGTTTGTTGCAAAGTTTCTGCTCAGGAACAAAAATATGCTTGGGACCATAACAAATCAGTATGTAGGGAATGAGTAACCATACCACCACAGTATTGATGAGGCAGAGTCCGACTAGCTCTAGTGCCTCACTTGTTCTCCTAACCTTTCAAGAGAATCAAGTGAGTTGGCACCCCAGAAAACAACACTTTTGACCCTGTCAGGGATCGCAGTAACAGAACTCACCCTTTCACTCTCTCACTCGTACTTGTCTACAATGAGATAAGCAAGAGACATGAAGGAAGTTTAGAATATTTATTTAAACTATTGTGCTCTAAAATGCAGAATTTGCACCACAATTAGAAAACAAATGCATACCAAAAATATCATTAGCATGGCTAACAAACCTTATACCATAAAAAGCCCTGTCATGTTATAAGACAGAGTAACCAAACCCCACCCCATCTACTGAAGCTAGGTGATTATATATCAAAGATCTCTGGGATTAGCGGAGACCCCGTATCTTAGCATACATAGATCAACGTTCTACATCTCAGCTGATGCAGCAATCTTGCCTCCGGACCTTCTCTCAAGTGTCTGCTTTTTAGAACTCCTGTCCTTATTTGTATGAGAAGATATGTTTGCTCACAAGCAGCAGCTGCATACTCATGCCATGTCTAGGTGTTAGTGCAGAACCAGAGAGAATAACAAGGGGCATTGTTGCTTGACCTTATCCATGGTGTTCAGACTGTGAATCCCAGGAAAAGAGCAGAACATGAAGGGATATGCAGCTTCTGTGTTAAAAAGTACAAAAGCAAGCATGTTTCTGTTGTAATGTTTGCAAAGAAATGCGGCCTACAATGTGCACAACAAGGCTAACATAAGAAAAAAAACAATGGGCCATGCAGGAGACACACAACACCTTTGGTCAGGATAATAGCATGAAAGAAGATAGAAAATTATATAAATGTAATTAGAAGGTAAGCAAACTCAAAGCACAGTTTAAATGTAGGGCATACTGAAAATTTAAGAGGGGAATTATCAACTTGGAAAAATGATCAAATCATGGTGTTTCACAGGAATCCATTGTTTCATTTGCCAATTCAAAGGCTAAGGATTCCATAAAGGAGTCCCACTCTACATATGACGGTTGGTTAACAGCCCAAGTCACAAGCTCCAAAGAACAAACATCATCCTCAGTCTCAGCTGATGCTGATACAGTCTCCTGGCAACCTGCATCTGTGTTAGTAGTTCCTGTATTCTGTGATCCATGTACCGATGCTCTTATCTGCTCAAAAGTGAGTGCCTCAAATCTTGCATTGTGAAGAAGTCGCAACCCAAGGAATAGTCCTGAAAATCGGTCACTAAGGGATTGATTAGCAGTTCAATGTCCGTGGTAGAAAATGTCTGTGAAGCCAGGCATATATCCAGTGCCCATTCAAAGGGGTATCAGAGACACTGGAAGACAAGTTGCACACAGGTAACCCAGGCAGGCTGGAATGTTAGCGACCAATCAAGATCCACTTCTGTAACAGAAATATGCCAAAGATCTGGAGCATACGCTCAGTGTAGTGTTGGAGCAGTTCCAGTACCAGAGGGCCAGCAAAAGCAATATCCATTGCGGAGAAGCAGGAACAGTATGAGAATGCCGCAAAAGAGGAATAACAACAACAGGAATCATCCGAATACACTAGAAAGAATGGAATGAATAAAAGCCAATATTATTCTAAAGATAGTTTGGAAAGTACTAACAAGGCCGGAGCATACAATATTAAAAAAGTGAGCAAGCCCGGCTGTACTAGAGGCATTTAAAATTTGATGCACCAACTCTCCAAAATGCAGGGGAAGGTTTGTATTTAACAATGACTGTATTTCACTTGAAGTTCTAGCCACCTGCAATTTGAAGATTTCGCGGGCAGTTGTGAGAGCTACTTCATGTTGGAACAATAATGCTTTGAGTCTGCTTAGCTTGTTGAAGTCTGCTTTTAAAGTTGGAATGGAAGGCCACAACGAGCTATCTTTGATCCCATGTGGAGTGGGAAACAAGACATTGTTGCAACAAGTGACTAACTGGGAAACTGACAAAATATATAGAACTCCAACTCTCATTCCGCAGCAATCTTGATTGCTAAGCATTAAATAACTCCCGTTAGAGAGTACCGTAATTAAGAGGAGAATTGCGGGAACCGGGATTCCTTTTAAAGAACAAGCCAGATTGAACACTGAAGCATTACATACACATTGAATTTTAACATATTTACAAACAAGTAAGGTGCAACAGAAGAGTCGCATTCCTCTCCTGATTAGAAAACTTTGCCTTATTGGCACATTCACAATGAGATGAAAGGGGAAGTGACCATAATTTATGAATAAAGCTACTTCCAAGGGGTTCATATCTATCTACAGTGAAATGTTTCATACAAGCCGTGAATTGAAATGTTGAGATAGGCAGGAATATAACACTGTGTATTAACCACACAGCCAAAGGCGTTTTAGCTATAGTGAATGGAAGTTGTTCTAATTTTTCTAAATGCAGCATTGTGCAAGTTGCGTCTTTCATGGCCATCTGTTTGCGTGTTACGTTAAAAGGCATAATTAAATCACTGCAAGTAGTGCCATGGTACGTGCCCATTTTTAAGTGTTTGAAGTGTCCAGCTTAACTGCATAATAGATCTAAGATGACTTTGCCCATGATACAAGGTTGAAAGATCACTTTGCATAATGTCAATAACAGATGATATATTTTATGGTATTTAAATTGTAAATCAGAAAATACAATGTATTAATGTTATCAACAACAGCAAGCACTTTATCCAAGCTATCTTGGTCAATTTGTCTTAAACATGCAGCAGCTTCCATCCGGATAATTTCCAAATTTCATTATATTTAGCATATATATATCTTTTAGAACGTGGAGATTTAGGACCTAAAAGAAAATATGATAAATTCATGTCTTTGGACAGAAGAGAAAGATGTTGTTTCACTGCAGACAGTGTGGAATGTTCCAACCATTGTTGGCACAACTTTCCCATGGAATAGCTGGTAACAATACCAGAGCACTGTGATTGAGAATACCGGGATTGGGTCTGCTTGATTTTAACCCAGGTATGGAATTGAGAAATCAAGCATACCAGCCAATAGTGTCTACTGGCCACAATAACCACCTGTTAGGACCTGAAAATGAGGAAGCAAATGTATCATTATGCACAATCCTATTGAGTTGTTCTTTGGAGTGTTTTGTCAACCTTTGCTAATCATCAAAGTAGGCAACAGAGGGAACAGTTGGGGCATTTATTTCTTAAATTTTTGCCAATCCTGGGCAAGCAGTCTGCTGGATTGTTTGATTTAAAAAAATTGTTTGTGTGGGAATTAGACAGGCTTGAAACAAAGTTTCAGTTCCCTGAACCTGCCAAGCTTTTGCTCCCCAAATTTATTTCAAATCAACTGTGTCCTTCCAAAAATCATAGCCTTTAAGGGCTAACTGGTTGACAAACAAAACTGTATATATGAGCTTAGTCTGAGTAAGCATATATTTTTTTGGTCGGATAGGAACCAATCTGAAATAATATAACCTGTGGTCGGAAGTATCATATCCTATAAAATATGTGAATTTGTTTTTTCGCTTTTTTGCTTGTGGGGGAGTTGGACAGTGTTCACAATGTGTATAATTAAAATGTGGCCACTGGTTTTGTGCAGAAAATGACATCCATAACGATGATAACAAAGCATATCGGTATAGTTAGTAGAAATAAGATATAGGTCATCTGATTAAAAACAGTATAATTTTCTAGTTTTGAAAGTATAGAATTTACAATCTCAACATCCCAATCATCCGAATGTAACCCAAGTACTATTACATCAGCCATAGTAACATTGATCACATATGGAATCTTCAAGATCTCCATAGGGCCAAATATATTGAAAGGAACTTTGTCCCAGACAATTCCCCAGTCACCGGAGCGGCTGAAATATTGACGAGAGGCAAGTCTCCTTTCAGTTTAAGCAATGAAGAATGGTGGGCCAAAACGCCATCAACCACTTCTGTGGTAGAAAGTTCCAGGAGGTAATGGCCATTGATCAACAGGAAACAAAACAGTCACAAATCCAATCCACATGAATAGAAAAACCAAGGAGAGTATGATCCAGATATATATCCAAGCCGAGACTAGATAAGTGTGTTTCAACCATGAAATAAAAATGCAAATCCATGCTGGTGGCTGTTACAAAACAGGAGAACTGTCTGAAGAAAAATCATCTTGATCCTGATAGTACCTGGAGGTACCCAACTGGAACACTGGATGCTGTGACCCAGCAGTAGGATTTGGTAATCCAATTGAGAAGGATTCGCCAACGGTGGATCTGTGTAAATTACATCCGTTGCAGAAGATGCAATAGTAGAAACAGGTACTGTATCTGTCAGGTTGTTGGCTGGGGAGAATCAGCATCGGTGGAGCTAACGGTCTGCAAAGGAAAGTCCTGTGGAAGTGTATGAACACTCCATGGCATACTATGGAGAAAAGACCACATATTGTAGTTTGACATGTTCAATTGAGACAAAGCGTTTCTCTAGAATCAGGAAACAGTGATCAAATCACAGTTTATGGACTTTGCATGCCAAGAACTGGAACAGGAGCACATTTCTTTTGGTCGAATTCCTTTTAATCGTCACCTTCTCTCAAACTGATTGAGCATCACTGAACTTTTGCAGGTCCTGTAAGACATCACAGTGGCGATCTATGTCAAAGACTGCAGCAGCCGCCACAATGTCTGGACCCTCAAGGTCTGGAACATACATCTTTTTGCCAAAAAGCACTTCGTACGGGGTTCGCCCAAACAGAGAGCTTTTGGGGAGGTTATTTAGTGCTCGTTAAACCCCATAGAGATGGTTCTACCAACCACGCCCTGTACCTAATACTCTAGCTGTTAAGAACTGCTTTAAGTCACAGTTCATTCTTTCCACAACCGAATTGCCCTTTGGACTATATGGAGAAGAACAGACGTCATTGTATCATGGTACGCTTTAGAAGCAAAAGCTGGACCCTGGTTCAGGTGATATGCACCTAAGGCATAAGTCCTTGAAGACTTGCAAGTTTTTAATAACAGTTTGAGCGTAAGCCAAACGTTGTGGTTAAACCCAGAGAAATCTAGAGCAAGAATCAGTTGCAACCAAGATAAATTTAAATACAGTATCCGAAATCAGTGGCTCACAATGATCCAAGTATATACAGCCAAAAGGCTTGTTAGAATTCAAGAGATGTGTTTATGGAGGACGGATGGATGAAGGTGGAGGTTTTAATTTGTTGATATATGTCACAACACAAGACATATTTTTTGGCCTGTTGGTATAAACCTCACCTCCAATAGAGTTGCCGTAGCAACAAAACTGTGGCTGCCACTCCCACATGCGCAGGAGCAGCACCTTCATGTGCAGCTACAATTAAAAGATGTCTACGGTCTTGGCTGGAAATCAAGCAATCGCCAACTCCAGGAATGGTTACAAAAGGGATATTTTGTTCATTTAAATTATATGAATATTTAGAAAGAAAATCCTTCGGGAAAGGAGTGCCATCCTTGAATACATTCATGGCAGCTAAGATATCGTTATCTATATGGGTTTTAGAGCATGTAATTGCTGCTATTTTAGCTGTGGCTACTGCAGATTTGGCTGCTTCATCAGCCAGAGAATTCCCCATAGCATGAGTTCCCACAAGTTGATGACTCAGTGTATGCATTACATGAGCATGTGGCATATCTTTAAGATAGGCCACTTTAACCCAAAGCAGTCTGTGCTTGATTGGGCTACCCTTTGAATCTCAGAAGTCGTTGTGTCACAAAAAATGTGATGAATGGAAGAATTGGTGGGACTGCAAATGGCATGAATATGCAATTGACTCTCGCCAAATGAGTATTTAATTCATCATCAGTTAAGTAAATGTCATCGACAGAGGACAAAGCAGCTGGGTCAATGTCATGTAGAATTGACACAATCAGTGCCGCAAAGACACCTGGGCTGTTTTTATAGACCATAGGCAAACAAGCGTATTGCCTCTGGGATCCAAGGGCGGTAAATGTGGACCAATCACAGCTCTCAGGAGACAGATTGTGACTAAAAAACCATTGGAAATATCAAGTGTGGTTTTAACTTTTTATGAACAATATTATTAATCAGTGCTGTCCTATGGGTATTCTGAACTGCGAAAGTGCGGGTATGACTATTCAAATGTTGATAATCCAACACAATGCGATAAGACTGATGAGGTTTCGAAATCGGAAAAAGAGGATTATTGATCTGAAATACACAAGGTTCAAATACACCCTAGTACTCTAATTGAGTAAGAATGTCTTTAACGACTGCTTTGGCTTCAAGTTTAATTGGATGCTGCGGCTGAGGCTGCAGAGTGGAACTTATAGGAATAACAAGGAGAATCCTTATCTCAACCACTTTGGTTGCGATATAAAGCAGGGGCCAAAGCAAAGGCCCGTTCAGAACTATATGCTTGTTTAACTACATCTACAACTAGATGAGCAAATGAATGAAGGATAACATCCTCACCCTGGGGACAAGCAACAATTAAAGGAGGAGGCCAATCAATAACCGTTAAAAGAATATCATATGAAGAAGTGAAATTGTACCAAAAGATAGCTTTAATGGTGCTTTTAACGTCACCTTCAATCTGAACATCCAAGTAATAGGGTCTGTCAGGGGGTGCAACTCGGGTGTCGGCTGTCTCTACCGTGACAAATGTTTCAGATGCTTTCACCTCCAGAAACCGGCAGAATGTCCTGCTAACTATGGTGACTTCCGTCGCTCTGTCGAGGAGAATCACTACCCACTCCTGTCCAGGAGCAGAGTTCTCACCATCTGGGGTGTATTTCGCTGTTAAGGCTGCAACTTACTTTTTATGAAAAGGGGGCTTATAAGGAGGCAGTTAATCCTCCTTCTTGATCTTCACGTCAAAAGAGCGTTGTGTCCTGTTTAGGTTGCACATACTCTCCTTGTCTATGATCATATTGCCCTCCTCTGTCATACTGTTGATCAGACGAGTACTGAAAGGAATGAGGAGAAGGGGATCAGGAGCGTGAAATCGATCAGGAGGTTTAATCTTAAAGTGGTCACAAAAATCGTAACACCGTTCAGAGTATTCTGGGGGCGGCGTACCACCACGAGGTCTATCAATCAATCAATCGATCAATCAAGCAATCAATCAATCAATCAGGGTTTTGTTAAGCACGCTACTCACCTGTTAGGGTCTCAAGGTGCTACGGGGTGTGTGTGCGGCTCCATCGGGGTCAATTGAAGAGCCAGGTCTTGAGGTCTTTCCTGAACTGGAGCAGAGTAGGGCTTTGCTGGAGGTGAAGGGGGAGGTAGTTACAGGTCTTGGTTGCGAAGTAGGAGAAGGACCTTCCACCCAATCTGGTTGTGTAGAAGCATGAGACGGTGACCAGAGAGAGGTCAGCTGAACAGAGGTTTCCCTTGGGGGCGCAGAAGGAGAGACGGTTGTTGAGGTATTGTTGTCCAATGTTGTGGAGGGCACTGTATGCATGCGTGAGCAGCTTGAATGTTATTCTTCTTTTGACGGGGAGCCAGTGGAGATCGATAAGGGGTTGGGTGGTGTGGTTGTGCCGGAGGATGACGAGGATTAGTCTTGCTGCAGCGTTCTGGACAGTCTGGAGCTTGTGGAGGAGTTTTTTGTTGATTCCGGCATGGAGGGCGTTGCCGTAGTCCAATCTGCTGGTGATGAGAGCATGTGTGACTGTTTTTCTGGATTCCGAGGGGATCCATTTGAATGTTTGACGGAGTATGCATGCAGGGTGTTGAAGCAGGCAGAGGAGATGGCGGTTCATCGTGAGCGATGAGTCTAATATGATGCCGAGGTTACGTGCATGGTCTGTAGGGGTGAGTGAGTTTCTGAGGGCGGGGCCACCAGGTGTCATGGGGGTGGAGCCGAAGATGAGAATTCTGTTTTCTCTGAGTTTAGTTTTAGTCAGCTGTTCTTCATCCAGGTTGAGACTGCTTTCATCCCTTCTTGGAAGTTGTGCCTGGTGATGTTGGATTCCTTGGTGAGGGAGAGGATGAGCTTGGTGTCATCAGCGTAGGAGACGATGTTGAGCCTGTGGTTTCTAACGATGGTTGTGAGGGGTGCCATGTAGATGTTGAAGAGGGTGGGGCTGAGGGAGGATCCCTGGGGTACTCTGCATCTGGTCTCTGTCGGTTCAGAGAGGTAGGGCGGGAGTCTGACTCTCTGTATTCTGCCTGTGTGGAGTGAGCTTATCCAGTCTAAGGTTTTTCCTGAGATGCCGGCGTTGTGAAGTCTGGTGGCTATTGTGCGGTAGGAGATGGTGTTCAGGCTACTGATAGGTCTCGGAAGATGAGGACTGCTGTTTGGCCCTGGTCAAGGCGGGTGCCGAATAGTCAGTGGCGGTAAGGAGGGCGGTGTCGGTGCTGTGGTTGCTGCGGAAGCCGTATTGGGAGATGTCTAGGACATTGTTGTCTTCGATGAAGTGGCCTTTTCGATTACCTTGTCTGTGAATGGAAGCAGAGAGTTAGGCCTGAAGTTCTTGAGGTCTGTTGGGTCTGCTGAGGGTTTCTTCAGGAGGGGGTGGACTTTGGTGGTATGCTTCCAGTTGTGGAATTTGACAGCCTTGAGGGAGCAGTTGATCATTCGACGTAGCTCAGTGAGATGACTGTGGTGGCCGTGTGGAAGATGTGGCGGCCGTATTGAAGATGTGGGGCGTAGAAGGGTCTGAAGGTGCTCCGGAGTGGATGCTCTTCATTATCTTTAAGGTGTCTTCTGTCATGAGCGGGTCCAGGTGAGTAGGGTCTGTTGGGTGGCATTGCTGGGGGTGGGAGTTGAGGCGGTGCAGAGGTCTTGGTCGTCGAAGTTGTCGTAAAGCGTCTTGATCTTGAGGTGAAAGGAGCTGAGTCTGTTGCAGAGGTCTTGGGAAGGTGGGACATCTGTTGATTCGCTGTTTGGTTTGGCAAATTCCTGTATGATGTAGAAGAGTTCCTTGGAGGTGTGGGCATTGGAGAGGATTCTGTCTTGGATAAAGTTCTCCTTTGTGGATTTGATGAGTTGGTGGTGTGCTGTGGTGACTGTTTTGGAGGTGTTGTGCGTGTTTCAGGGGTTTTGCTGTTTCTCCATGTCTTTTTAAGTCATCAGCAGGAGTTCTTGGATTCTTGGAGTACCGTGGTGAACCAGCTTTCTTTCTTGTTGTGTTGTCCTGTAGCTTTCTGGAGGGGGGGAGTGTGTTGGCACAGTTGGTGCTCCATTGGTGGAGGTTGCTTGCCATGGTGTTGGCGTCTGGCGTCGTTGGGGGTGGAGTGCTGGTGAGGGCGGAGGTGAGGTGTTCTTCAGTGACTTTGTTCCATCTTCTGCGCGGAAGGCGACATGCATGCTTGTGTGCGGTGTGTTTTCTAAAGGAGAAGTGGATGCAGTGGTGGTCCGTCCAGAGCAGTTCCAAAGTGTGGCTGAAGAAGATCCTGTTTCCTCCTGCGAAGACGGAGTCGAGTGTGTATCCTGCTGTGTGAGTGGGGGTGGAGATGGGTTGCTGCAGTCCTATGTTGGTGTGGTTCTCTAGGAGGGTGGTGGTGTCGGGGTCATCATGGTTGTCCAGATGGAAGTTTAGGTCTCCGAGTAATATGTAGTCTGTGGATGCGAGGGCATGGGGTGCGATGGGGTCGGCCATAATGTTGGTGAAAGGAGCGCGTGGGCCAGACAGTCTGTTGACAAGTGTTCCGCTGAGAGTTGTTTCGGGGTTGGTCTGGATCTAGAATTGGAGGTGTACCATGGTGGGCGACGCGTCGTCCCGGTCAGCGATTTTCATGCGGAGGGAGCTTTTGTGGATGACAGCTATGCCTCCTCCTGAGCGTGTGGGGCGGTCTTTTCACGGGATTTTGTATCCATCGTGGATGGCAGTTGTGATGTCTGGTGCGGAGTTGGCATTGGTCCTGGTCTCTGTGAGGAAGACGCAGGACAGAAGTACGAAAAAAGGATCAGAATAGAGAAAGAGCAAAATCAGAAGAAGCAAGAACAGAGAGAGCGGAGACAGAAAAAGAAAAAGAGCAGAGACAGTAAGAACAAAAATGGAAAAACAGGCACAGAGGACACAGAACAGAGCAGGACAGAAGAAGAGCAGAGTGCTCTTCCACTGGACCACCAGGGATGAGACGCAGGCAGGAGCCCGTGGGTGAAGGAGGGCCTCAAACACTTACCTGCACGGAAGCTCCGGGCTTAGAGGGCAGTTCCTCAACGGTGGAGCTGCACGGGGGAGAGCAGTGACACTGACCAAGAAGTTCTAAATTTTTGTTCTGGGGGTTTAGATTTATCCCATGTTTTCTTTGAAAAATTTTGGGCAGGGTGAGTATCTTTTTATGAAGCTGGTTTTACAATGGTCAAAATAGAAGTTCTGGTCCCCAAACTATCAAGTCCTGAGGACGTATACACCTGAGAAATGATAATCGCCAACTCGCGTTCATGGTTGGCAATAGCCACTGTGGCAAATCGCTGGTGTATAGCCAAAGAAGCTGCTTCATTTTTAACATTAGAAAGAATCATTTTGGAGACAACCGGAAAATTTTAAAACAAGTTTCATCCCCAAATCGAGTGCAGAACCTGCCCCATGTTTGTTCTGTATCTGTTTGAGGACGTTCTGCAGAACCCCCATTGAGGTAGTGTCATAACAGAGAGTATACACTGTGGTAAACATGGTCCCCCAGGTGTTGCAGTCGGTTAAAGGTGGAACCAGGCTGTAGGAAAGTAGGATCTGCTTCTATGGTTACCCCCACGTTTTGCCTGGTGCTAAGCTGTATTTGACTAGTCTGACTGGGATCCTGCTAATCAGGATCCCAGTCTATCTGCTTTCTCCCTAAATTGTTATGTTTAGTAGTTAGGTACACCCCATATGTGATACTGGGGTACCGTTATAAGTCCTTAGTATATGGTACCCATGTACCTAGGGCATAGGTACCAAAGAGGTCTCCCTTGGGCTGAAGCATGTATTATGCCACCCATGAGAGACCATTCAAAATGGAACTACTGGCCTGCCATTGCAGCCTGTGTAAGCTGGTGCTAACATCACTTACTAAAGATATAGGTTTTTTATATCTAGGGTCATTGCACTTAAAACCTATCAGTCACCCGTATAGTAGGCCTTTGCGTTCCTGAAGGCAGGGTGCTTGGTTCCAAGTGAGAAGGTGCCCCTGCATGAGCAGGACTCCCCTGCAGCCTATGGAGCCCATTCTCCCGGGTTGTCAGTGAAGCAGCCATATACTATAAAGAGGAGCACCGCGTTATCACGCGATGACCATCTCAAAAACGGCTGCCACGCATCCTTTCATTTTTGGTATCAAACATGTTGGAATCATACCCCCCACACCGTAAATGGTGTGGGAGGTATGATTCCAAGCACTGGAAGAGCCCTCCGTTAGGCTCTCAGTGTTCCCGGTACCAGCCTTCTTGACCTGAAAAGCACAAAATGGTTGCTGCCGACCATAGACAAGATTCTGCCCTCCTGCTGCTGAGCCATGCTTGACAGTTCAAACCAGTCCTGGGAGCCGTTGGCTCCTGCTCTAGCGTGAATCTGGACAAAGGACATAGGAGTAACCTCCCCACTGTCCAGACCCTCCATTGGGAGGGTCCCCTGAATTATCCCAACTCTTTTTCTAGGATACTTAAGGGCTTACCTGGGTGTAGGTCCCTAGATTCTTTGTGGGATAAGATTCAGATAACACACCACTTCCTCTTCCGTCTGGGCATTCTGCACTTTGCTTGGGCTCGACTTCGTCTCCTTACCAGTCTGCTGCATCGTCTGTGCCTGTGCACCATACAGGATCCTTCCAAAGCCTGTGGGCATCAACGACACCTGAAGGAATCTCCCTTGGAGTGAAGGAGTCCCTCACCTGCATTCCCAGGCACCGCAACTAAATCGACCAGTATGCTGATCCTGATAGCTCCCCCGGACTCCGAAAGGTTCTGCAATACAGGTAGTGGTTTTCCCCAGCGCCCGAGGCCTGCTCTGCCCCCTCACCAAGTTTGAGGTCAGTATCCCTCATGGGTGTTGCAATAACCGAACCCCTGTGCACTGCATCAACTTGCAGTTGCAAAGGCTTTTGGCTTCCTTCCACGAAGATCTTCGGGCTCCAAGTAGCCTCCACCTCGAGCATCTCCAGAGACCAGAATCTTCAGCCACACCACATTGTTGTGCATCGTGGCCTGCATCTTTTGTTGAGCTGCTTGAGGTCCTCTCGCGACTCCAGTGCCTCCGGCCTGCGGGTCCACTTGAGGGTTACACTTGTTTCTTTTGAGCTCCCCTGATTGCTCGGGGCCTGCCCTGACTCCCCTGATTTTGGTGAGTCCCCTGGACCTTGCTGATCCCGGCGTTGCTCCTTCTTCAGCTCCTGCATTGGTTGCATTTGACAAGGCTTGTTGGTGCTCCCATCAGACACCGACCCCTCAGCACTCTACATCCTTCATGAGACAGCTCATGCATGGCTCCTGGTCTTCATCAATATCGCCTGGTCCTCGCAGCTGCAGAGTCAAGGTCATCGTCACCCATCCTGCAACACCCATTATCAGAGGGCATTTGTCTTCCAAGTCTCCTGGTCACTCCTGAGTGACATAAACTCTGTCCCCTCTGCTTGCAGGTACCTCTAATCTGGAATCCACCTTCAGATTCCACTGGTCACTTTCTCCTTCTTCAGCAGTGGCAGTTTCCTGAAGTCCTCCATTGGGTTTGACGGCGGTTTCCGACACCACTTCACTCGTATGCACCCGGCTTCCCTGGTATAGGTAATGTGGGTACTAGGGTATCCACGGGTGGGGTGGCTCTCCAACCTTCTATCTTCCACAGTGTTTCTTATGGGTTCACTGGGAAGGGTCCTAAATCTTTAAAAATCCAACCGTGACTTCCACGTAGAGTTGTGGTTCTTATACCACTTTCTGTCGTGGTGCACCTGGGGTGTTCTCCTCGGGATGACGCTGATGCTATAGAGGGGTCCCCCTCCCATCTGTCCCCAGCCCGGATTCGTATGAACTACTCTCGGACTCAGGAGACAGGTGGGCGAGGGAAGGAAGGGAGGAGTCAGCAGGGAGAGATACCTGTAATGAGAGAAGGAGAGGTATTAGGGATGAGTCCTTCCTCCTTGTGACAAGAGTTCTGGCTGTTGTAGCTTTCTACTTCACCTGTTTCTCTCTTCCTTAAACGGGGGGAGTTGGGTTCGGTATCCTCTTCCAGGTTGTAGCGTACGACAGACACGGTAGTTAGGCCCCCTCTCGCAGGGAAGGCACCAAAGGGGCTCTGATGAGGCTTCCTGATCGGCCCCGAGCGCGGTACCCCAATGCGTTTTTGGAGCGGCGCCAACGCCGATGGGGAAGTGCTACTCCAGGCCCAGGTATCCTTGGGGCCGAGCAGCGCCAATAGTGCAAGTGGTTGGAGAGGCTGGCATGAAGAACAGGGAGTTCCCTGTCACCGCTGACAGCGCTTCTACTCGAAGCCCAGGTATCCGTGGGGCTGAGGAGCGCGGATATAGCGGTTCTCCAGGGAACTGTAGGGGACTCACCGAAAGAGGTGCAACTCTGAGGAGCCGTTGGCCGCGCTTCCACTCGAAGCCCAGGTATCCGTGGGGCTGAGGAGCGCTGAGGGGACGGCTCTCGTGCGGGAACTGGCTGCACTGCGAGGTCCCGCAATACCACTGACGAGCACTCTGCCGGGGAAGGAGGGCGGGCCCGCCGAAGACGGGATCTCGGCAATCCTCGGGTGTTCCAGGAGGGAGGCCGGCGTTCTCACTCACCTCGTTCGCTGGGTTCCGAGGTGGCTGCGTAAGAACCTTCTTCGGGAGCGAAGAGGACAGGCAGGAATCAAGGCGGGAATCACGGAGGGACGAACTCTTCGGATTTCGGGGATGAGGTTGACGCGGAGAGGTGGAGGGCCGCTGACTGGAAACCAGAACGGATGAGGAATCATTGGCACCGCCCCCTGCCTCTGGTGGTCTTTTATGTCGGCAGCGCTTCTGCACACGGAGGGAACATAGGCGCGGTGCTACCTGGTTGATGTAGTCCCGGAGCGCGGTTCGCAGCCAAAAAGGTGTGCGGGTTTGTTCCCTCCCGCCTGGGCGATCATGACACTTTCTTAGTATATGGTTAGGTCCCCTCCTGGGGTCCACTGTGTATTTTGTGCTATTTACTGTGTTTAATTGCTAAGGTATTGTGTGTATCTCCTGGTAGGAGACATTTCTATATGTTAGAGAATATTATATAATAAATACATATTTTTCAAAAGTACTTGTGCGGTTCTTTTTTCACTTAATCTATACTTTGTGTTGATTAATTGAAAGACCATCCCTAATACTTGGCACATTTAATACAAGCTTAGAATAAGTAAGTTCTACTGATCTTAGGGTTGGGTAGTTAAGGGCATAGCACACCCTTTCTCCAACCTCAGAGAGTCTACTTCCTACTAGGTTGGTTAGGTGCAACAGCACACCACACTTAGTATGTCTTCCAAAGGAGATGCCAGTGGCTTTCTGACTACTAGATACAGTGAACATTTGTTCCAAGAACTGAAAGCACTGTGTGCCTCTAGAAAGTTGGAGACAGGGAAAGGAGCCAACACTCAACGCCTCCTAGAGGTGTTACTGCTAGATGACCTCAGCAAAACCAGTGGGTCAGATGAACAGGAAAGAGTGGGTGGGGTAGGAAATGAAGATAGGCCATGAGGGGAGCCCCTCTTTGAACTAGAATCTAACCCTGACCAGGTGGAGCCTGATGAATATCACCTCCCAGAGGAGAACACAGGTGGCCATGAGGATGACACCTTTGATCCTCCTGGGAAGGTGCAGAGTACACCATGGAGATCCAGATCCTCCTCTGCAGAATCCAATGCCTCAGGACATTCAGTAGGGACCTCAATTTCTAGTAAGAGGGGGAACTCTTTGGATAAAGAGTACCAACTCCTTGAGCTTGAGAAAGCTAGGCTTAGGCTCAGGCAAGAGCAGTTGGCACTTGACAGAGAGTCCCTAGAAGTCCAGAGAGCTAGGAAGAAATTGTGTCACACAGAGCTTGAGGGGACGTACCTTGGAGCCGGGTACAGCGGGAACGATGTGTAGAGAGTTTACCCTATCCCCTCAGAGGTGCTACCCAAGTGTGCTCATAAAACACGGCTTAGTTACCACCCCCCCTGGGGAAGGGGAAAAAAGGGACAAATAAACCAAACGAAATTAATCAGCAGTGGTGCGGCAATGGCATGGGCTGTCTTCACTAGGTAGTCCTTCCGTCACCTGCGCTTCACCCCAGAACTCTGTGTGTGATACATAAAACAACATTCAATCACGCAAGCGCAAGGCGTTACACCACCCTCCTCAATTCTCCCTTATGTGTGCAGACTTACAGAGGCAGCGCGTGTATTTCCCCACAGCAGCAATCGTCACTCAACAGAATTTCAAGGGTAGCAGGATAATGAAAAGTACTTAACTCCGGGCATATGGTGTCAAGATCTTCTCCCAGGGAAGACCGGTCTCTCGACTGTTACCAGGACGATGCCAAGTGTGTAGAGACAGCATCTGATGGTAGCCTTCGTGGGGAAGTCTCAAGATCCCAGAAACAGCAGCAGTCCGCTGTAGGCGGAAGGAAATGCCTGGAATGTCCCTGCAATTGCGGACGCGGTTCAAAGAACACTCGTAGAGCTGAAAGCGCTCTATAGTTGTGATAGCTCCTACGGAGCCGACAAGTCCGTGAGAAGATCCTCGGGGGCGCATGCGCAAAGAAAGTCCTCGTATGCGTTAGCGCTTCTGTGAAAAGTCTCTCTCCTCCTTAGGCAGTAACTTGGGGACGCATGCGCACAGAGAGTCCTCGTATGCGATCGCGTTTCCGTGAAAAAGTCTCTCTCCTCCGTAGGCAGTAACTCGGGGAAGGTTGCAGAACTCGATACCAGCAATGGTATCCAAGAAGCGAACTAGAAGTTCGCGTAGGCTTACTCGATAGTCCTCAAGGAAGTCTTCGTTGTGGCAAGCCCCGTCCTTCGTGTGGGCGGAGCTTAAATAGACCAATCTTGTGCTGTCCCCGTATCATGGGAACGGTAGTTCTTTTCCCCAGCCTTCTGGGAAAGATAGTTTGCAGTCCCCACACACTCATACCTTACGTCGTGTGCCTCCTCTATCGCGCCCCCTCACCCGATTCATGACAGAACCCCCTTGCAAGGTCCGATGTCTCAGCGGACTGCCTGGTTTCATGGGGTATCGGGAGTGAAAGCGCCGGAATAGGAGCGGGCAATGGAGATTGGCCTTGGGTTCCCATGTGCGGTCCTCTGGACCGTACCCTTTCCAATCTACTAGGTAATAAACTCGTCCTCTGACGTTTTTTGAATCCAGTATGGTGTGTACTTTGTATTCCTCCTCCCCTTCTATGTCTATAGCTGCGGGCCTGACTGGTAATCTCGTACCTTGATGACATGGTTTGAGTAAGGACACATGAAACACGGGATGTATACGCCATTGGGGGGGCAATACGAGTTTCATGGCCACTGGATTTATGACCTCCGCTATTCTGTAGGGACCTATGTACTTGGGTTGTAACCTGTTATTACCCTTAAGTTTCAAGTACTTCGTGCTCTGCCACACCCTCTCTCCGGCTATATATGTGGGTTCAGGTGTGCGTTTTTTATCTGCTTGTGTTTTGTCTCTTTTACGTGCTTCTTCCAAATGTTCCCTGGCAGTGTTTAAAGTCTGTTTTAACTTAGCGTGATGTTCCTGTATGGAAGGGTGTTTGGATGTAACCGTATACTCGAAGGGCAACATGTTTGGATGGAAACCCTGAAGGCAGTAAAAGGGTGAACAACCCAGTGAAGAGTGAGAGGCGTTGTTATATGCAAATTCTGCTGTCCATAATAAAGAGCTCCATTCTTCCTTCTGTTGTAATGTGAAACAGCGAAGGTACTGTTCCAAGGTTTGGTTGAGCCTTTCAGTTTTTGCGTCCGTCTGCGGATGATAGCTGGTAGAGAGACGGGCGTCAATTTTCATTTTCTGGCATAATTCTTTCCAAAACTGGGAGGTAAACTGGGTTCCTCTGTCGGTGATGATGACTGCTGGTACTCCATGCAACTTGATTATGTTTTGCAGGAAGATAGAGGCTAAGGTAGACGATGTGGGTAACTTGGTAAGCGCGATGAAATTAGCCATTTTGGTCAGGTGGTCAACTACCACCAGAATGGTGGTGTAACCTTGACTGGGAGGCATTTCTACTATAAAGTCCATGGAGATGGTGTGCCATGGGGCTGGTGGGATGGGAATCGGTCGTAACAGACCACTGGGTCGCTGATGTTGTGTTTTAGCTTGAGAACAAACAGAGCATTCAGAGACGTAGGTGGTCACGTCTTTATGTAAGGATTCCCACCAAAAATATCGGGTTAATGTAAGACCCGTTTTATGTACTCCGGGATGTACCCCCAATGAGGTGTCATGTATCCACTGTAAGGCCTGTATTTGCAGAGGACGTGTGGGCAGAATTAGTTTACCCTCTTGGAACAGCAATCCTTCTTTCACCTTTCTATGTAGAGGTGCTTCTTGTACCCATTTGGCCTTATCTATCATCGCGGAGTGTTCTCGGACTTCCGTCAGGAAGGTCTGTGAAGAGATAATCGCCACAGTCTCAGAGGGGAAGGTTGCCTTTTGTAGAATCACGGGGGATTCTTCAGTCTCTGGGTGTTCAGTGTCTCCCGCCGAAGGGGGTCTAGAAAGGGCATCAGCTTTCCCGTTCTGGGGGCCAGGTCTGTATTTGATAACAAAATCAAAGTCCGCAAAAAACAATGACCATCGTAGCTGCCGTGGTGTGAGGGCTCGGGCGCTTTTCAGAAACAACAGATTTCTGTGGTCCGTGTATATTTCGACGGTGTGCCGGGCTTCCAACAGATGGTGTCTCCACTCCTCACAGGCTCTCTTGATGTCCAAAAGTTCTTTGTCGGATATGTTGTAATTAATTTCACAACTGGTTAACTTCTTTGAAAAGAAGGCGACGGGATGTAATTGTCCTGTATTGGGGTGTCGTTGCGATAGTATTCCTCCTATGGCGTAATAAGAGGCGTCCGTCTCCAGGATGAAGGGTTGCGAGGCATCGGGATGTCGCAAAATGGGAGCACAAGTAAAACGACTTTTGAGAGTTTGAAAGGCTTCCTCGGCTAATGGTGACCATTTGAATACCGCCTCTTTCCTCAGGAGGTGTGTCATAGGTTGAATGATTCTGGAAAAATCTTGGATGAATCTTCTATAAAAATTCGCAAACCCCAGGAAACTCTGTAGGGCCTTAACACTTGACGGTGATTCCCACTCTCTAATGGCCTGAGTCTTCTTAGTGTCCATACATAGGCCTTTGGGACCGATGACATATCCCAGGAATTCCACTTCTCTGGTATGGAAAAAACATTTTTCCAGTTTGGCATAGAGGGAATGTTTGTGGAGTCGTTCCAGCACTTCGGTTACATGCGCTATGTGTTCAGGCAAGGATGAGGAGTACACTAGAATGTCGTCAATATAGACGATACAAGACACATCCAACAATCCCCTCAGTACTTCATCCATGAAGTACTGGAAGGCGGCGGGGGCATTACAAAGCCCAAAAGGCATGACCTGATATTCATAAAGGCCGGATTTAGTTCTAAAGGCCGTCTTCCATTCATCCCCCCGCCACACTCGTACCAAATGATAAGCTCCACGGAGGTCTAGTTTCGTGAAGAGCGTTGCTCCTTTTAATTGGTCCAATAGTACAGGAATCAAAGGTAAAGGGTACCGATTCTTCTTGGTAATACGGTTTAGAGCCCGATAGTCGATACACACCCCAATCCTCCCTCACGTTTAGGAATAAAAAAAAGAGGCGAGGATGCCGGGGAGGTGGAGTGACATATGAATCCTATGTCCAGCAATTTCTTCAAGTACTGTTGAAGATACGTGGTTTCAGCTTCGGTGAGAGCGTATATGCGACTGCACGGAACGCTGGCTCCTGGTTCCAGATTAATCACACAATCATATGCTCGATGTGGGGGAAGAGTACTGGCTTCTTGTTCGTTGAATACGTTCTGGTATTTCAGGTAGACTTGGGGTAGCGTCGTGGTACAACTTACACTAGCGGTGACAGCACTGTTAGCTAAGAACTCTGCGGGGTTACTTGTGGGGGGCGAAGTAGGTCCTGCCTTAGATTTGCAATGTTCAATACAATAGGGAGAGTTCAACGTAACCGTCCTAGCTGGCCACTGTATATGCGGATCGTGGAGCATGAGCCATGGCATCCCTAGTATGAGAGTAAACTGAGGCGCATCAATCAAATCGAACTGGATGGATTCCTTATGCTCCGATCCAACCAGCATCTGGACCAAAGGAGTGTGGAACCTGATGGGCCCTGATGTTAATTCGGAGCCGTCCACGGCCTTTACTGGTTCTGGGATCTTCTTTTTAATGCATCTCATGCCTATCTCATGGGCATAACTTTGGTCGATAAAGTTGCCTGTGGCTCCGGAATCCAATAAAGCATGGACAGACACCATCCCCATTCCTGGTACCTCCAAGGTTACGCAAATGTTGAGATGGGCTACAGTGTTCTGAATCGTGTTAACCACCGTATGGCAGACCTCGTCTTCTGGTGGCCGCAAACAAGGGGTCTGAGTCGTGTTTGGGCAATTTAGTCTTCCGGCATCTCCGGCGAGTAGACCAACGCAGGAACCTTCGGTTCTACCTTGCCTTCTCTATAAGGGAGCCTGGTTTTTGCCTTACACTCCTTAATGAAATTTCCTGCTTTCCCACAATATAAACACAGGCGCTGCTTTCTTCTCTTCTCCCTCTCCTCCTGGGTTAATGGTCCCCTAATGCCACCAATTTGCATGGGTTCTGTCCCTTCTGCGCTGGGGGGGACCCCTTCCGTAACAACTCTAGTGCGAGGAGTTGGGTATCGTATCTCTGGGCGTTGTTTATCTCCTTTCCTCTCCTGTAGCCTATGATCTAGTTGTACAGTGAGATCAATAAGCTCATCACAGGCTGAGGGCAAGTGGACTACTTGGGCCAAGACATCTTTCAATTCGCTTCTTAATCCTTGGTAATACAGGGAAGATCTTTTCTCCATTGGCCAATCAGTTTCAGGGATGAGTCTATTGAAAGTAGTGATATAAGTAAGTAAATCTTGGTTTCCTTGCTTCAGTGTTATCAGTTCCCTGTCTAAGGAGAGGAGGTGGGCCTTCCGATCAAATAACTTACGCATTTCATCACAAAATGTGTCGAAATCACGCAGGGTGGGATCATCCCTTTCAATGAGAGGAAAGGACCAACTAGCTGCATTCCCTCCCAAATAGGACATAACAAACGCGGTTTTGGTCTGATCGTTAGGGAATACTGCAGGCTTACACATGAAGTGCAACTTGCACTGTCCGAGGAAAATGCCAAACTTTTTTGGGTCTCCATAGAATCGTTCAGGTGGTGCTAAAGGCAGATGGGCAGGCTGGATAACTTGTATGGTCGAAGGACCTAAACTACCCCCTGACGCCTGCGCCGGTTGCCCAGAACTTACCCCATGATGATGTGGCAGGGGCAGTGTCCAAGGTTTAATATATTGAGACCTTCGAACATCTCCAGGTCCCTCGCGTGACAGACCTGCCACCTCTCTCCTCATAGAGCTCATCTCATTACGGAGCTCTAAGTTCTCACCCCTGAACGTCTCTACGTCCATTCTCAAGGCGGTTAACGTTTCCATCACCGAGGTTAACACGGTTTGAGTATCCATCGTTCAGGCTGTATGTAACCGTGGGCTTGCCACTCTGTCACACAGAGCTTGAGAGGACGTACCTTGGAGCCGGGTACAGCGGGAACGATGTGTAGAGAGTTTACCCTATCCCCTCAGAGGTGCTACCCAAGCGTGCTCATAAAACACGGCTTAGTTACCACCCCCCCCCCCCCCGGGGAAAGGGAAAAAAGGGACAAATAAACCAAACAAAATTAATCAGCAGTGGTGCGGCAATGGCATGGGCTGTCTTCACTAGGTAGTCCTTCCGTCACCTGCGCTTCACCCCAGAACCCTGTGTGTGATACATAAAACAACATTCAATCACGCAAGCGCAAGGCGTTACACCACCCTCCTCAATTCTCCCTTATGTGTGCAGACTTACAGAGGCAGCGCGCGTATTTCCCCACAGCAGCAATCATCACTCAACAGGATTTCAAGGGTAGCAGGATAATGAAAAAGTACTTAACTCCGGGCATATGGTGTCAAGATCTTCTCCCAGGGAAGACCGGTCTCTCGACTGTTACCAGGACGATGCCAAGTGTGTAGAAACAGCATGTGATGGTAGCCTTCGTGGAGGAGTCTCAAGATCCCAGAAACAGCAGCAGTCCGCTGCAGGCGGAAGGAAATACCTGGAATGTCCCTGCAATTGCGGACGCGGCTCAAAGAACACTCGTAGAGCTGAAAGCGTTCTATAGTTGTGATGGCTCCTACGGAGCCGACAATTCTCTGCTTCCGTGAGAAGATCCTCGGGGGCGCATGCGCAAAGAAAGTCCTCGTATGCGTTAGCGCTTCTGTGAATAGTCTCTCTCCTCCTTAGGCAGAAACTCGGGGACGCATGCGCACAGAGAGTCCTCGTATGCGATCGCATTTCTGTGAAAAAGTCTCTCTCCTCTGTAGGCAGTAACTCGGGGAAGGTTGCAGAACTCGATACCGGCAATGGTATACAAGAAGCGAACTAGAAGCTCGTGTAGGCTTACTCGATAGTCCTCAAGGAAGTCTTCGTTGTGGCAAGCCCCGTCCTTCGTGTGGGCGGAGCTTAAATAGATCAATCTTGTGCTGTCCCCGTATCATGGGAACGGTACTTCTTTTCCCCAGCCTTCTGGGAAAGATAGTTTGCAGTCCCCACACACTCATACCTTACGTCGTGTGCCTCCTCTATCGCGCCCCCTCACCCGATTCATGACAAATTGGGACTAGAGACCCATGGTGGCAGCAACAGTGTCCCTAGAGTTAATGAACATTCTTTTGAACATAGGAACCTGAACATGATTGTCCCTTCTTACCATGTTGGGGATGACATCCACAAATGGCTACTGCTTTAGAAATGGCCTGTAAAGAGTCTCTGAAGAGGAGGGGGCATCTATCTTCTGGCTCTCCTTTGCTGACTAAGATAGAGATAAGCTCCTCACTGTTAGAGAAGAGGATACTAAAAATTGCTCAGTTTTGAAGAGTGCTCTCATTGATGGGTTTGGCTTAACCACTGAGCAATACAGGATTAAGTGCAGAGACACCCAAAAGACACAGAATCAAGACTGGGCAGACTATGTGGATAGTGCCATTAAGGCTCTGGAAGGTTGGTTACTTGGCTGCAAATTGCATGACTATCAACGATTGTACAATTTGATTATGAGGGAGCAGATCCTTAATAAATGTCAGAACCAGCTTTTGCATCAGTACCTGGTGGACTCAAATCTAACTTCTTCCCAAGAATAGGGTAAGAAGGGAGATAAATGGGCCAGAACCAGGGTTAAGCAGATAAATCAGAGCAATGGTGATGACCAGAAGAACAGGATTCTTCAAAATCCCAGGATAAGTGTGGGGACAAGGGCAAAGATAAGAAAGAGTCTTCCCAAGGGCCCCAAAAACCTGCATCTGGTGGCATGCCGGGGGGAGTCACAACCATCCAAGTACGGCAAGAAGAAACCTTGGTGTTACTTTTGTAAGGTGAAAACCCATTGAACAAAGGATGCTGATTGTCCAAATGCCAAGGAGAATATTCCTACTAACACTGTGCCTAAGGCAACTGCACCCCCTAGCACAGGTACAAGTGGTAGTACAGGAAACAAGGGATTAGTGGGGTTAACCTTGGGTTTTGAGGTGGGTTCTAACTTAGTCAGAACTCCAGCTCAGGCTGTTATGGTCTGTGATGGTGGCATAGATCTTGCCACCTTACTGGTAAGTCCACTAACTTGGGCAAGTACACGCAACAGCCTTTAATAAATGGAAAAAGAGGCCATGGCAGTGTCACCATGGTAACAGAGAATCTTATGTCTCCTGACCAAATCATTTTCGGACAAGTGAACCAAGTGACCAATGTTAGCAATGTCAGGACTAACCATTCCTTGGCAGTTGTTAATCTCAGATGGGAAGGGGTAACTGGACCTAAAAAGGTTGTGGTATCCTCAGACCTACCTGTAGATTGTTTGTTGGGCAATGTTATGGAAACCTCAGCCTGGGCTGAGGTAGAGTTCAGGACATATGCAAAAATGTTGGGCATCTCTGCAAGTGTGTTTGCTGTGACCAGGTCACAAGCCAATCAGCTTTCCACTGACTAAGCCCTGGATCCTGGAACAACGGACCAGGTGCCTTCCAAGAGAAAGATAAGGAAGGGTAAGACTGTGCCTTCCCCCCAGACTCAGAGTGAGAATCACTCTCTTGAGGGAGATGATCCTAGTCTCTGTGAAGGTACTGCCCCCAGATGAACTTGATGCTGATCAGGTTGAGTTCTTGGGGGCAGGGTGCCCTTCCAGAGCAGTTTTGAGCAGCAAACCTGCCCCTCTCTTGATTTCCTCAGACAGCAAGCTGCTGCTGAGGCTGCTGGGAATGTCAGTGGGTCCCATAGGATCTACTGGGATGAAGGACTTCTTTACTCAGAGGGTAGAGATCCCAAGCCTGGTGCCACCAGGAGGTTGGTTATACCTCAGACATTTAGAGGGTTCCTACTGACCCTTGCATATGACATTCCACTGGCAGGACACTTAGGGCAAAGCAAGACTTGGGACAGGCTTGCCCTTCACTTTTACTGGCCCCATATGTCTATGGACACTAGGGAGTTTTGTCACTCCTGTGCCACCTGCCAAGCCAGTGGCAAATCAGAAAGCATCACAATGGCCCCCTTAATTCCACTTCCAGTGGTTGGGGTTCCCTTTGAGAGGGTCAGAATTGATATTATTGGTCTCATGAACCCTCCAACAGCATCAAGACACAGTTATATTCTAGTGGTGGTGGACCATGCCACTAGATACCTAGAAGCTCGTACCCTTAGGACCACTACAGCCCCTGTGGTGGCAAGGGCCCTTTTAGGAATTTTTTCCAGAGGGGGCTTCCCTAAGGAGGTCTTAACTGACAGAGGTACAAACTTCATGTCAAGTTATATAACTGCAATGTAGAAAGAGTATGGAGTGAAGTACAAATTCACCACACCCTACCATCCTCAATGCAATGGGTTAGTTGAAAAATAAAAAGAAACTGTGAAGGGTATGATCATGGGCCTCCCAGAAAAGCTTAGAAGAAAATGGGATGTCCAACTATCCTGCCTTCTCTTTGCCAACAGAGAGGTCCCTCAGAAGGGGGTTGGCTACAGCCCTTTTGAATGTCTGTTTGGGCATCCAGTAAGGGGTCCCTTGTGTCTGGTGAAGGAGGGATGAGAGTTACCTCTCAAACCTCCCAAATAGGACATAGTGGACTATGTACTTGGTCTGCGCTCCCTCATGGCTGAGTACATGAAGAAGGCCAGCATAAACCTGGAGGCAAGCCAAGAACTCCAAAAAGCTTGGCATGACCAAAAGATTGTCCTGACTGTTTATCAGTCAGGTCAGAAGGTGTGGGTGTTGGAGCCTGTGGCCCCAGCAGCTCTCCAGGACAAGTGGAGTGGACCCCACACCATACTTGAACAAAGAAGTCGCCATGGGGTACTTCATGTGAACAGGCTAAAACCTTTTGTTGACAGGGCTGACATGGGCTTTCTCATGGCAACTGATGAGGGACAGCAGGAAGAGAGTGACCCTCTCCCTGATCTCCTCTCACAAAACCCTGATGATGGATCAGTTGATGGAGTACCCTTGTCAGGCAGCCTCACTGATCAGCAGCAGAATGATTGCAGGAAGGTCCTCAATCAATTCAGGCATATGTTTTCTCTGACTCCTAGTCAAACTACCTGGTGTACCCATGAAGTGGACACAGGTGAGAGTCTACCTGTTAAGAATAAAATCTACAGGCAGCCTAACCATGTCAGAGATTGCATTAGGACAGAGGTCCAAAAGATACTGGACTTGGGAGTGATTGAGCCCTCAATTGGCCCTTGGGCTAGCGTAGTAGTCCTAGTACCTAAACCTCACACCAAGGGTGGAAAAAGAGAGATGATGTTTTGTGTAGACTATAGGGGACTCAATGCAGTCACTAGGATTGATGCTCACCATATTCCTAGGGCAGATGAGCTTATTGACACTTTGGCCTCAGCCAAGTTCTTAAGTACATTTGACTTTACTGCTGGCTATCGGCAAATCAGATTAGCTGAGGATGCCAAACCAAAAACAGCATTTTCAACCCCAAGTGGGCATTAGTTCTCACAGGTCTGGAAGCCTACAGTGCAGCATATGTAGATGCTATAGCTGTCTTTAGCTTCACGTGGGAGTATCACCTGGTCCACCTGAAGAATGTTTTAGAGGCTCTGCAGAAAGCAGGCCTCACTATCAAGGCTACTAAGTATCAGATAGGGAAGAGTAAGGTTGTGTACTTAGGCCACCTGGTAGGTGGAGGCCAAGTTCAACCACTACAGAGCAAATTCGAGACCATAATGGAATGGGTTGCTCCAACTACATTCAGTAGTCAGGTCAGAGCTTTATTGGGCCTGACTGGGTACTACAGAAGGTTTGTGAATGGATGTGGGTCTATAGTGACTCCCTTGAATGATCCTACATCAAAGAAAATGCCCAAGAAAGTTCAGTGGACAGTTAGCTGTAAGAAGGCATTTGATGACCTTAAGCAGGCCATGTGTACTGCTCCCATTTTGAAGAGTCCTGATTACTCTAAAACAGCGGTACTCAAAGTACGGCCCGCGGGCCAGTAGCGGCCCGCCAGCCCTTTCCATGCGGCCCTCGAGTAAAACAACAGACAGTTGGCAATCAACTGCAATTCCGCCTGTTGTTATTCCTCGGGGGCCGCATTCACTGGGTAAGGGATGAAAGAAGCATCCGCAAAACCAGTGCCTCGCAATTTTCGGCGGCGGCGGGGGGGGGGGGGGCTTGAATCTTTAAGCTATAGGCAGAGTGGAGCTGATTTCGGGGGAGGGCGAGGGCTGAATGTTTAAGCAATAGGCAGAGTGGCGCTGCAGGGCCTCTTAGAAGGGGTGAAACAGCGAGGCCTCATTAACATGCAAATGGTCTTTTAAAGACCTGTGAAGTGCTCGGGTGTCTCATCCCGAGCTGCCACACAGGTGGTTAAATGATTGTACATAGATATTCCTTCTTGCCACATACTGCTCCCAGCAAAGATGTGAATAAACATGGGAAATGAAGCATTGTTTAATTGTCCACTGATGTTGCTGGACTGTGCTTGTTTTCCATTTTACTAAAATAAATGACAGTAAAATATTTTTAAAGTACATTTGGCCCATATTCAGGGGGCTTGTATTTGTGGGCTGGCAACTGCCAAAGATCACCGATGACGCCAAAAATCAGCACACAGAATCTAATCTTCACCCAGTTACCACTTACAGGTCAGCATGGCCTGTAGAACTTGGCGGGTTTTAGAATGGGTGCATGTTTAATTTTCGTCACAAGGACAATGAGTTCTCAGACAGAGAGAGGCAGAGAGATGTAGAAGAAGGAGGGAGAGGGAGGGAGGGAGACAGGAAGCGAGACAGAGGGGGGGAGACAGATAGAGGGAACAGAGGGAGAGAGAGGGAGGGAGACAGCGAGAGGGAGGGAGACAGAGAGAGAGAGAGACCGAGAGGGAGGGAGACAGAGGGAGGGAGAGAGGGAGGGAGACAGAGGGGGAGGGAGACAGAGGGACACAGAGGGAGACAGGGAGACAGAAAGAGGGAGACAGGGAGAGAGAGAGGGAGAGAGAGAGGGAGACAGGGAGAGAGAGAGAGAGAGGGAAACAGGGAGAGAGAGAGGGAAACAGGGAGAGAGAGAGGGAGACAGGGAGAGAGAGGGAGACAGGGAGAGAGAGAGGGAGACAAAGGGAGGGAGACAGAGGGAGGCAAAGGGAGGGAGACAGAGGGAGGAAGAGGGAGGGGGAGACAGAGAGAGGGGGAGACAGAGAGAGGGGGAGACAGAGAGAGGGGGAGACAGGGAGGGAGACAGAGAGGGAGGGAGGGAGACAGGGAGGGAGACAGGGAGGGAGGGAGACAGAGAGGGAGGGACACAAAGGGACACAGACAGAGGAAGACAGAGAGAGAGAGGAAGACCGGGAGAGAGAGAGTGAGACCGGGAGAGAGAGAGTCCCTGTTTGGCAGTATGTCGTATGACCAAATGGGCTGCTCTATATGAGACAGCACGTTGCGTACGATATACTGCCAAACAAGGACTCGGGGAACTTTCATTCGCATACTACTGACTGTGTGAGCCTCTGAGGAAGAGAGTCATCGAAACGCGTCGGGCTCAGTCAGGTGTGAATAATTACAGGCAAGCGCGACGAACCATACCTAATAAAAGCTTGTGGGGGAAAGCAGCTTGTGTTCAAGTGCGGTTCTTCTGATGGACAAATCCCCAATGAACTGTATACATATGTGTGTGTGTATGCTGGGTCTGGTGGCTCAGTGGATGAATGCGTCCGCTGCAGGGGTCTGTGTTCAACCTCATGGTCAGTTTTTTTTGTTGCTCTAGCCCCGCCCCCTCCACCACTGACCCCGCCCCCACCGGTGCGGCCCTCGGCCACAAACCACGCTGTAAATTTGGCCCCCGAGAGAAAGTTTGTGAGTACACCTGCTCTAAAACATTAATTGTCCAAACAGATGCATCTGAGTTAGGGGTAGGGGATGTGTTGTCACAACTTAATGCAGAGGGCCAGGATCAACCAGTAGCTTTTATCAGCAGAAGGTTGACCCCTAGAGAGAAACGTTAGTCAGCTAATGAGAGGGAGGCCCTTGCTGTGGTCTGTGCCCTGAAGAAGCTAAGGCCATATTTATTTGGCACTCACTTCATTGTTCAGACAGACCATGAGCCCCTCTTATGGCCTACACAGATGAAGGGTGAAAACCCCAAACTTTTGAGGTGGTCCATTTCCCTACAGGGGATGGACTATACAGTGGAACATAGAACTGGGAGTAACCATGCCAATGCAGATGGACTCTCCAGATATTTCCACTTAGAAAATGAAGACTCAACTGGGCAAGGTTAGTCTAATCTCCTTACATTGGGGGAGGGGGGCATGTAAGATCTGTTTCTAAGGTTACCCCCACTTTTTGCCTGGTGCTAGGCTGTATTTGACTAGTCTGACTGGGATCCTGCTAAGCAGGACCCCAGTCTATCTGCTTTCTCCCTAAATTGTTATGTTCAGTACTTAGGTACACCCAGATTGGATAATGGGTACCGTTATAAGTCCCTAGTATATGGTACCCTTGTACCCAGGGCATAGGTCTCCTAGAGGTCTCCCATGGGCTGAAGCATGTATTTTGCCACCCATGAGAGGCCATTCAAAATGGAACTACAGGCCTGCCATTGCAGCCTGTGTAAGCTGGTGCTAGCACCACTTACCAAAGATATAGGTTTCCTATATCTAGGGTCACTGCACTTAAAACCTATAAGTCACCCCTATAGCAGGCCTTTGTAATCCTGAAGGCAGGGTGCTTGGTTCTAAGTGAGAAGGTGCCCCCGCATGAGCAGGACACCCCTACAGCCTACGGAGTCCGTTCTCCCAGGTTGTCAGTGAAGCAGCCATATACTATACAGAGGGGCACCGCGTAATTACGCGATGACCATCTCGTAAACAGCTGCAACGTATCCTATCATGTTTGGTATCAAACATGTTGGTATCATCCCCCACACCCTAAACGGTGTGGGAGGTATGATTCCAAGCACTGGAAGAGCCCTCCGTTAGGCTCTCAGTGTTCATGGTACCAGCCTTCTTGACCAGGATGACACAAAATGGTTACTGCCGACCAGACACAAGATTCTGCCCTCCTGCTGCTGAGCCAAGCTTGAGCAGGGGAAGGCCGAACAATAGGCATCCATCACAGGGAGGTGTGACCACCTCCCAGACCGGATTCAGTGTATTGGGGCAGGGTGGGTGTGCTTGCCAGCGCCACTCAGTCTGCATGAGGGGCACATTTGGTGTCCCCATGCATAGTCCAGTTCAAACCAGTCCTGGGAGCCGTTGGCTCCCACTCTGGCGCAAACCTGAACAAAGGACATGGAAGTTATCTCCCCTCTGTCCAAACCCCTCCCCTGGGAGGGTCCCCTGAATCATCCCAACCCTTTTTCTAGGGTACTTAAGGGCTTCCCTGGGTGTAGCTCCCTAGATTCGTTGTGGGATAAGATTCAGATCAGACACCACTTCTTCTTCTACCGTCTGGGCACTTCCAAGGCCTGTCGGCATCAAAGATACCTGAAGGAATCTCCCTTGGAGTGAAGGAGTCACTCCCCTACATTCACAGGCACCACAACCAATTCGACCGGTCTGCTGATCCTGAGCTCTTCTGGACTCCGTAAGGTTCTGCAACACAGATGGTGGTTTTCCACAGCTCCCGGGGCCTACCCTGCACTCTCCCCAAGTTTGAGGCCAGTATCCCTCGTGGGGGTTGCAATAACCTAACTCCTGTGCACCGCATCATCTTGCAGTTGCAAAGGCTTGTTGGTTTCCTTCCAAGAAGATCTTCGGGCCCCAAGTAGCCCTTACCTCGTGCATCTCCAGAGACCAGAATCTTCAGCCACACTGCATCGTTGTGCATCATGGCCTACATCTTTTGGTGAGCTGCTTGAGGTCCTCACGCGACTGCAGTGCCTACAGCCTGTGGGTCCACTTGAGGATCACACTTGTTTCTTTTGGGCTCCCCTCATTGCTTTGGCCTGCCCTGACTCCCCTGCTTTTGGTGATTCCCCTGGACCTTGCCATTCCCGACGTTGCTCCTTCTTCAGCTCCTGCGTTGGTTGCATTTGCCAAGGCTTGTTGGTGCTTCCGCCGGACACGACCCTTCAGCATTCGACATCCTTCGTGGGACAGCTCGTGCATGGCTCCTGGTCTTCCTCAGCATCGCCTGGTCCTCACAGCTGCAGAGTCAAGGTCATCGTCACCCATCTTGCAGCACCCGACGTCAGAGGGCATTCGTCTCCTGGTCACTTCTGAGTGACATAGACTCTGTCCTCTCTGGTTGCACGTACCTCTCATCTAGAATCCACCTTGGAATTCCACCAGACACTTTCTCCTTTAGCAGTGGCACTTTCCTGAAGTTCCCCATTGGGTTTGATGGTGGTTCTACGACACCACTTCACACATATGCACCCGGCTTCTCTGGTGTAGGTAACGTGGGTACTAGGGTATCTATGGGCGGGTGGCTCTCCAACCTTCTGTCTTCCACAGGACTTCTTCAGGGTCCACTGGGGAGGGTCCTTAATCTTTAAAAATCCAACCGCAACTTACATGTGGAGTTGTATGGAGCACGCAGCTGTATTCCCACACTGCACACACTCTCCGTACGGTCCCTCTCTACTCACATTGGGTGGTTCCTTGGGTCCCCAGCACTTCTACGTCCTCTTGACCTGGTCTTGACCCAAGTCGTGGTTATTATACCACTTTCTTAGTATATGGTTTGGTCCCCCCCTGGGGTCCACTGTGTATTTCGTGCTATTTACTGTGTTTCTTTGCTAAAGTATTGTGTGCATTGTGCATATCTTTGGGTAGGAGATATTTCTGTGTTATAGAGTATTATACAATAAATACATATTTTTATAAATACTTGTGTGGTTCCTTTTTCACTTCATCCATACTATAAGATTGCATTCTGGTAAAACAAGCTGCTTTACTCTCCTTCTGGACTAAGCATGAAGGCTGTTCTCCACAGCTACACTTAGGTTGCCTAAGACCTCTTAAATCACCTTAAGGGTTGTCTGGTCTGGTGCAAGGTGTCCACTTACATAAGTGAACATCATATACCAGGCCAGCTCCTCACACAGACCATCAGGCAAACACATGGTTAAAGTTCTATGTTTTTCTTGTGGTCCTGTAAGAGGAAACACAGCATCAAGTTGATACATTTTCTGGGCAATCCAAAACGGAATGTCCTCACGATTGAGTGGGCATTTGCCCATAACCGAATGTACAATGAGCAGAAATATAACAAATCCTAAAGCATGTTGTGCCTGAGCACCCACTCTAGCAGGACCAGCCAGAAAGGCACGGGAAACAAATTGTATTAAGCGTCTATATAAAAGAACAATCTGGTTATATAACACACGTGTGAACACCAAATTTAGACCAGCTAAATTCGGGTATGGGGTGAAGCATGCAAGACTAGGCCAGGTGGCCTCATCAGTACTTAAGGGGCCCATACAAACAATGCCGAGTACATGGGGAAGGGTGCCATTAAACCAACTATGGTGTTCCCAGACCGTAAGAGGAATTTCAAGAAGTGCATACGGATGATAAACGTTTGATGCTGCAGCCACAGTATGAGCATGAAACAGATTGTTATTAGCTTTGACAGCCGGGAAAGTGACCCAGGAATAAATAACCTAAAAGCGGTATGCAGCGTCCACTTCAATCACAAAGACTACAGGAGTCCCCGCATTAGGGACTCCATACTAATATAAGTGTTGGTAACAGCCATAATTTAGAAGCAAAGGATTAAAAAGGCAGCACAAAAGAGGGTATAAACCTTTTAATATTCAAGCTTGAAAAACCAACAGAACTAGGTGGCCCCTAACAACTGTGGTGGATAAGTTCCAAACACCACGGACGTCTCCGCAAAACAATGAAAGAGCATTGTAGACAAGCACAAGCGCTACTCAGGGTTCCAGCAAATAAATACCTAACCAAACGTTGGCTGAACCATGTTGCAGGGTTTCTGCTCGGGAACAGAACTATGCTTAGGACCATAGAACATTAGTAGATAGGGACTCCATACCACCTCGGCACCATGATCCTGAGTCCGACTAGCTATAGAGTCTCACTTGCCCACCTACCCATATCCAGAGAGACAAGTGAATTGACACCGCAGAACACAACACTTCCAACCCTCTCAGGAATCACAGTAACAGGATACATCTTTTCGCTCACACACTTGTACTCACCCACAGTAAGATATGACAGAGACACGAAGAAAGTTTGAAATATTTTTATCAACTATTGTGCTTTAGAGTGCAGGATACGTGCCACATTTAGAAAACAACTGCCTGGCAAAATTCCATCAGGATACTCAGTAAATCGTATACTGTAAAAGCCCTGTCACATTATTAGACATATTAGCCAAACCCCACTCCCGTTCTACAGAGGAAAAATGTAATACTGCACAAAGATCTCTGGGATTAGTAGCAGTTCCCGTACCTTAGCATACACAGATGAACGTTCTACATCTCAGACACAGCCGTGATCTCTCAGAAATCTTTCTCTCTCTCTGTCCAGTACATTGCTGTGCGTACCTATATGACAAGGTTTAGAAGTCCATAAACAACAGCTGCATTTCTGTGTTGTATTTAGGTACGTGTGCCTGACCTGAGCAAAATAATAAGGGACATTGTTGTTTGACCTTGTCTACAGTGTTCAGACTAAATCCCAGGAAAGAACAGAAGGAGAAAACAACAGAAGGTTTCTGTGTGGGAATACAATGTGACACAAAAGCAAACGTGTTTATATAGTAACGTTTGGAAAGCTAATGTGGCCTGTGTAGTGCAAAGTTAGGCTAACAAAGGGAAAACCACAATGTACCATGTACGAAACAAATGACAGCATTTTTAGCAGTTAAGGCTGCAACTTTATTTTTCTGAAAAGGTGGTTTATGGGGAGGAGGCCTGTCCTCCTTCTTCATCTTCACATCAGACAAGCGTTGTGTTTCCCTTTTCGGTTTCACATACTCTTTTTGTCTGCTGTCAGATCATCCACCTCTAGCATACTGCTGGTCAGACGATTCCTAAAGGAACGTGCATCAGGAATCCAATACCTATCTGGAGTCTTTATTTGAGTGCAATCACGAACCTTGTATCATCTTTCAGAGGACTCTGGGGCTGGAGTACGTCCACAATGTCTACTTTGTTGTTTTTTAGATTTATCCCATAGTTTCTTAACAAAATCACAGACTGACTGGCATCTTTATCAGAGCTAGATTTGCCTAGTAGTGGTACTGAAGGCCTGTTCCTCAAACTATTGCATTCTAAAGAGGTATACACATTAGCAATAATGACAGGCAACTCACGTTAGTGATTAGCTTTGCTACCGTGGCAAGTCGTTACTTCACCTTTAACATTAGAAAGAATGATTTTGGAGACAACAGTAAAATGGCCCATGAGTTTCATCCCCAAATCGAGGGCAGGGCCTGCTCCATATTCATTCTGTATTTGTTAAAGGGCAAAAATAGTCCCCCAGGTGTTGGAGTCTGCTAAAGTGGGAACCAGTCCAGTGGGTAAACCCCTAGTCTAAATTCTGTACTTGTCTTGTGGTTCCATAAGGGGAAACACAGCTTCAAGTTGATTGACTTTTTTGGGCAATCCAAAATGGTATTTCTTCACGATTAGTGTACCATTTGCCCATAACTGAATGAACAATTACCGGACTAATTACAGGTGCTGCAGGCAATTGGGCTTGCTCTTGTAGGCCAAGTCTAGCTGGACCCACTAATAATGTATGTAAAATAAATTGCTTAAGTCTTCTGCATAAGACAACAAGTACATTGTATAAACCATGGGTCTGTAATAGATTTAGAGCACCTAAATCAAGGTAGGGTGTGTAACCAGCTAATTCCGGCCAAGTTTCCCCCTCATAACTGAAAGGACTAATTTGAACTGATCCCGGCACATAGGGAAATGTGCCATTAAACCATATCTGGGGTTCCCAGAACGTAAGAGGAATTTCAATGAGTGCATATGGTCTATATGTAGCAGGTGCCTGGGCAACAGTGTATTAATGAAATGTTTTTCGTGTTAGCGTCCACAGCCGGAAAGGGACCCATGAATGTAAAACTTCAAAGCAGAAAGCAGCGTCCACTTCTACGACAAAGATTACAGGAGTTACCGCATTAGGGACTCCATGTTGTTGTAAATGTGCATAGACCGCTGGTTGGCAATTGACCGCAAGAGCAATAGATTGCACCACAAGTAATTTATAATATATTCACAGTGTAGCACAAACAGGGTGCGACCTTACAAAATTCAAGCTTGAAAAACCAACAGAAGTAGGTCTTCCCTAAAACCTGTGAAGGAGTAATCCCCAACACAACAGACATTTTCGTTAAAAGATGTGAGGATATTGTGGCCAAGCGCTACTCAGGGTTCCAAGTACCTGACCAAAACTTTGGTGGCACCATATTGCACGGATTCTGCTCAGGAACAGAACTATGCTTGGGACCATAGAACATCAGCATGCAGGGACCGAGTCACCATACCACCTCAGTATATATGAGTTCGACTAGCTATAGTACCTCACCTGCCCTCCTAACCTTTCCAGAGAAACAAGTGAGTTGGCACCACAGAGCACAACACTCTCTACCCTCTCAGGGATCGCAGTAACAGGCCTCCCCCTTTGGCTCTCTCACTCGTACTTGTTTTTTTTAAATTTATTTTTTTAACTTTATTTGTATTTTCAAAGACATCAATTCCTTACATACATTATATAGTCGAGGCAGCTCGTACATATGTAAACGAGTAGATATACATCTCACACATCATGAATGTATAAACTTCAATTTTCCCACATTTAGGCGCATAGCATTTACATCTGAGAGGAAAAACCAGATCAGTCTGTATAGTTCCATGAGAGGCACACAGGGTGTGGAGTGCCTCGCACTCTTTAATCATGGCGGTATCTAGCTACATACATGGAGTGTCAGCTATCGCAGAGAACCGTACTCAACTGGGGTCTCTCCCCTACCCTCCATGGTTTTTTCTTCGCCCCCCCCACACCATCCCGTCTGTCTGCTGACCCTGTCCCACCAAACCCTACAACCGGGGGGGAAGTCTCCCCTGCATCCTTCACATCCGCAGAGCCACTCTGAGGAGATCGTGCGGCACCAGCTAATAGGTATCGTTTAAGGGGGTCCCATATGTCTTTCGGCTGCGACGAACGGGGGAGTGTCTCTGCATATAGTAGTATTTGATCCTGGCAGTACACCATATCCCCCAACCAGTCCTTAAATTTAGGGGCTATTCCTCTGCCCCATCTGCATGCAACCCTCCGCTTTGCGAGCACTAATGAGAGTGTCACAAGGCGACGCTGTGCTTTGGGGATTTGCTTAGTGTAGCCTAGAAGCGCGACTAAGGGGTCACACCAATTGAGAGGGCAGTCATTTCAGAGAGAGCTGCAAATATCTGTTCCCAATATTCCAGCACCTTCGGGCATTCCCATGCCAAGTGCAAGAATCCCACTGTGCTCTGCCACAACTATCACAGCTATCAGCATCTCGCAGCCCAAAGCGGTGTAGCCGAGCTGGAGTAAAATACATACGCTGCAGGTATTTATAACGGGTGATGCGCAGTCTGGCGCTGCCCGAGACCTCCGCAGTTTGTGTACAACAATATTGCCATTGTTCGTCTGTAATATCGTTGTCAAGCTCAGCCGTCCATTGCGCTCGCGCAGCACTAGGCGTTTGCCCATCCTCCGCTCGCACCGTTCGGTACAAGTTGGTTACCATGTGCCCCGGGCTCGTGCTCTGTAGCATCTGGTGCAGCGGTTTAAGGGTCTGCGGCTCCTTTGGGAAGCTCGGAAATATTGCCCGTATTCCTTGTCTCAGTCTCACGTATAGGAACAGATCTAGTGGTGTATGTTGGGTGTCTCCGAAAAATTGGGCTGCTGTACAGAAATTTCCATTAGAAAACAGATCGCCCCACGTTCGCCTGTGTACTCGTAGGCATAATTTCCTAAACCCTTCTTCCTGCAACAGGGAAAGCTGTGGGTGGTACACCAGGGGCAGGGCAGGGGAATATAGGGTTGGGGTCCCCAAAACCGTCAAGATATAGTGCCATGCACCCACTGTACCACCAAGTGTGGAGGACTCAGGGTCACGAGGACGGTATTGCGCAAATAACATTCCCTCCAAAGGAACAGGGTCTGCCAACCATTGCTCCACCGCGACCTGCGGCATGCACGCTGGCGGATGTACCCAGTAATAGGTATAATGCGCTTGGGCACAGGCATGATACAGCTCGAGATCCGGAATGTCGAATCCCCCTCACTCGTACTTGTTCACAATGAGTTAAACAAGAGACACAAAGGAAGTTTAGAATATTTATTTAAACTATTGCACTAAAAAAATGCAACATTTGCAACACAATTAGCAAACAAATGCATACCAAAAATATTTTTAGCATGGCTAACAAACCGTATACCATAAAAAGCCCTATCATGTTATAAGACAGATTAACCTAAAACCCACCCCCTCCTACTGAAGCTAAGTGATTATCTATCAAAGATCTCTGAAAATAGTGGCAGACGTGTACCTTTTTTTATCGATTGATTGATAGGCTTTATTTCGATATATAAATATCATAAAAGCTTTACAACAAGTAAAAATAGTCACAGTTATTACAATATATACAAAAGAGAAAATAAAAACAGTGACATGATCCAATAAAATACAGTTAAAAATAGAATTAAATTGAAACTGACAGCCTTTTTACACGAATCAACCAAGACCACTTTAGAAATGTTGACACCCCACAAACCACCAAGGTGGATGTGTCGGACAATAAGATGCGTAGGGCCACAATATGCTGGCGAGTACCTAAAAGTCTACACAGTGGTTTGAGCCAGCGCCTCCTAGGTGTACAATAATCTGGACATTCAAAAAGAATATGTGCCACCGTCTCGACCCGCGTGGGACAAAGGGCACAGAAGGGGGAGGACTGGAGGGATGATTTCCACCCGGCTGTTAGGTCGTCTACAGGTAAAGTCCCCACTCTAAACTTGAAGTACAAGGCCCGGTCGAAGGGAATGCAAATCATGTCGAGATATGGTTCATAGGCCACCACGTCTTTAATCCTCAAAAAGGCTGCGGTGGAATTGCAATGACGTGGATCGACAGTAAGCTTATAGGAGACCCATTCCCAATACAATTTCTTTATCGTGGCTTTAGGTGGGGCAGATCGAGTGGCCCAAGCTTCACCAAGACCCAGCTCCCCTAAGAGGCATTTAACGTCCCTTAACCATTTGATCCTATGCCAGCCCCCCATTGCCATAACCTCAGACAGTGCCTCAGAGTAAGAGGATAATTCGGGCACCCTCCACAACCGGGCCCACAGGAGCAAGGGACGAAGACGTGCTTGGTCTTCAATCGATCTGCAGCCTAGATCCAGCAGCACAGGAACTGTGGGCGTGCTCAAAGGGAGAGCCATCAGGTCTTTCAGAAATTTGCTCTCAGATTTTTCTAGTACTTCCAGGTTACATGTACCCCACAACTCCGCCCCGTATAAAGCAGCGCTAGCCCCTCTGGCTTTATAAATCCCCACAACTGGTGCGATAGATTTAATTGTGGAAGAACGTTGTTTCCTAAGCAAACCACCACCCACCCTTTTGTGGGTGAGGAGCATCTTATGGATGTGCAGGGTCCAGTTCAGTGAATCGCTAAGGCGGATTCCCAGGTAGTCAAACTCTGATACCCTTTCTAAAGGAACAGAGTTCAAGGCCTGGGGACGCCCTAGTTTCTTAAGAGGATTCATGATCAAGAATTTGGTCTTGTCGACATTGATCACCAACCCCCTAAGGGAACAAAACTCCTGGAAGCGGTTTAAAAGTTTTTGAAGGCCCTGGGGGGTCTTTGAAATGAGGAGGGTATCATCTGCAAAGAGGAGTGTTGGAATCCGTTTGCCCGCCAGGGAAGGTGCGTCTGCGGGTTCTTTTAGCAGATACTCAACCACCCCATTCACATAAAGGGAGAATAGGGTGGGAGCTAGCCCACATCCCTGGCGGACACCCCTCCTCACTGGAATCCTGTCAGTTTTCTCCCCATTCATACACCATCGCACCTGCGCATAGTTGCCTGCGTGTAATTTCATCAGGAGCGATAGGATATAAGGGGGCAACCCCAGGCCCTGCAAGACCCTCCACAGTTCCTCCCTAGGTACCAGGTCAAAGGCAGTCTTAAGGTCAATAAAGGCCAAATAAAGACTGCCCTTGCCCAGCACGACCACCTTCCAGTACAGGAGGGCCAATCTGAAGGCCTGCTCAGTGGTCCCAGTTCCAGAGCGGAATCCAGCCTGGAGATCTGACAGAATGTTGTTGTCATCCAGCCATTGGAGCACCCTCCCCAGAATCAACTTCCCTACCACCTTTTGGAATGAGTCAATAAGGCTTATGGGCCGATAGTTGGCGGGGTTGTCTCGACATCCCTTCTTAAATATAGGGACAACCTCCGCCCCCTTCCATGATTCAGGTACAGGGCCCCCCCCCAAAATAGCATTAAGTAGGGTGGAAACCAGCTTCCCCCATTCCTTAGGCTTGGCACGTAGCAAATCACCGGGTATCCCATCAGGCCCAGCAGCTTTAGGGGTACCAGGGACTTGATTACGACCTCCGCTTCTCTGGCGGTAAAAGCATCACCCTCACTGACCCTAGTGTAGTCGGCCAGAGGAAAGGAGTCGATAAAAAACCCCTCAGGAGGCGTATAGAGGGACAGGAAATGGTTGAACCAGTTCAGGCCTGTCCCTAGATCTTACCAGAATCCAAAATCCCCTAGCATCCCTGCCGAAACTTGCCTCCAGAAGGTCCGCCCAGAACTTTTCCTCCCACTCTGTTTTTGCTACTTTTATAGTCTGGGAGTAGTCTTTCCTTGCGAGCCTAATTACAGCTTGAGATTTAGCCTTAACAGCACCTACCAATACTTTTTTCTTTTCCCTGCATTTTTTGGTAAACCATCCCTGCGCTTTAGGCGGCTTCTTCCTATTACCAGCGCGTGGAGCCATGCTTGGGATAATGAAGAGATTGCTCAGGGCCCTGGTTAAGTTGCAAAAAGTCATAGTGACTTCCTCAGGCAAATGGGTCAGCGAGTCCAGCTTACACTGTGCTGCAGCTAGGAGCACCCCTATAGCTGTCACTTTCTCTTCTGCCATAGTGACCTTAGCCCACTTCAATAGTCTGCCGCAGTTAGATGGGTAAACTTCGTGGGTATTTGGTGCTATGCGAGACAGAGTTCCCCCCTGATCATTAAGCCACTGGGGAGAGAGGGAAAGTGAGAGGAGATTGTGATCACTCTCAGTTGTCGGTACAACCTCCATATCCCTCAGGATACTCCATGAACTGGCGTCAAGAAGAATATAATCTATTCTTGACGTGTGGTTCGGCCTGTTATAGGTATGGGCTCCTGCTGAGTCAGACTTTGTCCTCCCATTGACAGCCCTAAGGTCAAGTTCCAAGTTTAGGGAATTAATCTGTACCGCCACTTGGGTCCACCTCCTAATGAGGGACAAGGCTAGGGCAGGAATCCCTCTCCTGGAGTCCTCCTCATCAATACCCAATATATCGTCCAGGCCCAAGGGCTCAAACATACAATTCAGGTCTCCCGCCACCAGGACGCGAGATTTGTTGGGACGCTGCCTAAGCGAGCCTTCTAATAGAGCTATTATGGGAGATTGTAAACCTCCCTTCGTGCCTCTAGCATAGATATTAAAGATGTCCAAAATCAGGCCACCCCGTACACCCTTTATTGAGAAGTTAAGACGATCGGGTGAGTTGATGCGATGCTGAACCACCTGACAATCAAGTGAGACAGCAACCCATATGAGAAGACCTCCCGTGGGGGGTGTCTTCCCTGAAGAGGGGGCTACAGCAGGAACAAAATAAGATGAATAACCTACCTTGTGGCAGGGCTCCCTACACCATGTTTCTTGGAAAATGCAAATAGAGTAACCCTCCACAAGTGCATTCCAGTCAGGTAGGCCCAGCTTCCTCGAGATGCCCGCAACGTTCCAGCTCAAAATCCTAAGGTCTGGATCTGCCACAGCCGGCTCCCTGCGGGGCTCGGGGCTAGGTGTCCCCTCCGTCTGATCTATTAGCCCTAGTCCACTGCCCCCACATTGGCCCCCTACAGGCAGGTCAATAACCTGCGCTAGGTGGGTGGCTTCATCTGGTGGTGAAGGAGGGATGGTATTACTTTTACCCAACTCGTATGGCTCAGGGGCGTGACCTAGACTTAGGAACCCGGTGGCCACCTCAGGACAGGTATCGGTTCAATATCCAGGCACCTCCCATGATATCCAGGCCAGGCTACTGGTTGGTAGAATGGGGGGGAGAAAGGATTCTCAAAGTAAGAAAAGTTGTTACTCCAGCCCCCACTTAAATGAGTACCATTATAGTTTGCTACAGGCCTTGGGTAGAAATAGGTTAAATCTACCACACCGATGCCAGCTCCCCCAGTACCATGCTTCTGACTGCAGATCGTTTGGGCGACCCTACTGTCTTTGAAATTTACCACCACACAGTCTCCATCTAGGTGCTTATGTCCATAACGTACCCACCCTACCCTTCTCACTCCTAGGATCAGCCCATCTAGATCCCTAGGTAGAGGTCTGTTAATCTTTAACCAGTGCAGGGTTTTGTTTTTTAGTGCCTGGTGGGATTCATAGTGATAATCCTTCAGACAGGGTACGTTTGTGAGTATGACGACATACGGGTGGCACTCTGGGGGCAAATTCACAGGTGGAATTTTTAGGGCCGCTTTGGGGGGCGGTGCTTCTAGCTGGGACGCTTTTGGGAGATTAATACTATTTCTACTCGGATGGGCTTGTTCAGCGCCATTGCCATTCGCAGTTCCCTTCGGTTTTACAGGACCCTTCCTACCGGGTAACTAAGCCCGAGTAGGCTTCTTAACCGGGGCAGTACGAGGCTTGGGTACATTCAGTTGTGCTAAGACAACTGGAGCAGCCAGCCCTGCTTGACTAGCACTACCTAAAGGAACCGCAACATGGACAGCAGGGGCATTTGCCACTGCCATCACATTTACAGTACGTGCCGTATTAGAAGCAGTAGGAGTGGCCTGTGGGGATGCGGGAATCACCCGAGCGCCAGTTTCCCCTCCCTGTCCATCCTCCCTAATTCTGGAATGCAATTTAATGAGGGATTTTAGAGAAAAAAAATTGTCCAGAGTTGCCTGCTCAAACCTATCCAGCCTTTCTCCCAACCCTTTAACTCTCTCTACAACCGGGGACAGCAGTGATATCATTAGTTCCTCTATTTGTACAATTGTAAGAGGATCATTAGATGGAGCTACATGGCAGTCTGATGTCAGATCTACACATATTTTCTCCACTATATATAGTACATAAAATGTATAAGCTTATGCCTGCTGCTTAAGGAGATCTTGTTGGTTTGCAGAATGACCAATGTGTGTCCTGTAAGGGGTGATCAATGTCCCGCTCCCAAGCCTCCCGTATCTTGGTGTCTCTGCTGGGAATTAAGGACATGCAAGATTTATATAGCTTCAAGATCAGGTGTTCTCCACTGGAACTCGAAATTAGGAGCGTGAGAGGAGGAAAGGGCTTGGGCTTCAACGGATAACTCGAAACCTTAGCTCTGAGCACCCTCCGTATCCTCTGTGGTAGGGAGCCACGGGTTATTAATAACTGAGATCTCAGGTGAGTATAGGGTACACCCTCCCGTCAGCTTAGCCAACTTGTGCCTGGCCCAACTGATGGTAGATACTGTCTGAATGTCTCTGGGGTCTTTTGGAAATCCCGGCGGCAATACCATGAGGAGCGGCGCAGGGAGAGAGCACCAGGTCCGCCTCAGGTCTAGAATATGGAATTCGTCCATCTGAGTGGTGCCAAGAGTGGGAAAAACTGCACTGCGCGACCAGATTATAGGCCTAAAAATTGGGGACTCCAAAACCACCACTCTCATAAGGCAAAGTCATGGTGTCCCAGCTAACTCTAGGTCTTCCACCCCCCCAAACCAACCTTATACGGTGAGATCACAACGTGAGGAAAAAAGAATTGAGGAGAGGAAGAGGAATGTTATGATTAAATATAGAAATTAGGGGGTACGATCACCTTTACAAGTGCAACACGACCAGCCAGAGAGAGGGGGGGCTTCAGCCAATGCTCAACCTGCTGCGTCATGTTATGCACCGCTGGGCCATAATTTAATCTGATAATTTGCTTTGTGTCCCCATGCACTTGAATACCTAAATATTTGGTAGAATCCTCACACCACGCAAGTGGGAACTTACTGTCCCAACGAGTAATGCTCTGGGTCAAAGGGAAAATCACAGACATCCCAATTTATACCTAACCCCAAAAAGACGCTAAATCGAATAATCTCACAGATAAGTGGCTCAAGATTCTCCCGGGGGTAGCGAACATAAAGAATAATGGCGGATGTGTACCTTAGCATACATAGATGGATGTTCTACATCTCAGCTGGCGCAGCAATCTTGTCTCAGGATATTCCCTCAGTGTCTGCGTTTTAGAACTCCTGCCCTTAGTTATATGACAAGATATGTTTGCTCACAAACAGCAGCTGCATTCTCATGTTATGTTTAGGTGCTAGTACGGGACCAGAGAGAATAACAAGGGGCATTGTTATTTGACCTTGTCCATGGTGTTCTGACTAAATCCCAGGAAAAGAGTAGGCCACGAAAACACATGCAGGTTCTATGTGAGAATACAATGTGGCACAAAAGCGAGCGTGTTTATGTAGTAATGTGTGCAAAGAAATGCGGCCTACAATGTGCCCAACTGGGCGAACATAGGAAAAATTACAATGAGTCATGCAGGGAACACACAACAGGTTCACCCACACAAGTGAGGTACCATTTTAATAAGGAAACTTGGCTGGGTAGTAGGACATTTGTGGCTCCTCACAGATTCCAGAACATGCCCTCACAGAAATGTGAGGAAAATGTGTGTTTTTAGACACAGCTTGAGGTTTGCAAGGGCTTCTGGGTTAAAATAAAAACCTTGTTAGAACCACACAAGTCACACCATCCAGGACAATGCCAGGTATCTTGTTTTCAGAAATGCTTTGATATGGTAGGATTTCCTAGGTGGTGGCTGCGCTAGGGCCTAAAATCCACAGCTAAGAAAGAATGGATTCTGCTGGGTGAAATATATCATCTCTATGTCGCATTTTGGTGTGTATTGTGTTGCGGGTGCTGGTCCAGCCACACAATGAGATATAGTTTTTATAGGGAGACATGTGGAAATACAGAATAGTAGAACATCTGTTATTAGCAATTGGATTTCTCTGCATTTGTGCCTTCCAAATGTAAGCCAGTGTTTAAGAAAGAAGAAATTATGCAAAATGCCCTCTGAATCACATGCTAGTATGGGTACCCATAAATTCAGAGACGTACTAATAACTACTGCTCCTAAACTTAGTATCTGGTGTACATTTCAGAAATACATAGGTTTCCTCCATACCCATTTTTCACTCTTTATATTTTACCATATCAATTGCTCTATACCAGAGGTCTTCATTCTGTGGGGCGCGACCCACAGGGGGGCCACGGAATCCTGGGAAGGGGGTCGCGCATTTCCAGGCCTAACTTCTGCCTGGTATACACAACATGTGCTCTTCCTTTGGACAAAAACACTGCAATGGTTAAAACACTTCAGCTGAAGTAACTTGAGTCCCATGTGCTGTAAAAGGAAGAGGCCCAGCAGACAGGTAAAACAATCCCTCTAACAAGCCTTCTTTCCAGGGTGCCTGCTTGCCTGAATGAAAAGCAAATGTGTGCTAGAAGTTAATCTGCATATGTAAAGGATGCTTGGGAGGGGTTCTGGCTTTAGTTGCCCGAATCACTCCAAGCATTGTGAGGGCAAAGGTGTGTTTTTGTTTTTTTGCCTGGTGTTTAAAAACTGATATGTGAAGTGGGTGCTTTTAATCATAACTGTATTTACAGAGCGCTGAGGAGCTGAGGGACTGTTATGCAAAAAAAAAAATGCATTACTTATGGTCTGATATTACTTTGGAGCTGATTTATGAGAGGATTGTGCTGCTGGAGTGTCATTTTTTTTTAAACTTCGGTGGCACAAGCGTCTCAATCATATCTATGAGGCGAGGCGTGGCTTTGCATGGCCTTATAGATATTGAGTAAGACAAAGCAGAGAAGGTCGCTGCGTTGCCTTAATCTATGTCAAGTAGGCATTCCATGGGCATTGCAGTGGGTATTCCCACGCAACACACATGGATTTTGACGCTTCCCCCGATTTGAAAACCATGTAAACCTGGGGCAGCGCCAAAACCTTATGCCTCCCCACAGCAGGCGTAACGAGGAGAAATGTTTTTCTTTTCTCCTCGTTTTTTACTCTTTCCATGTATGCTGCATTCTGCAGCACACATTGAAAGAGGAAACCCCCCTCATGATTGACCTTTGGTTTGCTAAACATAGTTTAATTTATTTCCCCAATATAAAAATTATTTGCTTTGGGAACAGGGGCCATTTATGGTTGTCGATAGTTGCAGCGGCGGCCAACTCAGGTAAGCGAGGTGAGGTGGGCCGGGATGTTGACAGACAACCGAAAAGGTATAATTAAATAAAGAAATAATAACTATTTATTCCGTCATCTGTCTGCTTCTATCCCTGCCGCGCCCTACTCCACTCCACCACGCTTACCTGACAGGCCGCCGCTGGATAGTTGGCAATGATGAGGTGGGGGTCCTTACGCCTAAAACGTTTTGACAGGGGGGTCCTGGCATCAAAACGTTTGAAGACCTCTGCTCTATACCCTGTAAACAATAAAAACCATTGTAAGTTGCAACTCAGATGTTGGCTCAGGGTACCTTGGGTTTCTCGGAGAATCTACAAACCCTTTATATTCCAGCGATCAGAAGTATTTAGCAGATGTAATGGTGTGTTGCTTTTGTAAATTGACCATCATGACAAGAAGTTACAGGTGAAAAGGTTGCCACAAATGGCTGTTTTTGCCTACTCATTTTCAATATTTTTTTTATTTCAACAGTTAATTTCTTTGGGAAAACCTTGAGGGATCTACACAGTGACTACTTGCTGAATTTAGAATTGTGTCTACTTTTCTGAAATGTTTTGTTTTATTGACCACCCATGGTTTTGACACTGGTTTCCACCACAAAGTGGACATAGGTTGAAAGCACAAAAATTAGGAAAAACAAGCTACCTTTTACAAAAATTACAAAACTGTGGTAAATAAAATGTTTGATTCAGATTAGCTTGTTCCTGAAAGATGGGAAATTGTGATTTTAGCACAGCAAACCTTTTGTTTATGCAATTGTTAGGAAACAATGACTGTCTTGCACTTTACTTTTCCCCCCAAAAAAAACAAATGTAGTTATATTTTGGCTATTTTCTCAGTCTCCTTGAGTGAAATCCACAAACCGTGGTCACCCTTGGAAACCCCATGATGTCGAGAAGAAAGGAAGACCTGGCTTGGCAGTTCAGGCTGGACTGTTCCCATGAGGCACAGTGTCAAGACTGATTTACATATAGCTGGGTCTGAACTGGGGTGGCGAAGTGAGCTAAAGAGTGATGATGGATTCAACCCAGATCTGTGACTGGGGGTGAGTTCTTGGAACTACGCCTTTCACGGATTAAGTGAAATGTTTACTCATGCCCCAGATTAAAGTTCTTCTCAATATTCGAGACACTACTCTTTAATCATTTGTTCTCTTATAAAGTGGTTAAAAAAAAATTAATTTTCAACCCAGATCTGTGACTGGGGGTGAGTGTCTGAAAGGTTTCAGCGCTCTGTCCATCATCTCCTTGTGTTTGCTTTCTTCGCTCTAAGCAGACATGGGTCTCTTGCTCCCTTTACCACTGGAGTCAAGCTAGCCTGGCTGATGAGGGGTGTTACCCCAAAACCGGTCCCTAGATGCTTGATTCCGGTCCAGGGAAGACCTGGCTTGGGAGTTTGGGCTGGTCTGTTCCCATGAGGCACAGGGTCAAGGCTGATTTGTATATAGCTGGGTCTAAACTGGGTGGTAAAGTGAGCTAAAGAAAAATGATGGATTCAACCCAGATCTGTGACTGGGGTGAGTGTCTGAAAAGTTTCAGTGCTCCGTCCATCATCTCCTTGTGTTTGCTTTGAGAAAAAAGGACACACATTTGAAGTAGATACCTTATCTGGAAGAAATTTATGGAAGCATAAGCGTGAAGTACTCCTACATAACCAAACAAGCATTGGCATAACCAATAGGTTTCGCCTTTGGGACCTTTTAAGTGTTTTGCCATTTTCGGGTGTTTCCTATAGGGCCTACTGTAGTTCTTCCCTATGTTGGCCTAATTGTAGGTTGTAGGCTGCTTTTGCTTTGCACATGTTACAAAGTTACACAATTGTTTTGAACCACATTATTATTATTATTATTTTTAGATATCTTTTTATTAAACATAAACATTGACATTCGGCAACGCAGCGTGCACTTACATGGTTATGATACAAATGGCGAGTACATTTCAACATCATAGGTTGCTGGGACACATATCGAGCGCCCGAGAGGGCTATAAGGAGAGAAAGGTTCATCCTCCGAGGGGACCACAGGGGCCGCACAAATAACTCCCCGGTAGGCATTCCACTTACACCATACAGCGGACCACTTCTTAGGACATCCCTGTGCCACGTAGACCATTTTCTCCCTAAACATACACCAATCTAAGTTCTTTTTCCAGGTGTCCAGAGTCGGTGAGATTCCCACCACCCATCTTTGTGCTATATCACGTTTGGCCACCATTGCACCCAGAATAGTCCAGAGCCTCTCCATACCAGTCAAATCAGTGGGTTCCCAAACATTAAGGAGACATTTTTTAACCCCCGGGTGAATGTCTTTGTGCAGTACTTCCCGCATGAGCTCGTGTAGCCCCCGCCAGTACTCCTGGATCTGTTCACACTCCCAAAGTATGTGCAGGAAGGTATCCACCTGACCACAGCGTCTTCTACAATCCCCCTCCCCTCCCTATATGAACCAGCTGGGGCCCAGTGACGTACGTTCTATGCAATATTTTAAGTTGGACCAGTCGTAGCCGAGCGGAAATCGCCACCTCTCGGATGAGGCCACCGCCTCTCGCTATTCCTCGTTGTTAATGTCAAGGCAGTCTCTTTCCCAACACACGTAGACGTTCAAGGGGGTCTGAGGTACTGTTAATCAATTTTTTGTACGTTAACGAAATTGCTTTCTGTGGGAGGTATCCATCGAGCAATCTGTCTTCTAACGGTGAATACTCAGGAGGGGTGGTGCCCTTCTGTAGGGTTGTAACAAGAGCATGACGGATCTACAGATAATGAAAAAACTCTGAGCCGTAGACCTCAAATTATTATTGGAGAGTGTCAAACGCAATCATCACCCTTCACCCAGAGGTCACCTATCCAGGAGATACCAATGAGATCCCATTTGTCAAATCCCTTTGAAGTACCCAGGTAGTCCAGCTGTTCCGAGTCTCCCAGGGGAGTTGCCAATGTGATCTTCCGGTCCCAACCTAAACTTTTGTTAGCCGCTTGTCAAATCTGGACAGAGTGTTTGGTTGGACCAGTCAAGGGGAATTTCCTGGGGTTCGAATACAGGGCTCTATTGTAATCCATGCCAGGCAGCAGCCATCTATCCATGCTAAAACCTGGATCATCCGGTCTTTGGTAGGTTCCCTGATTGATAGCGGCAAGGTGGGAAGCCCAATAATATTTCTTAATGTCGGGGAGACTTATGCCACCGTCATACCAGTTTAAGACCAATTTATTGAGCGCAATTCGGGGCCTCCCATCCCAGAGCAACTCTGCAAGCCTTCCTAAAGTATCTCGCAGGGGCCAGATCAGGGTCATTTTGCAGGGCGTATAGAAAAAAGGGCAGGGACATCATTTTGAATAAAGCCGCTCTATCCAGCAATGAGAGTGGGAGCGTCTTCCAACTGGCGATATCCCTCCTCAGCCTCTGCAAGGGCAGGATCAGGCTTCTCTCATACCGGATCTTAGCACATTATTATTTTTTAAATAGGCTGCACATGTTTTTTGGTATTTAGCTCTTCTTCTGGGATTCAGTCTGAACATTTTGCACAAGGTAAAACAACGCTGTATGCTGTTTTTCTCTGTGGTCGGTCATTAACAAATCTAACACATAGACATAACAAAGAGAGCCAGCTGCTGTTTTGTAGCATGGCATTTCTTAGTATATAAGCCGAGACTTGCCGTTTTGAAAATAGAGATGAGAATTTCTTGCAGAGGAAAGACCCTAGGACATGTGTGCCAACCTTGTGCAATCTGAGATGCAGACTATCCAACGACAAATCCAGCAGCGGCCAGCAGGCATCAGAGGTAGTGGGGTGTGTGCGGGAGGGGGGAGGATGCGAGTTTCACGCGGCAGCTCTCCTCCATAGTCCTCCCTCACTCGGCCACAGGAAGCACAGCCAGGCTCCCAGTCATCCAATCACAATGCTCCCTAAGCAGCATTGTGATTAGTTTGAGCGCCGTGTTTCAGCGCTCAGACGCAGCCTGCATGGAGAACGTGCAAAGTGCGCAAGACTGTTTGGACGGCCTGAGAGGGCAATCCAAGCAGTCATTGCACAATTAGGAGGGTGCTGCCTACCACTCCTCCCCTGCCCCCGCCCCCTCATGCAAAGCTGCGAATGTAGGAAAAAATAAAATGATAATAACACAAGTTATTATAATTTTATTTTCTCTTTGTTTCACTGAAAAAAGCAGTGGGGCGACGCTACTCTGCCTTAGCAGAGGAGCTGCCACTGGCCAAATGTCAGGTATGGGGCCCTGCTCTAATCCCAGGGATCTGTGATATATCATTGTGCTCACATAGTGAGGTTAGGCTTATGAAAATATATAATTTGCTATGGTAGGGCTTTTCATTGTGTACAGTCTATTGGTACTGCTAATCACTCTGCTTAGTTGAATATGTTTCCTAGTTGCAGCACAGTTAGTACATGATAGAGAATGATAGTTTCAATACATATTGTAAATGTTCCTTGTATCTCTTGGTTGTCTATTATGGACATGTCTGAGTGAGAGAACGAAAGGTAATGATCTGTTACTGCGGTTTCCTGAGGGGACTAGAGTGCTGTGTCCTGGGGTGCCAACTAACCTGTTACTCTGGGAAGGCTAGGAGGGCAGGTAAGGCACTATAAGCTAGTCAGGAGTCTGGCCCACAGGTACTGATGTGGTATGGTGACTTTGTTCTGTTTTTGTTTTCTCATGGCAGTGCTAGCACCTATTGCTATTCCTCTTAATTGCTGACCTGCTGTCCATGCACATGTAACACATCATGGACTTACTAATGCAGGTGGTGCTTTTATCTTCATATTGGATGTGGGTGAAGCTTATTCCTTTGAATTGTTTTACTTTTGGGTCACTTTTCTGCCTGTGCATGATAAACACATTTCCTACATATACAACTCCTGCACCACCAGCACACTACTGAGCATATGCGCTCATAGTAATTCATTTTATTTTATTGGGAACATCAAACTTGGTTCCTAGGGACCCTTCCACATGTACTTACACCTGTATGCTTAGGTCCCCTTATTAATGATGGGGTGCCCTTTCCAGCCTTAGCTGGATATACCCTGAGATGGCAAATCTTAACCTTTTTCAAGCAGGCTACCTTACATTACACAGTTACACTATATAGAAACTTAACTCAATATGTTTCATACACCTTGTTGGCACAACCAGCAGCGGTTGGCCTGCCAGGGCATGCCCAGTTGCCTGCGTTGACTACAATAAGTCCAGTAATTGTTCATTCAGTTATGGGCAAAACTTTCCACTAAGGGTGAGTAAATTCCATTTTGGATCGCTCCAAAAAAATCAACCAAATTGAAGCTGTGTTTCCCCTTATGGGACCACAAGATAAGCACAGAATATTGACTATGTGCTTACCCCATGGAATGGTTTCCTCTATAGGGAACTGCAACACTTGATGAACAGTCTTTGCCGCTGTCTATACCATCAGTCATGGCATTCCGTCCATGTCAGTCTTGCCTGACATGTTAAAACAAATACAAAACAAAAGCGGGGCAGCTGCTGCTCTTATTGGGGGATGAAATCAATGGGAAATGTTCTTGTGTTGTCCGCAATGCTTCTGTCTAACATTAAAGGTGAAGGAGCATCTCTGGCTATACACCAGGGGCTCACAGTGGCTGCACAAGTGGACCATGAACGTGAGCTGCCTATTACTGCTGATGTGTACACATCCTTAGGACTCAATCATTTTGGAACCAGACCTACTAAACCAAATCTTGGTAGACACATGAGTTTGTTAGAAAATCATGGGTTAAATTAAAACAAACACCAAAAGTTAAACCTCATGGAGGTTCTCCAACCCCGGAGCCCTCTGAAAGGCGATCCAATTTTCAGATTCCTGATACATGTTCTCATCGTTCCTTACAGGACTCATCTGACAAGCAGTATGAGAGAGGAGGCCGATCTGACTGCAGACAAGAAGAGTATGTGAAACCAAAAAGGGAGGCACAACACTCGTGAAGATAAAAAAGGAGGATAAACCTCCTCAATATAAGGTCCCTTTTCAGAAAAAGAAAGATGCTGCTATCGCCACAAAATATACCACAGACACTGAGAAGCCTCCTCCTACTGAGCAGGAGTTGGGTGGGGACTGTCCTTGACAGTACGCATAAGTGACGATAGTGCACCAGAATCTCCAGGAGTTTCTGGCAGCGAGATCAACTGATACCTTTGTTACAGTTGAAACCCCAGATAGGTGGGTAGCCCCTCCAGAAAGGATATATGACTTGGATATACAAATTAAGAGTGACCTTCTGCTCACCATTTAAGTGATATTCTGGGAAAATTTGACTTTGTCCTATGACATTCTTTTAGCGGCGGTCTATTGGCCCCCACTCTTTGTTCAAACTTCCACCCAGGGTGAGAATGTCATAGTACCTTCATTTTCTGCTCTTGTACCTGATGAAGTCAAACAAGATTATGCAGCAGAATGGGCTCTTGCACAAGTCCTAGCTTTATACTGCAATCATGTCAGCAGGGATAAGGACTCTACTTATCATGTCATACCCATATGTTCATGCCCATAAGTGCAACCACAATACCCTATTAAACGTGTTGCTACGGTACATGTTAGAGAAATATTCTCCCAATTGGAGTACCAGGTAGTAATTGCACCCTGTGTCTCTCAGATGAATAATCCTGCATAGTCTTACACTACAGACATTTAAATAGTCATATGTGCACTTTTGCAATACAAAATACGCACAGTATGGTATTGATTAACAATATAGTCCATTAAAAAAAAAAGAACTTTGATATTTCCTTCGGTTTTTTTCTGCCAAAATCTAAGGCATAAAAGTAGACATTGGACAGCCTTTTTCTCTCTCGGATTTCAATGTCACTTCACCCATTTAGCAATGGGCTATAAGAACAGTCCAGGGCTGTCGCATAGTGTCAATTCTACATGATATTGACCCAGATGCTTTATACTAAGTAGATGATATCTATTTATTTATTTAAAGAGTTTTCTTTAGTGCGAACAAGACCACAAGGCATATCAGAGCGCTTTACAGAAAGGTAGTGTCAAGGGTACAAGAAATTACGACATTAGCACAGAACGGCCCAGCAAAGGCCAACATCGGTCAAAACAATCAAACATTTCAATAAAGGCAAGAGTAGGAAAGCAAATCCTAGGGTGAGACAGAAGGTCTAACCAGGAATTTCTGCAACAGAACTACTTTGACTTTCTTAGGAAGGAAGCTGTGGTTCATATCATGACCAAACAGTACAGGGGCAAAATTAATAATACAATCCTAGCAGATTCACGTGAGATAGCTAAACCTCAGGTGGGCTAAGGAACTAGTCCAGAAATTTCTTCATCAGAATCTGTTTGCCTTCCCTTTTGAAGGAATCTGTGGAATTATTCAGTCTTGTTTCAGGTGGTAAGGAGTTCCAGATTTTAGGTGCAATACCTGAGAATGCTCGATTGTAAGTTTTCTTTATATGGAATTTCTGAGGTTTAAGTAGTAAGGTGCTGGAGCCCCTACAGGATCTGGATGCTCCAGAAAGCTCAAGGTTTTGATGTAACAGGGTGTTGAAGTGTAGAGCTTTGTGGATCATGCAAGCAATTTTTAGTTGAATCCTTGCTTCATACGGGAGCTAATTAGGAGCTTTTAACTCAGGCGAGCTAGATAATAGCATTTGGAGCCTGAAATGAGTCTTGCAGCGGAATTGAGAGAGGCCTTCAGTGGAGCCATCTTCGATCTCGGAAGTCCGCAAAGGGTTGCACAGCCATAGTCCAGTTTTGAGAGCCCTAATGCTTGCACCGCGATCTTGAGGTCGTTGTGGGGAAGGAACAGTTTTATTTTCCTTAGGATGCTCAAATGGATATTTGCTCCTTTGGTGAGAGCACTAATGTGATTCTGCATGTTCAGATATTTGTCCAGTGTTATTCCGAGCGAGCTTGTGAAATCAATGATGTTTGGAGTACAGTTGAGGGCTGTTAGTTGGTGCACCCCCTTTGCAATGACTGAGGACTGTTTGTCAGGGGCGTTGAGGAGGAATTCAGTTTTGACAGCCTTCAATATCAGATGATTGAGTGTCAGACAACTTTGAGGTTCCTTAAGTACTGAGTTGAGAGACCTGATGTCCTCGGGGGAGGAGATTTTCCGGTACAGTTGTGTGGCATCGGCATACATGTGAAAATGGATTGTGGACAAATTCAGGATTTCTATTAATGGCTCTATGAATCAATTGAAGAAAGTGGGGGAAAGAGTGGACTCCTGCGGAACCACCAGAGTGAGCGGAGAGGGGTTGGACAGAGACTGATTCTCCTTCAGACTTTGGGTTCTATTGTGTAGAAATTAGTAAAACCAGTTATGCACAGTCCCTGATAGCCCCATCCTTTGCTCCAGTAGACCTATAAGGGTATAAAAAGCGAACGAGAAGTCAAGGAGGATCAAAAGGCATGACTCATTCTGGTCCAGCATTTGTACTGCATCATCTACAATGTAAGAGCGTATTTCGTGCTTTGACCCTGCCTGAAGCAGGATTGCAATTTGTCTAGTAGTTGAAATTGTTCAAAATGGCTACATAGTTGGGTGTGAACCTATTTCTCAAGGAACTTTGACAGCGTGGGAATGATGGGGATTGGACGAAAATTGTGGAGGTTAGTCTGGTCTGCTGTTGGGTTTTTTAGGATGGCAGTGACCTGCCCTGACTTTATGCAATCCAGGATTGACCTTTGAAGCAGAGCGGCATTAACTATCTTTGTCCAGAGAGGGAGTATGGATGATCTTATCTCCTTGAAGAGGATCGTGGTACGGGGTCGCTAAAATGGTTGGAAGGTTTTAGAGTTGGCCGAGTTTTTCAAATGGTGCTCTCATCCATTGGGAGGGAGAGTCAGACATTGTGGGGGCAAATCCAGCCCAGGTGGCAGGTAGATTCCCACGGCTGCCAGTAGTTCCTGTTCAATCTTTGTTGATCTTTTACGGAAGAAGTAAGCAAACTCTTCACAGTTTGGCTGCTGACAGGGTTCTAAGAAGGGAGAGATAGGTTGGTTGTTAGATTGAATCTTGATGAGTTCAAACAGTTGTTTTGGTTGTTTTTTTTTGCTTAATCTAGTTGTTCCCTGAAATAGCTAGCTTTAGAGCATCTGATGTATTTGTTTTTATTAGTTTCTCAGAGCTCTCAGCTGAGTAAGATGGTGACGGAGGGCAAGGATCTCAAGATACGTTCAGCTAGTCTTAGATTTCTTCTCTCCGTATTTAGGCTCCTGTTATACCAAGGTTTGGAGATTTTGGCAGGAATTCCTTTCAGTTGTAGTGGTGCCATAGAGTCTAGTATGTTGGACATTGAGTGATAGTAGTGGTCTGTGAAGGCACCGACATCAGACATTTCCGGAGGAGGAGGTAGGATGCTGTCCATGCGGGAGGACAGGTCATATAGGTTAATGTTTCTCATATTTCTTTGCCAGTGTCTTGGCTTCTATGGTTGAGATTTAATGGTTCTCACCGGTTCTGAGAAGAGGAAGGAGATGCAATGGTGGTCCGTCCAGTCACATGGGGTGATAGACTCAATTTGAATGGAGCTTGTTGGAAGCCGGAGTCCCAGTCCCGCACCACTGTCACCAAATGCGAGTTCTGGGACTCCTCACTCAACGTTAGGCCAAGTAAGGACACCGTTTGAGATAGCCCTGCTCACCCCCTTAGTAACTTGGCACGAGCAGCCAGGCCTATCTCCAAGGCACGAGTGTACAGTATGTGCAACCACACTCACAGCAACCCACTGGTGACACCACAAATGAACTCCACACAAGTTTGATAAAACGAGTATAAACTTTATATAAAAAGATAGACGATCAGATCACACGATACAAAAGCCAACATATTATAAAGGATAATATTCGTTCCGGCTGGCTGGTAGGTTCAAATCCCAACCGCCGCTTTCCAAATGCTATGCTGGTCGTAATGTTAGAATCACACACGTTTCAATGGACAAACAATAGTGCACTGCGTAACGATACAATCCTGTGCTGGGCAAAGGAGAAATAATACAATGCGTAAGGATACACCCCGGTACCTTGCAATGGGAGAAATAATGCAATGCGTACCGCTTCAATCATGTACTGCGCAATGAAGGAATAACGCAATGCGTCACACTCCAATCACGTACTTTGCAATGAAGAAATAATGCAATGTGCACCGCTACAATCATGTACTTTGCAATTAAGGAATAATGCAATGCGTAGCTACAATCATGTACTTCACAATGAAGAAATAATGCAATGCGGGCCGCTACAATCCTGTACTCTGCAATGGAGAAATAATGCAATGCGTAGCGCTACAATCGTGTACTTTGTTAAGCAGAAATAATGTCAGGCGTCATAAGATAGCCCAGCAGTTCGTTAGCAGCAATATTGGCAATGTGTATTACGACAATCAGCCTCTTCGATAACATTTCCCCCCCACACGTATCAACAATGACATAAACTACAGCTTCTCACTCTGGCCCCAGTACGGCCACTCCTTTGGTCAGTACGGGCCCCAATCTGAGCTGAAGCAAAGGCTCACGTCACCAGAAGGACTGAGAGGCCGAGAGAGTGTCCCTCTGAGCCCTCACCCCGCCCAGATAGTGATCCACGGGCGCAACCCACTCTCTTCTCCTCCTTCAGCGAACTGGGCCTTTCGTGCAGATTTTTCTCAATGGGCCTCAGCAGCTCGGCCTGGCAGCTCAGCTCCTCTGGGACTGCCGGTCTGGGCCGCAACTGTTCGGAAGGTTTCAGGCAGCCGCAGGGCACATGTACCCCACGCCTCTGAGATTACATTACTGCGGGTGCACGTTCACCACAGCACCCTTCGGGTCTCCTCTGGCATGAAGCCACACACACAATGCTGATGGGACTTCATGTCGACTCCGAATGCACGTTCACCAGGCACTCCTTCCTGCGGTCTCAGTTGGCACGAAGACACGCACACCGCACTGCAGAGACTCACTTTCTACCGGTGTATACGATGATCAGCCGATTACCTCCACATTCCCAGGTTGCACCAAAGCACGCACACTGCTTCACTGAGACTTACTCCAACTCCGGTGCTCCAATATCCAGGCGCTCTTCACCAACACCTTCGGCCGCACCATGACACGCTCACCGTGTCCGAGCCTCACTTCTCCTCCGGTGCACTCGATGAGCAGGCACTCTTCGCCAGTGCCTCCGGTGCACCCCGACACGCACCCAGCGTGTCCGAGACTCACTTCACCTTCGATGCACACGCTGACCAGGCGCTCTTCACCAATGCCTGTGGTGCACCACGACACGCACCCAGCGCGTCCGAGACTCACTTCACCTTCGATGCACACGTTGACCAGGCGCTCTTCACCAACACCTGTGGTACACCACGACATGCGCCCAGCGCATCTGAGTCTCACTTCTCCTCCGTGTGTCCAAGATTACAGGGCACATCTTCCGAGGGTCTTAAGCTGCCGCAACACGCGCACACCGCGTCACTTGAAACTTCTCCGGAAAATTTTATGTTCCTGTGTTTCCAAACAGGGAGCCAGCTAACCTCGGGCCCTTGGGTAACAAGACACAGCACAAAGCACAGTCTTCTTCAAGCAGGAGAACCCAGCGCACAAAGCACAGTCCCAACAGCCTCTTCCTTGTTTAAAACAATAAACTGCAGACCATCCCCAGATCACGAAGCAAGGGTCGGTCCTTCCCAGCAGTCTCTTCAGTTGTTCCTTCTTTAGCAGTGGTTCCTCTTGACCACAAAATGGGTCCAAGCCTTTTCAGTCTCAATCCATTTCTATTCCAACGTTCAGGGGTCTCAGCTCCCATAGTTATACCCCTAAATGTCTTTGAAGTTTATTGTGCTCAGGGGACCATGACCCCTGCTTAAATCAGTTCTGGGTGTCTCCCTCCCAGTGTCACCTTTCTCCCTATGATACTGGGGGTCTGTATCCTTAATCACTCAGCAGGAGACGGGTCAATTGTTTTATAGCAGCAACCCAGGCCTCTTCACCTCCCGGGCTTCTCCTCCCCCTATTCTCCAGATGCCGGTCAGCCTGGTGCCATCTCAACCCCTTCCTAGGTCAAGACCTCCCCCAGCTCCTCTCACCTCTCAGATCCAGACAGTCAATCCACATTCAGCAGAGATACACAGAAATGCTTAAAGCACAAAACTCAGCCACTTTCTAAAAGAGTGGTTTCTGAACACACAGTGACAAAACCACTTTCATAGAAAGATGTGTTATGACACTGTGAGTTCATATGTACTAAACTTCACCTCTCCATTTTAAACATATGGGAAACTAGGCTAACAAACACAATACCCAGCCTCCCCCATTCTGTCCTATGGGCAGGATGGCCTTTCACCAGTGAAAAACGAAATGGAGTGTTTTTCACTGTCAGGACATAGCACACACCTCAGTATATATCCCGCCTTTTACATACACTGCACCTTGCCCAGGGGTTACCTGGGACCTATAACAGGGGTGTCCACTGTGTATGCAAAAGGGAAAGTAAGGCCTGACGAGTGGTTGCACTTGTCAGGACAACATGCTAACTTAGCAAACTGCGTGCAGGCCCTACACTGCAGGCCTGAGTTCCCTTCTCCGCGCACCTTTGCATTACCAGCCCTGGCACACACAGTACACATCACTAGGGACTTTACTAGTAAGGCAAACATACCAATCATGGCCAACCAATAACCATTACACTTTACACAGGTAACACTTGTACTTTGACACTGAGTAGCAGTGGCAAAGTACCCAAAGCATCTAAATTGGCAACTCTATGTCAGAAAAACGGTCTAGGGGGAAAGCAAAAAGTTTACGGAACTTTAGCCAAAAAGTCGAACTCCTACACAGCTTCTCTTGCCAATGACCATATCTAAGGTAGCTCTATTGATGTGCGTAGAACTATCACTTATTTGAGCGAGGTTGAGGTCACATATGAAGGATTTAAGGCATTTGACTGACGAATGATTTAGGTCATTCCAATGAAGGTTAAAGTCCCCCAGGAAGATCTGGGTGTCATGAAAGTCCACTTTCGTCGAGATGATTTCCATGATCTGTTCCATGAAAGGAGGATTGTCTCCTGGAGGATGATAGAATGCGTGGAATTTGCAAGCATGCTTGTTGTTGGATGAGACCTTAAAACACATGAATTCACACGATGATAGGGAATCAGAATATAGTTGTCTAACTGATAAATTGATACGATGAATACATGCGATGCCTCCCCCTTGCTCTTCCAGTCTATCAAGCCTGATGATGTTATAGTTAGGGGGCACTAGAATGTCGAATATTGGTGCAGAAGATTCGTTCAGCCAGGTTTCCGTCAGAACTAAAATGTCTGGATCGTGTACCAGGATTAGGGCAGAAATGTGCGCAGTGTGTCGAAGTGCAGATCTGCAGTTGAGAAGCATGCATTTAAGCTGTGGTTTGGGATCATCTGAGGAAAGAATAGTGGTGGGGACTATGGTGAGGTTTTTCTTATTTAAAGATCTAGAGTTAACTGTAGGTTCTCTAGACTGGTCAGAGTGGATTATTCCAATTGGGCACATCAAATCTGTGTTCAAAGCAAATGATGGGTCTTAGGAGAGAAGAAGGGTTCTAATATCCGAGTCTTGGATTGAGACTTTAATTCTAAAAATTCAAGAGGGGTCATTAAGGAAGGGGTATGTTTTCTATCTTTGGTGAGTAGGAGCTCCTAGAGGTGAAGTCATAGGGGGTATGGGACATACAGACAGCCTAGTCCCGGAATTCGAAGGATGTGTGTAGTTATGTGGCAAAGACTTTGAAACCCCCCTAGACTTCTCAATACCTGATAGCTCCAATGTGAGGAGAAAAAGACTTTGGACAACTACCTTGAGTTGGTGAAGGGTAAGTGAGATAACATCTAGCCTAGATTATGGATCAGTGTGAGGACAGGTTCCCGGTCCTTTGGGACAGGAGCTGAGGGGGGGCACGCCAGGGAGGGGAAGGTTAGAGAGGTTCACAGTCGGAATGTCGGGACAGATATATGGGATGCATCAAGCGATGGCAGGGAAGGTAACTGGTTGTAAAGAGGTATTTGGGGTTTATGCATCCCGTTGGTTGCCTGGCTAGGAAGGTAGGAAAGTGAGGGGGCTTAGCCAGGTTCATAGTCGGGATAGATACATGGGATGCATCATGCGGTGGTAAGGGAGGTAACTGGTTGTGAAGAGGTACCTGGGGTTTATGCTTCTTGTTGGTGGCCTGGTTAAGGAGGTATGAAAGTGGGCGTGACACCTACTCCTGCCTTTCAACCTAACACTTAAACAACAACTTATGGCTAAGAAAAATGCCATGTACAGAATGTTACATCTCGAGAAGTGAGAACAGCTCCCATTTACAAGAGCAGAAACACCTTCAGCTGTCTGGTTCATACATGGCGTCGTATCTTTGTCAATTTCAACATTTCAGTTTACAGCTTTTATGAAACAGTTCCCTGTCAGTATATATGAACCCCTAGGAGGCAGCTTCATTCATGAATTATGGATCCTCCCATTTTCGTATCGTTGTGAACATGCCAACAAGGAGGTCTTCCTTAGTGGAAAGGAATGCGACTCTTCTGTCAGCCATTCACTCATTTGTAAACACGTGACTGTACATGGCACTTGTAATGTGTTTGTAGCGAATTGATCTAAAAGAAATACCAGTCCCTGAAATACTCCCACTAATTACAGTCCTTTTGATTAGAAGTTATTTAATGTTAAGCAATTAGGGCTGTTGTGGAATGAAAGCTAGGATCCCATGCATTGTAGATGTTTCCAAGATAGTGACCTGCTGCAACAGTGTCCTTTTCCCTCCCACGCAAGGTGGTATGGATAGCTCGTTGTGGCCTTCCTTTCCAACTTTGCAGCAGATTTCAACAAGCTAAGCAGACTCAAAGCACTAACATTTCAAAAGGAAGTAGCATTAACATCTGCTCAAGAAACCTTTGAATTACAAGTTGCAAGGATATCCAGTGAGATACAGTCCTTGTTAAACACCAACCTCCCATTACATTTCAGTGAATTGGTTCACAGTATTTTTAATGCATTGAATATTGCCGACCTTATCCATTTTATTTTAAGTTATTGATTCTGGCTTAGCCAGTACCTTCCAGAAAATCTTTGGAGTAATACTGGCTTTTATTCACTCCCTTTTTTCCAGTGTGTTCGCTGGCTTCCCGCTGCTCTTATTCCTTGTTTTTGGCATTTTGGTACTATTTTTGTTCCTCTGCAATAGATGTTACATTTGCAAGTTCACTGAAACTACCACCGCTCCAGCTGTGCCGTGAGCACAGGCTTCAATTTTTGGGAATCCTTTTCCTCCAGGAAATGGTCATTATCTTTCCGACCTGATTGATAGTTTACCTGCATGCAACCCTGGTTTCACTACCTCTGGTGCCCCTTTGAATGGGCACTAGATATTTGCCTGGCTCTGCCGATGCCGGGCCCAGTGGACATAGCCCTGCTGATGAGTCCCTTAGCGACCCATTTTCAAAGTTGTCCCTTGGGCCTACGGCTTCTTCAGAATGTGAGCTATGAGCTACTGCTTTCAGCAGAAATGAGTCCTTCAGCATATGGACCACTAACAGCTGGCTCTAATAACATTGATACAGGTCACCGGTTACTTTTTCAGCATCAAATTATACAAAGGATCATGTTTGTTCTCTGGAGTTAGTAGGCTAGGCTGTTGCATAATCATCATCTGCAGAGAGGGAATCTGTTCTGATTCACTGGCTTTTGAACTTGCGAGAGACATCATGGATATCTGCGAAAAACCTTAATTTGACTACCTTTTCAAATTAACATTTTATGTTTTTTCATTACGATTATAATTCTTTTTTATGACATGCTTATTAGCAAAGCCTTGAACTTTCTTAGGTTGTGACTTAACTTTTCATTATTTAGTGAGACTTTACTGTCCCGACAAAAGGGGGGGTGTCATGAGTTCCCTATAGGGCCCACTGTAGTTCTCTCCTATGTTAGCCTAATTGTAGATTGTAGGCTGCTTTTGCTTTGCACACATTACGAAGTTACATGTTTGTTTTGTGCCACATTATTATTTCAGAAATAAGATTCATATGTTTTTTGTTACTAAGCCCTTCTTCTGGGATTCAGGCTGAACATTTTGTACAAGGCTGAACAACACTGTGCCCTGTTTTTCTCTGTGGTCAGTCACTAACACATCTAACACACAGACATAACAAAGGGACCCAGCTGCTGTTTTCTAGCATAGCATGGCATTTCTTATCATATGAGTCCAGACTTGCCGTTTTGAAAATAAAGAGTAGAATTTCTTACAGAGGAAAGACCCTGGGACGAGCGCACCAGCCTTGCGCAATCTGAGATGCACCCCAGCTAATGGCAAATGTCAGGTATGGGGTCCTGCTCTAATCCCAGAGATCTGTCATATATCATTGTGCTCATGTCGTGAGGTTAAGCTTAGGCAATATATCATTCGCCATGGTAGAGCTTTTCAATTGTGTACAGTCCACTGAAATGCTATTCACTCTGCTTAGTTGCATATGTTTCCTAATTGAGGCTCAGTTAGTACATGATAGAGCATGATAGTTTCAATAAACATTGTAAACTTTCATCGTGTCTCTTGGTTGTTTATTATGGAAATGTATGAGTGAGAGAACAAAAGATGAAGGCCTGTTACCGTGGTTCCCTGATGGGACTAGAGTGTTGTGGTCTCGGGTGCCAACTTACCAGTTACTCTGGGAAGGTTAGGAGGGCATGTAAGGCATTATGAGCTGGTCAGGATTCCGGCCAGTAGGTACTGATGTGGTATGGTGACTCAGTCCCTACATACTGACTTTCTGTGATCCCAGGCATAGTTCTGTTTCCAAAACAGAATTCCTGCAACACCATGCAGCACATTATCCTGGGTGCTGTGCTGCCAGGGATTGAAGAGATATACAATTACTACACGCTGGGTCGTGCAGTGTGATTCAGGAATACATGTTTGTCTCAGGAAACATTTATGGACACAATCCAAGGCTTTTCAATACACAGACAGAAAGACAAGTGCCTCTTTGCAAGTCAACAGCATTATAACATTCTGAGTACGATTGTGTCACTACAGTATTGAACAGCCTATGAAAAAATGCAGTGAAGTACTTTCCAATGGTGGGGACGTCACATACCTCCTTCCCAGGCCTCTATCCTCTAGGCACCCTTCTTCAGAGTTTTCCATTCAATACACTGCTTCCACTATCCGTTTAACTTCAAGCCCCACCCTCTGTCCCAGCTGCCTGGTTATAGGCGCACCTAAAAACCAAAGAAATTAACCTGACCTTGTGTAATGTAACTAGCACTCATGTAAGGCACTCCAACACCTTCGAGTCGCTCGAGTTCACATTATATAATAAAAAATGTCTTTCAGTCCCTGGGGAGCTGCCGTGAATGTGCTTTGAAATTAGAGCTCTGAGAAGAGGAGGACGACAGGAAGAGGCAGTGTGGCAGGCATGCAGCAACATGGGAGGAGGTGGGAAGAACGAATGCTGCTCCCATCTGTCAGGTAGAACGGAAATAATAAATAAACAGGGGCAGCATCGACATCACCTAATTTCCATGCACCTGAAAACAAAAAGGATTTACCTCACCTTGTGTATTGTAACTGAAGCTTTTGTAAAGAACTTCAATGCCTCAGGGTCATGAGTTTGTGCTCTATAAAAATGCCCTGAAAAATTAATCTGACATTGTGTAATGTAATTGGTGCACTTGTAAAGCACTCCAACAGCTTCGGGTTGCTCGAGGTCACATTACATAAATAAGCATCAGAGGAAAAAAATGACGGCAGTTGACCAAACCTTGCCCTTAACTGTGCTGCAAGGTTAAGACTATTACTTTCCTGTTGACAGAGGCTATACCTAAAACTGTCTTGGAATTTCCCCTCATATGGCCAGAGGGTGTGATTAAATATTAGGGCAAATGGCTTAGTAGAAGTATTGATGAGCTGTGGAAGACTAATTACGGTCGACTGATGAACTGGCTGGATGAATGACTGGTTAGATGGCAACATGGCCATAGCAAAAATGATTATCCTGCAGTAAAGGTTCTGAAGGATCAAGATCGAGACTGTACAGGGTTAAACAGGGTTTTATTTTTCTGTACACTCTACGTTTATGAGTAGCCAGTGTCTTTGTCTTGGTATGGGGATAATGCGTCTTATCTGCTTTTCTCTACAGGGAGCTTTGGGACCTTCACTGTTCGGGGCGTCAGGCTCTGGTCTTCCTCCCTGGTACTGGGCTCTCAGGCGAAGGTAAAAAGGAAAGAAAAAGAGTAGACTGTCACTGCCTTGGTCAACCGAATAATCCAAAAGGGGAAAGGAGTGAGGGAACTCCCGTTTTGTGCCGTACATGTTAGGGATAGTGCTGGTGCTCAGATACTGGGTAGCCGCAAGTAGCAGAGAAAGAGAGAGACACCCCACGCATCGAATTTCTCCCTCCTCCCGCGCCCACCCCACAACTCGTTCCCGTACCTGACTAAGCCACGCTCCTCCGGGAGCGTGGCAGGGCACAGCGTGGAACCGGTTGCCTCCTGGCTTGTCGATCGTCTCCTGTTCCTCCGGAGTCGGTCTCCAGGCTGGTCGTCCCTCGGCTGGTTTCTCCCACGTCACACCGACGGCGTCCTCCAGCTGCTCGCTTCCACGTCTTCCAGGGTTTTCCTGCCATTCCTTCTGCGCTTTCTCTTCCCTTATTCAGCCGGGCAGGATGACGTTCGTCAAGGGGGCAGCATTATCATAGACTGTATCCCAGTTAAAGGGACCATGCTGCACATCATTGGAGTCCGCTACATGCGTGGTGTTTTGATAAGTCGTACAATCATCCTACTGAGGGGAGAGAAGGAGACCACTGTGGACAGGTAAAGTCCACCAGTCTTCCGTACGTTCGTTCCCCTCCCGGGCAGGGCAGATATCGTGACACACCTCCCCCCTTGGATTCTCTCGCTCGGGGAGAGGGAACACTCTGGAGAGAAAGTCAGCGCTCCCGTTTTCAGAACCCTTCCGATGTTTCACGTAGAAAGAAAAGGGCTGTAGAGACAAGAACCAATGCAGGACTCTTGGGTTGTTGCCCATGTTCCTGCTCATCCACTGCAGAGGAGCGTGGTCTGTGTACAGGGTGAAGGAGTGTCCCTCTAGGTAATACCTCAGCTTTTCAATAGCCCACTTCACTGCGAGGCATTCTTTCTCTATAGTGGGATATTTCATCTCCCGGGGGAATAGTTTTCTACTAATGAAGAGGATGGGATGGTCGACCCCATCTGGGGAGAGTTGTGACAGTACCGCTCCCACCCCGTAGTTGGAGGCATCCATGTGCAGTATGAAGGGCTTGGAGAAGCACAGGGCTGGTTGCGATGGCCCTTTTCAGTTTACAGAACATGTCTACCATGTGACTAGTAAGATGTAGTAAAGCCTGTGCTTTTACGTCCCTACGCAGGGTGTCGGTTAAGGGGCCCGCTATTTCTGAAAACTGAGGGATAAAGCGTCTGTACTACCCCAATTACCCCAGAAAGGCTCTCATTTCTCTTTTTGTGGTGGGGAAGGGAGTTTCCACAATGGCTCTCACTTTCTCTTCTTGTGGAGCGATCACCCCACAGCCCAAGAGAAAGCCCAGGTACTTTTCTGAAACCCACCCAGGACTTTTTTGAATTCATGTGAAGTCCAGCTTGTTGTAAGGCCTAAAGGATTAGCTGCAGATGTTCTAAATGGACCTCCCATGTGGGACTGAATACCACGATATCATCAAGATAGGCTGATGAAAAGGTCTGGTGTTCACGGAGCACAGTATTCAGCAGCCGTTGGAAAGTGGCTGGTGTCCCGTGGAGACCGAATGGGAGGACCGTGAATTCATATAGTCCTTCTGGCGTAACAAAGGCGTTTTTTTTTCTGTCTTCTTCTTTTAAGGGGACCTGCCAATACCCTTTTGTGAGATCTATGGTGGTTATATAGCTAGCCTCTCCTAACTTTTCTATCATCTCATCTATACGGGGTATCGGAGCGGCATTGAAGGTGGAAATTTAATTGAGAGCTCTGATGTCCATACAGAATCATGTGGAACCATCAGGTTTGGGAACCATTACTATTGATGATGACCATTTGCTTTTTGAGGGACGGATGACCCCCAGCTCCAGCATGCTTTGGACCTCTTGCCGGACAGCCTGTCTTTTGTCTGCCGGTATTCGATAGGATCGTTGTTTTACGACCTAACCTGCGATGGTCTCTATTGCATGTTCTGTTAGGGTCATCCTCCCGAGTTTGTCCGAGAACATAGAGGAAAAGGGGGCTAAGACAGCCCCAAGAGAGTGTCGCTCCTTCTCGGAGAGGTCCTCATTGATGACCAACTGGTCTAGCGTGTGGGAAGACGTTTGGTGTGATGGTATGGAAAGATGTGCGGCTGAGGGCAAGGGACCTAACCATTTCTTTAACAGATTAATGTGGTAGGTTTGGATGCATGAGGGTTTTATTTGCACCTTGTAGCTGGTATTTCCTACGGTACCCACTATTTTGTAGGGGCCTAACCATTCTGATTTGAACTTGCTGGTAGAGGAAGGTAAGAGGACCAAGACCCAGTCATCAACGTCTAACCGTCTCCACCTTTTCCCTTTATCGTCGAAATGCTTTTATTTTTCGATTTTTTTCTCCAGATGGGGATACGCCAGGTCCCTCAGTTTCCCTATTCTGGACTTCAGATTCTGGGTATATTCCAAGATGAATTTTCTTACTTTTATATTTTTTACCTTGGGGCTACTATCATTTTACAGAGTTTTTCTATGACTTATTGACAGTCTGCAGAAGCTCAAAAATCGGCAACAGGGAACGTATGGCAGGCTGTTTAAACCAGAGAACGTATGGCAGTCTGTTTAAACTAGCCTGGATTTCATTAATGTGTCAGGAATAATGAGATTTCCTCCCGAAAGGTCTATTTTTAATATACCTTTCATACGTGCATTACGCGCATGCACACCCAACAGTACAGGATCAGTACTGCTGTTGCGCGCATGCACTGCTCCTAAACATTTCTCCTAAACACGGAGTTGAAGACGGGACCACGCCCGCTCCTCCGGCATCGGACCTATTTTCCAGGCAATCCCGGTGCGGAAACCGGATGTCCTTTTAAGGCCACTTTCTGGGTAAACTCGACTCCAGGCAGGTCAGGTGGCACATTTTTATCATTTAGCAGCAGCGTCTTGTGACACCGGATCTTGACATAACCACAGTCAATTACACTTAATTAGAACGCCAATTAACACCGGCAGCCTAGCGCGGACACTATAAATAAGCAAACACTCGCTCCCCTCACTTATCATCGAGGAGGTGAGGAGCATATACTTAGGCGCAGACGTGGAGGACGCACCACGGAACAGTAAGAGCTTGAGAGTGTGTGTGAATGAATGCGCATTTTTGTCTTATTGTTCTTCAGACCTCTACGCTTCAGTAACCATTGAATTTCAAGGTTGCATTCACTAAAGTCCTCACCTGCTTGTTGTTCCATTTTTCTCATTTTTTCTCCTTATTACACAGCGCTTGACCAAAAGGGGTCTTCCTCCCTCACCCTCCTATGGGGCACTTTGATCCCATTTCTAGGGTAAGCAACGTGTATTAAAGTTTCCACAAACCAATAAGTGCACAGATGAATGTCACGTTTGCTGCACTTTTAGCCACTCACTATATCTGTACGTGTATGTGGCTGATTGAAAGTTTTTCTAAAACATTGACCTTGGAGCTATTTTGTATTGTACATTTTTGTTGTTTGTTTTGTCTTTCAGGCTTGAACGCATTAGCTGTATAAAAGTGGAGCGTGATCTAAATCACCCCACCTAGTGGAATCCTCTCATCACAGTCTGGTAAGAGTGGTGTCCCTTTTCGGATTATTTAGGTCCTGATGAATGCCATAGACCCTACTGGGCCAACTGGCAGAAACATGTCGACCACATACACCACGGTGGGGGGACAACAGAATCGTCAATACACCGATCATTCATTTTAATGACCATATAGATGCCAGTTATATTAAAATTGGTTTGAAATCTATAATGGCCTTTTAGTTTCACTTTTTGTCTGTTAGGGCCCCCACTTAGTTTAGAAGTGCATTCCAGTCGTCAGGTGCATGCCCACCCTCTATCAAACCAAGTTTTTTGAGGGCGAGGACTGGTCAATGATGAAGCATGACACCAGGTGGTGTGTGAGACCAGTCTTTCACTTTTGTGAGATGCCTGCACTCACACATTAACACTTTAGCACCTAGGTCACATGACTGGGAGCGGCTCTATTTGTGCTGAACATTATATGTTGGAGGCTGCCTGCTCCTAGTACCCCGTGCCTCTGGTTCCCTTCCCTAGATCTTTCTGGGGCTTTGGTGGTTATATATATATATTCCAAAAAAGACACGTTTCCTCCTCTTCTTCCTTTTCCCAGGCCTCCTTAGTCATTTCTAGTAAGGACCTCGGCTGCCTTCCATATAACATCTCGAAAAACGAGCACCCGAGGCTGCTCTGTACCTGACTCCTGACTCCATATAGGGCCAATGGAAGTAGTTGGTCCCATTCTTTCCCTTCGCTGTGGAGCATCTTTTTGAGGACAGTCTTTAAGGTCCCGTTATACTGCTCCACCAGCCCATCAGTTTGGGGATGGTAAACACACGTTATGATGTGGCGGAGGTTCAATGTCTGACACACCTCCTTCATGAGCCGTGAGACGAACGGGGTGCCTTGATCGGTTAATATCTTGCGGGGAAAACCCACCCTGGAGAAGAGCTCTATGAGTCTTTCGGTGCTATTGTGAGTGGTTGATGCTTTTAGGGGAAAAGCTTCAGGGTAACGGGTCGAGTAATCAATGATTACCAGGGCGTATTGGTGTCCCTTCTGTGTTTTAAGAAGGGGTCCGATAAGGTCCATATCCACCCTCTTGAACGGGGTGCCTATCACCTGGGTGGGGGGCGATAGGTGTTTTTAACTGGCATGTGTCGCACTCTTGGCAATACTTTTTAATGTCTCCGTAGACTCATGGCCAATAGAAGTGCCTTAACACATTCTGGGAGGTCTTCTCAGCTCCGATGTGTCCAGCGGTGAGGTGGGAATGGGAAAAGAAGAGTATCTGGTCCCTAAAGGTCAGAGGGACAAGTTGTTGGGGAGGTTCATCTTTTGTTCCCTTCTGATACAACAACCCCTTGGTGATGGCAAAGTGGGGATAGGAAGTGGAAGGATAGTCTGTGGTTTTGTGTGCGTTCTGCCAGGCATTTTGGATGGTGGGGTCATTCGTCTGAGCAAATTTAAAGCTTCTATCTAGGAGCCAGGGTTCAGGGGTGATGAGAGCTGGGAGTGATGTGTCACTGGGGTTGCAATGTCCTCCCCCCTTGTTCGGACCCTGAATTGTTTTGAGGATCATCCCAATGAACCCAGGGTTGTCTGTTCCAATTACCAATTCTTCGGGAAGGTCTGCCAAAACACCCACCATAACAACGTGTGGAGACCCCTTAGTATGGGTAAGGACTATCGTGGCTACGGGGTAGGGCTTTACATCCCTGTGTACACACCTGATGTGCACCAATGCGTCTGGTATGATATGTGTGGGTTTTACCAAGTGCCCCATAATTACGGACTGTCTACACCCATAGTCCAGGAGGGACCTAACTAACTTTCCGTTCACCTCGACACTTACATAGAACGCGCTCCCCAACTCTGCTGTATACATGATGGACCTCGGGATATATCACACTTCCATGGGTTCTTCCGTTGGCTGTTTCCGGGGACAGAGGCGAGCTATGTGGCCCCAATCCCCATAGTCGAAGCATTGTGGCCCTTTGTACGGGGGAACGTCTGGTCTTTGAGGTCAGACTCGTAGAGGATCCGGCGGGGTTTTATAGTTCCTTTTCTCAAACTTCCCTTGTGCAGGCCTGCTTGATTTTTCGGGTTCCCATACAGAGGTCCGGGGTTGGGCCAGAAAAAAAGCGGTGGCCATCTCGACAGCTTGTTATATGGTCAACAGGGTGTGTTGACGAAGCCACCTTTGGGTATTGAACGGAAGAGCCTCTAAAAACTGCTGGAGATAAATGCGATTCATTTTCCCCTCCTTTGAGCTCTCACTAGGTCTCAGCCGCAGCTTTCAGATGAAAAAAACAAAGATTTGGGATTTTCTCCGGGAGCCCTTCTTTCCTTTCGGAACCGCACCCTATATGTCTCTGCATCCATTCCTAGATGGTCTACGATTATGTCCTTGATTTCCGTATAAAGGGTGTTCTCGGTGGTGTTTGCCACCTGATAGGCCGCTTGGGCTTCGCCCGTCAACAGAGGAGCCAGGAAAAAAGGCCACTTCTCCACCGGCCAACCGCAAGCCCTAGCGACTCTTTTGAAATTAAGAAGAAAGGCGTCAGGATCCTCTCCAGTCATATATTTCTCTAGGGCCACGCTGGGGGGACCCTGGGGGCTACCATGGGATTCCCGAATCATAGTAAGGCTTTGTTCCACCATTATCTTCTATAACCCCTTCATTTGGGTGGCCATTGTGTCCATGAAAATGTCTTGGTCCGCCTGGGCCATGGTCATTTGCCGTTCCACGGCCTATCCTAGCTTCTCCTGGCCTTTAACCAGGTGTTGTATTAGGGCGTCCATTATTGTGGTACTAATGGACATGCTGCCCGCATTCTCCACCAGTTGTAACGGTTCTGAAGGAACGAGGCTGTGCAGGGTTAAACGTGGTTTTATTTTTCTGTACACTCTTCGTTTATGAGTACCCAGAGTCTTTTGCTTGGTTTGGGGATAATGTGTCTTATCCGCTTTTCTCTTCAGGGAGCTTTGGGACCTTCACTCTTCGGGGCGCCAGGCTCTGGTCTTCCTCCCTGGTACTGGGCTCTCAGGCGAAGGTAAAAAGTAAAGATAAAGAGTAGGCTGTCACTGCCTTGGTCAACCAAATAATCCAAAAGGGGAAAGGAGTGAGGGAACACCCATTTTGTGCTGTACGAGTTAGGGATAGTGCTGATGCTCAGATACCGGGTAGCCGCAGGTAGCAGAGAAAGAGAGACTAGCCCTATGCGTCGGATTTCTCCCTCCTCCCGACCCACCCCGCAACTCGTTCTCATACCTGACTGAGCCACGCTCCTCCGGGAGCGTGGCTGGGTGCAGCGTGGAACCAGTGGCCTCCTGGATTGTCGATCGTCTACTGTTCCTCCGGAGTCGTTCTCCCGGCTGGTGGTCCTTCAGCAGGTTTCTCCCGTGTCTCTCCGACGGTATCCTCCAGCTGCTCGCTTCCGGGTCTTCCGTGGTTTTCCTGGTATTCCTTCCGCGTTTTCTCTTCCCTTATTCGGCTGGGCAGGATGACGTTCGTCAAGGGGGCGGCATCATCATAGACTGTATCCCAGGTAATGGGACCGTGCTGCACAACATAGGAGTCCGCTATGCGTGGTGCTTGGATTAGTCGTCCAATCATCCTGCTGAGAGGAGAGAAGGAGACCATTGTGGGCAGGTACAGTCCACGAGTCTTCCGTACGTTCGTTCCCCTCCCGGGCAGGGCAGAAATTGTGACATCTGCCTAAGTTTCTTTACCTGTTTATAAATCTACCTCTTTCCTGCCTTTATATTTTTGTCGCCAGCTCCGGTCTTGTCCTATTTTACTGGCCTGGGCAGGCTCTCAACCATGTATAGCCTCGGAGATTCTTATACTCCACTTTGAACAGGGTGGGCTTAGGGCCCCAGATCTAGAACATTATTACTTTTGCACTTAGGCTCAATTTGCTCATCACAGGCTGTTTCTGATACCATTTATGGCACACAAGGCTCCTGAATGTGACTATGTAGCCCCCTGGCCTTTGCAAATGGTATTTTTCCGGACCCCGACGAGCCTGTGTACCAGGCACGGCTCCAGGAACTTTTATTTGGGTGGGCCAAGGATACATTCGGGTGGGCCACTGTGGGCCCGATTTGTCGCTTATGTCTAGCCAGGCCTGCTTCTGGGCCCTCCTTTATCCCTCCTTAGTCGTACTGGGCCCAGGAAAACGCACTCTTTTCCAAATTTCTTTCTAAATGTTATCACTCTCAAAGGGTGTTCTTTTTCCATGTGATGTCCCTTTGATGGGAAGAGGAAGTTTCTAAGTTGAGAGTATCAGGCAAGTGACACTACTCGGGCTCCCTCTGTGCGAGCCTTCAGGGAGAATCCCTCTTCATTACTACCTCCACCTCACCCCTGACTCTGCAGCGCACTCCTTTATAGGCTCCCTCTGTGCAAGCCTTCAGGGAGAATGCCTCTTCATTACTACCTCCACCTGACCCCGGACTCTGCAGCGCACTCCCTTACAGGCTCCCTTTGTGCGAGCCTTCAGGGAGAATGCCTCTTCATTACTACCTCCACCTGACCCCGGACTCTGCAGCGCACTCCCTTACAGGCTCCCTCTGTGCGACCCTTCAGGGAGAATCCCTCTTCATTATACCTCCACCTGACCACGGACTCTGCAATGCACTCCCTTACAGGCTCCCCCTGTGCGAGCCTTCAGGGAGAATCCCTCTTCATTACTACCTCCACCTGACCCCGGACTCTGCAGCGCACTCCCTTACAGGCTCCCTCTGTGCAAGCCTTCAGGGAGAATCCCTCTTCATTACTACCTCCACCTGACCCCGGACTCTGCAACGCACTCCCTTACAGGCTCCCTCTGTGCGAGCCTTCAGGGAGAGTCCCTCTTCATTACTACCTCCACCTGACCCCGAACTCTGCAGCGCACTCCCTTACAGGCTCCCTCTGTGCGAACCTTCAGGGAGAATCCCTCTTCATTACTACCTCCACCTGACCCCGGACTCTGCAACGCACTCCCTTACAGGCTCCCTCTGTGCGAGCCTTCAGGGAGAATCCCTCTTCATTACTACCTCCACCTGACCCTGAACTCTGCAGCGCACTCCCTTACAGGCTCCCTCTGTGCGAGCCTTCAGGGAGAATCCCTCTTCATTACTACCTCCACCTGACCACAGACTCTGCAACGCACTCCCTTACAGGCTCCCTCTGTGCGAGCCTTCAGGGAGAATCCCTCTTCATTACTACCTCCACCTGACCCCGGACTCTGCAGCGCACTCCCTTACAGGCTCCCTCTGTGCGAGCCTTCAGGGAGAATCCCTCTTCATTACTACCTCCACCTGACCCCGGACTCTGCAGCGCACTCCCTTACAGGCTCCCTCTGTGCGAGCCTTCAGGGAGAATCCCTCTTCATTACTACCTCCACCTGACCACGGACTCTGCAACGCACTCCCTTACAGGCTCCCTCTGTGCGAGCCTTCAGGGAGAATCCCTCTTCATTACTACCTCCACCTGACCCCGGACTCTGCAGCGCACTCCCTTACAGGCTTCCTCTGTGCGAGCCTTCAGGGAGAATCCCTCTTCATTACTTCCTCCACCTGACCCCGGACTCTGCAACGCACTCCCTTATAGGCTTGATTATGCAATTTTCTACCATCCCTCTCCCGTGCACCTTATCTCACAGCTGCTCTTGGTTCCCAGCCCCATACCAGCCACCATCCGGTTACACCTTCATTATTCCTGTTAAAAACAATTTAGTAAAATCACCCTCAAACTTGAAACATTGAATATAGCAGTAAATATAATTAGCATGCACTTTAAAGTATGCTCCACAGTTTTCCTAATAACCCGACTGTTAATTAAATATACGAAAACAGAAAGGCCATGACAGGGACGGCATTAGTGCTGGTGCGAAAGTCTTTTTTGGCACCTCACCAATTACCTCTTTAATCATAAATGTCTTTACTACCACCCTCCAACAGTGTCCTTTGTCTCTACGTAGCCCCTCCCCTCATGACCTCCTCCTCAGATTCCCTCCCTACCACCTTCCACTAGTGCCCGTCATCTCTCCATTGCTCGACCCCCACCCCATGAACTCCTCCTCTGATTCCCTCACTCCCACCCTCCACCAGTGCTCCTCATCTCTCTGTTGCCCCTCTCTCATATGCATTTCATGTGTAGAGTGTCACAGTACTTTACATCACGCACGCATTATACAGGGACAATAAATCAGTCTACGGGGAATGCCACATAAACCAATGAGGATTACAAGGTCTAGGAATCACATGTCATCCATACTGTTGGAAATATATTTTACGGGGGTTTGATCTGGAGAAGCACAAACTCAGGATTTAAAGAGTACTCCAGTGGTTGAGGGTTGGCTTTACTGATAAAAATGTATATCTGCCCAAACAAACACTTTTGAACAACTTTAGAATAATGAAAGACTGGGGAAGTTCTAACTATATCACAACACAAGAAAGCGAAGTTTGTATGCAGCTCCTTAATGACACTTCATAGGTCACTGTCCTATGTTAGGATAGTAACTTCTGAACTGCAAGTAACACAATGATCTCTGTGACAAAGGCAGTAGCCCACGGAGCTATCCACATAAAATTCAGTTTATCTGCATTTAAAAACTACCAACAGACACATGATTGCTCTCCAGCAGGATCATTAATCACCAGTTATCTGAACATGTTATATTGTTGTACATCGGTGGCAGATTCACTGCCAGGGCCAAGGCTCATGTTTGGGTGGGCCAGGCTCATGTTTGGGTGAGCCTGGCCCACCCTGCCCACCCCCTAGAACCGGGCCTGCTGTGTACACAAGTTGACATGGTGACCTGCACGGTCTGGGCGTGAGATGAATTGCGTTGCTGGGCTAAAGTAGACCATCTTTTTGCATCCTTTGTGCTACTTATAGGACACTTCTTGCTGCCTTCTATGCACGATCCAGATACTTGTTCCAGGTTGCGTAGGCTTGGTGTCACCTCCATGGGTGCGATCTATCCCAATGATACATATATAGCACCACAGGACGCTTTGCAGGCTGTCACTGCCACACTGCTTGAAACATTTAACCAATTGCGTGCCGCTATTCACGCAATACATACTTCATTTCCCGATGCCCCGTCGACATTTCAGGTGCTGGAAGCGTTTCTTAATTCTCCCTCATCAAGTAGTCTCATCATGAACCTATACACCAGCATGCAAACATCGGCACTGTTAGACGGACCGGGAGGGTCGGCCGAGGACAAGGGGAGAGGTCTCCGGGGAGAGCCGTCTCCAGCGATCGTACAGGCAAATAACTTCCCCCCCACAGACAGATACCACACAAGGATAAGATTTAGCGTTCTTTATATGCACTTCTTAAGGTACGATGAAATGGTACAAGGAGGTCTGGACTCAGGGGTCCCCTCGATTAAGTCTCTCAAGATAGGAAAAGGGGTAGCGGGACAGTCTGTTTACCAGTCTGGTAGTTCGGATGATATGGCGATTAGCTCACAATCCTCGAGCTTGGTGGTTTCGCTGGTACGGGCCGCGGCAGCGCCAGCAGGTCCCGGTGGGGATGGTCGATACACGGTCCTCGGCAGCGCCAGCAGGTCCCGGTGAAGATGGTCGAGGTACGGTCCGCGGCAGCGCCAGCAGGTCCCGGTGAAGGTGGTCGTTACAACGGTCCGCGGCAGCGCCAGCAGGTCCCGACGAGGATGGATGTTGCAGAAGGCCGTGGCAGCGCCAGCAGGCAGGACGATAGTTCGCAAGGTAGGGCTACGGCAGCGCCAGTAGTCCGTCAAGGCTGAGTTCTCTCGGTGTCTCTCGACTCCAGGATACAACTGCCTCCCTGCTCCGGAGCTGCCCCAGTTATAGGGCAGGCGCCCTTTGATGTCCGGACCCTCGCACTTGGAGGTCGGAGGGTCCGGGATGAAGGTGTCCAGACACCCAGCAGGGGGTGGAGCCAGCGCCTGGGGGAGCTGGAGGCGATCGGCACCTGGCGGGGGAGAGTCCTTGGCGCTTCGTTCTCCCATTGACCTGCCAAGTGGTCCGCTCACCTCCTGGGTGGAGGGTGGTGCCGGGATGTCGGGGCCGGCCAGGCCCAGGGTTAGGGTCGGATGGAGGCCACGCGGCCTCGTGGCGCAGGGCCCAAGATGGCGGCTTGACCCGGCCGGGGGAACCGGTGGTGGCTTGGGTCCGTGATACATGGAGGTCCGAGGGCAGGAATTCCGTCGGGAGACGGGGTGCGGGTGATTCTCGTGGGTCACGCCTGGGGGGCCTGGACTGGGGCCCTGTCATGCGGGGAGGGAGCCAGCCCTTCGTGTGGCCTGTCCAACATGCGTCCCCCCCAGCTGAAGGCGGGGAGAGTCACCCATCTCCTTGGGGACTTTCCTCGTCGAGGCGGAAAAAGCGTGACAGGCCATCCGCGTTGGCGTGGTCTTGGCCCGGTCGGTGCTCCACGGTGAAGTCCATTCCCTGCAGGGAGATGGACCAGCGCAATAGTTTTGGGTTCTCCCCCCGCATCTGCATCAGCCACTGCAGGGGTCGATGGTCGGTTTGTACCCGGAAGTGGGTACCGAAGAGATAGGGCCGGAGCTTTTTGAGGGCCCACACCACTGCGAAGGCCTCCCTCTCGATTGTGCTCCAGCGCTGTTCTCGGGCCAGGAGACGTCGGCTGATGAAGGCCACCGGCTGGTCATGACCTTCGGGGTTCACTTGAGAAAGAACCGCCCCGATGCCGTGGTCGGAGGCGTCTGTCTGTACCACGAATTCCCGACTGTAATCGGGGGCCTGGAGTACAGGGGCGGTGCACAGGGCGGCCTTCAGCTTTTCGAAGGCCGCTTGACAATCGGAGGTCCAGTTAATCCGCTTCGGTAGGTTTTTGGACGTGAGACCCGTGAGGGGCCCCACAATGCTGCCGTAGTCCCTCACGAACCGCCGGTAGTAGCCGGTGAGCCCCAAGAAGGCTCGGACCTCGGTCTGGGTGACGGGGGGCTGCCAGGACTGGATGGCAGCAATTTTAAGTTGCAGCGGGGCCACCAGCCCGCTTCCCACCTGGTGCCCAAGGTAGGTCACGGACCCTTGACCAATTTGGCATTTGCCGGCCTTAATCGTGAGGCCGGCCCGCTGGAGGGCCTGTAGGACCTCTTGGAGGTGGAGGAGGTGGTCGGACCAGTGGCAGCTGTATACAGCGATATCGTCCAGGTAGGCCGCGCTGAACTCTTCGAGCCCCGCCAAAACCTGGTTCACAAGACGTTGAAATGTGGCGGGGGCGTTCTTCATGCCGAAGGGCATGACCTTGAAGTGGTAGTGGCCATCGGGGGTAGAGAAGGCAGATCGTTCCTGAGCCCGGGGTGTGAGGCCGATCTGCCAGTAGCCCGCTGTTAGGTCGAAGATACTGAGGTAGCGGGCGGCCCCCAGCCGGTCGATCAGTTCGTCCGCCCGGGGGTATGGATGAGCGTCGGTCCGGGTGACAGCGTTCAAGCCCCGGTAGTCGACGCAGAATCTCAGTTCAGGTGTGGTGCCGGGGGCAGCGGCTTTGGGTACCAATACAACCGGGCTGGCCCAGGGACTGTCCGAGGGCTCGATGACCCCGATCGTGAGCATTCTGGCTACTTCTTCTTGTATGCAAGCCCGTACCCGATCTGGTACGCGATAGGCCCGGTGTCGGATAGGGGGACTGTCCCCGGTGTCCACGTCGTGCAAGCACCAAGGGGTGACCCCGGGGGTGAGGGAGAACAGTGTAGCGAACCGCAGCAGGAGGTCCCGGCAGCCCTGGCGTTGCTCTGGGGTGAGGGCATCGGAGAGCCGGACCCCGTCCACGGAACCGTCGTTCTCTTGAGCCTTCAGTAGATCCGGGAGGGGTTCGGAGTCTTCCTCTGCCCCACTGTCCGTAGCCATCAGGAGGCTAAGTTCTGAGCGCACAAAGTGTGGTTTGAGTCTGTTGGTGTGGAGGACCCGAAGGGGGCTCCGGGGGGTCCCCATGTCGATGAGGTAAGTGACGGGGCTTTTGCGCTCGACCACTTTGAAGGGCCCCGTCCACTTATCTTGCAAGGCACATGGTTCGGTGGGGGACATCACCCACACTTGTTGACCAGGTTCGAACTCGACGGAGGAGGCATTATGATCATACCACCTCTTCATGTCTTCCTGGCTGGCCTCGAGGTTCGCCTTGGCCATATCTCTGAAGCGCCGAGTCTGGTTGCGTAGGGCCAGGAGGTACCTGAAGACGTCTGGAGGGGTCTTTAGGGGGGCCATCTCCCAACTTTCTTTGACTAGGCTGAGGGGCCCTCGCACAGGGTGCCCGTATAGGAGTTCGAAAGGGCTAAAACCGAGGGATTTCTGGGGAACTTCCCGGTAGGCGAAGAGGAGGCACGGGAGTAGTACATCCCACTGGCGACGGAGAGGCTCTTCCAATCCCCCAATCATCCCCTTGAGAGTGCGGTTGAATCGCTCCACTAGTCCATTCCCTTGGGGGTGATAGGGGGTCGTGAATCTGTAGGTGACCCCGCACTGTTGCCAGAGGGACTTCATGTATTTGGAGATGAAGTTCGTCCCTCGGTCGCTGACGACTTCTCGGGGGAAGCCCACCCGGGAGAAGATCCCCATTAGGGCCCGGCCAACCACCGGAGCGGTCACAGTTCGTAGGGGCACCGCCTCGGGGTAGCGGGTGGCGTGGTCCACCAGTACTAGGATGAACCTGTGTCCTTGCGCCGTGCGGGGGTCCAGGGGCCCCACAATGTCTATCCCTACCCTCTCGAACGGGGTAGTGACCACGGGGAAGGGTTGTAGAGGGGCTTTCAGCTTACGGCCACTCTTCCCACTGGCTTGGCACGTGGGGCAGGACCGGCAGTGGTTCAGGACGTCGTTCCTCATCTTCGGCCAGAAAAAGTGGGTTACTAGGCGACTGTAAGTTTTGTCCTGGCCCAGGTGTCCAGCCAGGGGTACATCGTGGGCCAGGTTGAGCAGAAAGTCTCTGAAGCGGAGAGGTACCACTAGTACTCGACCGGCCCCTAGCTCCGCGATTCTTTGTTCGCTGTATAGCAGGTCGTTATCCCAGTAGACCCAGTGAGTTCCGGTGGAGTCCCCTGCGCTCTGGGCGCTGGCTTGTTGGCGGAGTCCCTCGAGGGAGGGGCAGGTCTTTTGCTCCTGGCGGAACTGTTCCTGGGTGGGCCCCCCTTCTTGACGCCATTGAGCCAGGCCGGGTAAGTCCTGGGGTTGCGTGTCCCCTTCGATCGTTGGTTCCGGGGGGTTGGCCTCGTCGTTGTCTTCTACTGGGGCGACCGGGGGCGGAGGTGCTGGCCATTCCGGTTCTTCGGATCGGGGGACGGCACGGGCGGCCATGGACCGGGTGGTTACGCAGGCCCAGTCCGGGAGGCCCAGCATCCCCAGGTGCTCTCTTCTCTCGACGGTGGCCCACGGGGAACTCTCAAGGTCATTCCCCAGGAGGCAGTCCACGGGGGCATCATCCCGGACCGTCACCTTCAACAGGCCGGAGACCCCTCCCCATTCGAAGGGGACGCAGGCCATTTGACACAGACTTTCGGAGTTGTCGGCTGAGCGGACGGGGCAGAGAATGTTCGGCAGGATCTGCTCGGGCTTCACCAGGTGACAGCGGACGGCCGTCACACTGGCGCCTGTGTCACGTAAGGCCTCGGCCCGATGCCCATTAATGGTCACCCACTGACGGTATTTCCTGGTGTTGGCGGGTAGGGGAGCCCGCGGGACCATGTCTTTTCCCCCTAGACACGCTAGAACCATGGCGGCCGGTTCCCACTCTTGCTGGGCCGGCTCATACTCTTCCTGTTCCTCTGATAGTCGTTCTTCCCCCAGGGCGGCGGCAGCCACCTGGCGGGGCTTGGGCGTTTGGTTCTGCGGGCAGCTCGGGTCATTGGCGTAGTGGCCGACTCGCTGGCATCGGTGGCACGTGACGTTGGCTCGGAACCCAGGACGCATCGGGGGGTTGCCCCGGCCGGTCGGGGGCGGGGTGCTGGTCACGGTTGTTGCCGGGGGGCTGTCTCTCCCTCGCCCCTGGCCTCCTCCTCCTCCCCGGGGACGGTGCTGGCCTTGGTTGCTTCGGTTTTGCTCGTGTGGTCCTCTCCGGCCCACTCGGGTGCTTTCCCATCGATCAGCCTCAGCGGCGAGCTGCAGGGGGTCAGTCAGTTTACTGTCGAGGAGGTGCTGCCTGAGCTCGACGAAACAGTTGTTCGACAGGTGTTCCCATACCATAAGGTTAAAGAGTTGTTCGTAGGTTGTTACCTGGCTCCCCTTGATCCAACCCTCGAAGGCTCGGCTGAAATAGTTGACGTACTCCACCCAAGTTGTACCCGGGATCCGGGTGCAATCTCTGAACCTCTGGCGGTACATCTCGGGTGTGAGGCCGTAGCGAGTGAGGAGGGCAGCCTTCATGTGGTCGTAGGACGACATTTGGTGATCTGGGAGCTGCAGCAGGGCATCGCGGCCTTCGTTGACGAACCTCCCCCATAGTCCGGCTCCCCAATCACTCCGGTCGATCCGGTGGGAGGTCATGGCGATCTCGTAGGCTTTGAACCACTGTTGTATGTCGTCTTCTCGAACATACTCTCGGACAACATCCTTGGGGATGTGGACTTTTTTCTCGGTTGCCCCCGGGGTGTGCGGTCGCTCAGGCATCCCCGGTTCTTTATTCTGTTTCCGAAGTTCTATTTCCGCCAGTTTGCGCTCGTGTTCGAGTGTTATTCTTTTTTCCTCAAGCTCTCTCTGTCTTTGCTTTTCTTCTCGCTCTTCTCGGAGCCGCAGATGCTCTAGATTTATTTTCTGCTCGGCTAACTTGAGTTCACCGTCCATCTTGAGTCGTGCCATTTCCAATTCGTGTAGTCTGGTTCTTTCTCTTTCCTGGATCTCCTCCTGCGAGAGGCCCGTTCCCCGCTCCTCGGGAGCCGTGGCGTTCCCCTCTGGTGCGACACTGTTTTGGTCGGAGGGTCCGGCGATCCCAGTTTCTGTCCACGACTCAAGGGCGTGCTTCAAATCATCTTTGGTACTCAGGCCGGTGGTAGCAATGCCTAGTTCCATGCAGAATTGTTTAAGTTCGCGGTGGCTATATTCTTCCAACTTATCCATTTGGAACTTTTCAGTGGAACCGCTATCTTTGGCTGACATCGTGGTTTTGTCGTGGGGTGAGCTACTCTCTGTACGATTACGCGTTGATTCGGATCGCGCCGCTGGCCACCAATGTTAGACGGACCGGGAGGGTCGGCCGAGGACAAGGGGAGAGGTCTCCGGGGAGAGCCGTCTCCAGCGATCGTACAGGCAAATAACTTCCCCCCCACAGACAGATACCACACAAGGATAAGATTTAGCGTTCTTTATATGCACTTCTTAAGGTACGATGAAATGGTACAAGGAGGTCTGGACTCAGGGGTCCCCTCGATTAAGTCTCTCAAGATAGGAAAAGGGGTAGCGGGACAGTCTGTTTACCAGTCTGGTAGTTCGGATGATATGGCGATTAGCTCACAATCCTCGAGCTTGGTGGTTTCGCTGGTACGGGCCGCGGCAGCGCCAGCAGGTCCCGGTGGGGATGGTCGATACACGGTCCGCGGCAGCGCCAGCAGGTCCCGGTGAAGATGGTCGAGGTACGGTCCGCGGCAGCGCCAGCAGGTCCCGGTGAAGGTGGTCGTTACAACGGTCCGTGGTAGCGCCAGCAGGTCCCGACGAGGATGGATGTTGCAGAAGGCCGCGGCAGCGCCAGCAGGCAGGACGATAGTTCGCAAGGTAGGGCTACGGCAGCGCCAGTAGTCCGTCAAGGCTGAGTTCTCTCGGTGTCTCTCGACTCCAGGATACAACTGCCTCCCTGCTCCGGAGCTGCCCCAGTTATAGGGCAGGCGCCCTTTGATGTCCGGACCCTCGCACTTGGAGGTCGGAGGGTCCGGGATGAAGGTGTCCAGACACCCAGCAGGGGGTGGAGCCAGCGCCTGGGGGAGCTGGAGGCGATCGGCACCTGGCGGGGGAGAGTCCTTGGCGCTTCGTTCTCCCATTGACCTGCCAAGTGGTCCGCTCACCTCCTGGGTGGAGGGTGGTGCCGGGATGTCGGGGCCGGCCAGGCCCAGGGTTAGGGTCGGATGGAGGCCACGCGGCCTCGTGGCGCAGGGCCCAAGATGGCGGCTTGACCCGGCCGGGGGAACCGGTGGTGGCTTGGGTCCGTGATACATGGAGGTCCGAGGGCAGGAATTCTGTCGGGAGACGGGGTGCGGGTGATTCTCGTGGGTCACGCCTGGGGGGCCTGGACTGGGGCCCTGTCATGCGGGGAGGGAGCCAGCCCTTCGTGTGGCCTGTCCAACAGGCACCAATATGCATCCCGAGCAGCAGTGCAGCCATGGCTACCAACATCACACCACCACTGACTGATGCCCAATGGTATCACTGCTGCGTGCAGGAGCCTAACTATCGACTTCACCTTATCCATTTTAAATGTATTCACAGACTATATTATACCCCAGTGAGTATGGTGAGAATGGGACTTAGGACAAGCTCCAGTTGTAACAGGTGCCTTCTCCCAGACTCCGGCTTCTTGCATCTGGCCTGGTAGTCCCCTGGCATCTCTGTGTACTGGGAGAAGATTTTTACTACACTTGATAGCATTCTGGGATGCCCCCTTGAGCGGCTCCCCTGGGCGGCGCTATTGGGATTCGTTCATGAGGTACCATCGGACACACGTAGGCTGACTGCGCTTCTCCTACTTTTGGCTAAGCACAGAGGGGCATGAGGTGGGGATGCCGTGCTTTGCTGTGTGAAACTGACTGGCTCGCAGGTGCGGTTTATTGCCAAGACCAGCTCACCCTGTCCTGGGAATTAATGCCCATACAATCACGGTCAAAAGATATTTGTCTCCCACAGATGCAATATCTGCGCACTCAGGCAACTGAGGTGAGACTAGATGATGTACCTGGTCCATCACAATCGAATATCCAGCGCTGCACTGCATGGATACCACCAATACTGCTCTAGCACAATATTGCAATGCTACTTAACATTCATGTTCATTGTCCTCCTCGGATGTGATGAACCGAATCAAACACATGTTCGTTATACTTGTATGCTGATGCCATTTGTTATTCTGTTTTGTATTTGTTTTACTGCTCCGTCTTTCTTTCATTATTAATGTAACTTTCAGTTTTCATGCTTTGAATAATATTGATACCTCGAAAAACCACTGCATGACATGCGCTCAGTATACTGTAATGGAAACCCTCACAATGTTTCATGGCTGTTATGCCCACTGTACTACGAAGAAAGAGAAGGACAAAAAACTGTACAGCTGCTGAAGGTTCGGTGACCCAGGCTTGCTAAAGCAACAAGCAGTGAAGCGGGAGGGTTTGGGAAAAATCCTCGCACTTTGAAGTCAGAGAAAATTAGTGAGCCAATTTAAAAAACAGTGTCTGAAATGTCATCTTGGTATTGGAACGAGACGGGGAGATTAAGTGACGGGCGCCGAAGTTGAACCACCGAAGACGGGCAAACAGTGACACTAGCAGGAATCAAAGAAGAAAAAATAGTCCCCCAAATGAACACAGAAGTGTAATGTTAACAGTAATTGGGCCCAGCTCTTTAGGAGGAGACCGAACACATAAAAAGGAGGGACAAAGAGGAAGGATTAACCACTAGCAAATAAGGATTATTGAAGAACAATCGAAGGGACATATATAAAGGCAATGGGTGGGCTTTACGCCCACAGAGTGAATACAGTTATCAACAACAGGGGCAGCCCTGAGACCCGAACAAGGGGCAAACAATAATAGAATCCTAACAGAGGTTCAAATTTGACACTTGCATACACAGAACATGTATAAAAAAAAAATCTTATTACTATTCGAAAAGAAAGAATCATGAAAAGATAAAGACATACTGTTAGACTTGGCATCTTTTGTCGTGTTTCCCCTGAGTTTTTGCTTTCTGACCTCCCGGTTTTGACTGTTTTTGCTGGCGTAGTGTGTCTGCGCACTTTTCTCACTGCTGATCAGTGGTAAAGTGCAAGTGCTCTTGTGGTAAATTGTGTCATGGATTGGTGTTTCCATGATTGGATATTTGATTTTCTTGTTAGTCCCTAGCAAAGTGCACTGAGTGTGCCAGGGCCTGTGAATCAAATGCTACTAGTGGGCCTGCAGCACTGTTTGTGCCACCCATGTGAGTAGCCCTAAAAAGGTAACTCAGACCCACCATTCGTTTTGTTTGTAACTGTCATGTCGACTTGGCCCGGTGGGCAGTCCAAGGTGTTGGCCAGTGTAGCACTTGGGGGGGGGGAGGAGAACCCACAGGAGGGTGGGGACCCCGCAGAAATTACCCTCGTCTCACTTGGGGACAGTGAGATGGTCCCAGGAAACCCGGCGCCCCCTGACACAAAGAAATACATCCCCTGGGTGACAATCAATGGGAAAAGGGTAGAGGCTGTCAGAGATACTGGAGCCAGTGTGACCTCAGTCCGGTGTCACCTGGTCTTTGAGAAGCAGGTAGTCCCAGATGCATTCCAACAAGTAATTGCAGTGGACAATTCAGAGCGCCAGTGTCTGGTGGTGCAGGTTCCCTTCGAGTGGGGGGTCTCAGGTCCCTTGATGATGGTTGTGAGCCCTTCCATGCCTGTAGATTGTCTGCTAGGTAGCAACCTGGAGCAGTCCTTATGGAAGGATGTTGAGCTCAGGTCTCACTTGGAGATGCTTGGGTTGCCAGAGTGGGCATGCGTGTCCACTCGGTCAATGGCGGCCAGAGAGGGTGATCAAGAGGACTTGGAGCCTGAAACAGTGACCCAAGTCCTTGCCAAGGGAAAGGGCAAGGGGTGCGGGAAACAGACCCCTGACGTTCCCACGGACCGGGAGGAGGCGGACCTTGAGGGGGACGCCCGGTGCCTACAGGTAAGCAGGTAGCTGAACTGGGGGACATCTCTGAGCTGACCCATAGGCAGCAAGAAGGGGTTCTCACCAGGGAGGAATTCAGCAAGGAGCAGAAGGAGTGCCCTTCTCTGGAGGGTCTGTGGTGGCAGGCTGCAGCCCAGGCAGCTGGTGATCAGTCCGGATCACATTGGATCTACTGGGAGAATGATCTCCTGTACAGTGAGCCTAAGGTCGCTGAGCCTGGATCAGCTCGTGTGCTGGTGGTACCCCAGCGCTTCAGGACCTTCCTACTGGGTCTGGCTCATGACGTGCCATTGGCAGGAAATTTGGGGCAGGACAAGACCTTTGACAGGCTTATCACCCACATCTTCTGGCCCCAAATGCAAAGGCAGTCAGATGGACATTTAAGGTCTTGCCCCACTTGCCAGGCAAGTGGTAAGAGTGGGAAGACGCTCAAAGCTCCTCTCCAACATATTCCAGTGGTTGGAACGCCCTTTTAAAGGGTAGGGATGGAAATTGTGGGGCCACTGGATCCCAAGACAGCCATGGGCAACAGGTACATACTGGTCTTGGACCATGCCACCCGGTACCCAGAGGCCATCCCTCTCAGGACAACGATGGCGCCAGTGGTGGGCTGGGCGTTAATGGGGATCTTTTCCAGAGTGGGGTTCCCCAGAGAGGTGGTTTCTGACAGGGGGACCAATTTCATATCCAAGTATATGACATCCCTGTGAAAGGAGTGTGGTGTAACCTACAAGTTCACCAACCCTTACCATCCACAAGGTAACGGTCTGGTGGAGAGATTCAACCAGACCTTGAAGGGCATGATTAAGGGTCTAATAAAACCCATGAGGCGTAAGTGGGACGTCCTCATACTGTGCCTTCTCTTTGCATACAGGGAGGTACCACAGAAGTCTCTTGGGTTCAGTCCCTTTGAGCTTCTGTATGGTCACCCTGTGAGAGGACCTCTGAGTTTGGTGAAGGAAGGCTGGGAGGCAGCTCCTAGGAAAACTCTCCAGGACGTGTTTAGTTACATGCTGGCCTTCAGAAACCAAATCGCCCGCTTCAGGAAACTCGCTCAGGCGAACATGAAAGAAGCAAGCCAGGAAGAAATGAAGAAGTGGTATGACCAGAATGTCGAATTTCAACCTGGGCAAAAAGTGTGGGTCATGGCCCCAGTGGAACCTCGTGCCTTGCAGGACAAGTGGACTGGGCCGTTTGAGGTGGTGGAGCGCAAAAGTGATGTCACCTACCTGCTGGATTTGCGGGTTCCCAGGAACCCTTTGAGGGTCCTCCACGTGAACCGCCACAAACCCCACTTCGAGCTGTCCGAAGTGAGCATGCTCTTGGAGACAGAAGATGGGACGGAAGAGGAGAGTGAACCTCTCCCTGACCTCCTCTCTACCAAGGAGCACGATGGGTCAGTGGAAGGTGTGATCCTCTCCCCTACACTGAGCCCAGAACAGCAGAGCGATCGTCACCAGTTGTTGGGATAGTTTGCCCTACTGTTCTCTTTGACCCCACGTGTTACTCACTGGTGTACCTATGACGTGGACACCGGTGACAGCCTTCCTGTGAAGCACAAGATTTACAGGTTGACTGACCGGGTCAAGGCCAGCATTAAAGAGGAGGTCTCTAAGATGTTGGTTTTTAGGGGTGATCGAGCCTTCCAACAGTCCTTGGGTCAGCCTTGTGGTCCCTAAGGCTGCTGAACCCACTGCCACTCCAGAACTGCGGTTTTGTGTGGACTACCGTGGGCTCAATGCCATCACCAGGACTGACGCACACCCCATCCCCAGAGCTGAAGAGCTCATTGATCGGTTGGGAGCTGCCAAGTTCCTCAGCACGTTTGATTTAACGTCTGGGTACTGGCAGATTGCCTTAACCGATGGGGCCAAGGAGAGGTCAGCATGTTCTATCCCAGAAGGACATTACTAGTTCCGGGTGATGCCCTTTGGGTTGAAGAATGTCCCTGCCACCTTTCAGAGGTTGGTCAAACAGGTGTTGGCTGGGCTGGAGGACTTCAGTGCCGCCTACTTGGATGACATCGCAGTGTTCAGTTCCAGCTGGGAAGAACACTTGCAGCACCTCAGTGAAGTGTTGAAGGCGCTGCAGAGGGCAGGCCTCACGATCAAGGCAAGTAAGTGCCAGATCGGACAGGGTTCGGTGGTGTACTTGGGACACTAGGTAAGAAGCGACCAGGTGGCGCCCCTACAACCCAAGAATGAAAGAAATCGGCCTTTCTAACTGAAATGGTCTAACACATGCTGTTCTTTTAATCTGAGTGTTATCACTGTGATCAATAAAGTATATATACCTGCAAGTGGCCTCCTAAGATTCACCCTCAGTCTTATGCTCCCGAGAGTCCACGACCAGCCCTTGAGCAATAGCACGAATCTCTCTACCACTTGCACTTTACCCTCAAAGGATGGCTCTGGAAACTCTAGCTCACCCTTCCATTTAGGGCACCTGCCCTCTGTCCCAATAGTCATTATGCCATCCACCACATCAGCCTACTCCAACCCCGCCTCTGCGAACCACTTGAAACTGCACGGCCCGAACTCCTTCTTGATCAGTTTCCGCCCTATCCACTCACCCAAAGCGAAAAAAAACTTTTTAAAAAACTGATCAAACAACATCCTGAATCACTATTTGCAGACATCTATCACTGGGCCTCAAAGGGACAAGTAAAAACTGATCTCATCTTCCACACGGAAAGACCTGAAATATGGAACTCCATCCTCAGATCGCAACTTAATATCTCCAAAATGACCAACACCTCCCATAGCTGCAAACTGACTTTCTCAGCCCCTAACCGCACTAGGCAAAATGGGAACACCACTGCGACCATCTACTCCAATGGCACAGTCCTGATACAAGCCAACATCATCAAGCTAGAATCCTTTGACACCCTCTTCCCATCCCTCTGGACTTCCCCCTTCCATGCACTCCTCCCCTGCCGCCCATCCTCCTCTCCCTGAAGAACCGGACCCGCCAACTGAACTCACCCATTACTCCAGTGCACCCTAGGAATAACACCTGCCTCCCGCCGCGAGACACCACTCCTCAAACTACCAGAAAGAACAAGGCCCCCCAAGCCCCTCCGGCAACCACCCTTATCCGCCCCCCGCCCTCCACCCCTCCCAACCCACTTCGACCGACTTCAACACACAGCATGTGACTACCAACCTCCTCCCCAAACCCACATGTAATTTAACACCGACGCCCCAACACGGCCCCCGCCTCCCCGCACCCTCAGCCCCGCTGAGAAACACCACCCCCAACACTGCCAGAGAGCACAAGACCCCTCTACCCCCCTCTGGCAACCACCCTCACCCGACCCCTGCCCCCCTTCCCTATGATGAGGAACTTAACAACGTTAGGCTCCCCCCCAGGTTTAACTTACCCCCCAGAACACCCACACCAATATAGAGACTGGGCAGCGGCTCACCCTGCTTGAAAACCAGATAACAACCATAATCCAGGGTCTTAGTGAAATCACTTACCAACCTTGCCGCACCCCTAAAGCCTCACCGCTTCCCTTCCTTCCCCTCTCTCTCTCAACAGAGGTTTTCCAAGGCTCCCCACCCAAAAGGGATCTCTACCCCCCTCTCTAATCAGACACAGAGACCAAAAAGAACTAGAGATGAAACATCTGCGAGTGAAGCGGCAGCTCTCGCTTCCTCGTACGACAATCCTATTACTTCCACCCTCCTAACCAAAATACAGGTGATCACCGGACTGGAAAGAGAACAGGCCCCTCCGAAATCTCCTAGACCCCCGGACACACGCACTAACATCCCCACGGCCCCCCAAACAAAAAAACCCACAACAGAGACGTCCCCCACAAACTGTAAGCTCATAAACTGCAGATCAGCCACCAAGCATGCCACAGAGCTAGCGGAATCCATCCTCACCTACGACCTAGACATAGCATTCATCACCGAGACATGGCTAAAAGACTCCTCATTTTCACTCATGAATACTCTTGTCCCCCCTGACTTTGTTATCACCAACAAAGATAAAAAAGATCAAAGAGGTGGAGGCATAGCAATCATCCACAAAAACAATATTTCCGTGACGGAAATAGACTCCTTCAACTAGAACACCTTTGAGTGCCTAACCGCCAACATCAACAATAGAAACAACAAAACACTTATCTGCCACCTTATTTACCACCCCCCCAGGCAACACCACCACATTCACTGAACACCTGTCCGACCTGATTGCCCACTTCTCTCTCCGAGACATGAACTACCTTATTCTGGGCGACCTCTATCTACACTGGAATGAAGAAAACAACCTGCAAATCCAAAACCTGAAGGAGCTGCTTCACAGCAACAACCTTACCCAACACTGCTTAGAGGACACCCACAACAAAGGAGCAATCCTAGACGCCATCATCGCCCAGCACGACACTGTCACAATAGACCGCACCTTACCTGTGGACTGGTCTGACCACCACGTAATCCTTTTCCACCTCACGCAGCCCATCACACTTAAACCCCTCCCCCAAGACCCTCCGAAATGGACTAGAAATTTCACTCAGATTAACATGACTGATCTAGAGGGAAGGGTTAACTCTCTCCTCACAGCCTCCACGGATGATCTATCCACAACAGAACTCACCGCCCACTACAACACAAACATGACATCCGTTCTAGATCAAGTAGCCCCCTTGAAACTAAAAAAACCCAGGAACATCCCATCCAGATCTTGGTTCAAGACGGACATTAACAATGAAAGAAGACAGTTAAGCGCTACAGAAAGAATATGGAGGAGCAACCCCTCCCCAAGCCTACTTGAACAACTCAAAGCAGCCCGAAGGAAATACAAAAAACACATCAGCAGTGAAAAATCCACCTTCTTTTACGCCGCCCTGGACAACGCAAAAAACAGACCCAACGAACTGTTCAAAATCATCAGGCAACAAACCTCCAAGCCCCTGGAATCCTCCCTACAGGCCTCCAAGGACTTGTGTGAAAACTTTGCCAACTTCTTCGAAGAAAAAATCACCAAAATTGAGCTCTCACTGGACATCAACACCAACCCCATCTGCAAAAGCCTGCCCCCAGTGACAGTAGATAGCACGCCCAAGCATCCAAAAAAATCCTGTAAGTCCTTCAACCCCCTTCCGGAAACCGAGATCCTCAAACTGATCTCCACCTCCAAACCAGCCTCTCACGTCCTTGACCTGACACCCACCGAACTGACCAAAAAACTGAAACTCTCCATAGCACCGTTCTGATGCAAGATCATAAACAGCTCCCTGAGAACCGGCAGCATACCTGAATGCCTCAAAGTTGGCCAAGTCATGCCACTACTAAAAAAAACAGGCCTTGACTCCAAGGAACTGAATAACTTCAGACCCGTCTCCAATCTCCCCCTCATATCCAAAATCCTTGAAAAATGCGTTCTCCAACAACTGACTCAGCACATGGATAGCATCAACCTTTTTGACCCCCACCAATCGGGTTTCAGAAAAGGCTATAGCACCGATACCGCGATCCCTAACATCACAGACGACATCCACAAATCCCTCGATTCCAACCAATGTTGCCTCCTCATTCTCCGAGCAGGGATTTACGTTTAGATGGTGGCTATCCATTCTGGAGAGAGTGGTTGAGGAAAAGGACTTTAAGGAGTTTTTCGAATTTTGTGAAGGATGAGATAGTCCTGATACCGACTGGGATAGCGTTCCAGATTTTGGGCGCGTTTCCAGCGAAGGACCGTGGAGCAGTTTTTTTTGTTTGCGTGTTTTCATAGGGATGAGTTATAGGATGCTGGAGCTCCTGAGGTTCCTTGTCTGACCAGCCCTCTTGAGCTTAGCAGCCAAATACTCAGGTTTTCCTGTGTGCAGGGCTTTGTGTGTAAGGCAGGCAGTTCTGAAACTGGCACGCTATTCGACTGGGAGCCATTTTAGTTCTCTGAGTGCTGGTGAAATGTGGTCGTATTTCCTGATTCCAGTGACCATTCTAGCTGCTGCGTTGAGAGTAGTTTTGAGGAGAGCTAGATCAGATTTAGTTGTACCAGTGAGGGTGGCATTCCCATAGTTGAGTCTGGATAGCACCAGTGATTGGGTGGCTTGTTTGAGGTCGTTGTTTGGGATGAATGGTTTTATTTTGTCAAGTAGCTTCAGGTTGACAAAGGCACTCTTTGCAGAGTTCTTGATGTGTTTGGCCATGTCGAGTTTTGAGTCTAGGGTGATTCCTAATGATTTAACAGGGTGGGTCAGAGTGTGACTGCTGTTAAGAGCATCCAGAGCTTTTAGCAATTCCAAAATATGAGGGTTCTCTTGTTTGTTGGAGATGAGAAGGATTTCGGTTTTATCTTGGTTGAGTTTTAGGTGGTTAAGCGACGGCCAATGTTGGATTTCTTTTAAAGTGACATTTAATTTGTGAATGTCATCAATGGAGGAGGTTTCTAGATAGATCTGGGTGTCATCTGCAGAGAGGTGGAAAGGGATGTTAGCATTTTTGAGTAGGGTGGTGAGGGGTTCCATGTATATGTTGAACAGTTGAGGTGTGAGCGGCTGTGTAAGAAGAAGGAGAACCAGCGTAAGACCACCACATCAGCACCTACCCTTTCTTGCAAAGCCTTGATGAGAATTTGGTGATTAACCGTGTCAAAGGCTGCTGATAGGTCTAGGAGAATGAGGAGGCAACATTGGTTGGAATCGAGGGACACAAAGAAATACAGCACCTGGGTGACAATCAATGGGAAAAGGGTAGAGGCTGTCAGAGATACTGGAGCCAGTGTGACCTCAGTCCGGTGTCACCTGGTCTTTGAGAAGCAGGTAGTCCCAGATGCATTCCAACAAGTAATTGCAGTGGACAATTCAGAGCGCCAGTGTCTGGTGGTGCAGGTTCCCTTCGAGTGGGGGGTCTCAGGTCCCTTGATGATGGTTGTGAGCCCTTCCATGCCTGTAGATTGTCTGCTAGGTAGCAACCTGGAGCAGTCCTTATGGAAGGATGTTGAGCTCAGGTCTCACTTGGAGATGCTTGGGTTGCCAGAGTGGGCATGCGTGTCCACTCGGTCAATGGCGGCCAGAGAGGGTGATCAAGAGGACTTGGAGCCTGAAACAGTGACCCAAGTCCTTGCCAAGGGAAAGGGCAAGGGGTGCGGGAAACAGACCCCTGACGTTCCCACGGACCGGGAGGAGGCGGACCTTGAGGGGGACGCCCGGTGCCTACAGGTAAGCAGGTAGCTGAACTGGGGGACATCTCTGAGCTGACCCATAGGCAGCAAGAAGGGGTTCTCACCAGGGAGGAATTCAGCAAGGAGCAGAAGGAGTGCCCTTCTCTGGAGGGTCTGTGGTGGCAGGCTGCAGCCCAGGCAGCTGGTGATCAGTCCGGATCACATTGGATCTACTGGGAGAATGATCTCCTGTACAGTGAGCCTAAGGTCGCTGAGCCTGGATCAGCTCGTGTGCTGGTGGTACCCCAGCGCTTCAGGACCTTCCTACTGGGTCTGGCTCATGACGTGCCATTGGCAGGAAATTTGGGGCAGGACAAGACCTTTGACAGGCTTATCACCCACATCTTCTGGCCCCAAATGCAAAGGCAGTCAGATGGACATTTAAGGTCTTGCCCCACTTGCCAGGCAAGTGGTAAGAGTGGGAAGACGCTCAAAGCTCCTCTCCAACATATTCCAGTGGTTGGAACGCCCTTTTAAAGGGTAGGGATGGAAATTGTGGGGCCACTGGATCCCAAGACAGCCATGGGCAACAGGTACATACTGGTCTTGGACCATGCCACCCGGTACCCAGAGGCCATCCCTCTCAGGACAACGATGGCGCCAGTGGTGGGCTGGGCGTTAATGGGGATCTTTTCCAGAGTGGGGTTCCCCAGAGAGGTGGTTTCTGACAGGGGGACCAATTTCATATCCAAGTATATGACATCCCTGTGAAAGGAGTGTGGTGTAACCTACAAGTTCACCAACCCTTACCATCCACAAGGTAACGGTCTGGTGGAGAGATTCAACCAGACCTTGAAGGGCATGATTAAGGGTCTAATAAAACCCATGAGGCGTAAGTGGGACGTCCTCATACTGTGCCTTCTCTTTGCATACAGGGAGGTACCACAGAAGTCTCTTGGGTTCAGTCCCTTTGAGCTTCTGTATGGTCACCCTGTGAGAGGACCTCTGAGTTTGGTGAAGGAAGGCTGGGAGGCAGCTCCTAGGAAAACTCTCCAGGACGTGTTTAGTTACATGCTGGCCTTCAGAAACCAAATCGCCCGCTTCAGGAAACTCGCTCAGGCGAACATGAAAGAAGCAAGCCAGGAAGAAATGAAGAAGTGGTATGACCAGAATGTCGAATTTCAACCTGGGCAAAAAGTGTGGGTCATGGCCCCAGTGGAACCTCGTGCCTTGCAGGACAAGTGGACTGGGCCGTTTGAGGTGGTGGAGCGCAAAAGTGATGTCACCTACCTGCTGGATTTGCGGGTTCCCAGGAACCCTTTGAGGGTCCTCCACGTGAACCGCCACAAACCCCACTTCGAGCTGTCCGAAGTGAGCATGCTCTTGGAGACAGAAGATGGGACGGAAGAGGAGAGTGAACCTCTCCCTGACCTCCTCTCTACCAAGGAGCACGATGGGTCAGTGGAAGGTGTGATCCTCTCCCCTACACTGAGCCCAGAACAGCAGAGCGATCGTCACCAGTTGTTGGGATAGTTTGCCCTACTGTTCTCTTTGACCCCACGTGTTACTCACTGGTGTACCTATGACGTGGACACCGGTGACAGCCTTCCTGTGAAGCACAAGATTTACAGGTTGACTGACCGGGTCAAGGCCAGCATTAAAGAGGAGGTCTCTAAGATGTTGGTTTTTAGGGGTGATCGAGCCTTCCAACAGTCCTTGGGTCAGCCTTGTGGTCCCTAAGGCTGCTGAACCCGCTGCCACTCCAGAACTGCGGTTTTGTGTGGACTACCGTGGGCTCAATGCCATCACCAGGACTGACGCACACCCCATCCCCAGAGCTGAAGAGCTCATTGATCGGTTGGGAGCTGCCAAGTTCCTCAGCACGTTTGATTTAACGTCTGGGTACTGGCAGATTGCCTTAACCGATGGGGCCAAGGAGAGGTCAGCATGTTCTATCCCAGAAGGACATTACTAGTTCCGGGTGATGCCCTTTGGGTTGAAGAATGTCCCTGCCACCTTTCAGAGGTTGGTCAAACAGGTGTTGGCTGGGCTGGAGGACTTCAGTGCCGCCTACTTGGATGACATCGCAGTGTTCAGTTCCAGCTGGGAAGAACACTTGCAGCACCTCAGTGAAGTGTTGAAGGCGCTGCAGAGGGCAGGCCTCACGATCAAGGCAAGTAAGTGCCAGATCGGACAGGGTTCGGTGGTGTACTTGGGACACTAGGTAAGAAGCGACCAGGTGGCGCCCCTACAACCCAAGAATGAAAGAAATCGGCCTTTCTAACTGAAATGGTCTAACACATGCTGTTCTTTTAATCTGAGTGTTATCACTGTGATCAATAAAGTATATATACCTGCAAGTGGCCTCCTAAGATTCACCCTCAGTCTTATGCTCCCGAGAGTCCACGACCAGCCCTTGAGCAATAGCACGAATCTCTCTACCACTTGCACTTTACCCTCAAAGGATGGCTCTGGAAACTCTAGCTCACCCTTCCATTTAGGGCACCTGCCCTCTGTCCCAATAGTCATTATGCCATCCACCACATCAGCCTACTCCAACCCCGCCTCTGCGAACCACTTGAAACTGCACGGCCCGAACTCCTTCTTGATCAGTTTCCGCCCTATCCACTCACCCAAAGCGAAAAAAAACTTTTTAAAAAACTGATCAAACAACATCCTGAATCACTATTTGCAGACATCTATCACTGGGCCTCAAAGGGACAAGTAAAAACTGATCTCATCTTCCACACGGAAAGACCTGAAATATGGAACTCCATCCTCAGATCGCAACTTAATATCTCCAAAATGACCAACACCTCCCATAGCTGCAAACTGACTTTCTCAGCCCCTAACCGCACTAGGCAAAATGGGAACACCACTGCGACCATCTACTCCAATGGCACAGTCCTGATACAAGCCAACATCATCAAGCTAGAATCCTTTGACACCCTCTTCCCATCCCTCTGGACTTCCCCCTTCCATGCACTCCTCCCCTGCCGCCCATCCTCCTCTCCCTGAAGAACCGGACCCGCCAACTGAACTCACCCATTACTCCAGTGCACCCTAGGAATAACACCTGCCTCCCGCCGCGAGACACCACTCCTCAAACTACCAGAAAGAACAAGGCCCCCCAAGCCCCTCCGGCAACCACCCTTATCCGCCCCCCGCCCTCCACCCCTCCCAACCCACTTCGACCGACTTCAACACACAGCATGTGACTACCAACCTCCTCCCCAAACCCACATGTAATTTAACACCGACGCCCCAACACGGCCCCCGCCTCCCCGCACCCTCAGCCCCGCTGAGAAACACCACCCCCAACACTGCCAGAGAGCACAAGACCCCTCTACCCCCCTCTGGCAACCACCCTCACCCGACCCCTGCCCCCCTTCCCTATGATGAGGAACTTAACAACGTTAGGCTCCCCCCCAGGTTTAACTTACCCCCCAGAACACCCACACCAATATAGAGACTGGGCAGCGGCTCACCCTGCTTGAAAACCAGATAACAACCATAATCCAGGGTCTTAGTGAAATCACTTACCAACCTTGCCGCACCCCTAAAGCCTCACCGCTTCCCTTCCTTCCCCTCTCTCTCTCAACAGAGGTTTTCCAAGGCTCCCCACCCAAAAGGGATCTCTACCCCCCTCTCTAATCAGACACAGAGACCAAAAAGAACTAGAGATGAAACATCTGCGAGTGAAGCGGCAGCTCTCGCTTCCTCGTACGACAATCCTATTACTTCCACCCTCCTAACCAAAATACAGGTGATCACCGGACTGGAAAGAGAACAGGCCCCTCCGAAATCTCCTAGACCCCCGGACACACGCACTAACATCCCCACGGCCCCCCAAACAAAAAAACCCACAACAGAGACGTCCCCCACAAACTGTAAGCTCATAAACTGCAGATCAGCCACCAAGCATGCCACAGAGCTAGCGGAATCCATCCTCACCTACGACCTAGACATAGCATTCATCACCGAGACATGGCTAAAAGACTCCTCATTTTCACTCATGAATACTCTTGTCCCCCCTGACTTTGTTATCACCAACAAAGATAAAAAAGATCAAAGAGGTGGAGGCATAGCAATCATCCACAAAAACAATATTTCCGTGACGGAAATAGACTCCTTCAACTAGAACACCTTTGAGTGCCTAACCGCCAACATCAACAATAGAAACAACAAAACACTTATCTGCCACCTTATTTACCACCCCCCCAGGCAACACCACCACATTCACTGAACACCTGTCCGACCTGATTGCCCACTTCTCTCTCCGAGACATGAACTACCTTATTCTGGGCGACCTCAATCTACACTGGAATGAAGAAAACAACCTGCAAATCCAAAACCTGAAGGAGCTGCTTCACAGCAACAACCTTACCCAACACTGCTTAGAGGACACCCACAACAAAGGAGCAATCCTAGACGCCATCATCGCCCAGCACGACACTGTCACAATAGACCGCACCTTACCTGTGGACTGGTCTGACCACCACGTAATCCTTTTCCACCTCACGCAGCCCATCACACTTAAACCCCTCCCCCAAGACCCTCCGAAATGGACTAGAAATTTCACTCAGATTAACATGACTGATCTAGAGGGAAGGGTTAACTCTCTCCTCACAGCCTCCACGGATGATCTATCCACAACAGAACTCACCGCCCACTACAACACAAACATGACATCCGTTCTAGATCAAGTAGCCCCCTTGAAACTAAAAAAACCCAGGAACATCCCATCCAGATCTTGGTTCAAGACGGACATTAACAATGAAAGAAGACAGTTAAGCGCTACAGAAAGAATATGGAGGAGCAACCCCTCCCCAAGCCTACTTGAACAACTCAAAGCAGCCCGAAGGAAATACAAAAAACACATCAGCAGTGAAAAATCCACCTTCTTTTACGCCGCCCTGGACAACGCAAAAAACAGACCCAACGAACTGTTCAAAATCATCAGGCAACAAACCTCCAAGCCCCTGGAATCCTCCCTACAGGACTCCAAGGACTTGTGTGAAAACTTTGCCAACTTCTTCGAAGAAAAAATCACCAAAATTGAGCTCTCACTGGACATCAACACCAACCCCATCTGCAAAAGCCTGCCCCCAGTGACAGTAGATAGCACGCCCAAGCATCCAAAAAAATCCTGTAAGTCCTTCAACCCCCTTCCGGAAACCGAGATCCTCAAACTGATCTCCACCTCCAAACCAGCCTCTCACGTCCTTGACCTGACACCCACCGAACTGACCAAAAAACTGAAACTCTCCATAGCACCGTTCTGATGCAAGATCATAAACAGCTCCCTGAGAACCGGCAGCATACCTGAATGCCTCAAAGTTGGCCAAGTCATGCCACTACTAAAAAAAACAGGCCTTGACTCCAAGGAACTGAATAACTTCAGACCCGTCTCCAATCTCCCCCTCATATCCAAAATCCTTGAAAAATGCGTTCTCCAACAACTGACTCAGCACATGGATAGCATCAACCTTTTTGACCCCCACCAATCGGGTTTCAGAAAAGGCTATAGCACCGATACCGCGATCCCTAACATCACAGACGACATCCACAAATCCCTCGATTCCAACCAATGTTGCCTCCTCATTCTCCTAGACCTATCAGCAGCCTTTGACACGGTTAATCACCAAATTCTCATCAAGGCTTTGCAAGAAAGGGTAGGTGCTGATGTGGTGGTCTTACGCTGGTTCTCCTTCTTCTTACACAGCCGCTCACACCTCAACTGTTCAACATATACATGGAACCCCTCACCACCCTACTCAAAAATGCTAACATCCCTTTCCACCTCTCTGCAGATGACACCCAGATCTATCTAGAAACCTCCTCCATTGATGACATTCACAAATTAAATGTCACTTTAAAAGAAATCCAACATTGGCCGTCGCTTAACCACCTAAAACTCAACCAAGATAAAACCGAAATCCTTCTCATCTCCAACAAACAAGAGAACCCTCATATTTTGGAATTGCTAAAAGCTCTGGATGCTCTTAACAGCAGTCACACTCTGACCCACTCTGTTAAATCATTAGGAATCACCCTAGACTCAAAACTCGACATGGCCAAACACATCAAGAACTCTGCAAAGAGTGCCTTTGTCAACCTGAAGCTACTTGACAAAATAAAACCATTCATCCCAAACAACGACCTCAAACAAGCCACCCAATCACTGGTGCTATCCAGACTCAACTATGGGAATGCCACCCTCACTGGTACAACTAAATCTGATCTAGCTCTCCTCAAAACTACTCTCAACGCAGCAGCTAGAATGGTCACTGGAATCAGGAAATACGACCACATTTCACCAGCACTCAGAGAACTAAAATGGCTCCCAGTCGAATTGCGTGCCAGTTTCAGAACTGCCTGCCTTACACACAAAGCCCTGCACACAGGAAAACCTGAGTATTTGGCTGCTAAGCTCAAGAGGGCTGGTCAGACAAGGAACCTCAGGAGCTCCAGCATCCTATAACTCATCCCTATGAAAACACGCAAACAAAAAAAACTGCTCCACGGTCCTTCGCTGGAAACGCGCCCAAAATCTGGAACGCTATCCCAGTCGGTATCAGGACTATCTCATCCTTCACAAAATTCGAAAAACTCCTTAAAGTCCTTTTCCTCAACCACTCTCTCCAGAATGGATAGCCACCATCTAAACGTAAATCCCTGCTCGTCGTCTCTCCCTCCTCCCTGCTATTTGACCCCTACCTGCTCCTCCCCCCCACCTAAGTGGTTCAACCCCAAGACAACGTGCACTCTATGAGGTTATCTCCGTACTCACGAACTACCTCAATGCTGCTCAGCACACGCGGACTTTCCAAACCTCTATGTAGAATTACGGCTTTATTGTATGAATCTTGCTCAAAAAATGCTGTGAAGCGCTCCGATACCCTCGGGTCAGGCTAGCGCTATATAAAACTCCTTAATAAATAAATAAATAAGACACCATTCTGGCTTCGGAGCCCCCCAATACCCAGAGAGAGGTGAGGGCCTTCTTAGGACTCACCGGGTACTATAGGAGGTTTGTTAAGGAGTATGGCACCATTGTTGCCCCCTTAACAGAACTGACTTCCAGGGAGCAGCCCAAGAAGGTGAGCTGGACTGAATCCTGCCAGAAGGCTTTTGATGCCCTGAAGGCCGCCATGTGCACGGCACTCATGCTCAAGGCACCCGACTTCTCCAAGGAATTTGTTGTGCAGACTGACGCTTCAGAGCATTGAGTGGGAGTGGTGCTCTAACAACTGAACGAAGAGGGTCTAGACCAGCCTGTAGTCTTCCTTAGCCAGAGTCAACTCCCCAGGGAACAGAGGTGGAGTGCCATTTAAAGGGAAGCTTTCGCTGTGGTCTGGGCACTGAGGAAGCTGAGACAATACCTGTTTGGGTCTCACTTCCGGGTTCAGACAGACCACAGGCCCCTCAGATGGTTGATGCAAATGAGGGGTGAGAATCCAAAACTGCTGAGGTGGTCCATTTCCTTACAGGGAATGGACTTCACGGTGGAACACCGTCCTGGCACAGAACACGCCAATGCAGATGGTCTGTCCAGGTTCTTCCGCTTTAGTGAAGAGAACTCCCAGGAGGGTGGGTCGTTCTCCCTACTTTCAGCTGGAGGGGACATGTGTTAGACTTGGCATCTTTTGGCGTGTTTCCCCTGAGTTTTTGCTTTCTGACCTCCCGGTTTTGACTCTGCTGCTGGCGTAGTATGTCTGCGCACTTTTCTCACTGCTGATCAGTGGTAAAGTGCAAGTGCTCCTGTGGTAAATTGTGTTATGGATTGGTGTGTCCATGGTTGGATATTTGATTTACTTGTTAGTCCCTAGTAAAGTGCACTGAGTGTGCCAGGGCCTGTGAATCAGATGTTACTAGTGGGCCTGCAGCACTGATTGTGCCACCCACGTGAGTAGCACTGAAAACGTAACTCAGACCTGCCATTTGTTTTGTTTGTAACTGCCATGTCGACTTGGCCAGTGCACCCACTTGCCAGTCCCTCACCTTCCCTTTTCTTACATGTCAGCCACCCCTAAGGTAGGCCCAAGGTACCCCTTTGGGTCGGATGCAGTGTATGTGAAAGGTAGGACATGCCCTGGTGTGTGTGGCATGTCCTGATAGTGAATTACGGCCAATTTCGTTTTTCGCCATTGCAAGGTTACCTGTTCCCCATAGGACAGAATGGGGAGTTTGTTTATAACATCTTATAACCATAACTGGCCCAGGGAATTGCGTTGGAAAATAAAGTTTAGTATGCCTGAACTCAGAATCTAAAGATGCATCTTTTCGTGAAGGTGATTTTTACATTCTGGCATTTGAAAATACCACTTTTTTGAAAGTAGGTATTTTCTTGCTCAGTCATCCTGTGTGCCTCTGCTGGAATGTGGATTGCCTGTCTGGGTTTTGGATGACAGAAGGCTGGGGAGCAGGAGTGGCTCCAGTTAGTCTAGGTGGGTCAGGAAAGGGCTAAATAGGCCTGTGTTGCAATTGGGGAAGGGGGAGTGTGGGACTTGGCCCTTTTTGGCTAAAGTTCCCTAAACTTTTTGCTTTTCCCCTAGACCTTTTTTCTGACATGTGTTGCCAACTTAGATGTTTTGGACACTTTGCCACTGCTAAACAGTGTCAAAGTGCAAGTGCTCCCTGTGTACAGTGTAATGTTAATTGGTTGTCCATAATTGGTATGTTGTATTACTAGTGAAGTCCCTTGTAAAATGCACTATGTAAGCCAGGGCTAGTAATGTAAATGCTACTTGTGGGCCTGCAGTACTTATTGTGCCACCCACTCAAGTAGCCTTAAAAAGGGAACTCCGGTCTGCCATTGCAGGGCCTGCGCACAGTTTGTGAAACTGCCATGTTGTTCTGTCAAGTACACACACTTGCCAGACCTTTCCCTTCTCTTTCTGTGCACCTAAGACACCCCTATGGTAGGTCTAGGGTCCCCCCTGGACAGGGTGTAGTGCATGTGAAAGGTAGGACATGTACTAAGGTATGTGTCATGTCCTGACAGTGAAATAATCACCATTTCGTTTTCCCTGTTGAAAGGCCATCTTGCCCATTAGAATAGAATGGGAAGGCTGTGTAATATGTTTTCCAGCCTATCTTCCCAAAGGCTTAAGATGGAAAGGTGAAGTTTAGTTTGCTTGAACCCACCCTGCAATAACACATCTTTTTATGAAGATGGTTTTTGTATTATGTGTTTGTAAACCACTCTTTCAGAAGTGGCTGAGTTAATGGGCTTTAAACATTTCTGTGTGTCTCTGCCTAGTTGTGCATTGACGGGCTGGATTTGAAAGCGATAGGATCTGGGTAATGTCTTGACCCAGGGGAAGAGGTGAGACAGCACAGGCTGACCTGCATCTGGTGTTTAGTGGGAGGAGAAGCCCCTAGAGGTGAAGAGGCCTGGGCTGGTGCTATAAAACAATTGTCCCAGGTCCTGCTGAGTGATTGAGAATCCAGACCCCCACTAATCAAAGGAAGAAGGTGTCACTGGTAGGGAGGCACCCAGAACTGGTTTGAGCAGGGGTCAGTGCCCCGTGTAACACAAAGACTTCAAAGGCATTGAGGGGTATAACTATGCGAGCTGAAGCCCCTGAACTTTGGAGAATGATTTGATCAAGTATGAACAAGACTGGAGCTACTTCGTGGTCAAGAGGACCTTTGCCAAGGAAGAAACAACTGAAGAGACTGATGGATAGGACTGCTCGTGCTGTGTGATCTGGGGCTGGCCTTCAGTTTGCTGTTTCATCCAAGGAAAGGATAAAGTGATTTTGCTATGTGCTGTGTCCCCCTGCTTGAAGGACTTTGCGGTGTGCTGTGTCCTGAAGTAACTGTCCCCAAGGCCCTGAGGTGAGCGGGCTCCCTGTTGGGAAACACAGGAACACAAAAGTTTCCAGAGAAGACTCTCAGAGACGCTGTGTGTGTGCTCTGTCTAGCCTGAGACCTTTGTAAGTTGTGCCCTGTCATCTTGGGCATATGGAGTTCCAAATGAGACTCAGCGACGCAGTGTGCGTGTGCAACCTGAGTCCTTCGAGAGGATCGTCCTGTGAACGTGTGCACCAAAAGGGCAAGTGGGGAGAGGAGTTGGCCTAACGGCTAGGGCGCTCGAACTCGGACCTGGGGAACTGAGTTCGAGTCTCGGTAATGACGCTGAACATCCTGTGATTCTGGGTAAATCACTTAATCTCCCCGTACCTAACAAAAAAAAAATAATGTGTGTCCTCATGTAACGTAACTGGTGCTATGTAAAGCGCTCTGATACCGATTGGATTCGGGTCAAGTTCGCGCTATATAAAACTCTGCAAAAAAAAAAAAAGCGTGTCTCAGGGACGCTTTGTGCGTGTGCTGTTTGCAGCCTGAGACCCCCGCCAGAGGTGCCCTGTGATCGGGGGCACCCGGAGATCAAGCGTGTCTCGAACAATGCTGTGTGCGTGTGCTTTCTACAGCCTGAGACCTGCGCAAGTGTGCCCTGTGATCGAGGGCACCAGAACAGAAAGTGTGTCTTGGCGACGCAGAGTGCGGGTGCTTTCTACCCCCGGAGACCTGCACAAGTTGTACCAGAAGATCAAGTGTGTCTCAGCGACACTGTGTGCGTGTGTCGTGTGCAGCCTGAGACCCTCGTGAGGAGATGTCTGGTTATCGTGCACCCAGAGTCCAGTGAGTCTCATTGACTCTGAGTGCGAGTGTAATGTGCAGCCTGGGATCTTCCCATTGCCAGGAAATTCAGAGAGATTGCATTGCAGGCCCAAGTCGTTGGGCGAGGAGACCCGGCTCTGTGTCCTGAAGGCACCGCAGAGGGCACCGCCGCAACGCTGCACCGCGACCCTGGTCTCACAGAGAACTCCTGCTGACATGGCCACCGAGCCGCTGCTCGCACCGCGACCTGTGGGCACCGCACTCCGTACCGCCTCGCTTCACGATGATGCCTTGGTATCCCCGACGCCACCGCTCCATGACGAAATCTACGCCGCTGCTTGCACCGTGGTTCGAGGGCACTGCTCGTAATGTTACATGATGCACCGCCCTCATCCCGCACCGCAGCCTTGGCCTACCGACGCCGGCACCATCGACTCCAGTTTGTCAGCCGATGACAGCCCTTCAGCAACGACGACGCCGCTGCTTGCACTGCGACCTGCCAGCACCGCGACGAGCACCGCATTCACTTCGCACCGCGACCCTGGTCTCACTGACGATGCCATCTGACACCGTCACCAAGCCGCCACTCGCACCGCACGCCGCACCGCTGCACTTCACATCGCAGCACCCAATGCCTGCCGACGCCAGTGCTCCTGACTTCAACAGAGATGAGATCAATCTGCAATGTGTGTAACTTCGAGGGCCCCGACGACTCCTGCACCGACCTCCGGAACCGACACCTGCGGACGCCTTGCTTTCGGAAGCTCAACGAGAGGTCGCTGACGCCCTGCATTTTTAAAAGGTACTGTTTGCAGGTCTTCCCGACATGCCGCGGTCAGCCAGAAATGTTTGGATTTGTTTGCCCCGGACGGAGCTATTGACATGAAGGAACTATTATTTAAGCATATTTTGATAACCGAAGATTTTTAAGTACTGTATTGTGGATTTTTTTTATCATTTTTGGTCTTGTCTTAAGTATATAAAATGTTGGATATTTTACTAAACTGGTGTAGTGTCCTTTTGCAGTGCTTACACTGTATTACTGTTGGTTATGTGAAAATGCTTTACACACTGCCTCTAAGATAAGCCTGACTGCTCGTGCCAAGCTACCAAGGGGGTGAGCAGGGGTTATTTTAGGAGTGTAACTCCCTTATCCTGACTAGAGTGGTGGTTTCTGCCCGACTAGCCGACCAAAAATCCCATTTCTAACACATACAGACATAAGATAAAAATATAAAGTACCCATGCATGAATAAATTCAATTCGTAGAAAATTTATTAACAGCAGATAAATAATTGAATCCAAAAACATACTAAAACATTGGCGCTCAACACAGTACACAAACAGGATGAACAATACAAAGTCTAATCAAAAAGTGGATGAGGAAATAATTATACACAATAGGGAGTTCAGGACAAGACAAAAAACAACACAAAGCAAAAAATGCATCCTCTTCAGTTTGGGCCACATGTATGCGTGGACCGCGTTTCAACCATAATATAATTAAATGGTCATCATCCGGACAAGACAACGATTATAGGAGCGTCCAAAATAATTCATTAAACCATCTAATCTCATAGTAGATTCAACCGAAAGTATAGCAAACGTATGGAATCCACAATATAGGAGACTCAGGAATCCAACGATCCAAAATAGAATGTAATGTTTCAAAATTGCATGATGTGTAAAGATAGGAAAGGTCGACGGATGAAAGAATTGACCAGCCTGCTTCTTCAGATGTTAGAGACAAACCCAAATTAATTACAAAGAGCTGGTATATATATGTATACACACAAACAAAATTCAGTCCAAAAGGATCTGGTAGTTTTCATTATCTGTGCAAAGGGTTACGGAATTAGAATCATTTTATAATATGCACAGCACTTCGTTGCCAAAGAGTAAATCAGGGACTGCTCTGGAACGTAATAACTTTTCAAATTACCGAGTGCCTGTTGTGTGGGATTTGGCCATTGCGCACAGCCCACATCAGTCTTTGCCTGATTTATAAAGATGTCAAGATTAACACACACACACATATATATATGTATATATATATATATATGTATATTATCTACTGGCGGTTGCCAGTAGATAGTTATAGTAAGGACCGTGTTTCCATAGGAAATCTCAAAATTCTATTTTGAATAACTTTGGCGCCGGTTGACGAATCTTCACGAAATTTTCAAAACTAATGGGGCGCTCCGCTCAGCTCCTACCCTAAAAGTCTCGGGGTGATTCGTCAAGCGGGGACCGAGAAAAAAGGGGGGTCCCAAAACGCGTTTTCCCCATGCATTTTTCCTTGTGACCTTTAGTCGAAGGTACAGCCCGAACGGCTGAACAGAATTACTTGAAATTTGGCAGAGAGGTAGTCCTTAGGTCAGGGAAGTGCCTTTTGCAGGTCTGGTGTCAATCTGTTCAGTATTTACAGAGAAAATAGCATTTAAAAGCATATAAATATCTATACACGCGCACGGTGCCGTGCGCGAGCGAAATTCTGATTGGTTGTTAGATGTCAGTCAACATTCGAATCGGTCGAAATCAGGAAGTGTCGGCCGCCATTTTGTCTCTCGCACTGAAAAGGAAAGGGGGAAAAAAGGTGGCAAACGTGAAAAGGGGGCAGGGAAGAGAGTTCCTGACCCCCTAGCCTTTGTCAGGGGGTCACAGAAGGACCCCCATGGGTGAAATAAACATTTTATTTTTTTTGTAAAAATTGCGGGGTGCGCGCGCACGGTGAAAAACCTTAAAAAAAATATATATATTAATAAATACATAACTTAGCATTTAAAAAACCGTACAAATTCACTTAAAAAACCATAGGTTTCACACACGTTATAGTTAGGAATTAGCATTTAAAAAACCTTGCAAATTCACTTAAAAAGCCATAGGTTTCACACAGGTTATAGATAGGTGGATATTTCACTCGTAAAAAACCAATGAAATTCCCCCGTTATAGTTAGTTCAGATAACTATACCTCGCGCGACCGCCACTCTATCACAAGGATGATGTCATCAGTGATGTCATGAGTGATGCCACTGACCATGTCATGAGTGATGTAATATGTGACGTCATGAGCAGTGGATTGCGGGCGCGCGAGTTATAGTTATCTGAACTAACTATAACGGGGGAATTTCATTGTTTTTTTACGAGTGAAATATCCATCTAACTATAACATGTGTGAAACCTATGGTTTTTTAAGTGAATATATATATATATACATATATATATCTATATAATGAGCAAGATTGAAGGACAGTGGAAACACGTCTGATGATTTTTTTGGTGGCACGTTATTAAATTTTGGGTAATACTACAACTCACATTACTGAAGTTTCCTTTATGAAGCGTCAGCACCTTTACCACAGTGCAGAAAGGACGACTATATACAGTGCAGAGATTGCTGTCTCCGCCTCATGCCGACACGTTCTTCGCAGCCATGCCAATTACCATGCATCAGGCGTTAGACTAATTCATTTTAGCGTGATGATTCGCATCACCGCACTAAAATGCATCAATCACCAATTTGTAGCACCTTTACAACACCTGTGCACTATGAGGGAGAAGCCGGGAGTGACCTCAACCGTAGTAGTAGTTGCATATACAGCAGTGCAGGGAGAGCTCTGTGCAGACGGTTCTGCAAGACTCGTACTGGTTGAGTGTTAATTCATTCAAACTGACACAATGTTAAACAACACTAAGACTAACTTTCACTGTCAGAATTTCAGGGAGGGACCGGTGAGCTCAAGCTGCAGCAGGATGTTTTTAATTTCAATTTCCTGTGGCCCGGCCACGGTAGGGTGACCAGACGTCCCGGTTTTCCCCGGACGGTCCCCGTTTTTGGAGAAGTGTCCCGACACTTTTCTCCAAATCAGTCAAATGTCCCCGTTTTCGAACGGTGTCCGGGTTAAACACACAAATGTCCCGGGTTTTCAGTTTTCCGGTTGCGTGCATGCTCTATTTGCACTGCGTGTGACGTCACTGAGGTGACCGCTGTAGCAGAAAGGGAAATCCTTTGAAGAGAGACATTTTCTCTCGGGATTTCCCTTCTCTTTGTCCATGCAGCGCCACCTACGTCATTGTGGCAGCCATCGGCACAACAGCTGGTTAGAACCAACTGCGACCGGCATGACCCTGACTTTACCGCCTGCAGCAAGATTCCAGTGTGACCCTGCTCTGCCTTAAAGCGAACGAGGGTCGGACAGTCTCGGACTACAACAGAATCCAGCAGCAGCTTCGTGACGCTTCCCCAGCCCTACCAGCACCGTCGGGACCCTGCCTCCGCATCAGCAAAAACAACAGTTGATGGACAGAATGCAGAACAATGTCATACATTCACCCCAGTACAGAGATCTGGGCCTAAATCCATCGTTTTTTTGCTCACCATGCCACCCCAGTTTAGACCTGGCCATATGCAAATCAGTCTTTACCCTGTGCCTCATGGGAACAGTCCAGCCCGAATTGCCAAGCCAGGTCCGCATCAGAGCTGCCTCAGCCAGGATCTTCCGAAGCCACACAAGACTTGCCCTACCAGCCTGCAAGCCCGCAACGTGAGTATTTTAATGGCTGTTTTTTCAATCCCCTTCCCCGCTTTGCCACAGCTTTCTCATTCCGCCGAGAAGCACATTTCATCTTTTTCAAATAACTCTCACTGCCAACGCTGACTCGTTCTGTTTTATTGATTTATGTTTCTGTTAGAAGTTGATGTAGAATGGATGCTCATTTGCAATCAAAAGATTTTCCTTTCATGCCTTTCTTTCAGTTTCTCTAGTCAAGAACTTTAACATGCAATTTCAATCATTCAGTGGGAAGCCCCTTGATTAGGTAGGAATTGTGGTGGTGTAGCGATCACAACTTGCTCCATAGTGATGAGCTTTCACTGTGTAAGCAGAAGCCTTTTCTTGAAGGTGTGGGTGTCAACGTACTTTTGCTGACTTCCAAGAGGTGCCCGCACAGGCATGTTGCAAAGATGTTAATCAGGCCTCATGTGTACATTAGAACAAATCCTCGCGCCCTGCTTGCAGCACCATACGGGCCTTTTAACTGCTGTGACCGCCTACTAATACTGGTTCGGTACCTGGTGTAAACACAAGTCTCTGCAGTTATGGGATCTCCAAAGTCTCTGCCAATGAAAGGGAGAAGCTGCCCTGCTGACGGCAATCTTAGTGCATCAGTCTGATCAGGGAAATCTGGGGGGGTGGGGGGAGGATCGACAAATGTCTAGTCAAACTGCTCAGCCATTGTCCGTTTTTAGGAGGAAAAAAGTAAGATTTAATTTACTGGAACAAGTGGGTGTTGCATTTCTTCGGAATATAGGTGCACATGCCTCAAAATTTGGAAAAGCGATTCCTTATTAGCGAGAAATAAGGAATCGTTATTAAGGAATCGCTTTTCTGAATGCATCAACAGATTCGGTAAAAAAAAGCGATTTCTCAAAAATCGCTATTATTTACCGAATCCACAATAGCGAGTAGAGCAAACACCGATTAGCAAAAAGCGATTTCGGTATTACCGAAATCGGTATTAGCGATTTCGGTATTAGCGAAATCGGTAATAGCGAAATCGGTAATTGCGAATTCGCAAAAAACGGGTCGCTCTGGGAACGGCCTTATGACATCACTACCAGGAAGTACAGCTGCCCCACCCTCATTCAATCGCCTGAGGAGCTCACAGGAGGAGGAACAGGGCACAGGCTGAGGCTACAGAATCCTCACTGACAACACTTCCACCCTACCCTCACCAGGATGGACAAGGATGCACCAGGCACCGCTGAAACAGCCAGGAAGAGGAAGAGAAAGTTCTCTGACCGGGAACTGGAGCACCTGATCGAGGGGGTGAGCAGCAAGCATGATAGGCTGTTCGGAAAACTGTCTCTCAAGGTGCCAGAGGCGGAGAAAAGACGCATATGGCTGCGCATCAGGGAGAGGGTCAATGCCGTGGGAGTGATGCCCCGCAGCATCGATGAACTAAAGAAGAGGTGGTACGACCTCAGGAAGAGGGCCAAGGAGAGGATCGCAGAAAGGGTCAGGGAGGCGGCTGGCACAGGAGGGGGGCCATCCACAGTGCCTGCAAACACTGCCCTTGAGGAGCTAGTCGAGGGAACCATCGAGCCAGTGGCGGTCGTGGGAGTCACGCAGATGGACACCTCCGGCGCAGCCACAACTGAACAAGGTAAGATGCATGCCTGCACCCATACTCTGCATATCGTATACCCATTTCCATCCCGCCAGCTCGATTACAGTGTGCAGGCAGAGGTGCACCACACATATTCCCTCATATCAGTAGTGCATCATGGGAGTCGTAGTCATGTCAGCCAGGTGTGCAAGTATAGTCATAAATGCAAAAATAATTCCGATCAGCAGTAGAAGCAAAACATAGACTCAAATAATGTAATTAATAGAAGGACATGTATGAAAAATTACAAACAGATGTAGTCATAATCAAACTAACCATGCACTGTTTCACACACAGATGCATCTCCTGGCGATTCAGATGACAGCGGCCGCCTCATCATCTCGGAGACACCAGCTGATTCTGATGGCGACACTCCGCAGGAGGGTCAATCCCCACCTCCACCAGCAACTATACCACCACCACCACCACCACCTGCTGCGCCAACTGCAACCAAACCGCCAAGACGCAGGGCACAAGTCCCCCCATGCAGGTGATGGATGCATGCCCGAGTCCTGCAACACTAACTGGGCCAAGTCCGACAGTTGTCACACCGCCAGCACCACCACCAGCACGTGGCCGAGTCACGCAGTGGCGCAGGTCCCTGCGCAGCACTTCTGATTTAGCCGACCAGGCAAGCTCCCCATATGGAGGCATCGAGGCACAGATGCTGTGTGTCCAGCGCCTGCAGGGGAGACACATGGGGACCATTAGCCTACACATGTCGCGCCTTGCAAAGCAAATGTGTACCCTGACAGACGCAGTGCGGGACATGACCACAGTTGTGCCAGAGGGGAATGGAAAACTGAGTGAGGACCTCCAGGAACTCACCCGTGCCATCAGAGCAGGGCATCACAGTGAGCGACGGAGGCACAGACAGAACTTGCTCCGTTCCACTGCATCAACCAAGGCCATCACTAGGCTGTGCAACAGCACTGCTGTATTGTCCCGACGCTCCGTGTCACTGCAGGTGGACCTCGGCCATTATTGTGGTGACGTGGCAAAGGCCTTAGGCCAGGTGACCACTGCAGTGGAACACTTGCAGAGCGGAACTTTCAGTGGCAGCACCTTGGGAGGGGAGGACGGCAGTGAGGCTGCCTCAAGTGTCAGCAGCGTATCCGTGGTGGAGACAAGCACCAGGAGGCGCAGTTCGCGCTGCTCCACAGCCACAGGGACAGGCCGTGGTGAGGTGGCGGAGACAGATGATAGGAGGCTGGGCGTTCGTGGCAAGCGCCACTAGTCATACAGTACGGCATCCCAGACCATGGTGGGGTAACCATGGCCCTGTCCAATTGTACTATTGCACACCCGTGACTACAACAGGCATGTTTTGGTCCTCATTGTGTGGGGGAACTGTAATTCACATTTATGTGTGACCGCACATACATCAGTGCTCCTGTGCATTAAACAGTAGCACCACTAATGATATCGTCATGGCTCATTCTTACCTGGGTCAGAAATGATGTTGCGTGATGTATGTCCGCCTCCTTTGGCCCTCAGCTGTGTTAGAAACGTGTGCCTGTCGGTGTTGTGCGGGTGGTTGGTCATCCCGGTAGTCGTCATTCCTGTCCACCTCTATGGGTATCCCCCTTCTGGTTGCGATGTTGTGCAGCATGGCACATACTGCTACAATCCTGCAGCAGGTGTCTGGTTTGTATTGCAAGGCACCACCAGTCTTATGTAAGATTCGGAAGCGACTCTTCAGAATCCCAAATGTCATCTCTATCACATTTCTGGTGCTTATGTGGCTTGCGTTGTAGCGTTGCTCCTGTGGTGTTGCTGGATTGATGTAGGGGGTGAGGATGTATTCACGCAGGGCGTATGCGCTGTCACCTACAGGATGGAAGCAAAGGCTTAGCGACAGTGATGAATATACATGTGTGATGCTCTTTTTATGACGAGGTATGTGTACGTACCAAGCAGGAGTCCCTCTTCAAATTCTCCATTGAGTAGGCACCTGTGGATGCCACTGTGTCGGAATATGTAGGAGTCGTGTGTGCTCCCTGGAAATTGTGCCACTAGGTCCGTGATGATGTGCTTTGCATCGCACACGACCTGCACGTTGATGGAGTGGTAGGACTTGCGGTTACGGAAAATGTACTCATTGGCTGAGGGTGGACAGATGGGGACATGCGTGCAGTGAATGCATCCTATGACATGGGGGAATTGGGCCACCTGGTAGAATGGCTGTTTGGTGTGGTCCAACTGCTGTGGGGTTGTGGGGAAGCTGATGTGGTTATGTATCATTGTCAGCATGGCATCAATGAATTTGTGGAAGAAGCGTTATAGTGCGCTTTGTGATATGCCTCCCGCAACGGCGATGACCCCCTGAAAACTTCCAGAGGCCTGTAGGTGCAGGCTGCATAGGACCTGGACGTGCGCAGGAATAGCATTGGTCCGACGTGTCTGGTGCTGCAGTAGTGGTTCAAGGTCTGCAATTAGGCGCATGATCACTGCACGATTGAGACGATACTTGTCGTAAACCTCATCCTCATTTTGGCCAAGCAATGTGATGCGCACTCTGAAGACTCTCTCCTGGACCCTTCTCCTGCGCTGTCCTGCTGCATTGATTCGCATCCTCCTTGCAAGCATGTAGAGGGCTGCCATTTTGTGCAAGGTAACAGGATCTCCTGGCCCAATTTGTATAGCTTACTGATTGTTAGCATCTGTGACACTTTTAGAATTTTTTTTGGTATTTTTTTTTTTTATGCAACTTTACCTCCTGGTTCTGATTCCCTTAATCTGCTCATGCAAAATTGCTATTTTTGGGATTTTCGGTATTTGCGATTTTTGATGCATTCATTAGCGATTCGTCATTTCCGATTGGCACATGCCGGGCGCTATTAGGGATTTCGGTATTTGCGATTTATTGTTTTGAGATTCTTTATTTTGACGGGGCTTCTTTTTGCGATTCTTTATTTTTGCGGGGAATTATTTAGCGATTCTTTATTTTAGCGGGGAATTATTTAGCGATTCTTTATTTTTTCCTGATTTCTGTTGATGTATTGGGAATCGTTTTTTGCCACTCGCTAACGGGTGATTTTTACGATTCGGTATTTTTGCGAGTTGCTTTTTGGTTGATGCATGTGCCAGATAGTTTTTTAAACAGCAGACCGCTACTGAGTACACTAATATTCTCCTTTAAAACGTATACTTGCTCAGCTTAATTGACCATTTTGTCAGGGATTTTCGGTGAGGTATTCTGCAGCCCCACAAATGACTTTCATCTGGTCGAACTGAATAAAGTGATGATTTGAAGCGCTTTAAAAAAAAGTGTTGCAAACTGATGCTCCTTATAAAGTTTTGTGCATCTTCCTTTGGACATTTACCAAAATCGTACTTTACAAATTCAACCTAAACATGGTTACCACCTGAGGAATTTATCTGCACATTAATATAATGCATGAGGGATTCACCGGTGGGGACACTCTTTAGCTGAGGCATACACCTGTATGGAGTAAGGCAAGGGTGGTCACCAACTATAGCAAATGTTGAGGCAAAGTCTGTTTAAATAGAATTAATGGTTACTGCTGATAAAAGACCTCTTATTTGTCATCTGTAATGCTTCATCTCGGTCTGTGGAGGGAGCTGTCATTGTAGTCCCTTTTCTATGTCTATGACAGCTGTCAAATAGTCCTACTTTTATGTCAATGGTTACTGCAAACCGTAGTCCTACTTCTATGTCTATGACCTGTCCCCGTTTCTAGGTCTCGCCTGACCCAGCGCATGCGCTGGTCTGGCGTGACTTTTTGAGAGGGCTCCAAAAAGTGCTACCATGGCCAGCCTAGAGCCACAGTGCATGTGCGCAGGCGCGCGCGCTGCGCTTGATCGCGATTACTTTCACTTTCGCGGCCGCACGGCCGCTTGGCATGGCCAATAGGTCTAGCTTTTGGGACCTTATAACTATTTAGTTATGCAACTGTTGCATCGCTAAACACTTATAAGGTCCCAAAGGCGAGACCTATTGGCTATGCCAATGCTTGTTTGTTTGGTCACCCTGGTCCATGGGGACTCTCCCTTTGACTGCTGACGTTGAGAGGGGCCCCGCCTCCAGGGAGGTTGGGTAACAACTAACAGTGCTACGGGATCAGTGCATTGCACTAAGAAGAGCCCTAGGAACAGCGTGGTGTGCAGGGGGCAGCACTTCAGAGGAAGTGAATGCAGTTATGTTGCCCCGGTGCAGGAAGAGAGCATGCAGCTGCAAAGTGCCAGTGCAGTAGATAACCGTGCTATAATCAAGTACTTAGAGCAACAGCTTGCTCCTCCTGACCCCAGAACTGCACAGTAGAGAAGCCTGTGCCCTGAGGGGGCGCAGGGGTTGTTCTGGTCACAGGGAGTGAATCAATAAATAATTTGGCGCTGGACGAGCCTAAACTGGCCTTGTGGTTTTTGTCAGCGCGAGCAGGGTACAGCTGAAACCATGGTGATTTGCCTCTGAGATGCCGAGGTTGCAGCTTGTTGACGTTCTGCCACTAGTGCAGTCCGGTCTCGAGATGGTAGCTCAGGTCAGTGTGTGGGATGATTTTTTTTGCCTGTTTATGGGCCTGTCAGGCTAGTTGGGTGGGCTGGGTTGAACTGCTGATTTTTCTGATTAAATAAACAAATTTCCTACAGTAAGCTTAAACGGACGGGGTCTGACATATGCAAAACATGTTTATAGCATATAAGGACGAGTGGCAGATTTCTTTTTCCTTGCCCTGTGCCCCCCAGGACAGCGCCCCCCATACTCAATGGTACATTTGACATCAAGTCAGGATCCTGAAAGGTACTTATGACATGCTCTTCCCATGTGATGCCCTTTTTCCTCTCTGTGTGTGAAGGTCTCACAGCAAGTCTATACTGGCTGATGCAGCAGAGTTACTGAACACTTGCTGGTGGATGACCCCCTGTGAATTTTCTCAACTATGCTGTGTCCTAATTGAGATGAATGATGGTGCCTCAATTGTTTTACAGAATGGTCCTCTTAGAAGGCGGTTTTAGGTAAGTGACTTCATGAGTTTTGCATTAGTTTCAAGCCACTTTTAGAACTTCTCACTGCTCAAATATTTTAAGTTTCTTGTATTTTAGCTCTTTCAATGTACTTGATTACTGGCTTTTACTCGGGGAAAACTCTAAGTTTCACTGATTTGCAGTTGAATCCCATTCATAAGTGCATGGAAACCATGGAAATGTCACACATAACCAAACTGAAAACTTGACAGCTATGTAAGCCATGATCTCCTACTGTTGCACTGACTTGCTACGCTATGAAAGTTTACTTCTGCTGGCACAGTCACGTTGCTCAAATGGGTGTAATTTATGATATTTATGTTTTCCTCCTTTTCTTTGCTTTATTTTGCTAGATGTGTCACTCATAGTTATTGAACTGTCACTCATAATTATACTGAAATTATCACTCATAGCAGTTTGAAACCTTGGCAACTATGCCTTATATATATATATTATCTACTGGCGGTCGCCAGTAGATAGTTATAGTTAGGACCTATTTTCCATAGGAAATCTGCAACATTATATTGGGAATAACTTTGGCGCCAGTTGACGAATCTTCGCGAAATTTTCCAGACTTTTGGCCAGCTCCGCTCCGCTCCTTCCCTGAAAGTTTCGTGGTGATTCGTCAAGCGGGGGCCAAGAAAAAAGGGGGGTCCCAAAACGCGTTTTCCCCATGCAATTTCCCATAGGATCTGTTGTTGCAGCTACAGCCCGAACTGCTGAACGGAATTACACCAAATTTGGCAAAGAGGCAGTCCTCAGTTCAGACTCATGCCTTTTGCTTAAATGGTGTAAATCCGTTCAGTAGTTTCCTGAGAAAATTAGAGTTAAAAGTACATAAATATCTATGGCCGCGGAGGATCCGCGGACCCTACACGCACTGTCCCTGAACCCTCCCGAGCACGAGCTGAATGCTAATTGGCTGCCAACACTCTGAATCAGGAAGTGTTGGCAGCCATCTTGTGCCTCGGTAGAACCGAGGCACAAGAAAGCACACAAAAAAAGGCGCAAAACGCGACAAGGGGGCAGGGTAGAAACACCCTGACCTCCTAGGCCTGCTCAGGGGGTCCCACAAGGACCCCCAAGGCCCCAAAAAAAAAAATATTTTTTTTTTAAATCGCGGGAAGCGCTTAGGGTCCGCATCCCGCTAATGAAAAAAAAAACGAAGCGCTTTGTTTTGATTTAGCCCCCGAGGGGTCCAAGTCCCGGGGGCAATTTCTTTATTATAATGGGGGCCCAGAGGGGCCCCCCAGCCCCGGGGACCGCCACCCCCTGGGGCTTTAATTTAATGTATGCGGGGGGGTCATGGGCCCCCCGCAGCCCCGGGGACCGCCACCCCCCGGGCTTAATAAATAAATAAAATACCTGTGTGGGGGGGGCTCGAGCCCCCCCACACGCCCCGGGGACCGCCACCTCCCCGGGGCACTAATTATTTAAAGTAGGGGGTCCGTTACGGACCCCCAAGCCCCGGGGACCACCACCCCCCGGGGCTTTAACTTAATGGGAGGGGGGCCGCGCGACCCCCCCCCCCCTGGAGCCAATGATGGCCCTGGGGACCGCCACCCCCCAGGGCCGGCTCCTGCAGTGTCCCGGGGTGCCCACCCCCGGGACACTGCTGTTTGCTATGGCACGGCTTCCATCCTGCCATAGCAAACTGCTTTGGTATTTGGAAGATCTCTTCCAAATACCAAAGACGATTGCTTTTCCACACGGGGCGCAGCATGTTAGCTGCTCCCCATGTGGAAAAGCAATGCTGGCTCCCGCAGGACGCGGGTAGCCGGCGGGGCCGTGGGGGGATTGGGGACCCCCCACGGCCCCCAACGGAGGCCAGGCCCCGGGGGATGGGGTCCCCGGGGCCACAGGTGGCCACAGGAGGGGGGCTACGCAGCCCCCCTCCATAAAAAAATAATAATTTTTTTTAAAAGGGCCATGCCCCGGGGGATGGGGTCCCCGGGGCAAATTATGGCCTGGGAAGGGGGGCCTCGCGGCCCCCTTCCCGTTTTTTTTTTTTTTAAATCAAAATTGGGGGCAGGCCCTGGGGGATGGGGTCCCCAGGGCCAAAAAAAAAGAAAAAGAAGCGGGGCTACACAGCCCCCCTTCTAAAAAACAGAGGGGGAAAAAAAAAGGATCGGGCCGGAGGCCACGCCCCCTCCTCACAGCACTCTGCAAACGCGCCCCCTGGTGCGTTTGCAGAGGGGGAACGAATTCCCCTTCAATACTGGGGGTCCCTGGGGGCCAACTAGCCCACCAGGAACCTCCAGTATGCGCCAGGGGGCTGCGTTGCAGAGAGGTGTAATGAGGCCACGCCCCTTTTTACACCTCTCTGCAACGCAGCTCCCTGGCGCTTACTGGAGGTACCTGGTAGGCTAGTTGGCCACCAGGGGACCTCAGGATTCAAGTGGACTTAATCTCCCAACTTAAAACGCGCCACGGGGCGCGTTTGCACAGTGGTGAAGGTAGGGGGCGGGGCCTGAGGTGATACTGTGCAAACACGCCTTGTGGCACGTTTTAAGTTGGGCAGTTCATTCCTCTTCAATCCAGAGGTCCCCTAGGGGACAACTAGCCCATCAGGTACCTCCACTAAGCGCCACAGAGCTGCGTTGCAGAGTGTTGTAAAAAGGGGTGTGGCCTCTGAACACCTCTCTGCAACGCAGCTCCCTGGCGCATACTTGAGGTACCTGGTGGGCTAGTTGGCCGCCAGGGGACCTCAGGATTCAAGGGGACTTAATCCCCCAACTTAAATCACCCCACGGAGCGCGTTTGCACAGTGGTGAAGGTAGGGGGCGGGGCCTGAGGTGAGATCTGTGCAAACACGCACTGTGGCGCGTTTTAAATTGGGGAATTAATTCCTCTTCAATCCTGAGGGTCCCTGGGGACCAATTAGCCCACCAGGTACCTCCAGTAAGCACCACGGAGCTGTGTTGCAGAGTGTTGTAAAAAGGGGTGTGGCCTCTGAATACCTCTCTGCAATGCAGCTCCCTGGCGCATACTGGAGGTACCTGGTGGGCTAGTTGGCCCCCAGGGGACCACAGGATTGAAGAGGAATTAATTCCCCGACTTAAAACACGCCACAGGGCGTGTTTGCACAGGTCACCACAGGCCCCTCCCCCTTCCTTTACCATTGTACAAATATTCCTCTAAAATCAGCCGAACTACGAATTCCGATTTACTCACCTGTTATCAGGAGAGAACCCAGGGCTGTATTTTTTAGTCCAGCACTGACCCTGAAAAGTAATTCTAAGCGTACTTACCAGTAACTTGTATTTCCTTCCATAGGAATCCATTGTGTGGTTTTCACCAGAAAATGTTCTAAGTGTCCATTTTTGAAACGTACAAATATACCTCTAAAATCAGCCGAACAACGAATTCCGATTCACTCACCTGTTATCAGGAGAGAACCCAGGGCTGCATCTTTTAAACCAGCACTGACCCTGAAAAGTAATTCTAAGCGTACTTACCAGTAACTTGTATTTCCTTCCATAGGAATCCATTGTGTGGTTTTCACCAGAAAATTTTCAAAGTGTCCATTTTTGTAACATACAAATATGCCTCTAAAATCAGCCGAACTACGAATTCCGATTTACTCACCTGTTATCAGGAGAGAAACCAGTGCTGCATCTTTTAGCCCAGCACTGACCCTGAAAAGTAATTCTAAGCATACTTACCAGTAACTTGTATTTCCTTCCATAGGAATCCATTGTGTTGTTTTCACCAGAAAATGTTCTGTGTCCATTTTTGAAACTTACAAATATTCCTCTAAAATCAGCCGAATTACGAATTCCGATTTACTCACTTGTTATCAGGAGAGAACCCAGGGCTGCATCTTTTAGCCCAGCACTGACCCTGAAAAGAAATTGTAAGCGTACTTACCACTAACTTGTATTTCCTTCCATAGGAATCCATTGTGTGGTTTTCACCAGAAAAGTTTCCAAGTGTCTATTTTCACAAACTAAAAATATTCCTAAAAAATCGTCTGTATGACTTAAACACATTCTTTCAACTGTTTACAGGAGGTTGACCAGTGCTGGATCCAGGATCCGCCACTGAGTAAGAAAAAGTAACGATAATTCTACTTACCTGCTAAGTGAATTTTCTGCCATAGGATTACATTGGTGATTCTATGGGAAAAAGTTTCAAAGCGTCAACTTTTAAAATACAATAATATTCCTTAAAAATCACTACTGTAACCAAAGCGCTTTTACTCAACTGTTTACAGGAGATGTCCAAGGACTGAATCTAGGATCCAGTCCTGTGGTTAGAAAAGAAATCCATAAAGTAACTAATTGCATTTAACTAGAAATTCACATTGAGCTCAATGTTGCTTTGTGTTTGAAATTGTGTTGCCCATTGCAACAACTGTCACTACTGTACTTAAAAGTCTGTGGCCTATTTGCCAAGTATTTAAACTAAAGTAATTCATTCTGAGAAAGTATATTTTGTATTGTAATGTATAATGTAATTAAAAAAAATATATATATATAAATAAATAGTTTAAAAAATGTAGTAAATCAGTATAAAAAAAATCAGTATAACAATTAATACATTCAAAGTTGTCATTTACAAAACCTTTGTAATTCACTGAAAAAACCATAGGTTTCAGGCCTGATATAGTTAGAAATTTGCATTTAAAAAACCTTTGAAATTCACTGAAAAAAACATAGGTTTCAGGGGCGTTATAGTTAGGAATTGGCATTTAAAAAACCTTAGAAATTCACTGAAACAACCATAGGTTTCAGGGGCGTTATAGTTAGCTGGACATTTCCCTCGTGCAAAACCCTCGTACAAAACCCTAGAAATTCCCCCGTTATAGCTAGTTCAGCTAACTATAACTCGCGCCCCCGCAATGCACTGCTGATGATGTCACATATTACATCACTCATGACATGGTCAGTGACATCACTGATGACATCACTGATATGACATCACTGATGACATCACTGATGACGTCATCCATGCGATAAATTAGTGCATCTTCTCACACCCTTTGATATACTCTATCAAAATTTCAGACGTCCATTCTCAAAACCATAGATACTCCAATACCAATAACTACATACCCACTCATTGACTCTTAGATCTACACACACATCTACACACTCACCTGTACAGTCACTCATACTTACAGTCACTCAGTACAGGACTATCATATGCATTTATACACCTACATAGACACTCACACACCACCAATCATCCGTAGAGGTACTCTCACACCTAGTCAGTCATGCAAATAATTAATCACACTCCCATTTACTCACCTATGCAGTTATACACACACAAGTTCACTTACTCATAAAAATAGTACCACATTCTTACGCTCTTATACAATCACTGATACAAGCACACACTCATCCATACAGTCACTCTCACAATCACACACTCTCACATATACCCACTTATATACTCTTACACACATATATACTGCCTTTCACATATGTAGTTACTCACACATGTACCACTGAGATATACATTCAATCACTAACGCACCCATACATACACTCACCCAACCATACAGTCCATCACAGATGCACTCTTAAAACCATGCACCCATAGAATCACCCACTCACACATGTATGCACAGAGTCACACACACCCCACCCACACACTCAGGCACCCAAACAGATACTCAGACAACCAATCAATAACCCATAGAGACACTCATATAGCTATTCACAAAACCATGCAGCAGCTTATACACCAACAGACAGACAGATACAGACATTCACAAAGTTTTGTCACTAGTCTGCAGTAAGATACGTTTAATGACTCACTTATAGAGTCAGTCACGCACCTACTAAATCATCCATTCGCACAGTTATACACCCACTCATTCTTCCATAGGTTTTTCCCTATATATATATTAAACATATTTAAAATTTACAGAAACACACACTCACTGGATGACGTCATCAGTGATGTCATCAGTGATGTCATTTCAGATGTCATGAGTGATGTCATCAGTGATGTCACTGACTATGTCATGAGTGATGTAATATGTGACGTCATCAGCAGTGCATTGCGGGGGGGCGAGTTATAGTTAGCTGAACTAACTATAACGGGGGAATTTCTAGGGTTTTGTACGAGGGTTTTGTACGAGGGAAATGTCCAGCTAACTATAACGCCCCTGAAACCTATGGATTTTTCAGTGAATATATATATATTCACTGAAAAAAACATAGGTTTCAGGGACATTATAGTTAGTTGGACATTTGACTCATATAAAACCAGAGCAATTCGTCTGTTATAGTTAGTTGAGCTACCTATAACTCACGCCCCCGCAATGCACTGCTGATGACGTCACATATTACATCACTCATGACATGGTCAGTGACATCACTGATGACATCACTCATGACATCTCAAAGGACATCACTGAGGCAGCACAAAACAGAACAACGGACCTTCCCAAAACGCCATGCCCCTCAGCCACACAATAGCTGAATATTGGGAGATGAGCAACCAACTATATATGAAGGAGGCAAGTCACCCATCACTGATAAAGCACACAATGCCATGTGTAACGCTCGCGCGCGCAGAGAGACAACACTGCCTTGTCCTGTTAGTTGACAGAGCCTGCTCTTTTAATCGGTTTTAATGTGTGTTTTGTGCGAAGCTTTTATTTTTAAATAACTTGTACCAGCTACTGTTATTTTACAGTAATTGTGTTTCTCTTCAGCTATTGGCACAGTTACGTTTTTAAAACGCCTGTTTGCACATTGAACGCACCTTAAATATTGCTATTTGCACTTAGCTTACAGCCTGATTGCCGTGACCGGTTGCTCCTCCCCGTTCCACCACGGGTGTTGTCCCGATTGATGTGGAGGGAGGTTTCTACTTCCGGTACACGGCAGTCAGCGCTCTAGTTGCTGCCTCTTCTCACGTTTAAAACCGATGCCCTGGCTAACGCGCAGCGGACGCGTGCAGCGGGCGCGCCGGCGGCGCGCCGAAGGCGCGCCAAAGGCAAGCCCGTCTGCGCCCGTCCGCGACCAGTGTGCGACCAGGGCCAGGCACGCTGCTCGAAATGGAACCGACAGGGAAAGGATCGTATGGTCTCGAGATGATCTGTGGAGGCTTAACACGGATGTTAACTGCCACTTGCACAGGTTTGACCCAGGCTCCCTCCCCCTCGATTTTACTTGCGGGACGTGTGGGAAATACCTCGGTGTATGGGAGATTGAGGTGAAGGGGATCCGCAAGTCTAGACCGCTTAGCAATGGAAGTCTTAGAGCAGGGTTGTTGAATTGTAGATCCCTTTCGAAGCATGCCAATGATATCTGGCTGCTACTGGAAGGCCATGATTGGGATGTTTTATTCCTAACTGAAACGTGGCTTAGTGAGGATAACGTGACGGCTATAGCCTTAGCAGTGCCCCCGGGATACACAATGTGCCTCGCCAACCGACAGGGTGGAAAAAGAGGTGGTGGGGTAGCTGCTATAATTAAAGATCAGTTCACACTAACATCCTCGGCCCCTATGCTGATCGCGGGCATGGAGGGGCTCCACTTCTGCATTCAGGTGGGCTCTCAAACATCCTTAGCAGGTCTAGTTATCTACCGCCCACCTGGGGGGAATGACCCTAATCTTACTGACCTGCTGGACGTAATAGTGCAGAGCTCCTTCCTCCATCCCCACTTCCTTGTAGTAGGGGACTTCAACATCCATATGGACAGAACAGATTGTGCCCAAGCAGAGATATTAAGGGCCACCCTGACGGCCGCAAATCTGAGTCTAATTAATAAGGGACCCACACACAGGGCGGGTCACACACTCGATCTCATCCTTTCGAACATTGAAGGGGTGTTGCTGGAAGATCCTCAGCCACTACTTTGGTCTGACCATCTGCTTTTACCTTTTTCAATAAATCTGACAGCTGACAGACCAACGCCAAGCAAACGTGTTTTTATGAAAAGACAATGGTCGAAGCTGGTCCCGTCCGTTATGGGCCCAGTCTTAGCGCAAAACATGCCCACGTTAACACTGAACGCTAATTCGGACGCGCAGCGGCTTCATTACTGGATTGAAAATATGATTTCATCCATTGCTCCAGCGAAACGCGCGCTGTCCAAAAGGGATTCCCCCTCTGCCCCATGGTTCTCACAGGATCTTAGAACGGAGAAGGCTATATGTAAACGTTTAGAGAGGCGGTGGAGGGTAAATTATGGGACTCTGGAGAGAACTCATTATAAGATGGCCTCCCATAAATTTAAGAAGGCTGTCCGAAAGGCAAAGAAACAGTTTTTGCTGCGTCAATTGAACAGGCAGAACATTCCAGCAAGGAAGTCTTCAAGGTGGTTCAGTCCTTTTTCAAGCCTAGATGCATTGAAAGGGAGATACCGCCTTCGGTCACTATCTGTAATAAAATCTCGGATTTTTTTGACCAGAAGATTAAGAGTGTCTATGATTCATTTGGCCCAGTGGTAGCTACTGAGAAAACAGAAGAATCTGCTAAACTGCTGATAAGCGGTCCGCTGATCTGTTTTCAACCTGTAACTCTGCCCGCGGTTTTACATGAATTAAGGTGCTGCAAGTCAGGCTCGCCGGATGACCCCTGCCCTCCCAAACTGTGGCGCACAATGGCGGATTTTGTGGCCCCGTCCTTACAACAGATCTGGAATACATCCATTACAACGGGGGTCTTCCCAGACAAATGGAAACATGCTACCCTCCTCCCTTTAAAGAAAAAGCCTAATGGAGATCCCACGGATCTCACCAACCTACGCCCTATCTCCCTTCTGGCTGCCCCGGGCAAGATGCTGGAGAAAGTTGTCCAGCGGCAACTCAGTAAATACATAGAGGACAACAAGATTCTGCACGAGACTCAGTCTGGTTTTAGACCAGGTTTTAGCACCGAGACAGCTCTGATCGAGGTGGCAGAATCAATAAGATGGTCGTTAGATTCGGGAGACTCAGCTTTGCTGGTGCTCCTGGATCTTTCGGCGGCTTTTGACACCGTTGACCACGCAAGGTTGTTGATGAGACTGTCGGAAGTGGGCATACAGGATCAAGCGCTGGCCTGGCTACACTCCTACCTGTCCCAGCGAACCCAGAAGGTCGCTTTGGGGACTGTTTCTTCTACACCTAAGCAGTTAGGTTGCGGCGTACCTCAGGGCTCGGCGCTTAGTCCACTTCTATTTAATATCTATATGGCTCCACTCTTCACTCTGATCGCCAATTGGGAGGTCAAGGTAGTATCTTATGCTGATGATACTCAGCTTGTGTATCCATATGCAGAGGGGTCTGAGGCTGCCTTGGCAAATTTTAAAGGCTGCCTCCAGGATGTGGCGCGCTGGATGAACACTAATAAATTGAAACTTAATGTGGACAAAACAGAAATGCTGCATTTTGGCAAAGGCGCCCCGCCCCCCTCTGAGCTTTGGTGGCCGGCAGCAATGGGCTCCCCCCCTTCTCCCAGCACTTCGGCAAAAAATCTGGGAGTGCGCTGGGACAACAATCTATCCTTTGTTTCCCACACCCAACAGCTGATGGGATGCTGCTTGGGTAAACTCAGGAATCTTCGCAAAATCCTGCGACTTTTGCCGACACATTGCAGGAAAATGGTAATCCATGCGACAGTCACATCTAGATTGGATTACGCGAATGGCCTGTTCTTGGGATTGCCCAAATACTTAATTCAACGCTTGCAAGTGGTCCAGAATGCGGCTGCGAGACTGTTAATGCATATTCCATTTAAGCATTCTATCTCTCCGCATCTTCGATCACTTCACTGGCTACCTGTGGCACACAGGATTAAATTCAAGGCTCTCACCCTAGCTTTTAGATCCTTGTTTGGCTCATGTCCCACTTACCTGAGGGTCCGACTACCAAGATATACGCAGGCCCGTTCTCTTCGCTCCAACCTCCGGACCCAGCTTGCAGTCCCGCGAATAAGAAGGGCCCGGCTGGGCGGCAGAACGTTTTCTGCCAATGTAGCAAGTCTTTGGAACTCACTCCCCCCGGAGCTCCAGCAGGCCCCCTCTGAATCGTGCTTTAAATCAATGCTGAAAACCTGGCTCTTCTCCCAACCTCGTTAATTTACGGTTTGCACTTCGGTAGCTGTTTTTTTTCTGCTTGCGTTCAGCGCCGGGACACCTCCTTGAGAGGTAACTGTTCGCGCTTTATAAAATTCTGTATTATTATTATTATTATTATTATGTGCTGCACAGACCTCACTATGCAAAGCACAAACCTCTCCATGTGGAGATATACTATTGATACTTGTAGTGTAGTGCACAGTGGATGCAACCATGCTACCTTAGGCAGTGGGGAAGATCTCGGTCATGTAGCTGTGTTGTCCCCCCCTGGAAGCGGAAGCGTAGTGGGCTGCTCCAACGTATGCTACTCCAGCGCAGGAGTATGAACAAATACACCAGGCCCTAGGTGTGGTTCACTAGTGGGAAGACCAACGGGTCTGTCAGAATGGCAGCCCTCACCTTGGCACGTGGCAGCCGCCATAACCGCGGGCCTCCTCGACATAGGGCCCCTGCGAACCCAGCGGCACAGCACCGCAGACTTATGTCTGTACCGACTACTGACTTTGATCTACACTACGGACAGCACAGCTCACAATTCAGATGTAGGGGCGATTGCAGATATCGCAGTCCAGTTCGCAAGACACGTTGCTCCCAGTGTGGCCCACCCAGACCACGCATCATCGCAGGGTGCGCACACGCTGTGTGCTTCAGGTACTACTAGCTCACTGCACCATAAGTCATTGCCACGTGGCCTTATCAACGCAGAATTCATTAGACAAAACACATTGCTCCCAGTGCGGCCCGCCGGGACCACGTCTCATCTCAGGGTGCGCACATGCTGAGTACTCCAGGTGCCACTAACTGTGCAGCTCAACTCTGTCCGCCCATCCTGACCGCTGCCTCCGCCCTACACTGGAGTTACATGGTTCACAATTCAACATTAGTAGCAACGCCCATTGTGTAAGAGACTATAATGGGTTAAGAAGACCAAATGCTCCCAATCTGTGCAACTCAAGTCAACGTCACCTGCCTGTGGGTGTTTGCTGACCGCTGCTCCGGCCTACACTGAGGAAGACCGGTGACGCGTGGTGCCAACTAACCCTGTTCAACACAAGCCGATCCCACATGTGTAAGTGTGTCCTGAGTCCTCAATGGCAGCGACCACAGCACCAGACTTCCTTCGATCACCGAGGGGTATTTCCACATGGAAGACCGGCGACATGGGGTGCCACTGAACCTGTACTGTGCAAGGTTTATTTGGGTCACCAACGTATGCACGTGGCTGTGAACCCTAGCTCACCGCTACCTCTGCCCTACACTGTGGGCGACCGGCGACAAATGGTACCACTAACCGTCTTCAACACAAGCCGATCCCACATGTGGAACTGTGTCCTGAGTCCTGAATGGCAGTGACCTCAACTACTTGCCAGCGACCACAGCACCAGGCTCCCTTCGATTAGTGTGGCGTATTTGCATGTCGAAGTCATCAATGTGAAAGTATTGCTGACGAAAAGATAACGCAAAAGATACATTTTACACAAACTGTCGATTTCCCTTTCCACTTCCAGTAATTTCCAAAGGGAGAGTGAACAGGTTTATGTCAGCAATGAGACATACCATCACTCAAAAGTTCCCCAAAAATACTTATAATTTAAAAAGAACAGAAGCATTGAAGTATAATAATGATTACAATACAGAGATTTTGAAGATGTGAAATGCAAATATGAACATACAATATGATGCACATAACTCAATTGCTGTTTCTCACTATGTCACGTCATATATTACCAACTCTGAGAAGACAGAATTGAAATAAATGTGGGAAGACATTTCACAGGAGAAGACACTTAGGAAAAAAATGTACAGCTTCAGTTTGAAGATACTTTCACATCGAGAAATTGGATCTTACCAATGTTCGGATTGATAGACATCTGCAAGTTTATATTCAAAGTCAACAGGAACTATCTGGATAAGTCTAGGTTTTCCTGCGGCACGAAATCGAGTTTTAATATAAATGTTATAAAGTAAATTTGTGATGATATAGACTTACGTTTCTTTGCTAGTCAAGAGAACTGTACAGAAAATAACAGTTGGATATATCTAGGTGTTGATCAACAAATGGAAGATAAAACTGTTGTGAAGTTTGAAAAAGAAATAACAAAGTTTGAAGTAGTTTCTGGTGAAAATCCCAACTATGTTTATATTTATTGCCGATGTACTCATTATTAAATTCAAACTAGGAATATAGATGTACTACCACTAACCCTGTTCAACACAAGTTGATCCCACATGTGTAACTGTGTCCTGAGTCCTGAATGGCAGTCACCCCAAGTCCGTGGCAGCGACCACAGCACCACACTCCCTTCGATCACTGAGGCATATTTCGATATGCAAGGCCGCGACACGTAGTCCCACTAACCCTCTTTAACACAAGCCGATCCCACATGTGTAATTGTGTCCTGAATGGCAGTGACCCCAAGTCCGTGGCAGCAACCACAGCAGCATACTCTCTTTGATCAGTTAGACATATTTCCATATGCAACGGCGGCGACACGTGGTGCCAATAACTCTGTTCAACACAAGCCGATCCCACATGTGTAACTGTGTCCTGAGTCCTGAATGGCAGTGACCCCAACTCCGTACCACCACACGCCCTTTGATCAGTGAGGGGTATTTCCATATGCAACTACAGACTCCAGTAGGCAAGTAAGTATCATAGTCCTACACCCTACATATTATCCTTTTAGTATCCTTGCTTCAAGAACTTTTTTTTATATCAGTTATAGCTTTACTACAATGACCAAATTAATCTTCAAATGAAAACTAAAATGGAATAGCAGTCAGTACAGCTCGCAAATGCTAATTTCTAACAACAAGATTGTACTCAGAAAATACAACACTTCGTCAGTGCATTCTATACTTATTTCATCTTTTCATCATAAGCCTACACTGCACTCACTAGGGCTCCCAATGGAAATTATTTCTTCATTCATTGACTACAGAGTCCACTAGGCAAGTAACTATTACAGGCCTCAAATCTACATATTATCCTTTTAGTATCCTTTCTTCCTGAACATTTTTTATATCAGTTATACCTTTAGAACAATCACCAAATTAATTTTCAAGTACAAACGAACACTCAGCAGTCTACACTGCGGGCAGCAGACCTCGCATTTTGAATTTTGGATACGTGGTGCCAACTAACACTGTCCAACACAAGCCGATCCCACATGTGTAACTGTGTCCTGAGTCCTGAATGGCAGTGACCCCAAGTCCATGGCAGCCACCACAGCAGCAAACTCTCTGTGATCAGTTAGACATTTTTCCATATGCAGAGACCCAAAACTTCATGGCAGCGACCACACCACCACACTCCCTTTGATTAGTGAGGAGTATTTTCATATTGAAGGCTGGCGACAAGTGGTGCCACTGAACCTGCACTACGCAGGCCGGTGAGGCCACCAATGTATGCACGTGGCTGTGGGCCCTTGCTCACCACTACCTCTGGCCTACACTACGATCAGCAGGCCTCACAATTCAGATAGAGTTGTGACTCCACATGACGCAGTCCTATAGCCAAGACACATTGCTTCCAGTGCAGCCCGTCCACACCAAGCATCATCACAGGCTCATACACTCTCAATACTTCTGGTGCCACTAACCCTCTTTAACAGAAGCCGATCCCACATGTGTAACTGTGTCCTGAATCCTGAATGGCAGTCACCACAACTTCGTGGCAGCGACCACAGCACCAGACTCCCTTCAGTCTTATTTGTTGTTCTTTAAATATTTTTTTTTATATGTAAATCTATAAATGGCTAAGACTCTTCTTTCTCCAACCGCACAGGGGCTCTTCCTGGCCCAAGAAGGTTGTTGGGGGTATGATGGTAATGTGGGAAGAGGGTGCGTTACCTTCTGATGTGGGGAGAGGCAATGTCAAAGGGGTATCTATCACAGAAAGAACTCCGATATGTTTTCACAAATACCTCGGACAAATGCCAGCTGACAGACTGAATCACAAAATGATTTTTCAATACTTATGTAGTGTGAGTTATGAATAGTTCGCACCGAGGCTCGCAGAGGGACAGCTGCGGCCCGTCCACTCCACTCACAGATGCAGTACTACGAGCCGCCCGCGCCATTGTAGCTATCCCTGCCCTGTTCCGTTGTACGCCACGCCACTCAGATTACGTTCCGACGATGGCCCCACATACCTACCTGTCGCAGGCGTTCTCGCTGTTCCTGTGCAGGTCAGTGGTCTAGTTCTCCACATCTCCCGCCCACTCCCTGAGGGCAGCTTTACCCACACACCACACCCGTCCGGCACATGCGTCATAGGCCATGTGACCACGCAAACATAATAGATCGACAATGTCACATTCTTTATTGCCGGTGCTGACTAGATGCCGGACGCTCCACGTGTCTCAACCATAAAGAGTCTTTCAAAATTGTGCAGAATGTTACTCGCACCCTAAACTGTATAGCCCTCAGGTGCCTACCACCCCCTTGGCGCAGGCTTCAGATGCACAGGGTTAGTGCCACCCGAAGCTCATATGGCCATCAGGTGCCTACAACCTCGTGGCACGAACTTAACTTCCACAGGCTTAGCGGCCCCAAAAGCTGATGTGGTCTGCGCCATTGATGACTCAGGACTCAGCGACATGTGTGAGATCTTCCGGGCCGTGGAGAAGATTATGTGGTCTCCACCATTCATGACTCAGGACTCAGTGACATCTGTGCGATCCGCCAAGCACCTGATGTGGTCTCCACCATTCATTACTCCGGACTCAGAAACATATCCGGGATGAGTTTTGACAGGCACGTGGAGTGCCCACTGCTGCACACTCCGGTGGCACCAGGTAATTATTTGCTCATGGATGCTCAGGGGCGGCAGTGTCTCTCTCACTCTCTCTCTCTCTCTCTCTCTCTCTCTCTCTCTCTCTCTCTCTCTCTCCCCCCCCTCTCTTTCTCCCCCTCTGCCACAAGGGCCGCAACAGTCGATGTTGTAAAGTGGCATGCACCACCTCCAAACGGCACTGTGATGGTGTAGTTGGAATGCAGCAGCACATGCGCAAATAGGCATTACAATGGTGTGCCGTATGAATGCACGAGATACAAAAGCGCACAGTACAAAAGTGTGGGAGCTCGTGGGAGAAAGTAGCAGCTGTTTGCAACATAACAGACAGTGAACTCGCCCATGTGCCACGTGCTGGGCATCTCATCCATGATGACCACGATCGCAGACATCCCACAACACCAACGACCCGCCTTTGTACACATCCTCTATGAATGCAGCGTGTTTTTCACTTCTATTCTCGTTCACTGGTGTGATGTTGCCGAGTTGTGTGACTTGTGCTCCTTGTTGGTGTGTTTAATTTTGGCCATTGTTTGTCTATACTTGTGCTATACTTAATTGTGCATGTCTGCCATTCTGCCCATCTCCCCCCGTCCCCCCACTCCCTGCTTCTTCCTCTTCCTGGTGCTGTTCTGTCTATAATTTTGTTGCTCTACACATAACTTCATGTAAAGAACAAATTAGAATAGTTCCTTGATTCTTTTAGGTTTCAAAACTTCTCTCTCTTGGTTTCTTTTTAATTTTCCATATAAACAGTTTTTTTTTATATTGAACAACACATAGAAGTCAGAAGTGCAACGTATTCTATCAACACACTTTCTAGAACATTCTACAAAACGTGCAGGTTAAAATTTCATCAATCTTTTTAAACTTAACCATATTTTTTTGCAACATTTTCTCGAACATTTAACTGCACGTGCAGGTTAAAAGTTCACTATTGTGTTAAGTTCGTACAGTGCCTTCCAAATGCAAGTAGCAGGTGTGGTTGAGTTGACAACTTTTATCCTATGATATGTACTCCACGTTGAAACTGCTTTTTCTTAACCAATCACAAAGATGCTTTTCCACAAAATGAATGTGCACCCTACTTTTAAAAAAGAATGCTTTTCGTCTCCCAATCACGTATCGTTTTGTATGGCAATAAAAAGTAGTTCCCCATCTTTAAACATATCTCTTATTCTACCAAGGAACTGTATGAGCTACAGACATCTTTCCATACCTTCCAGCCATACCTTCAAAATGCTAGTGTGGATCGTAGGACATAGCTATATTTTCTGGTGCAAGAGGTATGCAGAACAGAGAAGTATTGACTTAGACCTAGGTTTACAAAATGTGGACATTAAATGGTTTGCACAGAGAGGATTGAAGTGGCACCAATTGTTGCCTGTGGTTCAAACCTGTTTGCATCTCCAAAATCATGACCTCATGATTGTGCACTGTGGTGGAAACGATCTGGGCACATTGACTGGGGTAGGTTTGGAAATGCTTACGAAGGACACCTTTGGACAACTGGTGTTACTTTTCCCTCAAACTGTCTTTGTATATTCCAATATATGCAAAAGACAGAAGTGGAAATGGTCAAAACAATTTTATCCTCAGATTGAAAAATCTAGGAAGAAACTCAACAAAGCTGTGTCTGCATACCCCAGAGACCACAAAATGAGGTCCATCTACAACAACAACATACGTTTTGATATGGCTGATATCTACAGAAGTGATGGAGTACACTTCACAGATCACGGAAATCGAGTTTTCCTGAATAACTTGAAGCTGTGCATCCGCACTTATATGTAGCTCCAACTAATCAACACAAGGGCTCTTTTTAGAGCCACCCTATAACTGACAACTTAGGCCCGCTATTTTAGGGCCAGGTAACGGCAACTCCCGGACCCTCACCAAAATGTATTCTCCACACATCTGTGACGCAGCGGCCAGACCATCTGACTTTGCAGCACAGAGATCTCGCTTTGATCACCACCTCTACTCCCCCATAGGGGTGAGTAGTTTGCGCTTTACAAATACCGTATTGATTTACCTTTGCACTCCCTGTACAACACCACCTAAGCACCATATACAAGTTGGACAAGTGTGGCACAGCGCCCAGAGCACATGACTTCACAGCATAGCAAACACAGGCTCACGGTTTCATACCCGAGTCCAGCAGCAGCTCAATTTAGCAGCATGACACTCTAGGGAATACCTCACTTAATTTCCGTACCCAGCCCTTTCAGACCAGTAGGGGTCAGTAGTTCACTGGCTTTACTCCGAGTCCATCAGCAGCTCAGCTTACGCCCCCAGCGCCATCAGACCCGCAGGAGTGAGTAGTTTGCACTTTACAAATACCAAATTGATATGATACGCGCAAATTTACCTCCGCACTCCCTGTATAACACCCCCTAAGCACCATACACAAGTTACAATGTTCGAAACAAAATTTCCTCCGAGTAGGTATAACTACATACTGACATTACTTGGACAGATGTGGCACAGCGGCCAGAGCACATGACTTCACACATATGACACACTGTTTGGACTCACGTTTTCATCCCCGAGTCCGGCAGCAGCTCAGCCTAGCACCATGAGACTGTACACAATACCTCGCATATTTTCCGTACCCCAGGACTTTCAGACCAGTACCGGTCAGTAGTTCGTCCTACTAGGAATAAACACATGCTGACACTACTTCCACAGGTGTAGTGCAGCGGCCACGGCACATGACTTCACAGCATAAGACACACAATTTGGGCTCACGCTTTGATCCCCGACTCCCGCACCAGCTCACCTTAGCAGCATCAGACTCTAGGCAATACCTCACTTAATTACCGTAGCCCAGCACTTTCACACCGCTAGTGGTGAATACTTCGCTTCACACCCTGTCTATAGCACACCCTAAACACCCCACAGAGGTCACAGTGCTCCTACCCTCCTCTTTCCCACTTTTTTTGCCCTTTTTTCCCCTTACTCGCTTCGACAGAATCACAAAATGGCGGCCAACACTTCCTAGTTGCAACCGCTCGCAGCGCTCACAGCCTATAAGCAGCAAGCTTGTGCACGTAACGCCTCAGCCAATCAGATGGCAGAATTCCCAAATATCGATATCTATAAATGTTGATATTTCTCAAAAACTACTGAACGGATTTACACCAAATAAACAAAAGCGTGCTTTCTAGACCAAGACCCTTCTCCCTGCCAAATTTGGGGTAATTCCGTTCACCCGTTCGACCTGTAGCCATGTCTAAAGTTTCCTATGGAAATTAACATGGAAAAAACACATTTTGGGACCCCCCTTTTTTTTCGGCCCCCCCTTGACGAATCAACCCCAGACTTCCCACATAGGAGCTGATATGAACAAAGAATTAGTTTGGAAACTTCCAAGAATATTCATCAAACGATACCAAAGTTATAAGCAAAACAAAAAATGCTCTTCCTATGGAAACTTGGGCCTAACTATAACTACCTACTGGCGACCGCCAATAGGTAATATATATATATATATATATATATATATATATATATATATATATATATATATGTATATATATATATATATATATATATATATATTCACTTAAAAAACCATAGGTTTCACACATGTTATAGTTAGCTGGACATTTCCCTCGTAAAAAAACAATGAAATTCCCCCGTTATAGTTAGTGCAGGCAACTATAACTCACGCGACCGCAATCCTCTGCTGATGACGTCAGATATTACATCACTGTATTTATACACCTATTTACCCATGTCTTCTTCCATTAATCTTTAGCTATACATATATTACAAATATTTATTTTTCAGAAAGACACATATTTAATCAGTGATGTAATATCTGACGTCATCAGCAGAGGATTGCGGTCGCGTGAGTTATAGTTGCCTGCACTAACTATAACAGGGGAATTTCATTGGTTTTTTACGAGGGAAATGTCCAGCTAACTATAACATGTGTGAAACCTATGGTTTTTTAAGTGAATTTGCAAGGTTTTTTAAATGCTAATTCCTAACTATAACGTGTGTGAAACCTATGGTTTTTTAAGTGAATTTGTACGGTTTTTTAAATGCTAAGTTATGTATTTATTAATAATTTTTTTTTCAGGTTCTTCACCGTGCGCGCACCGTGCGTGCACCGTGCGCGCGCTGTGGGCGCTCAGTGCGCTTCGCGCACCGAGCACCCACGATGCGTTGTCCGTGCCATGCGCGCACAGTGCGCGCACCCCGTGCTTTTTCGAAATTTTTTTTTTTATTTTTCAACCTTGGGGGTCCTTCAGTGAACCCCTGACAAAGGCTAGGCGGTCAGGAACTGTCCACCCTGCTCCCTTTTCACATTCTCCACCTTTGTTTTTCACTCCCTCAGACTGCGAGAGACAAAATGGCGGCCGACACTTCCTGATTTCGACCGACTGGAATGTTTACTGTCATGTAACCACCAATCAGAATTACGCTCGCGCACGTCAGCGTGCGCGTACGGTATGCTTACCGTACGCGCGCGGTGCGCGCCTATAGATATATGTGTACTTTTAACTGAAATTTTCTCAGGAACTACTGAACAGATTGACTCCAGATATTCAAAAGGCACATCCCTGACCTGAGGACTTTCTCTTTGCCAAATTTCAAATAATTCTGTTCAGCCGTTCGGGCTGTACCTTGGACTAAAGGTCCCTATGGAAAAATGCATGGGGAAAACGCGTTTTGGGACCCCCCTTTTTTCTCGGCCTCCGCTTGACTAATCACCCCGAGACTTTCAGGGTAGGAGCGGAGCGGAGCGCCCCACCTATTTTGAAAAATTCGCGAGGATTCGTCAACCGGCGCCAAAGTTATTCAAAATAGAATTTTCAGATTTCCTATGGAAACACAGTCCTAACTATAACTATCTATATATATATATATATGCAGACATGCCAACCCTCCCGATTCAGGGAGGAGACTACCGATTTCAAGGCTAGTCTCCCGCCTCCCGATTCCTGCAAGCAAAAACCCGATTCCTCTGGAATGTGTAACCTGCTAATTCTTCCAGCAATAATAGTCAGAGTGGCAATGCAGGGGCTCTAGAAGGGGTGAAATACCAACAAAGCCTCATTAACAAGCGAATGGTCTTTTAAAGAGTACTTCACATGTTTTAAAGACCTGTGAAGTACTCGGAGGCAGCTCGGGAAGCTGTTTAAAGCCCGGGCTGCCACAAACAGGGGAGGGGGTGGAGCGGGGGGTATATGCACTGCCAGCAACCTGCCAGGCCAGTGCACAACTCTTGCAACACCCTCTCTCTGCCTGCCATTGCACTCCATGCTTCTGAAGGGTAAGAAAAAAACGCGCATTTGCGTTTCAAATGTCCGATCCTGCAGCAGCACACTTCCAAAGCCCATACATGACAGTAACCCGATTCATTTTTTTTAATCTCCCAATTTGCTCTTCTGGAAAATTGAGCCCTGTGCCATAATGGCAGCATACTGAGGATTCGCCCGTCTAGCCTGACCCTGTCATGGCGGCTGGCACTCCCCCGAAGCAGTGATGTGGGGAGGGGGCTCTCATATCACCTCTCACCGGCGGAGCTTCTTACCTCCACAAAGCAGCAGTGAGGTGAGGAGAGAAGAGCCTTGTGCCTCCCTCGCAGCCTAGAAAACGGCAGTACACTGGGGACTTTACCTTGCCTGACCCTAGCCTGGCGGCCGGCACCCGACTGATAGCAGTGATTTCTTGAGGGGGCCCTCAGAGCAACTCCCCCCGCCGGAGCTACTTCCCTCGACGCAGCAGCAAAGCGGTGAGGAGAGAAGAGCCCTGGGCCCTCCTCCACACAGCCTAAAAATCGGCAGCACACTGGTGTTCTGCCTGACCCCGACATGGCTGCCAGCACTCCACCGAAGCAGTGATGTCTTCGACATAAGTTAGCATTAAAACCCTCGGGAACTCACAGTGGTGAATACATATGTGGATGAGGTGGCAGCTGCTATGTGCATACCCCAAAGGGTTCTTCTGGATTTCCTATATTCATAATTATGCTGGGTGAATCGGATTAATCCCGGAGACTGATGGAACCCGGGCCACTGGCAACCGACCCCAGCTGGCCGCGCTCTGCGAAATCGCTCCCTTGAGACCCCCTCTGATGGCGGAGCTGGACCACGTCCTTGGAATCTCGATCCCGCTGCTGTTGGGTGAATTGGATCTCCCTGAAGCACACCCCAGGCTTGGAGTGCTACAGAGGCCTCCAGGGCGTTCCCCCCACACGGCGCCTGCAACCTGGATGTGGGGACGTGCTCAAGGCATTTATATGACACTCTGCACTTGCCTGCACTCATGCGCCCCCCTCTTATTATACTTCTTTGCGCTATCGCTACCCTAGTGGTCCCTTTTTCTACCCCCCACACCACACCATCCCCTCATCTCCCTATCATGGCTTCCATTCGAATTAAGTCTGAAATTAACAGCTTCAAAGTCATTTATCCCCACGAATCTGTCCAAAGCAGCAGCAAAACGGTTCAAGCATAACACCATTGAACAATTTCCAGAGTCCCTCTTTGTTGACCAATTCCATAATGGGCGTCTAGGAAAGATCAATCAATCAATCAAGGACATTTATAGAGCGCACTACTTACCCGTTGGGTCTCAAGGCGCTTAGGGGGGGGGGGGGTGCCGTTACTGCTCGAACAGCCAGGTCTTGAGCTTCTTCCTGAAGGAGAGGTGGTCTTGGGTCAGGCGCAGGTCGGCCGGGAGGGAGTTCCAGGTCTTGGCGGCCAGGTAGGAGAAGGACCTTCCTCCTGTTGTCGCTCTACGGATGCGTGGGACGGTGGCGAGGGCGCGGCTGGCTGAACGGAGGTGGCGTTTGGGAGCGTAGAAGTTGATTCGGTTGTTGAGGTAGCTCGGGCCTTGGTCGTGTAGGGCTTTGTGTGCGTGGGTGAGGAGACGGAAGGTGATTCTTTTGTTGACGGGGAGCCAATGCAGGTCTCTCAGGTGTCCGGAGATGTGGCTGTTTCGTGGGATGTTGAGGATGAGTCTGGCTGAGGCGTTCTGGATCTGCTGGAGTCTCTTCTGGAGCTTGGCGGTGGTTCCGGCATAGAGGGCGTTGCCGTAGTCCAGTCGGCTGGTGACGAGGGCCTGGGTGACGGTCTTCCTGGTCTCCGTGGGGATCCACCAGAAGATCTTCCGTAGCATGCGCAGGATGTTGAAGCACGCCGAGGAGACGGCGTTGACTTGTCTGGTCATGGAGAGGGAGGAGTCCAGGATGAAGCCCAGGTTGCGTGCGTGGTTTGTCGGTTTGGGTGCGGTGCCCAGGGCGGGGGGGCACCAGGAGTCGTCCCAGGCGGTGGGTGTGGAGCCCAGGATGAGGACCTCTGTCTTGTCTGAGTTCAGTTTCAGGCGGCTGGTCGTCATCCACTCGGCTACCTCCTTTATCCCTTCGTGCAGGTTGGCTCTGGCGGCGGCGGGGTCGTTGGTCAGGGAGAGGATCAGCTGGGTGTCGTCGGCGTAGGAGATTATGTTGAGGTTGTGTTGGTGTGCGATGGCCGCGAGGGGGCTCATGTAGACGTTGAAGAGGGTAGGGCTCAGCGAGGATCCTTGAGGGACGCCGCAGATGACTTCGGTGGCCTCTGACTTGTACGGTGGCAGGCGGACTCTCTGTGTTCTTCCGTCGAGGAAGGAGACGATCCATTCCAGTGCCTTCTCCTGGACTCCGACGTTGCTGAGGCGTTGCACTAGGGTGCGGTGGCAGACAGTGTCGAAGGCCGCGGAGAGGTCTAGGAGGATGAGGGCCGCTGTTTCTCCGTTGTCCATCAGGGCTCGGATGTCGTCGGTGGCGGCGATGAGGGCGGTCTCGGTGCTGTGGTTGGCTCGGAAGCCGGACTGCGAGGGGTCGAGGGATCCGTTCGTCTCGAGGAAGGCGGCCAGCTGTTTGTTGACGGTCTTCTCGATGACTTTGGCTGGAAACGGGAGTAGCGAGATGGGGCGGTAGTTCTTGGGTTCGGTGGGGTCTGCTGTAGGTTTCTTGAGTAGAGCGCTGAGTTCGGCGTGCTTCCAGCTCTCGGGGAAGGTTGCGGTGTCGAAGGAGGTGTTGATAATGTCCCGCAGGTGGGGTGCGATGACAGCGTCGGCCTTGTTGAAGACGTGGTGAGGGCAGGGGTCAGTCGGAGATCCGGAGTGGACGGAGTTCATCATGCGGACGGTGTCTTCGGTGCTGATCGGAGTCCAGGCGCGGAGGGTGGTGGTGGGGGGCGTTGGTGCGGTCGTGACGTGCGTTGGATGGGTGCTGAAGCTGTTGTGTATGTCCGCGATCTTGTTGTGGAAGTAGGAGGCGAGGGAGTTGCAGAGGTCTTGCGAAGGGGTGATGTTGTTGTTTCCGGCGTTGGGGTTGGAGAGCTCTTTCACGATGTTGAAGAGTTCCTTGCAGTTGTGTGCGTTGTTGTCCAGCCGGTCCTTGAATGCAGTTTTCTTGGCGGCGCGGATCAGTTGGTGGTGCTTCCGGGTGGCGAGTTTGAGGGCGGTCATGTTGTCTGGTGTAGGTTCCTTTCTCCAGACTTTCTCGAGGGCTCGGCAGTTCTTCTTGGAGCTCTTGAGTTCGTCGGTGAACCAGCTTTCTTGCTGCCGGGTCTGCTGGTCGGGGTCCTCAGAGGGGCGAGTTCGTCCGCGCAGTTGCTGATCCACTTCGTGAGGTTGTCGGCGGCCTGGCTGGGGTTCGCTGAGCTGGCAGGAGGGTGCTGGCTCAGGGAAGCGGCGAGCTGGTCGGCTGTGATCTTGTTCCAGTTTCTTCTAGCAGCCTGTTGCTGGTGGTGGTGGATCGTCGTTCTTCTGAAGGTGAAGTGGACGCAGCTGTGGTCCGTCCAGTGGAGTTCTGTGGCGGGGCTGAAGGCGATGTCTTTGCTGGATGAGAAGACGGCGTCGAGTGTGTGTCCGGCGAGGTGGGTGGGGGTGTTCACCAGTTGCTTGAGTCCAAGGTTGGTGAGGTTGTCGAGCAGGGTGCTGGTGTTGTGGTCGTTGTTGTTCTCCAGGTGGAAGTTGAGGTCCCCCAGGAGGATGTAGTCAGCGGAGGGGAGGGCATGCGGGCTGACGAAGTCGGCGATGTCCTCGCTGAATTGAGTGCGTGGTCCCGGGGGTCGGTAGATCAGGGTGCCTCTGAGGGTGGTCTTCGGGTCGGTGTGGAACTGGAAGTGCAGGTGTTCGGCGGTTGTGAGGGTGTTGTCGGTGCTAGTCGTGATTCGGATGGTGTTCTTGTGGATGATGGCGATGCCTCCTCCCATCTGGTTGGCGGTGCGGTCCCTCCGGGTGATCTTGTAGCCCTCTGGGATGGCGATGGCGATGTCGGGCGCTGAAGAGGCGTTCATCCAGGTCTCCGTGATGAAGGCAACGTCAGGGGATGTGGCGTCTAGGAGGTTCCAGAGTTCGATGGCGTGTCTGTGGACGGAGCGGGTGTTGAGCAGGATGCACTTGAGGTGGTTGCTGCTGGTGTTCGGCTTGGCAGGTGCTGGTGCCGGGCAGGTCCGGATGCAGGTGAACTTGCAGGCGTGGCAGCTGAAGGGTCCGTGGGTGTGCTTCGGAGTAGCTCGGTAGCATCCCTGGGTCCCGCCGGTGTTGAGTGCGATGAGTGTTGCGGCGTCGTAGGACTGTCGGGTCGTCTTCCGTCGGTGGGGTCCCGGAGTCCTGGCACTGGGCGCGGTCCAGGCGCGGACGGGCGTAGACGGGCTTGCCTTTGGCACGCCTTCGGCGCACAGTCGGCGCGCCCGCTGCGCGTGACCGCTGCGCGTTCGCACGGTCGCCATATATGGCGAAGTGCGCGGGGGGGCGGAGCAGCTGGGAGGCGGGAGCGGGGAGGGTACAGAAGGCAAAAAGGGGCGGGGTTAGCGGCGGTGGCGGGAAGCGGGGAGGGAGGACGAACGGCAGCAAATAAACCGGCAAAACAGGAAGGAAATTACAATAACTAGAAAACAGGCAATACAAAAAGACAAAAACAATTTAAACACAGCAAAAACAACAGGGGCAGGACAGGCGAGCACGGACCACGCCGCTCGGGGGCAGGGGGCGTGGTCACGCGGCGGCAGCGAGGCAGTCAGGCAAGGAAGGCACACGCAGCAGCTGGTGGCCGTGCGGCGCGGGGGTGTCCTAGAACTAGATCAAAAATGACTTCCTTTTCTTCACTCATGACATCCCTTCCTGGTCCTCCAGCTTCTTCAATTCCTTCAACGTCTCCTCCTCTTTCTTCTTACCCCCATGGGAAGCAGTTAAAAATGTCTCCCTCCGCTTGTTTTAATGGCTCTCTCACCATTACACTTTACTGTCATGATCCAAGCTACAGACCCCTGTCTCTCTCTCTTTGACCACCTCTTCCACTACCTTCATCCCACCCCTGCGACTACGATCTCTCTCGATTCTTCTTCTTCTAGCTCGTCTACTTTCTCCCTTTCTCCCCCCATGACCCCCCTATATCCCTTCAGACCACTCTACCGGGAGTCACAGGTCTACCCTTTATCCCCCCCTTCTCTTGCTCCCTCCCCTCCCATTCTTCCTCCCTCCCAATTTGATCTCCCTCTTACCGCCTCTGCTTTACCTCCGGCTTCCCCTCCCCACCCTGCATCTCCCCAATATTCCAATGCCATCTCCCGCCCCCTAACCCCTCATTCCTACCCATCTTCCCCCTACTTAACCCACCTTTCTTACAACCTGATCTACCGATCAACTTGCCTTACCCTCCCCCCTTCTCCTCATTGCTTTCCGCTCTTCCCCTTCCCTCGTACCTTCAATTCTGTTCTTACACCTCCCATCTCTTTACAACCTCCCCTCCACCCTCCTATGCCTCACATCTCTGTCTACCCTCTTGGTAATTCCGTCCTCTTCCCTCCCTTTGACCTTACAGTCCCTCACTCCTCCCACTACTACCATTTAGCCCAATCCCCCCCACTCTGCCTGGTGTCTGTCCCCCTACATTCACCTTTCATAGACTACGGTACCTGGCCTGCATCTTCTCTCTTCTCCCCATACCTCTGGGCTTCCATTGACCCCCCTCCCTCCCCTCCCTCCCCTCCCTGTACAGCCCCTTCTCCTCTAATCTCCCCATACCTCTGGCCATCCATTGACCCTCCTCTTTCCCCTCCCTGTACAACCCCTTCTCCTCTCATCTTACCATATCCCTGGCCTCCCCTTGACCCCCCTCCTCCCCCCTCCACCTCTCGCCCTCCCTCTCTACTTCTCAATTTTCTCCTCCTGCTTATGATCTCTATTCTTCACCTCTGCTCAACACCAGTAAAAATATCACTGTAACTCAATCCACTCCTTTCTACCACCATCTTTCCCCACCTTCAACCCTTGCACCTCAACACTCTCCCCGGTCCCCCTCCACACCCCGTCCTCCTTCGCCTACTTCACCCCTCCCTTATCCATCGAGCCACCCAACACTCCGTGCTCAGCCCACCTCTCCATGGAAAATAAACTTAATTCTCTCATCTCTTCCATCTCCCAGCTTGAAGCATCCATTTCACTTTTAAGTGCTAAGATATCCCCCGTCCCTAATAACCTCCCGAGGAGTACCTTGCTCTCGTGCCCCAATAAAGCCAACCACAGTCTGTCCTCCACAGACATCGCCAACTTACTGGCTAGCTACAAGACTACCAACGTCAATCTCCCTCAAATCTCCTCTCCTAACAATTCTACTCAATTCACCATTCAGACCATCTCTTCCGTCAGAACTTACCAGCCTCCCCCTCAAGGGGCACCCTCATTCAAGAATCTAATCCCTCTCTCCCTTAACAGCCCAAACACTTCCATCACCAAAACAGTTGTGTCAGAGCTACATTGTATGCTCCACAACTGGAGAAGTGTGGCTCACTGGTTAGAGTAGGCAGACCTGGAAGCAGAGGTCAGCCTGGGACCAGGGTTCAATTCCCGGCTCGGCTGGGTCTTGAGTCCATAAATTGTCCATGGACTCGATAATTCTCGCTCCAGTGCATACTCGATTCATGGGTTCACACTCTGCGACTCTGGGCAATAGCTTGCTTAATCTCCACAATGGCCCCTCGCGGCGGGATGCCTGGCTTTCACCTTGTGGATGCCCTGCTGGGTTATCTCACAGGGGAATACCAGGACGGGTTCCCTAAGCACGCGCTTAGAGACCGGTTGGTGATTTGCGCTATATAAATATCTGTACATTTACATTAACTGCAGATCTGCAACCAAACACAAACTGGAAATCTCGGACACTATCACCCACCACAATCTTGACATGCTCTTCCTCACTGAGACCTGGTTTAATGACTCCTCCCACACTTTGTTTGATCTTCTGATACCTACCGACTACTCTATCCTCAGAAACGACAGAACAGACAAGATCGGGGGAGGTGTTGCTATTATCTTCAGAAACTCCCTTCAAATTAAAGCCTTTCCTACCATCTTCTTTCGCACATTCGAATGCCTATCCCTAGAACTTCAAGTTCATCACGGCTCACCCTTCAGGTTCCATGCCATCTATCACCCGCCCGGTAACTGCTCTTCCTTCATGGAGGAACTCACCAACTTCATTAGTGACCAATTTTCTCAAAGCGACAAACAAATCTTCCTAGGTGACTTCAATCTCCACTGGGGCTCCGTGGAAGACTCGGCTGCCAACAAGCTTGCCACCTTTCTCTCAGCTAACGATCTTGTTCAACACTGCTCGGAAACTACACACGCCAAGGGCTTAATTCTGGACCTTGTTATTTCTAAATCAGACCTGCTTACCATTGCTCCCCCTATCCATGTAGACTGGTCAGACAATTTCCTCATTCCCTTCCGTTTTCACCTTTCGCATGTTATAACTCTCGGCCAACCTAAAAGGGCTTCTACCTGGTTCTGCAACATTAAAAACATTGATCTTGAGACTCTGTGTGATTCTGCTTTGCGTTCACTTTCTAGTCCAGACCCTAGCGCGGATGTCAACGATCTCACCCCCCATTGCCTCTCAATCCTAGCAGTCGAAATCGACATTGTCGCTCCACTCCAAAGCAAAAGGAAAAGACCCACCCCCTCAGCACCTTGGTTCAATAAAGCTCTCTATGACGAAAGGAAAAACCTTAGAATCTTGAAGAAACAGTGGAGACAATCTCCATCCACCTCCAATCTCTCTCTTTTACGTTCGGCAAGATCCAAATACCACAAGCACATCTTCCATGGAAAAGCATCACATTTCAGATCCCTCCTCAAGTCTGCTAAAAACAGACCCAAAAAACTTTTCGACCTCATCAAAAACCCAAACTGCTCTCCCCAAACCATCAATCCTGAGGATGCTTCAAACAAAGCAACTGAATTTGCTATATTCTTTGATGAAAAGGTCAAATCACTGGTGGATCAGGTCACCCACCCCACCCCCATTGAGGAGCGAAAAGCCTTTGTCACTTGGCAGAACTTTGCCGCCATCTCAGAAGATGATCTCCTCAAATGCATCCTCGAAACCAAACCCTCCAAGCATTCTTCTGACCCCATACCTAGTGTCATCGCCATCGATTTCTATACCAATACTCTCTCTCTTTCAACTTTCAAAAAGCTTTATTCGATTTTCAGAACAAAATCATAAAAGCATACATTAAAAGGTGCAATAAACATTAAATACAGTTAAAATAGTTGCCTGAATTGGAAATATTATTAATATATCTGTCATGTGCAAATCATAAAAGTTCATTTAAGAAGAAGCTAGTATTCCTCGAGAAACAGCAAGATCTAAAATATAGGGTTGATACTCATAGTGATTGCATTGAGTCCCGAAACCTGATAACCAGTTTTAGGAAGCTAGATACAGCAAAAATAACAGATTCATTTTCTAGCTGTAATAACCTGGTTATAGCTGATCTGCACGTACGAATACCCCATGCCTTTAAAATTGGTTTCAGGAAAGCCCCCCTTGGCACCTGATAAAATTTACAAAATAAAACACAATGGATATTTGATTGAGCAGAAATGTCATCACATGGGCATACTAAAATTTTGTTTGACCAATTATTACAATCTGGGAAGGTGGTCAGGCGAAAAAAAGTGCCTAGTCTAAAACGGGTCAATAACATTCGGGCATAGCAGCTTGACTGAATCGAAAGGTACCCTTGGAGCCCTTCATGAACAGTGATTTGCTGATATCCAATGACTGCGATTTTAGTTTTTTCCAGATTCCACCTAATATTAATTAGATGGTTAAGGGCCAGCTTTCTTAGCGACTTTCTGGACACCGTTTCCATTGATGGCCCCACAAAAAACTCTGGGTGTCCGAGCTCAGTTAGCATGTTCTTTACATAAGTGAGCCATTTGATATTAATTATTCCATCAAGTTTAAGACAGTCAATGATTAAATCTCTGTTTAATGAAGTCTCAGGGGTAACTCATATTTTGTGCCACAATAATATAGGCGCGATTTTTATGACATCGGAAATATATAATAGGCCCAGCTCAATGTGTACAATGTAGGTAGCTGATGATTTGGGGACTCCTAATAAATAGCGAAGGAACTGATTTTCAGTTTTTTGTATCAGTTGTGGGTTTTCAATACCCCAAAGGCCAGACCCATAAGTGGCAGTAGAGATACATTTTGCTTTATAAATTGAAATCAGTTCCTTCACAGGTCTACCACCTAATTTGGCCACAAAAATTTTCAGAGCGCCTATTGCCCGGGTGAAAGCTAGATGTCTGGCATTTAATGCTGCATGCCAGTTGCCCTTCCTATCGAAATTTATTCCGAGGTAGGAAAATCGATCCGTGGTCTCGATCCTCTTACCATCATGGAAGATTGGACAGGGTGCTTTCTTTGTCCCGGGACCACATGCCATGGTGTATGTTTTTGTAGTATTGACTTTTAGCCCTCTGTCTCTCATGTAGTTAGCAAATTTCAGGACGGCCCTCTGTAAGCCAATCCTAGTTCGAGACATGATAGTGGCATCATCAGCATAAAGGAATAGTGGCGCTGATGTTCCCAGGATAGTTGGGTAATCGTACTGTGACTCCCTTAGGTGTTGACCGATGGAATTTATATATAGGGTGAAGAGAAGGGGTGCTAAAATGCACCCCTGTCGCACCCCTCTCTTAATGGGAAACTTGTCAGAGCACTCGCCCTTATTGCCATAACGTACCCTGGCACCTGCATCCCTATACAGTGCTTTTATGAACTGGAGGATATTAAAATCTATACCCATTTCAGATAATGTGGACCATAGTTTCTCGTGGTCCACACAATCGAAAGCGGAATTCAGGTCCACAAAGGTAATAAAGAGGTTTCCCTTTTTGGCCTGAGTATACTTAGATAAAACTAAAGCCAAATTTAATCCCTGCTCTATGGTACCTTTACCCGATCTAAATCCATACTGTAAGTTTGAGACTACGTTATTCTCTTCTGCCCAAAGTTGTATCCTATTTAAAATTATCCGGCCAGCTACCTTCATTAATGCATCTAATAATGATATTGGCCGGTAACAGGTGGGGTCATTTCTGTCTCCTCTTTTAAAAATTGGAACTATAGCTTCAGACCAGGACGATAAAAACCCATGTTGGTTTGAGTGGTTTAAAACATTTGTTTACATGGGAGCCCAAAGATCAATCTCAGCTTTGTAGACGTCTATTGGGACTCCGTCCGGGCCCGGTGCTTTACCTGAAGGGCTTTCTTTAATTGCCTTAATGACCTCCTTACAAGTAAAAATAATACCTAGCGGGAATATATTCAATGAGTTTGTAATATGTTGGGTACCCGTCTCATCAATCGTGGGATTAACATGGTCAGAATGATTAACTTTGTCATACAGGTGTTTAAAATGGTTGACCCAGATTTCCCCGTTGATGGCTATGTCTATGATGTCTGTCTGTTTATTCTGTAAGTAAGGAGCATTTACCGCTTTCCAAAAAGCGGTATTATCCTTGGATTTAGAGGCTTCATACAGGGCCGACCAAGCCTCTTTCCTCAGGGATAGTTTCCTCATTTTAACAGCCGACTGATACAGCTTTCTAGCTTGGCGAATCTCCACAGGGCATTTTGTTGATGCATGCAGTGCCCTTTTTAGAGCTGTGAGTGCTTTTGTACAGCTGTTATCAAACCAACCGTGGGTGCTATTGGAATTTGGTCGATACTCCCTGGTTAGCAGCTTTTTCAGTTCCGATTGTATTTTTAAGAACGAGCCTATAATTTTTGGTGACTCCTCAGTTTCTGACAGACAGATAAACATGTCTTCTTGAGTTGTTACTGTTAAATTATATAAGAATCCTACAGGGTCTACCCTTTCCCATTTTATAGAATAACCATTTTTAGTAGCTAGGTTAATGGTGGATTGGTATATAAACTTATCCACTGAGGTCTGTTGGCACCCTTTGATTTTTAGGTTAAAAGAAATTGGATAATGATCACTAAAAACAGCATCAAGTGTTTCCCATGTTGATACTAACCCTGCATGAGTTGTGGATATAAAAGTAAAATCAATTGTTGAGTTGCACCCCCGCCCGTGAAAAGTTGGCTGAAACGGAATATTTGGAGTACATAACTCGTTAATATAGGACAAATTAAAATGAAAAATCATATTATTAAACATATTTCCTGGATTCGAGTGGATGAAATGGGTGGGATTTTCATCCTTATGTTCACCGAGGCCACAAATACCCTTGGAACCGTTAGGACAGACAGTACAATTAAAATCACCCAGCCAGATCAGAGCCATCTCACCTTCTTTCTGGTCCTTAATAGTATTAACACTATGCATAAGTTTATCAATTACACTTTCTAAACTGTTTATTGGCACATTATTGTAAAAATGTATTAGGGTCAGAAACTTTACATGACCCCAGCTAATCTTATTGGACCAGGCTAGTTAATCTCTTCCTCAGTCAAGGATCACTCCCAGCTGTCCTCAAAACAGGACAGGTTACCCCTCTTCTAAAAAAATCCTACCGAGATGCGAACGACCTCAACAACTTCCGCCCCATCACCAATCTCCCTTTTCTATCAAAAATCACACAAAAATGTGTTGCAAAACAACTTTCCCAACACATTATGGACAATAATCTCCTTGACGTGTTCCAGTCTGGCTTTATTCAAAATTGCAGCACTGAAACAGCCCTGCTGCAAGTGATCGATGATGCGCTGCATATACTCGATTCAGGGGAATCGTGCCTCCTGATTCTTCTTGACCTCTCTGCAGCCTTTGATACTGTTAATCACAACATCCTCCTTAACATTCTTCAACAGAGAATGGGCATAGAAGGCACAGTACTTAAATGGATTGCCTCATTCCTCTCGGACAGATCCCAAATGATCAAGATTGCGAACAGTCTCTCATCTCCACTGGTGGTTGGTCAAGGTGTCCCTCAAGGTTCTATCCTTGCACCCACTCTGTTTAATCTCTATCTGGAACCATTAGGGAGCAAATCTGGAATCCTTTACCATCTCTATGCGGATGACACCCAAATCTACCTCAAGGTGTCTTCCTCACAACATCTCTCACTACTCAACTCTACTCTCGACTCTATTCACAACTGGATGTTAGTTCATCAACTCATTCTCAATCTCTCCAAAACTGTATTCCTCCTCCTATCTACCTCTCTCTCCCCGCCTCCTGTTCAATCCTGGATGGACCAGCTGAATTTACTCAACAGTAAACCCATCATTGTCGACTGCGCTAAATCCCTAGGTGTCATACTTGACAAATGACTCAACCTAATCTCACACATCAACTCCATTGCCAAGAACGCATGTTATCAGCTGCGCCTTCTGTGGGGGATTCGTCGGTTCTTCCCGGAGAAAGACCTGAAAACCTTGGTCCAATCGCTAGTTCTCTCTAGACTGGATTATTGTAAATCTCTTCTGACTGGCCTACCCAAATCTCATCTCTCCCCCCTCAAATCCGTCCTCCATTCAGCAGCTCGCTTCATTTCAGGGTCCAAACGAAGTGACCACATCACTCCTTTCCTGTCTTCTCTCTGATGGCTCCCCATCGAGGCAAGAGCTATTTACAAAACGGCCTGCATCACCCACAAAGTCTTGCACACTTCCTCCCCTCGGTATATCTGGCGAACAAACTGAAATTTTCGGGAGGCTTGAGACCTTCTCGGAATGCGGAAAAGCTTCTGCTTGAGCCCCACGCCTTCAAAAGGGAAAAATCGATGGCTCAATTGATCTCAGGTAATGCGGTGAGAATCTGGAACTCGCTTCCTCTATTGCTCCGTGCCACCACCTCCATCCGGATCTTCAAAGCTGACCTCAAATCTCTTCTATTGCAAAGACATTTTCAGAACTAATTCCTTCATTCTCAGACCCCGCCAGGAAGTTCGTTAGTCATTGTAAATTGCTGTGTTTGATATTGTGTTCTTGCCTTCGATGTTTTTCCCTACCTCCCCTTGCCTGCAGTGTTTGATTCTTTGTCCTGCTATTTTTGTAACGTTCAATTTTGTAACATTTCTTTCATGTAACGTAAGTGGTACTATTGTACAGCGCTCTGACACCTTCGGGTAAAGTCCGCGCTTTATAAAAATGCATTAAATAAATAAAGCATAAAAATATATATAGACTTGTGTAATGTAACTGGTGCCGATTTAAAGCGCTCTAATATCGTCAGGTACTCGACCAGGCGATATTAGAGCACTTTAAATCGGCACCAGTTACATTACACAGGGACACATTTATTTTTGAAAGCAGAGGGCGATTAAGTGCTTTGCCTAGACTCACACAGGCTGTTGAGCCGATGCCGAGACTCGAACCCGTTCCGCAGATTTATAGTCGTCAGCTCTGATTGTTCGAACACAGACACTATTTTCCATCAGTAGGTATTCAAAAAAATCTTAATGCGATAAAAGGCTAGCCTGCCTTTTTTCAAATTTAAAGCAACTGCTAACGCAATTTCTAGAAAGACACTTGAGAACTTCAAACAGGTCTAGTTTCGAAACATAATCAAACCTATCCAAGATGGCCACCAGTTGGTCAACATGTTGGGCAGGCGTTGTATAGTTTTTTCTTTTTACGTGACTGCCTGTCCTCATTCGTTTCTGTTTTTTTAAAGGCCGCGCCGCGTAAACTACGGGTCTCTATATGAACCAAATTAAATGAATACGGAGTCTTAAAATTGACGTACCTCATTTCCAACCAACCGGAATCCACGTTTTCGCGCATGCGTCGTACAGAGCACAATAATCGTGTTGTTATGTTTTGAAGCAGATCTTGGATTTATTTTGGGTTTTTTCGCTGGTTGGTGCTAACGGGGCTACTCTTTTCATTTAGTAATATTTCGGGTGGACTCCGTGAAGACGGCACCTGTTCTATATGAAGGTCTGATGGAAAGAGCCAAGGATTTGGTGAGCAGGATAGATATTATGCCTGGGAAGCTAGGTTTGCTACCCCTTTGTTGTTTGTGCTTGGCTGGTTCGCCCACAGTTGACAGGACAACTCCTAAAAGTGTGCTCATAAATGCTTATGTTTGACTATGCTTGAAAGCGGTGTACAAGTGTTTTGTTATTGCTGGAATATAAACAGTTCTCGGGTGAATTAATTATGTACGCAAGTCAGCATGTCAAGTTTTTTTTCCAAACCTAGTATTCAGAGTAGAGTCAGTTTATAAGAGATGAGAAAATACTTGAAATGTTTTAAATAACATTGGAAATGTATTTCCTTGATGGCTATGTTATTCTATTAGGTATATAGTCGTAACGTCAGATAACATAGTAATCCGGTTTACCTTTTTGTGCGTGTGTACACGTGGGAGTGTTTGTTCAGTAATCAAGTAATTGCAAGTTCTGTGTTGGCGTGAGTGTTATGTTCGGGGGAGAGGGGATGTTGAGCCATGACGACTGCAAGCTGGGCTGCAACGGATCCTTCATCGTGTACTTAATATTTTTTGGGGAGAGAAGTACTGAGAGCAGTGGTTGATAATATGATCCGCACCACCAATGTTTGTGGTAGGCAGAGCCAGAAGCCTGACTAAACCGTACTGTGTAAATATTGTGTTATCTTTTCTCCTGTGAGTAACTGCAAATAAAATTATTGATCTAACTACACACTTAGTTGAGAAACCTAGTTAATTTCTTAGGGATACATTGTTTACATTCAAACAAGTTTTAATCGCTGGTCAAAGAAAGTTCCACTTTTATAAGTGCATTGCAGGGTTAGAGCTATCATACTAGAAAATATATGTGTGAGAAACAATCAACACACAGATCTCTGTAGTAAGTGCATTAACCTACAGGTCTATTCTTGTGCCTAGAATCTGTAGTCCGTATGTCTCATGCATTCCACATTGAGCTGTCTTATTGGGTTTGGAATTTATGTCCTGCAGGATACGCAGAAATTTCTGAGGAAGGTGCATTCACTCACCTCACTGTTGGATTCGGATCACAATTAGGCCTGGGCACTCCTTAAAAAGTGGCCCACATTCCTAGATCGTGCCCTTTAATTAAACACTAATTGAATAATCTCATTGGGCACATGTTTATAGAAATGTTTGGTAATTTTAACATTTCATAGCTTATAGAGCCAGTAACGTGGGAAGAAACTAGAAGCACTGATTTTTGACCTGGCGGGCAAAGGGAAATATAATGGTCCAAGGGCAACAACACTTGATCTGAAGGGTATTTTAATATTCAGGACTGTACGAAAATGACAATCACCCGTATCCGGTATTTTTCCCCTAATCACTATGTATTTTAAACAGTGCACTTTATATTGATTTCTAAAGTTGCCCTAATGAGCCGTGACTGATCGTTAAATTACCAAAGCCAGAAAAGCTATGTTAAAAAGGAAGAAGGTTTTTATTATATATAAAGATTCATCTTTAATTATCATTCTCTGGCATTTGCAGCATTTTAAGACATGAACAGTGGGCGGTTATTTTTTTAATGTTTTTTGTAGTTTTATATAGTGTGACCTGGTGCTACAGGCAGTGGATCTTCTTACATGAGCACCAGTTGCGGTAGAGGAGATCAAATTTGTTTTTATTTTTCAGCCTCAGGACATTAAGTGATTTACCCAGAATCACAGGATGTTGAGCTAACGTCGGGGCTCCAACATAGTTCCTGAGTTCAAAAGTTGGCATCTCTGGTCAAGGAGGCCTCACAGCTAGGCCTATGCAAACACCCCCCCCCCCCCCCCCCCCACACCTTACACTCAGTGCAGAGAGGCACAGGCTAAGGTGACAACACCTGGCCCCCAGCATAGTCCTTGAATACTATATCCCTTCCTGTCCACCAACGCCTGAGTATGATGTGATGGCCCAGTGGGGGAGAGGCCAGGGGTAAGACATTGCTTTTGGGCTGGGTCGAACCCAAGGGGGTGAGGTGAGAATGACCCTACAGCCAGAGCATCAACTGGCCCCCAGGCAGGCCGCTTCCCACTCACTCCCTCACCAGCCCACTATGGCGTCAGGCCTATGGACTGGTAGAGGTGGAAGGAAAAAAAGAACAAAGCTTCTGGGCCGGCCTCGAAGGAGGGGGTCAATTGGGGCTGAGGTGAAGATGGGCCATCGGCCGTTATCACCCGACACTGAATCCCCCCAGTGAGACTGCTTTACTCTTTCTGTCCTGTCTCTGTTTGACAACCCGGCAGCGGAGAAGGAACACTGTTTTGTCTGTGCAACCCCCCCAGGGCTACCGACTGCTTTACAATACGACGGAGGACTTAAAAAAACGGCCCACGGGTGACACTTAGGTGCCGGCCCATTGGCCAATCCCTACTGCCCGCCTTCCCTGTCTGACCCTGGCTAACAATCTATCAACTGCTAGCTGTACGGTAGGGGTAGATAAACTTGTTGCTAAGGGATAGAGGAGTATGCAGGTTAGCTAGCTAGTCTCTGGATGGGTACTCTATCCAGATACAGTATTTGAAGGGGTTTCGGGAGCCAGCGTTTTAAAATCCATTTATAGTGCTTACCTATAACAGCACCACTGGAAGAGGAGGAGACGGTAAGTGAAGATAGAAGATGGTAAATGGAAACTGTCAGATCTCGGGTTTTTTAAAATTCTTATAGTACTCCTGCCAGACAACTGAGAGAGTTCAGGGCAAAAGAAGAAATACGGTAACATTTGGTATATAGATCATATTGCAGCTTAAAATGGAGGCAAAATATGATCATATATATGCTACATGGATTTAGAGCGGCAGAGTATTTGATCTCAAAATTGGAGAGATATTTATCCTTAAGTCAGGCGCACGACTGGGCAGACCAGAACTGTACCACAGGCCGCAGTGCAGAGAACACTCAAGATCAACACACAAGGGCATCGGATTCCAGAAGCTGCCGGTCGCAACGTCGCAACCGGCAAGGAAGCACCAAATCGCTCTCGTGCACTCTGGGATCGCCTGCCCTGGAACAAATTGTTCAAGAACGGCGCAGAGCCCTAAAGGCAGCGGCGAGCCTCCGGTCCTCCTCCCCTGCAAAGGACATTAAATGGGCTCCACACCTCTTTATCTTCGGAGGAGGAGGACGAGGTCATCGAGGAGGCATAATCCAGTGTGGACTCGGTGGCCCTCCCATCGGTCACCCCGTGAACTGCTGATGATCTGATTTAACTGAGCCTATGATGTATCCTAGAGGTAATGGGAGGGGGGCTGCATCTTCCACTCAGCGCAACATGTGGTTTCTATTACGCAAGAACCCACGCGTAAAACTGGTACTATCTCGCCCTCACAGATTCACATATACCAGCGGGCGACCATAGATAACACTCATAGCCCACACGCAGAGCTTCCTCGCGGGCGCGCCGCCACCCCCACCAAATGTTCATTCTCTCAAACCCTCCCACCGCACACACCCGCACTACACTGTGTCCCCACCACCACACTGCCGAATGGTTGCACAGGCGCCCAAACTGCGCAGGCGCCCGAGGGACGCATAGGGACTTGAGGCATACAGGAGAGTCCAAACGCCCCCTTATCCCCCTTTGTCCCGCACGCATACCGATGGCGCATAAAGGCACCACCACTATCCTCACACTGAACGTGCGAGGCATGCATGCCGTACGCAAGCGATACTTAGTGTAAGCTTACATCAAGCCGAACCATGCGCAGATCGCGTTTTTGCAGGAGACGCACCTTACCTCAGGGGAAATAAAGCTGCGCAAGCGATGGCGGGGAATCCTCTGTGCCACTACAACAAACAAATGATGGACGGAATGCTGACAATGCATACATTCTCCCCCAGTCAAGAGATCTGGGTTAAATCCATCGTTCTTTTGCCCACTACACCACCCCAGTTTAGACATGGCCATATGCAAATCAGTCTTGACCCTGTGCCTCATGGGAATAGTCCAGCCCGAACTGCCAAGCCATGTCTTCTCTGGACCGGAATCAAGCATCCTAGGACCGGTTTCTGGCTATCAGTCGTCATCAGCCAGGATAGCTTGACTCCTGTGGCGTAGTGAGCACGGGTCCCACGTCTGGGAATACCCATCCCACTTAGGGCGAAAAACGTTACAACAAACAAATGATGGACGGAATGCTGACAATGCATACATTCTCCCCCAGTCAAGAGATCTGGGTTAAATCCATCGTTCTTTTGCCCACTACACCACCCCAGTTTAGACATGGCCATATGCAAATCAGTCTTGACCCTGTGCCTCATGGGAACAGTCCAGCCCGAACTACCAAGCCATGTCTTCCCTGGACCGGAATCAAGCATCCTAGGACCGGTTTCTGGCTATCAGCCGTCATCAGCCAGGATAGCTTGACTCCAGTGGCGTAGTGAGCACGGGTCCCACGTCTGGGAATACCCATCCCCTTTAGGGCAAAAAACGTTACAACAAACAAATGATGGACGGAATGCTGACAATGCATACATTCTCCCCCAGTCAAGAGATCTGGGTTAAATCCATCGTTCTTTTGCCCACTACACCACCCCAGTTTAGACATGGCCATATGCAAATCAGTCTTGACCCTGTGCCTCTACATACTCTGCCTATGCCTGAGGTACCCTTATATGGGTACGACCTGGCGTCCCGTTCCAAGAACTATCCTGAATCATCGACCCAGATGGACACTATGCCCTTCTACAGGGGCTACTAGACAGTCAACCAGTGCTGTTTGGGAGCATATATGGGCCCAACGCAGACCAAAGCAAATTTTGGAACACTCTCCCTACCCTTAAGAACATATACACAAGGCTCCTGGATTCTGGGAGGGGACTACAATTGCATATAAAATAGAGCACTGTATAGATCCTATCCTCCTCACCCAGCATCCCCCATTACAGTGCAGGCAAAACGATTCGCAACATGGGCAGCGCATTGGTCCCTAACGGATGTATGGCTCTCACGGAACCCCACCACCAGACTCTACTCATTTCACTTGATGCCTCATGATCTCAAGGTACGCTTGGACAGTTTCCTTTGCTCTTCCACTGTCCTGCCCACCATTTCTGGTTCTGACTACCTAGGTAGGACCTTGTCGGACCATGACGCCCACACAATCACGCTCCAATGGCGCCCGCCCCGCCCCCCTGTTCCCACTTTGTGACTCCCCAAGGACTGTCTAGACGACCCGATTTTTAAACAGATTCAGGCGGAGCACATATGCAATTACGGCCACCACACGCGCAGGGGTATGGGACGCCTTTAAAGTTGTCATACGGGGCATATGCGTTCAACACATCACAGGGGTCCGTCAGGTCCAGGAACGTGACATCCAAAATACAGAGCAAACTCTGGCCGCACTCACAAGGGAGACAAACCCAAACAAGGCCACGCCGGCTCAAATTGCTGATGCCAAGACTGCATACGAGGAGGCGCTGGCGAGCTTGCGCCGGTTTAACTTTGCGGCGTATGCTGCCCGGGTGCACAAAGAAGGAGACAGGGCGGGCACATTATTAGCATGGCTCGTCAAGCAAGATTCGACCCTCCCACCAATCACGACCATCCGCAGTGGCCCAGACACTCTCCTCCACTTGCAGGCCTCTATTCTAGAGGCCTTCCGAAGGCATTACGCACTGCTATTCACAAGCCCTGCTCCAGTACACGTGGAAGTCCTTACCCAATTCTTGAGTCGACACCAGCTACCTCGTATAGATCGCAACGACCGACAGGACCTTGAAGAGCCCATTGGTGCGACTGAAATCAGGCAAGCGATGAGAGCGTTAGCCACCTGCAGGGCCCCTGGTTTGGACGGCCTTCCGCTGGAGTTCTGTCGCACATTTGCGCCCCAACTAGTACCTCAACTGGTGACTCAATTTCAAGTGGCCCTCGATGATGGCGCCTTGCCCCAGTCCATGTGAGAGTCGGTTATAGTGTCCCTTCTCAAACCGGAGAGGGACTCCCACCAACTGGGCTCCTATCGGCCCATAGCCCTATTACCCGCAGACTATAAAATCTATGGGAAGATTCTGGCGGATAGATATGCCACGGTCCTCCCAAAACGGATCCACCCGGATCAAAATGGGTTTGTGCCGGGCAGGAACACCTCCTATAATATACGGCGACTGTTTCATGTACAGGACCAGATACGGGATCGCTTCCTCCGGGCGGCGGGCCTTGTTGTGGACCTGGAAAAAGCTTTTGATACCTTTTTCATTGCCATATTTGCTTCAGGTCCTGCGGTACATAGGGATAGGGCCCCGCCTCCGGGCATACACCAGCTCATATACTCCACGTCCACCTCCAGAGCACGGCTGGGACCCTTATTTCCTTCCCGGTCCATCGGGGCACCTGGCAGGGATGCCCACTTCCCCCCCCCCCCCTCTCTTCGCTATGGCGGTGTAACCTCTGGCGATCCACCTTTGAGCCGCGGGTCGAAGAGTGGGGAATCCCCATTGCCGACCTCACCCATGTGGTATCGATGTACGCAGATGACGTGCTCGTCTATGTCCTTGATATAGCGGCAGACCTCTCACCTATACTGCGCATATTGCAGGATTTCGAGGAAGTAGCGGGACTCAGTCAATTTGGTCCAAATCAACCATATATCCCCTAGTGCAGGCCATGCCTCAGTGCCCTTGGCGGCTGGGTGGCGTCAACATCTCCTGGAGACCCCAAGCGGTCCGGTACCTGGGAGTCCGGCTATATCACACACCTCAGGACATCTACGAGGGCAATTACCGCAGGGCGATGACTGGTATCAGATCCTCCATACACTTTTGGAAAGACCTCCCACTGGCTGTTACAGGGAAAATAGCAGTCGCTAAGATGATTCTTGTTCCGCGACTATTATACTACTTCTCCAACCGTCCGGTGGTTCCCCCACGTTCCTTTTTTAGGGAGTTGGACACCCTGCTCGGGACCCTCATATGGGGATCCGGTCACAGACGCATCGCCCTTGCCAAGCTGCAGCTGCCCATCAATCAAGGAGGACTAGCAACCCCATCTTTTGAAGCTTACTTTCTAGCCGCCCAGCTTCAGTGGGTATCGCGCTGGACGGCGGGTCGGGCACAGGGGGAATTGCTCACAGCAGCAGGGCAGATCAGATTCCAACCATCCACCGTATGTTATTGCCAGGGGGGGCGCCGCCTCAGACCAAGCCACTCCAGGTGATGACTGCACACGCCTGTCTATCACGCATCCACAGATTGGGCCGTGCGACACCCCTGCCGCTGGTGGGGTTTCCCAAGGGTCGAACACACTACACAGAGCGGATACTGCACACATGGACTGAATGCTCATTGACGGATGCAGGCACACTATACCTCAATGGACAACTTCAGACCTTTTAGACGCTCATGGAAGACTTCGACCTCCCTAGAGGACAGTTTCTTCTGTTCAGGCACTCATGGTAGACTGCCGCAAAATGTGGCGAACAATAGATACAGAACCCCCTACACACCCGGTAATTCACTCGAAACTACAGATGGGCCCCGGGCGACACTTAGTCCCATGGATATATAAAGCTATACGGACCCTTAAGCAACCCACCCTTGCAACCCTCCGGGAGAAATGGGAAACTGACTTCTGTAGGCCGCTTTACGATAAGGAATGGACACGTGCATTAGAATTCACTAAAAAAGTGTCCCGTAACTATCGCTTTAAAAACATACAATTGCATATATTACACCGGGCGTACCTTACTCCTGAAAAGTTACAGAAGTACTTCCCCGAAAGCTCCTTCACCTGTCCCAGATGCCCGGAGCCCAATGCCTCATTCCAACACATGCTATGGGATTGCCCGATTCTTCACTGCTACTGGGAGACAGTTCACACCACTCTTAGGACGGTCACGGGACTCCCAGACCTATACACATGGGAAGCTAGTGCCCTTGGAGTCTGCAAACGTCGTAAAAATATGAAAGTGGAAATGCGGTTCGCGTCCTTGGTGCTCCTCCTGGCTAAGTGATTCATTACTATGCATTGGAAGGCACCGGGAGGCCCCACTCTAAATGCATGTGTGGGTTCTGTCAAGAAGTGGGGCCCAGCAGAAGAGGGAATACTCAGAACAGAAGAGGTTAAGGGAATTCGTAAGCATCCAATCTCTGTCATGGGCCATGTTACTCCACTCCTTTACACAAGAAACACTGGTGGCGCCAGGGTCTCGGACTACCGGTTCTCCTGTGGCACTCGCGGCTTCTGCGGATGCCCGGGGTGACTCGCAGAGGGCCCGGACGCCCGACGGGACGCACAAGGCGGCCACAAGCGGACTCCCAACATTGTTCCCCGCGAGTGTTCCTGCAGAGTTTAAACATATGATGTGGGACTGTATGCAATTGGGGACCTATTGGGAGGACGTGGTAGCGCTGCTATGCGTAGTCACAGAACGACAGATTACACCTGATATGGGCGCTTGCTTACTTCACTGGTTTCCCCACACACCCAAAACGAGGGTAACAAGCAAATTTCTTGAATTGGGACTATTGCTGGCTAAGAGGGATATCACAGCGCATTGGAAAGCTGCACGGGGCCCCAGTGTACTGAGGTGGAAAATGGAATTGATTTAAATGGGCCACGAGCGAAAGCACACTTAGATTTCAGTTAGGTAGGCGAACACAGGGAGATAAAACCATGGAGGCCGCGAGGGCCTGGGAAGCGCTAGTGGTTTCATTGCAGGCACCAGGGATGAATTTGGGTAACAACTAGACAGCGGGCACACCGATGGTTTCACCTTAAAGTTCTGTGAATGTTGATCGATTGCTTGGGTGAATTGTGCTGTCTATAGTGTTCTTGACTGGGGGAATACTGATCTTCACTGACTTTTTAATACACTACTGTTATGCATAGCTGACCAATGAGTCGCACAGACTTTTTTTTAGCTTTTGTTACAGTGCTGTAGCACGGGACATACCGGGGACAGGGGTGGGTTGGGAGGGAGGGTGGGGGGAGGAGTTTGCATTTTTTTTTTATTGGATGCCTAATTGTTGCAGAAGGCCTTCCTGGAAATTAATCTGTGTTGCACCATACCTCTGCCACATATCCCATGTTTTGAATGTGTATATTGATGTATAATACAAGAAATTGTTTTATTGCACTTTATTGGAAGTGAGGAAAGTAGGCGGAGCACTGCTTTGTGACCATTGATGTTTCTGAAGCCCAGGTGGCTCTTTGATATTGGTCTTGAAAGATGTTTTGTGGGAAAATCAGCAGGCTGCCATGGGGATGACAATAGGTCAGGTGTCGCGTGACCCTTTCTATACGAATGAATAGTTTCTCTACAACTTCGCTTACCCCAGTGACTACCCAGAATCCTTTTACTCCTTTGACTGCCCTGCAAGATCTGGATTGACGGACATTGAGTGCCAGAGGGCTGCAGGAAGAAGGCATCCTAAATACAAATCTGCATGAGGATACAAGATGGGGTATTGGCACAGATGATGGGACAACGCACTGCACTCCAGAATCCCATGGAGGGCAATGATAGCATTAATATGATGTGTTGGAATATAGCAGGGATAAATAGAAAACTTGATAATCCAGACTGGGTCAGTTTAATTAAAAACGATTCTGTTGTATTCTTACAAGAAACTTGGGCGACTGATTCTTTCGATTTAGATGGTTATTCCTCTTCCTGTTCCCCTGCGAGTAGGTCCTCTCAATGCAAAGCCAGGAGGCTTAGCAATTTTCTCTTGGTTTCTCTTTCAGGGAATGTTTTTAAGAGTATATTCGATCATACTTATTATCAACTGCTCAGATATGACCCTAAGGAGGGGCAAGTTTTTTAAACAAATAACTAAAATAATATTTTTTCCTTCTCTTGTGCAAATCTTGACTTGAAGCTTGAGAAAAATCTGAAGGGCTTCCTTGAGAAAAGGGTCAAAGAGATTTTTATAATCTGGATGGTAGATTTTAACATTACATCATGCACCTTGTATGCTAAAAAAGGTTTGTGGCCTGACCAATAATAAAGAAGAAGGATTGAAAAATGTTCTTCATAGCGCTTATGTAGAGGCATGGAATGTGCTTTTTTCGAAAGAAAATATAATTATTGTTATGTTATATCCACTTTTACAGGGCAACGACTCACCCGGGGGCATCTCGGCGCTCACCTAGTGAAAGAGAGGGGGGTCAAAACCGAAAGATGTAAGAAGTCAAAACAGAAAAGTTTTTAATTGTTTCCTAAAAGCAGAATATGAATAACATTTGCGCAGTGCAATGGGCAGTTGGTTCCAGTACCGTGGGGCAAGGTACGAGAAGGCCTTACCCTCCCGTACGACTGAGATGTATTCGAGGGACTTTTAAGAGAGCTAAGGAATTAGATCTGATGTTTCGACCAGATACCTGTTTAGTAAGTTTCTTTTGAAGGTAAAGGGGACCTTTGCCGTTTAGTGCATTAAATGTAAGGCAGCAGATTTTAAAGTTGGATCGCTTCTTCACTTGTAACCAGTGTAGCTCTCTCAACAAGGGGCCTGAAGGAGTGCCTGGAGGTCTATTTAAAATCATTCTTGCAGCAGTGTTTTGAATCGCCTGCAGTTTAGTAAGCAGTGTCTCACCAACTTCAGCTAACAATGCATTCCCATAGTCCAAGCGGCTGATCACCATCGCCTGGACCAGGGTACTGCGATGTTTAATAGGCAGATAGGGCAGGAACGTACGTAGAAGACGTAAGCTGTAGTAACAGGAGCTGGTGGTGGCAGAGATGTGATCTTTCATAGACAGTGTCTGGTCCAATTTTTAGACCAAGATTTTTCATGGATTGAGTGGGAGTAGGGGCAGCTCCCAGCTGGTGCGGCCACCAATACTCAGTCCAGATGGTTGAGGCTTTCCCCATTAGCATAACCTCAGTTTTGCTGGGATTCAACTGGGTTTATCAATGATGTACCTCTGTAACTGGTCACTGCACCTTCAACTTGCTTTGGGAATGGTCATTATGGTTACTTTGACCATATTTTAATCTCTGATAATCTTAGTTATTCTGTTGATTATTTTCAAATTAGTTAGTCATGTTTGCATGATCACAGTCCTTTTGTTGTGACCTTGAAAACGTTTCAAGTAAGGGTTAAACCAGAATAGCTCTCCTGAGGAATGTGTGGGAAGGTGAATTAGGATTGCTTTGAAAGGGGAGGGCGTGGACACCAAATCGTTATCCACTGATTTAATCAGGACACATGCTAATTCTGTAGCTATTTATCTGAATGAAACCGCGGAAGGGAGGGCTTTTGGAGTCCTGGCAAATTATATTCAAAATGCTCTGACAAAACCCCTAAGTAAATATCAGTCAAAAATTAAAGGCTGGTTTGACGCATCGTGCAGTAAGGCTCATAAAGCCCTGAAAATGGCTTTTAGGAGTAAGCTCAGGGATGGAGCGTTAGTAAAGAGATGTAGGATGGAATACATATTTTAGCTGGATAAGAAGAAAAATAGTATTAAAGAGAACGCTTGGGAAGGGCAGCTTTTTGAAAGGTAACTAATGCTTCTTATTTTAATGATTTTGCTCACCCATCTATTGATACAGTTATCACGACTGTAGAATGGGTTAGGCACTTACACTTGTGGGAGCAGAGGAAAAGGGGGAGGAAATTATCTACTTGTAGCATAAGTCAGATGGTAGTGCAGCGATTACTATTGAGTTTAGCCTAACTCTAGTGAAGGCATTAAGGTCCAGTAGGAAGGGGTAACGCCCCAAGCCTGGATGACGCTCCATTGGATGCCTTTATTGATAATATTGACTTTTGGGCCCCTTTGCTGTCAAATGGTTTTTAGAGCAGTAACTGTGTGTGGTCCTCTACCAAACTGCGTGCAGTCAATTATAGTGCCTATTTTTAACAAGCATTTACAATGCAACGGTCTCGGCATTGTTAAAGTTAGAGCTATAGGCATTGCTCATGACATTATTTTTGTTTATGTTTTTGTTTTTAAAACATGTAGAGAAACGGCATTGTTATTTACAATGTCAATAGCTTAATCAGTGTGTGTGTAGGTGGCTCTGTGTGTGGGTGCAAATGCAATAGGTCTCGCATTTGAGAGTGATTAAGCTATTGACATTGTAAATAACAATGCCGTTTCTTTAAATGTTTTAAAAACAAAAACATAAACAAAAATAATGTCATGAGCAATGCCAATAGCTCTAACTTTACCAATGCCGAGACCATTGCTTGTTTTTAGGAGGCACAAGGCAACCGACTTGCTTCTTGGGCCACTGATAAAATTGTCTTCAGAGCTTAAGGGCAGCCGCGGCCCATGCCGGTAAGAGCGGTGGGCTGGGCAGGAGGGGTGGTGCGGGGGGGGGGGGGGGATTTCTGTAGATCTACGACGAGGGAAAATGAATTATTTAATTTTCCCTCATGGCCGCCTGTCAAATTCTCGCCCCTCCCCCCTCCTGAAAAGTTGAGGCATGATCCTTTTCCAATTGGAAAATGTTAGGTGCTTGGAGTCCTTAAGTGCCTGATTATTAAAAGCAGTGTCTGATGGAAAATGCAGCCTGGGGGCCTCCTGGGGAGTCCACCGGTTTGTACATGCATAGATCACTGAGTGGTTAGAATGCTGGCTCTCTGTGTGAAGATTCATAGCATTTCTTTAAAATCGTAAACAATACAAAAGTGTTTTTAATCAGAAGCAGATTGCTAGTTCAAGGTCTGAGCATGTTTGAATGTGAACTGTGACTGTGCACAATCGCACCTGCCCTGAACTAGAAACTTCTCAGGAAAAACATTGTTGAACTGCTTTATTGATATTATTAATACATATATCAAATACATTGGGGAGGAAATAAAGTACACTTCAAGAAATATTATTACCTCCAGAAACTATTATCCCAGTATGAGAAGAAAAAAAAAACACTTATTTCGCTCATGATAACGATGATTGACAGTGGATAATGGTTGGGGGTCACAAGGGTCTGCGGACCCCCGTAAAAGGCACCTTAAGAACGGCTGGAATAACATACTGTTAATAGTGTGATTTATGCTCAGGTAAAGGGATGTCTTTTTACTTTATCTGTCCGTTTGTACTTTAGAAGTTCTTCTCTGTACCCCGACTGTTTTACTGCAAATGTTTATATAACCCCGACTACGTTTGTGCTACATAAACTCTACTAGATAAATAAGTCTATGGTCACAATGGCCACGTGTTATGATCGTTAAATAAACGCAAGTCGTGTTCAGCTCCTCACAGACTCCAGTACTGAAACCCATTCTAGTTCTCTACAGTGAAGAGAGCAGGAGAGGTGACACTGCAGCAGCACTCACAAGTCAACTCAGCCTAGCCGTGGTTCTGGTGGCTCTTGTGAACCAGCTTCTTCAAAAACAAGGACTACCTCGTTTGCACTTATAAAGGCAACTTAGACATACTTGGACAAAGGAAAATATGTTTTATGTCAAGAAAAATTATCAGCACGGTCACCTTTTTTAAATATCATTTTTTTTCATTACTGGGGTGACCATGCCTCCAAGACTTTCCCGAACAGTCCTAGTTTTTTACTCTCTGTCCCAGTTTTCAGACTGGGGTGACTAAGTGAACCCAGAGTGAGGAAAGTTCACATGTTTCGGTGCAGGATTAGTTAAGAGCTCTTAACAGAAAGCTTTAAACAGATGACACTGTGTGTAAACGTTGCATTCAATTCCTTTCAGTGACTCACTGTGTTTTCTATGATACGGATCACTTTTGGTTAAGTCATTCTGTGCCCAATGGTCGATGGCACATTACAGTCTTACTTCTATATTTATGGAATGCACCTGTATTTGGTTTTCGAAATCCGGTGACCTTATCGACGACATTTTAGTCAAGAACAGATCAAGTACAGTAACTTGTTCATTGCAACCCAGCATGGGTGACAGACTTGCCACTAAGCAAAGGCCTCTACCACTGTCAACAGAATGAGTATCGTTTAGACAAGGAATATCAGTTACCCTAGCATTGGGAGTAAGAAAATGCCAAATGAAAATCATGAAATAATGGCCCAGTAAAAAAAAAAAAACCAGCAGTTAATTCCTGGTTACAAATTCAACAGTGGTTTGTAAAAACTCCAAAGAGCATTCAATATTCTTCGAACTTGAGGGCGCTGCTGACAAAAGCATGCCAGTGTCAAGCCAGGCGCGTGGAGCCCTACAGAGCAGCTCTTCATCGGATCAACTACATAGCAGCTCACAAACCCTCAGTGTCCAGAGAGGTGACTACTGTGGATCAGTATCCGATCCACAACAGCCAATGGTTGTCTGTGCAGATCCATCAAACGAGTTGTGCAGAAGAGGAGCAGCGCCCCGCTTTGTGGAACAAACATTACTTCACTTTTCTGTGCTAAATAATGCACAACTGAAGTTTAATTAAGAACCGCGCACCACTAAATTTACAAGAAGCCCTGGGAATTGTACATACTTCATATGCGAGAGGCTTTGGCAAAGGGCTGTGCGAGAAAAAGAAACTGGCAATGTTGCAGGCCAAGCCACCCTTTGCTCACATGCTTATCATACTGCGAAGGCCCGTTGCCCTGCCCTAAAATCCAAAACATCCCAAAAATAACAGTCATGTACCCTACCCAGAACATGCAATACAGCGTTCGGAATGTACATGATGTATACACAAGGAATAGGACTTTACTCGTGAAATGTCTGTGCATTGCTGTCAACAGATGCTTACAAGGCATGCCGCAATTATGTTCAAATGCACAGGTGGATTTTAGTAGCCGGCTTGTGATTTCATATCCTATGACCGTGACGCTGAGTTCCAGAATCACAAAACGAGCTGTCGAAATAGCGGATGTCTCCTGTGACTAGCTGGTACGTTGGCTCAGTGAGTTAACGCGGACAGCTGACATCAGCTGTTATTTGAAGGTTACAATTTCAATTTTAGTCCGGGCAAACTCTGCCTTCAATACTTCTGAGGCTAGTTAGTCGAGCACTATTACACTCGGTGATATTAACAACCATTATGTACAGCGCTTAGAAATTGTCGAACAAGGGTGTTATCGAGAAAAGGTATCTTACTCCACTAATGCCCACAAGGTAGATCTAAACTGCACTCCAAACGGTCTCCGTTTTATTACAGTAAATATGGTCGAAGTGAAAGAATCTAATTTGAATAATTTAGCCGAGCCACTAGTGAGCAATAAAAAAACCACAACTTTTATTTTCAATAAATAATTTTGAGAGAAAGCCTGTGGAGGAAGGGCGATCTTTTGAACGGTATGACGCCACCTGCCCACCACATCGCTAATTAGCTCTCCGCCGAGCGCTGACTGAAACGCTCTGCAGCGCGGAGTCTGCCTGCACGCGCGCTGACGGATGAGGGGCGTGACGAGGCCTTGAGAGCTTCCTGTGTTTTGCTGACCTGTAAAATCCAGGCACAACAATGGATGAGCTCGCTGGCAGGGTCAGACTTGGTCACAGAACATGGAAGTCGTGTCTGACCCCCTAGGGGAAACGGTGAAACAACACCGCGCGCAAAGCCAAAGAGGCCGAACGGAAATGGAGGCGGGTTGGTTTCCCCCTTCGGCTTCCGGGTACAAGGAGTGTGAAAAAGAGAAGGGGTTGCACTTCTCCAGAGATAATCCTTGAAGGAGTTAAGGGATGGCGAATTGCGACACGCGTTTACATTGGGTAAATGGAGAGAGGCGTTAGCCCAAGCAGAGCACAAGACTCAAAGCCAAACGGTGCATATTGGCATGTCACATTATGGAAAATGCAGGAGGTGGTCCAAAATATTAACAAAAGCTGCTTTACAAACATCCTGTGCTAGTGGAATAAAATAGGAACGTTCAGAGATGACTGGGCGTGTATACACGCACACCTCCACTTTCCAAATACCCCACTGAGGAGCAATGCAGGCATGCCATTTTTCCAGGTTTAAAAAGGAGAAGCTTTAATACTTCGAAGAAAGTACGCAAATCCTTTCTCTTGGGACAGAGACGTTCCTTGTATGCTCTGTAGACCGTACACCCCTACCTCGGATTCACCAATCTGCCAATACCTCAGCACGCACAGAGCTCACGCACGTCCGCTGGAGGTTTTTTCGTGTCACGACTGAGACAGAGCATGGCTCTGTGGTTAAGAATGGTACAGTATGTGCACCCACCTTGCCGAGCGTGACAACCGCAGGGCACAAGTCCTAAACAAGGAGATCAGGTGAGGGAGCAACGCCGGGACACCACCGCCTTTCTCCGAGGCAGAGAAGAACTGCCTCGGAGAAACGCAGCCTCGGTTTCGGATTCGGGGGCGTGTTTCTTTTTCTCTCCTCTTGCCATTGGCTGGAGGAGAGAAAAACACGCCCTGCGAAAAGCAACGAAAAAACACGCCCCCCGATCCGAAAAGGACGGGGCTTCAACGGAGTGACTGGACCTCTTCTCCAGTGGCTGGCCAGTATTTAAGAGGCCAGCCAATGGAGAACAGGAGAGAAGAGGGGCGGGTGCAAGCCCCTCTTCTCAAAGTCACTCAAAGTCATTAAATCTCGGAGCGAGACTGCGCAAGCGCAGCCTTCGCAGCCGAGACCTAAAAAGGGGAATAATTCGACCCAGATTGCTATAGGTCTATTTCATTGCTGGAATTAACCATAGTGGTTGGAAGGATTGTTTTGACCAAGTTGGCAGAGTGGGCAGAGAAAAACGACATTATCAGCAACATACAGTATGGCTTTCATAAAGAACTCGGCACGGTGGAGCAATGTCTGAATTGTATCTTCTTGTGAATAAATATACTGTAGCTAAAGGGGGTCACTGTATTTGGCATTTATGGACCCGCCCTCTGCATTCGATAGCGTAGATCATTCAATCCTGTGGGGACTTATGTCATACATGGGCATTGATAGGACTCTTATTGACTTTTTACGTAAATTGTATGGAGATACCAAGGCCAGAGTACGAAGTGGTAGATTAGGAGAATGTACGGACCTGTTTGAGATAAGTAGAGGAGTAAGGCAAGGGTGTATTTTAGCACCATTTCTGTTTACATTGTGCATTAATAATCTGGAAAGAGCACAGAGTATGCCACAAGTAGGTTCTCGCCCATTACCAATACTGTTGTATGCTTATGACGCTGTCCTGATGGCGTGGACACGAAATGCCCAATTCATCCCTACAAAGAGAACATTTCTTTTTTAGACACTAAAGGGCATGTGTGTGAATTCAAGCAAATTATTTTACAATGTTTATCGGACCAGGAAAGAGGACGCTCAGTTCTTGAAGGGTAATAAGATGTCATCTACAAATACGTTTTCTTATTTAGGTGTGATTTATTGCTCAAAACACTTGGAAGCCTCTCCTGGAAAATAGAAAGTTGTACTTTGCCAAAGCTACTTCTGTGGTGTTTAGATTTGCTATCAGATTGAGCACTAAGCCTTTATATGAAATGATTACTATATAGAAAAAGCAGATGTGTAGTACCTTTGGGATAGGTATCTGGGGGGTACTCCAATGAGGATGTGATTCAGCAGGTGGAAAATAGGTGACTGAAAATGCTGCTTTCAGTTCCCTCTAGTTTCTCCAATCACATCTGTCATGTAGCACTTGGTGTACCTCTTATAGAAGATAAAATCCATGCCGCCCTCCTGTTATTGTGGAGAGTAGTATGGATAAAAAAAGGCTGCCTCATTGACCAGGAGGATAATAGGTGACTGTTTGGCCCTTGCAGAGACGCAGCATATTCCTTGGTTAAATTATATCAAGATTTTATGTGCATATTGGTTCACATACCTTGTTCGAAAATCAAGAATCATTGCGGGCAATGAATAAAATGGATTTCTTCTCTAGGATTACTAAGTTGAGAATCGAAGAGAGGGAAGTTAGGGAGTTTAGCAAGGCAACTATGGTAGCGCATGACTCTTTGATAAGTGTCTGGTCGGCAGCCTTTACCTTAACACAATTCAAAATGTGCAGCATAGATTTTTATTGACCTGATTTGGATTAAGCACTATCCTTTAGTTATATGCTTTTAAGGAGGAAAATAGTAACAGTAGGCAATTGCCACTATGCCTGTTTGATAAATTCTCAGGCCAAACTACTCTAAATGTTCTTTTTTTATTTTGGTGACGTTTTTGTATCATTGTGAAAAGGATGTATATATTTTTTTTTACCAATGATCGAATCTTTAAACATTGTACAGTGTAGACCAGGTTTGCAGTATTTCCAGCAGCTTCATTCCTGTCTTACTTGCTCTTGAATTGTGAATTTTACTGCAGGTTAAGAAAATTAGAAAGAGGGGCATTGTATTTTAGATTGCAATTTTATTGAGCTATGGAATTGTAGGACATAATATGAATTTATGATGGAATATGAATGAAGTTTAGGGGGCGTCTATGTTAGTTGAAACTTATTGTGAAATGTATGATTGGATGCAGCTTGGCTGTACTTAGCTTTGGTGAATGAGTAATTAGGAATACCTTTATGCCATTGTTGTGTGGCTTTTATGGGTGAACAGGTATATATTTTTAAGCTACGTAATGTGGATTTAAAAAAAATAAATGAAATATGATGTTGATGTGTAACTTATATGGCTAAGTTAGCCGAATGAAGTTGACTTGAGCTAAACTAAGTACCTGAGCTGTGTCAAGAGTCCATTTGTTTCTCTGGGGCTCTTACCCACCCAATTATAGTCTGTGTATTCGTGTCATAGTTTTGACTCGTTAAACTTTAGTAATTATGGATGAAGGGAAAACTGCCCGGCTAATGGGGCCTATTATTTTATGCATTTTCAAGACTTCTGCCCTCTGGAAGGTATTAACCTGTAGTTTCCCCATCTGTGTATTTATGACTGGTATAGGACTTATTGTAGCACCGGCGAACATCCAGATTGGCTGAGAGTTGGCAGGTTGACATCCAACATGGTTCAAGAATCTGGCATTTCAGGCAGGGATTACAGAGAGGATAGTAAAATGGAGTGTGGAGAGGGGAATCAAAGCAGTAGGAGGCGAAGGAAATAAAAGGCTGCTTCGTAACACTCCACAGTAATAGATGATGATGTCTGCTCAAGGAATCCCACGTCTAGCCCATGAAGGAGAGCTAAAAACGTGGACATAACTAACCTTAATTTGAAATATTGACCACTCACCCGCTTAAGCCACCATTAACAAAGCAGCGGCAGCCATGATACCCTGTAGTGCAAAGAAGGGAGAGCAGCAGGAGCCTCTACTTGAGGTCATCGTAAGGGACCATGGCCTGCATTTCACACAATTTGGATTGTAGTAGTGCAAAATTGCTCCAATGCGGGGATTTTTCTCAAAGATTTTTCATCCATGTGTAATTTACAGTAATTTACATGGGGACAAATTGTTGAAAATGTTGCAGTTTTAAAATATATTCTGCTTGGTAGGCAAAAACATGAATATATGGATTTAAACTATGGTGTTTGAATGCTACGGATGGGTACTAGGCACATGCCCATTAGTATTGAGGCTGCTTGTACTTGTGGCCCTGTTTTCTATGATTGCTGGATTACTTGGAGCACAATTACCTAGACACAGGGCATTGCTAAATGCCATGTTTTCTTGGCACTGACAAAAGCGGTTCTGTTTGGGCTTCATTATTGAGGAATATACATTTGGAGCAGCTAGTGATCTGCCTTGAAAATGTATAAAGTTAGTTTGCAATTTTAAATACTTTGTGCTCATCCAAATGTAGTGTAAGTATAGCATTTTAAATACTTTGTGTGCTCCTCAAAGTATAACTTCCTAAAAAAGAGAATAATGCAACCAGCGCATTTTAACTGTAGACGTTTTTAATAGTTTGCACTAAAGATCTACTTTGAATAGAGAAATATTTTGACTGATGCTCAAGGTAAGCCCCAACTGTTCAATCCATCTAAATATATATTTATCTTTCCTCTCTGATGTCACATGGAATTTAGCTAAGCACTGGAATTGCAGTGTAATGGACTATCTTAAGTCAACTTGGAACTCGAGAAATACCGCCTAGAATTGTAGAATGCAAGCTAATCACGCGCTTATACTCTGATATGGATCGCACTGCTCCACTATGGACCCTGCGAGACGAACAGGAGTGGGAGGCCTTGCTTGGCATCTCAATCACGCAGGAGCAGTAGACATTCTGCTGCGCGCAGGCACAAGCACTTTCCCTGAACTACCGGCTCCGTCTTATCCATTTCAAATTTCTCCATAGATTGTGTAGAAGACCAGTATGGCTCCACAAAATGGAACTGATGGATGAGGCGCGTTGCCAGCGATGCTGCTCCCACGCGGTGATTTTCCTCCACCTAGCATGGGAATTCCCCAATATTCGGCATTACTTGGAGACTATTTTTCATTAAATGGATGAGATGCCTGACGTGTGCATGGAGCGACCCCCCCCTGTAACTGCGCTGCTCGGGTACGTGAAAGACCTGCCAACGGATGGCAGAAAACTTGTGGCCATGCTCCTGATGCTTGCAAAGCGGCGCATTGCGATGAACTGGGGGAGAAACTGGGTTCCACATAGAGAGGAGTGGCGCAGGGATGTGGTGTGTTGTCAGGAGCAGCTCTCAGCATATTGGGACCTTCTACTCCCTCAGACCCGGCCTATAGACATATGGGGATCGTTGCAACTATATCTGTGTTCGCGTGCAGAGACTGAGGTGTCTACACATTCCCATACCTCGGGCAATAAGGAGTAGCACGAGGATCATCAACTGGCCAAATCTCCGAAGCTGGAATCGCCCCTCACGGCTCAAGAGATTGAGACCGGTCACCCGTCCCTCCTCTCCGTCCCTGCACCCCTTCCCCTCCTTGTTTTCTAGTGACACATATTATGCTTTTAAAATGCACCTTGCAATCTTGCACTATACTATCCGATGGCAACATAAGGCCTTGTGGCCCCAGAGTGAGATTTGTTAAGACTATATGATTATTTCACATGATTACTGTCTCAAGCTCTGAGAATCAGTCGAATACTGTGCATGATAAGTGTGCTCACAAATTTGTACACTTAAAAATGTTGAATAAACGAAATTTGAAATAAATCGAATTGTAGAATTGATGTTGCTGAAGAAGACGTCTCTTATATCAGAACATCCAGCTTACATAAAATGTTAAGTATTCCAGAATTAACTGTTAATTTCTCAAACCTTATCTGATCACTTGTAAAGAAAGCAGCTTCAGATTTTTCAAGTCCTTACCATTCCTACCATCTTTATCCAGTGACAACATTTAATGGACAGTACCTGTTCCCCATGCACTCTTGGGCTTCTCAAAATAATAACAATTTGATACTTGACTTGCAGGTCTAGTGACTTGAAAAATATACTTGACCAACTGTAATGTACTTGACTCGTAATCTGGTCTCATATCGTGTGATCCTAGGCAAATATTTTATTTTACAGAGCTGCCTTTTTTTTAATCACATATGAGAGTACCTCAAAATCTGAAAGTTCAACATTTCTGCTGTACAAAAAACTACTTTGTTTGATTTGATAAACTAAACATTTGCTCCCTGTATAATATAATCTATCCCACATCTTGGGTACACATAACCTTGACCTGCCTCTCAGTTCACTAATAGCATTGTTATCAGGACGGGGGCAGGAATATTTCTCAGTTGATGTTTAAAAACTCACTTTTGCTTCCAAAATTGTGTTGATTTTGAGGATATATAGTGTGGTAAATATTCTTTTTTACCTTGACTGAATTTCATGCGGAATCTAAAATAAAGTAAAATAGCTCAGAATAACAAGAGGCAGAATCCGTGGTATAAGAGATTTTCTGGATGGGCTTTATTCCAAAATGGCCGACTCGAGTGGCGGCCTTCAGGTTCCGTCACCACGAGGGTTCAGGAAGTGAAGTACAATACTTTATTGACAAGAAGTAACTTTTATAGGTCTTACATTACAATGAAATGAATGCAAAAGGCGTAACAATTGATAAGAAAAGTGACATATTGGTACGTAATCGAAACTAGGCGTAATAAGGAGCAGAAAGAAACATGATTGGCTCTGATTATCATGCATAGGTGGATCTATAAGATAATACTTAACATAGATGCGCGCGCAGCAGCATGACATGTGATTGACGTGCAACTAGGGGGTGACGGGGACTTGACATTTAGCTCTACATGTGGAGACGAGAAGTCTGGGGGGTCAAGTCAACCTAATCCCAAATCATATCTAACATCCTATGTTTAGAGAACTATGTTATCCACAAGAAAAGACTCTCGGACAGAATCTATTCTATACTGACTGTGTGTGCGTGTACAAGCGTCTAAGTGTCTCTATGAGATGCGAGGGGCAGAAAACTTTCCATGGCAACAGGGCTATGAATTACTTGCAGGAGGACGGAAAGGCTGAGTCCTTTGCTTGTGAGCTAAAGGAAATGTTTACCTAAATCACTAGACAGGAATGCATCGGCTGAAGAGCAAAATAGATAATTCGAAGGTGAAATACAGCTTCTTGGCAGGCAGGCGAAAACTGGCCGAGGCAGGCACCGTTAGCTGCACAGGGAGTAGGACAAAGTTCATGGATACAGATGCGAGCTCAAGCTGAAGCTGTCAGAGACAGAGAGCAGGGAAGGCTTTAAGGACAGAATCGGGCCTACTTGCCTGAGCTGTAAAAAATGGAGTAACTGAGCCATATAAAGTCGGTGGCCTTTCATACTTAGGAAGCGAATATCCAGCCCATTGATGGCGGATCTGACAGAGAACATGTTGACGGTGGACGCACATATGTTTGCGTTTTGGAAACTGGAACTGGAGGGAACATACATGTACTTGTGACATGCAATTAGAACCGTTGGGGTCCAAGATAGGGGACATAACTGATCAGGAAAATCCACATTTCCACATTCCCTCCTTGTCCCCTGCTTGCCCTTCAAGAGATATCAATCTTCATCATTCCATCGATTTGCTCATGGAGCATCATTTCTTCTTCCTTCTTCTTCCGGCATTTTGAACGAGAACCTTGATATGGAATGCATGATGTGGCACACAGACCACAAATCGCTGGTCCACATTGCAGGCATAAACAACAACTGAAGAGCATAAGAAGGCCAATACCTAGGAAGGATAGAACTCTCCATCCCCAGGCTGATATCACACTCCAAAACCACCCGGACCACGTCCAAGTGCCTGGATTCTCGTGTATCTGGCTCACAATCTTATGAAGGCGTGTTATAGCTTTATATACAGATGGCGAATTTTCTGGTATGAATATGCAGCAGCTGGATCCGATGACCCTGCAAGCTCCGCCCCTATCGGCCAGGATGACGTCAAGGACAAGACGATTCTGGAGAACAACAATTCTCATCACTGATTGTTCCTCTGTCAGATTGCCTAGGGCGGCTATAGTCTCGTTTACTACAGCTTCGAGAGTCTTGGTTAGTCTACGTATCAGCTTACTATTTGATATTGTACCTATATAGGGAAAGATACCTTTATTGAAATCTACATACTTGTCCCATGCCGTCTCAGTATAATCGACAACTGGGAGATCTCTTCGCTCTCTATTGTGTACTAAATGAACATTCCGATAATAATCAGGTGGAGCTAGGAAAACAGGTGGCAGAAGGAATGCTATGTAACAGGTACCATCCCAATCTAGAGGCAGACGCATATATGCCGTCTGACCACATATAAAGTAAGAATGGCGAGAAGCTCTAAACGAAGATTTACCTTGATCACTATATTCTACTGTAGTAACGCATTGGCTATGGCCCATATGTATGGAACCAACTTTTCTTACACATAATTCACCCTTAACTGGAAATACTGACATAGTGGGCAGAATTAGTTCAACTTCGGATTTGACATTCAGAATCATAAGATTAGGTGTAAAATTACCTAATTTATACACTTCATTTTCTAGATCAGTTCCTGTTCTACTGGGGCGACCCTCCTTATTAGGATGACAGACTTTGAATAAAACTAGATTCAGATTTCCCCATATCCAATGTTGTTGATAAACTGCTGTGTCTGGGTCTATGGAATTTAGTAAACTAAACCATGCTCCACAGGAGCCATTGTGTGTGAACGGATGTGGAAAGAAAGGCAGAACTCCTTTGTTATTCTGATAGGGAGGGAGTCGGCCACACACCCAACAATTGGTGGCATTACTAGTCTGATGGGAATGATGTAACATACTAATGAAAGTGTTATTGCGCAGCGCAAGTCTATAAGATAATTCATGTGGCGGTAGGTCACTAAAAGAATGTTCAGTAGCAACATTATAAACATGTCCAGAAATAGGATGATATATGTGCAAAATCACACTCGTAATAATTATTAAAACACTCAATAAAAACAAAATTAATAATGTCCTCATACAGTAGCTACGCAGTGATTTACAATACGCCTGTCGTTTCAACATTTCTCGGGTATTTTCTCTACTCAGGTCCAAGGGATACATGTCGGAGACAATTCAACCGCTTCACCTTGGAGAGGACTTAAACAATCAAATTGCTCGACTGTTTGGGCCTAAGCTTTAATTTATAGCACTGAGAGTCATTCTGTTCAACAAAAGGAAGTTTTGAATCAGTCTGTGAGGGAGTGCAGGGCACAGTGTCTATATCCGAGGATAGTCCATGAAATTTCTTAACGTGGCTGGAATGTATCCATCCTTTGCGGCCCTCCACTTTCACGGCTGTTCTTGTGGTCAGCAGGACTAGCTTCGGTGTTTTCCACCTGGGCTCCAATTGGGTTTTCCGATCGAAATTCCTCACAAACACCAGATCCCCCGGAGCAACGTCATGGGGTTTCACCTCAGTGTTGTCAGGAAAAGCTGCAGCTACCTGTGAACGACAAGATTGTAGTGCAGACATCAAGGAAGCCAAGTAATCTGTCAGCATATTACAATTAACATCAGTTATTTTACGTGGTATAGGCGTCCCCCACATATTTGGTGGTCTTCCGAAGATCACCTCATACGGGGATAGCCCTGTTCGAGAGTGTGCTACCATTCTTATGTAAAATAGTGCAACTGGTAATGCTACTATCCAGTCAACACCTTTCTCCTTACATATTTTAGACAATCTGATTTTCAAAATTTGATTATGTCGTTCCACGAGACCTGCTGCCTCGGGGTGTCGGACACAGTGGAATTTCCACTGGTATCCCAACAAAAGTGAGACATGTTTCATTAATTCGGATGAGAAAGGCTGGCCGTTATCTGAATATACAACACGTGGTAAACCGTACCGTGGGAAGAATTCTCGAACTAACTGTTTGGCAGTAGTCGGGGCCGTGTAATCTGATACTGGGTATGCCTCAGTCCATCGGGAGAGAGCGCAGACAACTACCAGAACATATTTGAATCCTCGACATCGTTCCATCTGGATATAATCCATTTGGAGTACTTCAAAAGGATGGTCAGGAGTCTGGAATCCACCCTGTTCTACGGGAACACTTTTCCCTGGGTTGAACTGACAACATATCATACAGGTACGGACTTTTTGTTTAGCTGCTGCTCGTAAATGTTTGTTGAACCAAATGTGTTGAATGCTGTCTAGCATAGCTTTTTCTCCTAAATGCGCCGGGCTGTGAATTGTAGCTATAATGGCTTGGACCATAGAGTCAGGAAGAAACCATACAGATTTCTCCTTCGTCATCCATCCCTGATCTGTCTGGATCCCTCCTAGTTCAGTCCATTTCTTTAATTCTTCTGCAGTAGCATGTGTCTGTATGTCAATTACGTCAAGTGCGGGATCCTTAATTGTCATACACTGTGTTAGTGTCTGAACTATTGGCTTTGTCATGTCTAATGTGCGATTCTGAGCAGTCTGTTTAGCTGTTCTGTCAGCTAAATCATTGCCTTGAGAAATGATATCAGTAACCTTCGTGTGTGCTTTACATTTCATAATCGATATGGCAGTTGGTAGATGTATTGCGTCTAACAAGGCATGAATGAGGGTTCCGTGCTGAATGTGGGCACCATGGGAGGTTAAATAACCTCTCTCTCGCCACAGCACGCCGAAGTCGTGTACGACTCCGAATGCATAACGTGAGTCAGTGTATACATTAACTTTCTTATTTGTGGCTTGAATACAGGCTTGTGTTAGAGCAATAAGTTCTGCTGCTTGGGCTGACAAGGTATCTATACAATTTGTCTCAATAACTTCAGTGTCTGTTGTGACTGCATACGCGGCCACTAAGTCTCCTGTACTTGCTCTCATGCACGATCCATCTACATACAACGTCAGGTCTGGATCTAACAATGGAACGTCTGTCAAGTCTTGTCTAGGTTTCGTCTTTATTTCAATAATTTCAACACAATCATGAGCTAGTGGGTCTGTTCCAATTACAGGTAATAGTGTAGCAGGATTCAATGTATTACACCGTCGGATCTCTATGTGTGGCTGAAACAATGTCAGTTCATAACCGGTAAGTCTTGCTATGGTCAAGTGTTGTGTTTGTGTTCGGTTCACAAGAACTTCTACTGCATGTGGTACTTGTACTGTCAATGGATGTCCTAACACTATGGCATCGCTTTGTCTGATTGCTAAAGCTGTTGCTGCCACTGATTTCAGGCATGCGGGCAAAGCCTGAGCTACGGGATCTAATGTACTGGAAAAATAAGCACATGGCTTGCGTGATCCTGCTTGTTCCTGTGTGAGTACTGATAAAGCAGTACCTTCGCGTTCTGTGACAAAGAGTGTGAAATGTTTGCTATAACATGGTGTTGCTAAAACAGGTGCTTGACATAAAGCTTCCTTTAAGCTTTCAAAAGCTTGTGTATGTTCCTGAGTCCAAGGGAGAACAGTCGATGTGGCTGCCTCCTGTGTGGTTAACTGAATGAGTGGTTTTGCTAGAAATGCGTACTGAGGGATCCACTGCCTACAATATGAAGTGAGGCCTATGAAAGCCCGCACCTCCTTTTGTGTCTGGGGTATTGACATGTTAGCAATTAACCGGATGCGATCTGGTGTAAGCTGCCTTCCCTCCTTGGACAGCGAGTGACCAAGATAAATAACTCGCTGGACACAGAATTGCAGCTTAGAAGGGGACACCTTGTGCCCCTTGTCGGCTAGAAAATGTAAAACTGTCAGAGAAGCCTTTTCACATTCAGGTTCGCTTCTCGCGGTGATCAGTAGATCATCGACATATTGAAGCAGTGCAGTATTGACTGGCATGTGGATACTGTCAAGTTCTCGTTTCAGTGCTTGGCTGTAGATGCTGGGGCTTTCTGTGAATCCTTGGGGAGCGCGTGAGAATTTAAAGCTGCGCCCATTTAAACTGAATCCGAACAAATATTGGCTTTCCGGATCTATTGGGACGCTAAAAAAGGCATTCTTGAGATCAATTACAGTAAAGAATGTTGCTTCGGAATCAATTGCTGTCAATAATGATGATATATCGGGGACCACAGGAAATTGTGGCACAATGCACTTGTTTAGTTCCCGCAAATCAATAACCAATCGGTATACTGGCGGAGCAGTGGGGTCAGTTCGTTTAAGGATCGGAATTATCGGTGAATTACATACATTGGAGTCTGTTTCTATAACTACTCCTTGGGCAATTAACTCATCAATGATTTTCAGCAAAGCCACTACAGCATCTTGCGGTAACTTGTATTGTCGCATTCGTGGTAATACCACTCCTGCCTTGAGTGTAACTCGGTATGGTGTAATGTTCATGCAACCAACATCAGTAGGGCCTTGTGCCCATAGATGTGCTGGTAAAGTCTGTAGTCGGGGATCCATGTCTCTAGACACATAGTGACCTTTAAAATCACGTAAAAACAACCTTATTCCTCCCGGAGAACAACATATTATGGCTCCTAGGGCTTTCAGAGTTTTAATTCCTAACAAATTTTCTGGGCATGATTTAGTAAGCAATAAATCTGTAGTTCGTGTCAAAGGTCCTATCGTAAGTGGAAGAGGCTGTGATACTTCGTTAACAATAGGTTTTCCTGAAAAACCAAGGGAAACATTTTGAGAGCCTGAGAGGGGTGCCCCTGGAACTTCACTACGTTTTATAGTTGTACGACTTGCCCCTGTATCGAGTAAGAATTTTCTATCTTGACCTAATAATTCACTATGTACATAAGGTCCTTCTTGATCTACAGGAATCTCGATAAGCGGTAAGTCAACTTCCCTCTCTAGGCTGGTTCATGCGTAACGCTGATACTCAGGATATTCATACTGTGCAGTCTGATACATTTGTCGTGTGGTGGTTTGTGTGGCAGTAACAGGCAACGGTGGTGCAGCTGGCACAAACTGTATTGGCTGTTGTGCGGCTGGCATGGCCTGGGAATGTGCCGAATGTGGCATAGCTCCTTGTTCATTCTGATCTTGTCTGAGTGGCCGTGATCTTTCTTGTGTTTTACCTATGGCGATATTGTGTTTTAAAACTGGACAATCGTGTACGTAATGACCTGGCTTTTTGCAATAATTGCATGTCCCTTTTACCGGTCCTGCTGAATCGGACTGTGTCATACCCTTTTTATGTCCCTCAGCCGATACTGTCTGAGACACTAGCATTTTCATTTTTGTATCTTTCATACGTCTTTGTTCGTGTTCTTGTTCATCTCTAATTCTATTGTGATGATACTGTAACATTTGTAGCATTTGGGACGGAGTGTTACTTTGCCAGGTACTCTCGAATTTCAATATTCTATTCTTTACTGGAGGTAATGCATTTTCTACTAATTTTGTCACAAATAAATGTGGATACGACTCACTACTTGTTTTTATACCACTATTTATTCCAAAACATTTTTCAAAACGGGCATAATAGTCACTTGTGTCTTCATCATGCTTTTGTTTACAGGCCGTGATTGCACCCCAATCTTCCTTTTTCGTAGTTAACAAACGTGGCAGTACTTGTACTAGTAAACCTGGTAATGCTTTGACTTTATCCCCGAGCCCTGAACCTGCAGCTCGGGCCTTTTCTTCCGTTTCTAATGCTGTCCAATCTATCTTTTGGTCTCCCACTTCCCACTCTTTTTCTTTCAGTTTTTCATAAATACCAGCAGGTAAGAGCACCTTTAATATCGTCATAATATCAGGATAGGTATACTCTCCCATCAGCAACATGTCCTTAATTTCTCGGTGGAAACCCGCTGGGTCTTTGTCATGACTTGGTACTACTTTCTTCATTTCTAACAATTCAATTTTTGATATGGGTGTGTATACAAATACACGGTGAAACTCATTGTCTTCGCCTTTTATTGGGTGCACTTCTCGTAAGGGATTTTGTCTATCCATATAATACGGCGTTCTTTCTCTGCGGGGCAGCGGGAAAGAATCCGGATTTACAAAAAGGACATACTGTTTACGTGACACTAATATTTCTTTAATTAACTTGTTACTAGAACCTCTCCATCTGTTCGTGAGTAGTTCAGTTAATATATCAGGTAAAGGACCAGGGTCAGCATGTTGGCTCTTATATAGTATAAGGAGTTGCTGAATCATATAGATTCCAGCTAAACGTTGTTCATCTGCACTAAGGTAAAAAAACGTGTGTGCTACGGTCTCATCACCGTATTTTTCAGGACTGTCAATCCAGTGAACGGCTGATCTGGCCAATTCTTGCTCATCCATGGAATCGAGGAGGTGGTAACCCCTTCGTTCTCGTAGTAGTTTATCTGCGGCTTGGAACAGATGTTCAGGAGACTTTAAATTTATTACAGGCGTCGGATACGTTCTGCTATTATTTGGACATACAGAGTGTATGGGATCAGAAAAGCATCTAGTATTATTACAGGATCTTCCTCTGCCTACGTATGCTATGGTTTCTGACTGTCTTGCGGAATTCCCTGATTCGGAGACTTCATCTTGCTCGAACTCGTCTGTCTCCAATCTTTCTTCGTGAATACGTTCTATTTCTCTACGGATTTTTCGGCACATGGCTATTATACAGTTTTTCTTATCGTGTCTCCCTTCTGATATATTCTGGCTCCATCTTGTAAGAATAAGCATTGTATTCGGGTCTACCCCCGGACGGTCTTGATTTCTGATCACGCAGTTTATGAGGAAACGTAACAGTTCCCCCTGTATCTCTACTTTCTGGAATTCCATAGCTCTGTTAATACATTCTGGGTCTCGCCCTGTTTGGACAAAATGATATATGTTATCTAGATGCGTAGTCATTCCTGGTAACCTCGCTAAATACTCTGCGGCTCGTCTGATACGTAATGATGCCAGGACCATTTCGTCCTCTTTACCGACCACCGGGTCATACCTACAATCTATAAGGAGTTCCTTAAGCGTGCGTTCACTTACGAATTTGGGTGTACGTGAATGCGCTGATTCTTGAAAAACAAGTTTATTTATTCTAGGTGGCGTAAAAGTATTGCTTGCACCTCCCGTGGCCCCTTCAGGGGCGTCGGGTGTGAATGGATTCGTCGAACGTGACACAGCAACTATAGGTGTCGATACTACTGTAGAATCGATTGCGGGGACAGATGCGGAAACAGATGTGCTTGCCGGAGCTCGTGTCGGGACTTGCTGTTGCACGGGAACAGATACCTGATCCTGACGTTGAACCCCTCTGCCAGACGGTCTATGTGGTGTGGGGTTAGCATACTCGGGAGCTGCGTCATCTAGATATGAGGAAAGAAAAACATCTTCTGCGGTTCTGGGATGCCCTTTTGGATGTACCTTAATTGGAAATAATGGGGGTGGCAAGTCTTTTGGCATCTCTGGAACAGCCTTAGGTAGTCCTTCGGCTAGGAGAGGATACATACCACTCATAAGAGCGTTTCTTTGTCTATCTACTTGTTCTGATTTTACTCGGATACCTTCCTCAATTAATATATTTTCTTGAACTTCCTTTGAACTCTCTTTACTCCTCTCTTCTTGTCTACGTGCTTTTTCTGTACGTCTATGAGATTCTTTACGCCATAACTCAACAGCGTCTTTCTGTGACTGTCTGACTTTTCTTTTCCATAACTCTTCTTCCACTTTCATGATGCACTCTGCATCCCAGGTTCCCGCTGCGGGCCACCTTTGACTTTCCGGCAATCCCTTGGTATAATCTACCCATAGATCAAGAAACAATATGGCATCTAAGCCATGCTTGTGATACATAAAATGCCCTGGGGTGTCCCTAGGAGGAATAGGAACTGCTTCTTCGAGCACCCCTTTTCTGGTAGTAATCTGTCTTAACTTCGAGAAGAGCGGCATCTCGACAACTGATCTGATACTTACTCTTGAATTCACTTAATACGGAAAACACAATAATGAACGGTGAACAATGAACAATCATTCATACCACAATATGCAAGACATTTGAACACTTTAAACATTAAACATTTTAAAAATGACCGACGATGATGACAGTCTGCATAACTAATCACCAAGCTGAATTCTTGACAATAACTGAATACTTCGGAATACTTGATATACTGCTAAACAGTACATATACACTGCTAAACAGTGCAGACCGGATTTGTGTACCCAAATCCGTCTTGACCGGCACAACCTATGTGCTGTCAACACGCCTCCCCGGCGATGGTACTCACCGAGTAGCTCCTTGAAACGGAAGGCCTCAGAGAATGAACGGGACTCGATGACTGCGGACAGCGGACCCTCTGGACATCGGGATTTCGAAAACCTGGTGGGCCTCTGTATACCTCGGATCTTGCTCTCTCAGCTAGGCTCTGGTCGGGATACTTCGCACTTCTCACCGCCTCGTCTGGGTTGATCGCAGCCTCAGTCGCCCCCGCTTGACCGGAGGGAGCTTACAGGAAATCCTGCTGGTACGCGTTTATGGTCCGTCCAGCTGTGGCAGGAGACCGGGCCTGCAACGCACCACCGGCGCGTGAGATGAGAAAGTGTCCCTATTCGGGCGCCATTATGTGGTAAATATTCTTTTTTACCTTGACTGAATTTCATGCGGAATCTAAAATAAAGTAAAATAGCTCAGAATAACAAGAGGCAGAATCCGTGGTATAAGAGATTTTCTGGATGGGCTTTATTCCAAAATGGCCGACTCGAGTGGCGGCCTTCAGGTTCCGTCACCACGAGGGTTCAGGAAGTGAAGTACAATACTTTATTGACAAGAAGTAACTTTTATAGGTCTTACATTACAATGAAATGAATGCAAAAGGCGTAACAATTGATAAGAAAAGTGACATATTGGTACGTAATCGAAACTAGGCGTAATAAGGAGCAGAAAGAAACATGATTGGCTCTGATTATCATGCATAGGTGGATCTATAAGATAATACTTAACATAGATGCGCGCGCAGCAGCATGACATGTGATTGACGTGCAACTAGGGGGTGACGGGGACTTGACATTTAGCTCTACATGTGGAGACGAGAAGTCTGGGGGGTCAAGTCAACCTAATCCCAAATCATATCTAACATCCTATGTTTAGAGAACTATGTTATCCACAAGAAAAGACTCTCGGACAGAATCTATTCTATACTGACTGTGTGTGCGTGTACAAGCGTCTAAGTGTCTCTATGAGATGCGAGGGGCAGAAAACTTTCCATGGCAACAGGGCTATGAATTACTTGCAGGAGGACGGAAAGGCTGAGTCCTTTGCTTGTGAGCTAAAGGAAATGTTTACCTAAATCACTAGACAGGAATGCATCGGCTGAAGAGCAAAATAGATAATTCGAAGGTGAAATACAGCTTCTTGGCAGGCAGGCGAAAACTGGCCGAGGCAGGCACCGTTAGCTGCACAGGGAGTAGGACAAAGTTCATGGATACAGATGCGAGCTCAAGCTGAAGCTGTCAGAGACAGAGAGCAGGGAAGGCTTTAAGGACAGAATCGGGCCTACTTGCCTGAGCTGTAAAAAATGGAGTAACTGAGCCATATAAAGTCGGTGGCCTTTCATACTTAGGAAGCGAATATCCAGCCCATTGATGGCGGATCTGACAGAGAACATGTTGACGGTGGACGCACATATGTTTGCGTTTTGGAAACTGGAACTGGAGGGAACATACATGTACTTGTGACATGCAATTAGAACCGTTGGGGTCCAAGATAGGGGACATAACTGATCAGGAAAATCCACATTTCCACAATAGGAAAGGAACCTACAAATCCAATACAATGTTATAAGTAATTGAAACATGCTGGGATACATTAGACACTTAAGGAAAGCTATTGAGAATATTGATTTGGAGTAAAGCATGGGATTGTATGAAGAGAAAAGGGAAGTGGTCAAGGAAGAAATAAAACCCATGGGATATAAAGAGGGGAAAGGGGGGGCAGGAAGTAATATGAGAATAATAGGCTGAGTGGCGTGAGTATAGAAGGTGCTGATATTGTGAGTACATCATTTTTGCCAGTTGCTAGCTGTGGTACATCTGTGTATCATGTACTATATATATAGGTCAAGAAGGTTCTGGTGGGGTATCTGATGAGAGGATGTTTCTGGGTGAGTTTAATTTTCTGGATATAAAGATCCAGTTTGTTCCATAATTGGAGCCGGCCCTTGTTCTGAAAATTATTATTTTTTTTTTTTTTTTTTTTTTTTTTGAAACCGTTTATTGCAGTTTATAGAAGTTACAGGTATGGGCCTACAACCACACGGCCGGCCGCTAGAGCATCAAAAGCATATTACATACATACAGCAAAAAATTTTCTCAGCGGTGCACAGTAGGAAGACAGGAGTGATCAATGGTGCAGGCCTCACAGCTCCATGCCCACAGTACGGTTCCATTTTCTTAATGCAAAACAACATAAACAAACCACAACCGCAAGGCAACCCTCGATCCAAAGTGACAACACGTGCTCCATAAGTGGGGGATCCAAACCAGCAGCAAAATTCTGAAGAGGGGGACGGGAGTAGATCAGGGACTGGGGGACCGCGCGCCCGCGGCCAAGGGAGGGGCGCCATCTAGGGAGACGGAGCCGGCGAGGCCGCTGGTAGCAGCGGCGGCTCACAAATACCCCCGCGGTAGGCGTTCCAGGGGCCCCAGAGTTTCATCCACGCCCCAGGCTTACCCCTCGCCACATACACCACCTTTTCACGAAACATACACCAATCCATATGCTCTTTCCAGGCCGACACCGCAGGGGGCCTCTGGGATCCCCACAATTGGGCAATATCACGCTTGGCTATCATGTATCCCAGAGTCACCCACCGCGCCTGCGGGACCGAGTAGTCATTTGGTTCCCAGACATTCAGCAAGCATCTCCTCGCTTCAGGCAGCAGCGCGACACGCGTGACCATTCGTAGAACCTCATGCACACCACGCCAGAATCGCTCCACCTTCGGGCACTCCCACAGTATATGCATGAAAGTCGCCAACGCACCACAGCCACGCTTACACATTCCATCACCGGCAAAACCCATACGTAAAAGCCTTGGCCCCGTCACATAGACCCGGTGAAGGATCTTGAGCTGGACGAAACGAAGGCGAGCTGGGATGGCCACCTCTTTCGGAGAGGCCACCGCGGAAATCCAATCCTCGTCGTCCAGCTCCAGCCCGTCGGCAACCCAAGCCTCGCGGAGACTAGTCAGCAGACACGATCTATCGTTAATCAATTTTTTGTATATGAGGGAGATCGTGCTGTCCGGGACATGGCCATCTAGCACTCTGTCCTCCAGGGGGGAAGACTCCGGAATGGATGCAACATCCGGGAAGACGGAGCCCAGCGCATGGCGGACCTGTAGGTACCGAAAGTACTCACTGCCCTGCAGCTGAAACTCCGCCTGCAGCGTCTCAAAAGTTTTGAATCCCCCCCTCGTCCAGAGATCTCCCACCGTGCTGATTCCGATCGTGTCCCACTTCTCGAAGCCCTTCGACGTCCACAGGGAGCCCAACCTCTCAGATGCATACAGCGGAGACGCTCGGGTCAAACGGTCCTTCCACCCCATAGCTGCATTAGCCGCGTGCCAGACACGCACCATGACACGCGTCGGTCCCGTCAAACGGGAGTCGGGCGCGCCAGAGTAGAGCGCTCGATTATAATCGCCACCGGGCAGAAGCGTCCTGTCCATCTCAAATGCCGGGTTCAAGGCGGGCCCGTAAAGGCCATGGTTAATTGCAGCTAGTTGGGAGGCCCAGTAATACCGTTTGATGTCCGGGAGGGCGACCCCTCCATCGTACCACGGGAGCGTCAATTTAGCCAGAGCAATACGCGGCCTCCCGTCCCAGAACAGGCGCCGCTGGAGGCCCTCCACCTCGCGAAAGTAGCGTGCCGGGGCCAAGTCCATGGTATTCTGGAGGGCGTAGAGGAAGCGCGGCAGGGACATCATTTTAAATAAGGCCGCTCGGCCAAGCGGCGAGAGCGGCAGACGCCGCCAGCGCACCACGTCCTCCCTCAGACGCTGGAGGGGGGGCAACAAGTTCCGCTCATAGCGGGCCTCCGGGTCAAGAGTGATATATATACCCAGGTACCGGAAACCCTGGGAGGCAATCTGGATCGGACAGTCCCGTGGCAGGACCGGGGCCTCCCCGGAGAGCACATAGACACAGGATTTCGCCCAGTTGATGACCAGGCCTGAGTTGCGACCGAAGGAGCGCAAAACGTCAACCAGGACGATCAGTGACTTGCGCGGGGAGGCGAGATACAAAAGGATATCGTCAGCATAGAGGGACACGCGGTCCTCATGCTCGGGGGTCCAGCGGAGACCACGGATAGAAGGGTGCCACCGCAGCCACTCCGCCAGGGGCTCCATGGCCAGGGCGAACAGGAGAGGCGACAGGGGACAACCCTGTCGCGTGCCCCGCCCCAGCGCAAATGGGGCAGATACTCGCCCATTCACCACCACCTGCGCCAACGGGCCCGAATATAGCAATTTGACCCAGCTGACGAAACCCGGGCCGAACCCAAACTTCGCCAGCATCGCCCAAATATATGGCCATTCGAGCGTATCAAACGCCATGGTGGCGTCCAAGGACGCCAAGATGGCCGGCTCCCGCACAAACGGGACACGTGCGAGCACCCCGTGTAAGCGCCGCAGATTAAGCGCCGTGTTGCGATGTGGTATAAAGCCCGATTGGTCTTGGTGGACCAAATCGCCCACCACGCCAACCAACCGGTTGGCCAACACCTTGGCGAGGATTTTGGGCTCCGCGTTCAGAAGCGAAATCGGCCTATAGGATGTGACCCGCTCACGGGGCTTCCCCTCCTTATGGATCACCACAATTGTAGCCAGACGCTGGTCCGGCGGGAGGGAGCCCTGCGAGTGGGCCGCAAGGAACATCGCGCGCAGGTGGGGCGCCAACACATCCGGGCGTAGCTTGTATAGCTCAATGGGAATACCATTGGGGCCCATGGCCTTGCCGGATGCAACCGAGCGAATAGCCGAGGCAATTTCGTCCGAGGTGGGCGGGGCATCCAGCGAATCCCTGTCCTCCACCGTAAGGGAGGGCAGTGCGATGTCCCGAAGCAAGGCATGGGAATCTTCCTCCGAGCAGGGAGAAACCGGGGAGTAGACTTCGCGGAAATAATCCGCGAAGCAGGAGACAATGGCTTCCGGCTCAGTGACGCACACACCATCCACGCTCTCAATCAAAGGCACCACGCGGCTCGCTCTTTCCCTCTTGTCCAACCACGCAATCAATTTGCCAGCCTTGTCACCCACATCATACAATCGCTGAAAATTATTATTAAGCAATGAATCCTCCATGCTTCTCGCGAAGTAGGCCCAGGCCCAAACAAGTATGGTGGGTTAGAATGATTTTGACTGGCAGAGAATATTTTTAATTCTTATTGTTTAGAAGAAGTTCTAGTAGGCTCATGCCTTGATTGTTCAGTTTTATATTAGAGGAATGAGACCAAGGACCTAGTGACAAGGTTCTAAAGTTTATAGGAATCTTCATTTAGTACATTTTGTGATTTTTCTTTTCCAAAATGGCCTTAGCATCTTGCAGTTAAAAAACATGTGGTCAAGAGAGACAGGAGATTCTGGGCAATTCCGGCATAGATCTGATTATAGGAAGCCTAGTTTTAAAAGTTTCTCTGGTGTCCAGTGGGCCTAATTTATCGTCCAGTATTTACATTGTGACAAGATGAGAGATACTTTATTTTTAAGAGCGAGGGAGCAGATTTTCTTCCAGGTGTGTTCCGTAATGGTTGTATCGTCCAATGAGGACAGTGGGTTAGTTCATTTATTTTGCAGTTCATGTGTCGGCTTATTACTGGGGTTGGATGAGTTTAAGAATTTGTTACTGCGGCAGTATGTGGCAGTTTAGTCAGCTTTGTAAGTGCATGAGGTCTGAGTTGTGTGGTTTAATATATTTCCTTGTAGCGACTCCGAGTTTAAGGGATTTATAGAAGTCTATACTCTCTACTTTGTGGGTGGCTTGTAGGTCTGCAAATGTTTAAGGGATAATTGCACAGCCTAGGTCCTTAACAAATAGAATGTTTTGTTGTTGCCCAAGAAGACCAAATCGGTGATTTTGCTTCCAATTTTAATGTTATTATTGTTCCATAGGGAAATGACATTTTTTAGCTAATATTTTTAGCTCAACCTTGGTATATCTAATTATGGACTGAGAATGTTGTAAATAAAGCAATTTCATAGTCAATGTTGACATTAATGAGAAGGGTTTTATAAGGTTTTCTTTGATTTGTAACCATAAAGGTTTGTCAGAGGCGGAAGGGCTGAGCCGCCAAGAGGCACAATTGATTAGGAAGGCAAGTTGGAATTTGTAGAAACTCTGGATTTTTTATCTGCCATTACATTTGTCAAGATTTCGTTTTTTGAGGGAGATTCTGCCTTTTTTCTCTTTTCACAGGAAATTGGAAAGTAAGAAGTCAAAACTTAAAAAAAATAAAAAGGTGGAGGATAGCTGCAGTGGTAGGATGAAGGTGATTAAAGTTTATTTGTTGAGCTATCATTATTTTGATGTACTGTGCATGTGTCCCCACCACGTCATGAATTTAGGGGTCCAAACTGCGAGTAGTTCTTAACTTTTTTAAGTAGGTTTTCTTCAGATATTTTTCTGGTGTCATCTAAATTATTTTTAAAGTGGGTCCCTAGGTATTTGATTTGGGAAGGTTGCCAGTATAATTTTGTTTTATTCACTATGGTCTGCAAGCATAGGTTATTTAATGTGAAAATTTCAGTTTTTTTCAAATTTTAGCGAGTAACCTGAAACTGCGGCATAAGATGATATGTCATCGAAGATTGCAGGAATAGCATTATTCTTGTCTTGTGCGAAAATTAGTATGTCCTCTGCATAAGTCGCAGTTTTGTAAGTGTCCTTCCCGAAAGGCTATCCCTTAATATTTTGCATTGGATCTGAACGCTGCTAGTAAGTGCTCAGTGGCTAGGAGATATAGTAGTGGGGAGAGGGGAGCAACCTTGTCTTGATCCTCGGGACAGATTTGTTTTGCCTGATAGGTATCCGTTACATGGAGAGAACATTAAGTGCTAAGACCTGATGTTTAAAAAGTTCCCTCTAAGTTTCAGTTGAGTATTACTGCGGGGAGAAAGGGCCAGGGACCTTGTCAAAGGCCTTCTCGACCTCCAATACCATGGCAAACGTGGGAAATAATAGTGACTTTGCTCTTTCAGTGATGTGGCAGAATAATCTTATATTGTCTGATTCTAGCCTGCCTTTAACAAAACTTATTTGGGTACAATGTACATCTCACTTTTTTTTCCCCACAACAAATTTTATTGAGTTTCCAGTTGAAACATTCAGGCCAACATGGCCTATCGATAAACATAAGGCGGATAATGATTTAACTATTGGCCTTCGGACATCCATGAAAGCCAATCATCGCTGGAATTCACTGACTTATTAAAAGGAATGAATCCTCTCTCAACACATTCACACTCCTACCCACCACAAAGGTCACATATTAGACCAGGTCTGGATGTCTGACCTCGACATCTCACTTCCCTTAGTTTTTCCCTGTTCTTGGTCTGATCATTACTTTATTTCCTTTGTCCTTCACTTACACACCATGTGTCCTCCCCCCCCCCCCCCCGGATTAAAGAATTTTAGAGCCCGAAACTGGAATAGAGCTAATCTGGCTGAATTCTACGCCTCACTAGCCTCTACTGCTCCTACCCCTTCGACTACGCTTACAGTTCAGTCTAACAACCTCGATAC